>NC_080694.1:42709482-43334482 GCF_030445035.2 Dasypus novemcinctus | reverse complement strand
TAAAAACACAGGGCCTTCAGCCTCAAGTGTTTTCAAATATAGATGAGACCGTGTGAGGGACTTAGGGGGGAAAGGAAGTGATGACCCTAAGGATGAGGGTCCTGTTGATTTTTAATCTTTCATCTGAGGAAGAGACATAAAGGTAGTAGAGACTGCCCTAGGGCAGTGTACTGTTAGAGTCAAATCATGTATACATTACAGTAGTAGAAAAAGTACAAGAGGTAAACAAAACAATCTGTTGAATGCTAGGCACTGAGCAAACGTAAATGAGATAGTCTTGTCTTCCATTGGTTCACCGGCTGTTGGAAGAGAGACTCAACACTAACTTGGCTATATTATGCTTATTGATGGTAGAGGCATAAAGTGATTTGGGAACTCAAATGAGGAAGCAGTTGATTCAACCTGAGAAAGGAAAGATGAGTGTTAAGACTTCCGAGAAAAGGTGACATTGGATGTGGGTATTAAAAGATGACCAGGAATTTGCCGGAAAGTTGAATCTGGGAAAGTTGACGGGTTATCAACAAAGGCAGGGAGTGTAGAGGGCCGCAGGTGCTTGAGGAAGGGTAAATACTGTTCCAAGCACACAGGCTACCTGGCGTGCTTGGAGGAGGAGGGTGGAAATATCAGCAAACTTAAGTCCACGAAATACCTTCTACTCAGCATAGCTCGGCAGATACAGAGGAATAACTTGATATGTATTTCAGAAAGAGGACTCATCTTTCATTATAGTGGGGGTGTTGCGTGAAGTAAGGAGAAACGGGAAGCAAAGATGGTAGGTGGGATGACTTTTTAGTAGTCTAGTCTAGGAAAGAGATGCACCCTAGTCATGCTTTGATGGCACTCAGGGTGCTGAGGGGGAGGACAGAAGGAACATTTTCATCTATCCCTCTTTCCTTTTTAATATCCTTATAGGTAGCCAAAGTGTTATGGTGGTACTATTTCTCCAAATCAGTAGAGTTCCTGGACACAATTTTCTTTGTTTTGCGGAAAAAAACCAATCAGATTACTTTTCTTCACGTGTACCATCATGCCTCTATGTTTAACATCTGGTGGTGTGTTCTGAACTGGATACCTTGTGGACAAAGTAAGTTACTGCCTTACGTTTTCCATACTATGGAAGGGAGCCTTCCCGGACCGCTCGGGAGTCTCTGGTACTGAGTCTGCAGACAGGGCAGGAGAGTGAGGGGAGGCCCCAGCACGGCCTGCGCTGGCGCAGCAGCGAGTACGTGTCTTCCGGGGCAGATGAGTTTCTCGTCTTTGACACTTGGGAAAATCTGGGTATTATCTTAAATTTTGAAATATTTTCTTGTGCAAGCACCCAATATATAGTGGTCAGAAGCACAAGGAACAGACCCAGTGGGAGCAATTTTATTCCAGTGCCAGGGACTTCTGTAGCTGCCGTGGAAAAATGGCACCTTCCTCAGTGACTACTTGGCTGTGATTTTAGAGCCTCTTGTTTACCCATTCTGAAAACTTAAGGTTGTTTCTCTGAGAACCACCGCAATAACCACAATGAGAAATACATTTAATTCTTAACCTCATCACTCTGTCATATATGTGTGTTTTGTATAAACAAAGATTTCATGAACTAGTCCTTACCCCAGCTCTGTGTGATGTACTCTGGTATTATTTTTACTCTTATTTTACTCTTTCCAAGGTTGATGGCAACTCTCTACAGTGATTCCACAATCACTACCGGGTCTGTTATGACCTGCAATTCAAGAAACACTGAACTAGAAAAAGCAATATTTTCTATTTGATACTGTCTTGTTCCCAAGAATTTTTAAAATGTTCTTTGAACATTCAGAACAGGTAAAATTTGGGGCAAAATGTTTTCTAGGAATTTGAATCTTGTAGAGAAATTATCAGATGAAGTTACTCTGATGTATGGAATGTGTGAAGGTGGCGGTTCCAGCCACAACTGAAGGACATTGCAGTGGGTGGAGTGTGCAGAAAGACAGGCTTTTCCGGCTTTCCCAGGCAGAATCTAGCTTCTTGAGCTCAGTTATTGAGGAAGAACAATTACAATCAATTAGTTTCAAAGGAGAATTACCAAGGTTAGTTAGGTATGTCATGATTTTCAACAGTTTCATTCTGCATCATTAGCAACTAATAGCCTCCATGTAAACAGGATTCCTGAGAATAGGGTGCTATGCATGTAACAAATTCTGTTCAATGTAGAGTATTACTAAAATTAAAAGCAGAAACTGTTCATCTTTTGTTGTCGGTTGATGATAAAATGCAAGCTCAGGTAGGTAAAGAAATATCACCTGGTACTTGGAAATTATCTTTTCACAGGAATTAATGTGCCTTCACAACTCATGACAGTCACTCATGGTACTATATTTTGTTTCTTCATTGATGTGCATTTGTCTATCCAGATCCCTAATACAGGATTAGAGAACCAGGTTAGAGGATTTAAATTGATTAATTAGCCAGTATATGTGCAGCACATTTTAGTGTATATAGTATTACCTTATCTCAGATAATCCCATCACAACCTTAAGAGTTAGTTATTGTTATTGAAAACATTTTACAGATGAGAAAACTTAAATTCACACAGAAAAGTAACATATCCAAAGCAACACAGCTAGTAAGTGGTCCTCTAGTGCCAAACCGTGGTTCAAAGACCAACGGCTTGACCCCAACCTAACGCTTACATAGCAGTCGCTTTGTGCCAATCACCATTCTAAGCACTTTGCACATATTGGGTTAATCCTTACAACTTTGAATTTCCTCTTTCCAACAAATCTATCATTTTTGACCCTCAGTTGACCCAACATGGAACACAGCCCTTCTTGGTTTCCTGAAACACCATTCACCCACCTCGATGGCAGTGATAGAGAAGACTTTGAACAAAGATGAAGATGGGACAAGGGCAGGGTGGTGGTACAGCACAGCTTAGCACAGCAATTTTCCTAAGTTTGGATTTTAGATGTCCATTTTTTTAAAGTCTTTTAGATGGCTCAGCCCCTGAAAGGGTCTCTCTGACCAGTTTCTCCTCAGTCCCAGCTTCTGTTGCCCTGCTGGTACTTCTCTCTCTCCCATCCTTTCACCTCCTCCAGCATCTCCTGGCTCTTAAATTCCCAGGTAGGATTTACTTACTTAGGAAAACAATGTATTTTCTTGGTCTATGTAGCTCCCTTTTCAGCTACATACTGAAGTCTGTCAAGAGAGCTCATCAAAGGCCACCAGCTTTAAATTTAAACTAACGTTTCATAGCTGATAGGAATGACAGTTACAGAGACAGTAAAACCTTTGCAAATCAGAAATTCTGAAAACCCAGCCCCACTTTATTGGGAGTTTTTCTGGATCCTAGAGTAATGGCACAATAATCGGAGTAACTTTAGCAGTGTGACTTTTATGTGACAGTGCCACATTTGTTTATTCATTTGGTTTATTCATTTGGGTACTATGATACCCAAGGGGATTCATTTGACAAGGAAGAATGAACCACCTTACCTTCTAGAAGACTAGTAATTTTTGTATTGTATTTTCATAGGTTTCTTTGGACCAACACTGAACAGCTTCATCCACATCCTTATGTACTCCTATTATGGGCTTTCTGTATTTCCATCTATGCACAAGTATCTCTGGTGGAAGAAATACCTCACACAGGCTCAACTGGTATGTTAATGTTATCCCTTCTTTCAACTCTTCTCCACGTGAAAGCAACTAAATGTTCTCATGGATGGAGTAATGGAAACAAATCCCAGTCTTTAAAGTCAAGCTTTTTATGTGTGTAGAGCCTTCCTATTTTTCTCTAAAATGGCCTTTTAGGAATTAAAATGTCCTTTGTGTATACAATTTGCTTATAATAGTTCTACTTCAAAATGGAGAAAAAATACTTTAATTAATTTACACAATAATTCCTACTTTTCCAAGAGAAAATTCATGCAAGGCAATTTTATAAACTTACTAATTTCAAATAAAATTCTTGGATAGAATAGAAGACTGCTTCGGTGTTTCCTTGTTTTATTCCTGCAGAATTTAGGGAGGAATAGCAGTGGGCTTCTAAATGTTTAAACCGTCAAGGCAGGTCCCCATGGCTCGGGGAGCCCGGGTGCCTCCCAGCCGTGCCCTTTATGCCCGGCAGGTGCAGTTCGTGCTCACCATCACACACACCATGAGTGCCGTCGTCAGACCCTGCGGCTTCCCCTTCGGCTGCCTCATCTTCCAGTCGTCTTACATGCTCACGTTAGTCATCCTGTTCTTAAATTTTTATGTCCAGGTAAGTGGAATATATACTTTAAAAAAACAGATTTTGCACTTTTGCATTATATATTCATTTAGTTTTACTGATTAAAAATTAGAACAGTACATGCTTGTTGATAAATTCCTATAACAGAGAGGCAGAGTAGAACATGAAACTTCCTTTCCTAACTCCTTGAAGAATAGTGACTTTACTAATTTAATGGGCATTCTATTAAATCTTTATACGCATGCTTTGAAAAATGTTTACCAAAAATGTTGAGATTTCTGGGGCGATATCATCAGAGTAGACAGACAGGGCTCAACTCTCACAAAAACAGAGAAAGGGCAAAAAGCAATCTGAGGGATGTGCTTTGGGTGTCAGCAGACCAGGACGGTGCTGTGCCACCCCCAAGAGCGCGAGGAAGACCCCAAAATGAAAATCAAGAGGACTAACCCCAGCGGGGGCTGGAACAGCACCCAGCCCCACACTCAGGGCCCACAGCCCGGATCAAACCTGCGGCTCACTGCAGCCAACCGAGAGGAGAAGAGACTTCTTCCTCCCTCAGGAGAGAGAGAGAGAGAGAGAGAGGGTGGTAGAGGGCAGAGTGTGCTTTCTCTTCAGTGTTTTTTGGCCAGCAGAACCCTCTTTGAATCTTGGCTACAGTCACACCAGAATCACAGGCAAATGGAGGTTGAAGGAGTCACCTCCGTGATAAGATTCACGCAAGAGTATGATCTGCTGGCTGGAAAACTTCAAGGAGAAAACTGCTTTCAAGTCTCTCTTGTCCCAAACCCCTGGGTGAATATCTCTGGCCTGATTTTGATAACATAAGCTGGGCATTTTTTCTTCCCCTCCCCCTCCCTATTTTTTTTTTATCCCCCACCTGTGGCTTTTTGCATGCTGTCTGCGCTCTGTGTCCATTTGCTGTACGCTCTTCGGTGTTTTTGTTTGTCTCCCTTTTTTCTTGCGTCACCTTGCTGAGTCGGCACTCCGCAGCGTGCGAGTGAGCCTTCCTTCACAAGGAGGCCCCGGGACGTGAACCTGGGCCTCCCATAGGGTAGATGGGAGCCCATCTGATTGAACCACAGCCGCTGCCCCCTCCCTGCTATTTTTGCTATCTGTGTCCATTTTCTGTGTGATGTCCTGTATCTATTTCTCTTTTTGTCTTCTCATCTTTTTCCTCCAGGTTCACCAGGATTTGATCCTGGGGACCTCTGATGTGGAGAGAGGTTCCCTGTCAATTGTGCCACCTCAGTTCCTGGTCTCTGCTGCGCTTCACTTTGACGCTTCCCTTCATCTCTCTTTTGTTATATCATCTTGCTGCTTGACTCACTTGAGCGGGCACTTGGCTTGCTATGCGGGCACTGGCTCGCTGCATGGGCAATCACACGGGCACCTAGCTCACCATGCAGGCACTTGCCATGTGGGCACTTGGCTCACCAGGTGGGCACTTTAACTTGTCACACAGGCACCCACATGGGCATTCAGCTCGCTTTGTGGGTACTTGGCTTACCACGTGGGCACTGGCTTGCACCACACAGGCACTCTTTTTCTTCTTCTTTTTCACCAGGAGGCCCCAGAGATTGAACCTGGGTCCTCCCATTTGGTAGGCAGAAGCCTTATCACTTGAGCCACATTCACTTCCCTGGGCAATTTTTAAAGACTCAGCTTAAGTTGAACCGAAAATCAAAGAAGAGCTATGAAAAAAAACACTAGGCAACAGAGAGAAATTGAACATCAAAGTAAATTCCCCAACATCTACAGATGCCTAGACATCAGCAAAAAATTATAAGCCATACTAAAATACAAGAAGAGATTTCCCAGCCAAAGAAAGAAACCAAATATCCTACCAAGATACAGGATTTAAGACAACTAATGAATGATACTCATACAAATCTCATAAATCAATTCAAGGAGTTGAAGGAAAATATGACTGAAGAAATAAAGGATATTAAGATGATACTGGTTGTGATCTATGTATCTTCAAAAAAATACACTTTAAAAAATGATGGGGGTGGGGGTAGAGAATGGAGTATATGGGAAGTTCTTACGTTTTCTAATGTAACATTTTGTGTCATCTATTAACTTTTTAAAAAAATAATTTAAAAAATAAAATTTAATTAAAAAAAAAGACAATACTGGATGAGCATAAAGAACAATTTGAAAGGCTGCAAAGAAAAGTAACAGAGCTTATGGGAATGAAGGACACAATTGATGAGATTAAAAATACATTAGGAAAAAAATTCATTAGAGGCATAAATAGCAGATTTGAATTGATGGAGGACAGAATTAGTGATATAAAGACAGAACACCTGAACTTGAAAAGACAGGATAACAGAAAAAGAAGAGGAAAAAGTGGAACTGGGTCTCAGGGAATTGAATGACAATGTGATATGCATAGTCATGCACATTATCAGTGTCCCAGAAGGAGAAGAGACTGGAGAAGGGGCAGAAAGAATTAATGACCAAAAACTTTCCAACCTTTATGAAAGACAGAAATATCCATATCCAATAAGGTCAGTGCACTCCAAACAGAATAAATCCTGTTTAGGGAAGCAGACTTGGCCCAGTGGTTAGGGCATCCGCCTACCACATGGGAGGTCTGGTTCAACCCCGGGCCTCCTTGACCTGTGTGGAACTGGCCCATGTACAGTGCTGATGTACGCAAGGAGTGCCCTGCCACGCAGGGGTGTCCCTGCGTAGGGGAGCACCATGCGCAAGGAGTGTGCCCCGTAAGGAGAGCTGCCCAGCGCAAAAGAAAGTGCAGCCTGCCCAAGAATGGCGCCGCACACACGCGCAGCCTGCCCAAGAATGGCGCCGCACACACGGAGAGCTGACACAAGATGATGCAACAAAAAGAAACACAGCTTCCCGTGCCGCTGACAAGAGAAGAGGACAAAGACAATGACGCAGCAAATAGACACACAGAACAGACAACCAGGGCGGGGGGTGAGGGGAGGGGAGAGAAATAGATCTTTTAAAAAAAAAATCCTGTTTAGGTGTACTCTGAGACACCTATTCAGAATGACAAATATGAGAGATAAAGAGAGGATTCTGAAAGCAGCAAGAGAAAAGCAAAGCATCACATACAAGGGAATCTCCACAAGATTAAGTGCCAACTTCTCATGAGAAACCATGGAGGAGAGAAGAAAGTGACATGATGTATTTAAAGTACTGAAAGAGGAAAACTGCCAGCCAAGAATACTGTAATCAGCAAAACTGTCCTTCAAAAATAAGAATGAGGTTAAACTCTTTACAAACAAAAATATAGTATGTTACCAAAAGACCTGAATTACATGGATACTAAAGGGAGTGCTATAGCCTGAAAGGAAAAAAAAAAAAAAAACAGTGAGAGACTTGGAGAAGAGTGAAGATTATTGGGAAGGGTAAGATTAAAGGGTAAAAAGATAAACAATAATAAGACAAACAATGGAAAGCCGAAGGATGAAATGGATGAAGCATGTAATGACTTTACAGTTAGAACATGGAACGTTAATGAACTGAGTTCCCCAATCAAAAGACATAGACTGACAAAGTGGATAAAAAATATGAGCCATCTATATGATGTCTACAAGAGACTCACCACAGATGTAAGGATACAATCAGGTTGAAAGTGAAAGGGTAGAAAAAGATATTCCACACAAATAGCCAAAAAAGATCTGGAGTAAGCAATTCTAATATCAGACAAAATAGACTTTAAATTCAAAAGTGTTATAAGGGATGAAGAAGGTCATTATATATTAATAAAAGTGCAATTCACCAAGAAGAAATAACTATACTAAATATTTATGCACCTAACCTAGGTGCCCCAAGATAAATGAAGCACACACCGGCAAAACAGAAGGGAGAAATAGATGTCTCTACAATAATAGTTGGAAACTTCAATCCACCACTCTCAGCATTGGATAGAATATCTGGACAAAAGATAAAGAAACAGAGAGCTTGAATAATATGATAAATGAACCACACCTAACAGGTATTTATAGAGCATTATACCCCAAAACAGCAGGATAATTCTTTCAAGCACTCAGGGCTTCTTCTCCAGGATAGACCATATGTTGTATCCATAGACAGGTCTTGATAAATTTAAAAAGATTGAAATTATACAAAATACTTTCTCTAATCATAATGGAATGAAGCTGGAAATCAATAACAGATGGAAAATGGGAAAATTAAAAAATATTTGGAGATTAAAAATATACTCTTAAATAGTCAGTGGGTCAAAGAAGAAATTGCAGGAGAAATCAATAAGTATCTCAAGACAGATGGAAACACAACATTTCAAACTTACTTTTGGAATTGTGTTTTCTTCATCAAACAAGACATGCTTTCTTATTTTTTTTAGTTTCCATTTGCTGAAAGTTAACTCCGGTGATTTTACACAGAGTACAAATGTGGGAAATGAAACATTCAGTTTGCATTTGCTAAAAGTTAACACGTAGCAGTTTCATATCAAGTACAGCTGTGGGAACTGAACTTTTGACAATTTTTCAGCTCTTGTATTTCTGAAATTGGACTGAGTAGGCTTTGTCTTTTATAAAGAGATAAAATTTTCCTTTGAGATTTTCTAAAGAAAAAACCATTGGTGAAACCAAACAAAGCCCCAGAACAGGAGGGCTACGAAGGCATTTCAGCGCTTGCTGTAAAACGTGACGAGGAGCAAGGCCCCCAGTGGGGGCTGGTGATGGCACCTGAGGCTTAACCCTGTAAGCTGGGTCAAAATGAATCTTAGTCCTCTGAAACTTGAGTATATAATTTCAGTCTTGGACCTTATTGATAACATTGCTTTTAAAAAAAACAAAAGCCACAGCTGCTTAGGAAAGAAGCCAAGTAAAACTGAAGTTTGGAAGGGGAAAAAATCTTCCTACTCAGCCCTCACAGCGTGAGATGAGATCAGGTGTTTTGTCAGAATCAGCAGCATGTGCCAAAAACCAAATCAGGCCAGAATCTCAGGTACTGTTACTTTTGAAATAACAGTACTTTCTCACTTGAATTTTATTTTTTTAAAAGTTTATCTCAAGTAAACAGCTAATTCCAAACAACCTGAATGCTGGTCCCATAATACACCAATCCTAACTTAATGTAGGTAAGGTGAAAAAAAACCACTTTCATTTAAATTGACGTATTTGTCTTTGTGTTTTTTCTATTATTGTCTTTAACAAGAGGCTTAAAAATGGCCAGATTACAAAGGAGCAGGAATTTTTATGAGAAAGTCCAGTACCCAAAAACATCTTGTACTGTTTTAGACTCTATGCACCTATAGAGACAAGGTCTTATTAAAAAATCCTTTTCTTTTTCCCATTAAAACAGACATACCGGAAAAAGCCAATGAAGAAAGAGATGGAAGAATTACCTTCAGGGAAAGAAGTTAAGAATGGTTTCTCCAAAGCCTACTTCACGGCAGCTAATGGAGTGGTCAACAAGAAAGCACAGTAAAAAAAAAAGTAGCAAAAAAAGCATATATAATAGCCTAACAGATTCGCTTGTTTTAAAGCAAAGACTGAATTGAAAGTTATATATGTTTTAGCATAAACTAATTTCTTTTGAGTTTATAAATCATTTTTACTGGAATGTATTAATATATTGCTATTAGGTTAACATGTTCACTAAAGCCTTTGCGCATCGCTGAGATGATGCTGAACTCTGTAGACCTCATAATTGGTGCCACTCCTCTCCCTCCCTCCCCCCCCACTCAAAACTTATATTTCTCACCAAGAACTTTCTTTATAGCAACTTATATACATAGAAGGTAGTAAACATGGAACTCCCCCCGCCCCCAGCAAGTCTTCAAATAAAAAGTTAGTTTTGTTCAGATGAAAATGTTTAAACCAAAATGTTAACTGTCTTCTGAATACAGGCTGTGTTTTAATCTAAATTAAGCACTAATTTCCAGGCATATTCAGTCCATCTGTTCCATTTGGAACCAACCCCAGAAGATACTAAAATGAGATCATAAATGCAAAACCGAAAAATCTAGCAAAACTTCTCTCTTAAGCCAGTCTTTCTGTCAAATTCCCACAACCACTGATTCTAAATTTAGTGATACAGTAATGAAATGTGTCTATTTTGTTTTGAAGATTAGTTTTTACAAGGACACATCCTCTGCCAAATCCTCTAACTCAGGCACTTTGGGTAGGAGTTGTTCCTCAGTTTTCATTTGAATTCCTCGATTATTCTGTATTCGTGTTTACTTCCCATGGTAGTCTAGATGGGGATCAACAGCCAGCCTGCTCTGTGCTCACAGCAGGGTCTCAGTCTGGCTGCCCATTCCCTGTCTGAGGAAGGACTGGAGTCCAAGCTGCCCTTCTCCTGAGAGTGTACATGCCACTGGCACTTCACACATCAGAGTTTATGGAGCACAGGGACAAAACAGACATTGACTGTCAACTACTGCTTGTGAATCCACTGACAACTACTATCCCAAACACCTGGCTAGTGTCCTTTGCAGGTTATTTAAGTTTTTGAAAATCTGGGAAGATCCCAACACTGAGCCACAGGCTGTTAATGAGCCACGATGATAATAGCCAATTTGGCAAACTCAGCACATCCTTTCCCTGCTCAGGTATTGCCATCTCTGCTGAGAATCAAGCACAAAAGCAGAAAAGTGACCATTTCCTTCCTCCCCAAGTGTTGGACTGTCATTTACTATTAAACTGTATTAAGAATGGTAATCAAATCTTTTCTGAAGATTTGATGAAGGTAATTTATACCCTATATAATAGGATTTGCCAATGTTGACACTTTTTTCATACTTAGTTCTTTTTAAAGTAAAGTTTAGGTCATAAAGTTGGCATCAAATGCACAGGCGCCAGAAAGGTGTTTCACCCTTGCCCTAACACATTGCAGTCTGAGGGCCTTTCTGTCCCTTGCTTGCCATCTTTTTTCCTGAGGGCCTTTCTGTCCCTTGCTTGCCATCATTTTTCCTAAGCTCTAGTTTTAAAATGATTTTCCCCTTTAAAAACTTGTACTGACTTTTCTAACTTTTAATTCATGTAAACTACCCATATCAGGATTTTGGCCTACTTTTATGAAAGGTGACAACTCTTAGTACAGTCTTTAGGGTGAATGACTAGTGCCCTGGGACATCCCCTTCTCTGCTGGTTGATCCATTTCTATTGAACAGACATCTTCTGATGTCCACTTACTCTTTGATTTATTTTTCTAAATAGTTTTCTAAAACTAACTAGCTCACCACTTCCATCTTGCATCACCTTATAACTTCTTTCAAAGTATTGTTCTCTCCTAGAAGTTCATTCTAAAACAAGGGCTAGCTTTGAATCTGGCTGTCACTGCTCTTCTGTGACAAAACAAATGGGCTAAGGAGGAAGTCCCTGGAGAAACTGGACTCTAGTTCGGTTTTAGGTCCCAAACTTGGGCTCCAATCTTTTAGCAAAGTGCATTCCACCTAAAGAGAACGAGCAGACAGACATCATGAGCCATTCATTGCATTCAGCTTGCTCTTAGTTGTCAACTAGGCCCCAAAGTCCCACACTTAACATCATATCTGCGATTCAGGGTGCTGTCAGGTGCCTCCTATCTGTCCAACAAGGAGAGCAGGTCACCCTACAGCAGAATGACAGTCAAACAGCTGTCAGCCCAAGGCAGCTTGAAACCTCTCAGTCGAGTGAAAAACTTGGTAGTTTACACCTTCAAGTTAATGCCAGAGATCTAGTTAGAAGTTTGAGGGTGTTTATTTCCGGTTTGGTCTTTGATTCTAGTGAATTTTTAAAACTGATAGCCTTAAACCATTCAAGGGCTGATAAAAATACACCAAGAGCTTCAGAAACATAGCCATAAAAACTGAATCAGGTAAATATTTGAACCTGTCATTAAGTGTTGTAACCTGAAAGAACAAAAGTATTTAATGTGATTTGCCTAAAACAGAACTATTAAAAAAATTATAAATCTGAATAATCTGTTCAAAGAAACAAATGGATTGTTTTTCCCAAATAAATTTCCTCTTACTCATGGGAATGAAAACACTTAAATGAATACTATAAATACCTGTTAATAATTTCTCCAATTTTTAAACTGGAATGTTTATTGAATGGGATTAGAAATAGAATTTTTCAGCCCAAACTAGGCTGAACAAGTTAGTCATATTGGGGAATAAAGTTCTTCCCAGTACTATCAGAGAGGTGGTATTTTTATTTAAGACAAAATGGTATTTATTGTGATGGGCAGAATAGCATTTAGCATGTGAAAGACCATTCTAGTTCTTTCCAATGTTTTCATATCATTTTATGAATGTTTCTGGGGCTTTCTTATTTGTAAAATAAGGATATCATTTTTTTTTTTTTTCTTTTGAAAGTACTTAAAACTTAAGAACATAATATCATGATTGGGGTGGGCAGGAAGGCAGAAGAAGCCATTTTTCTTTATAGACAGGTAAAAAGCATCTGTATGACTGTTGTATAATAAAGTGATTTTTACACTAAAGTAAAGCATGTTATGATTTTTCTTATTTGGTTCAAAGAAGTTAAAATGTGTACCTTCTTGGTATTCCAAGACATATCACTCAGGAAATTCTTTTTTAACAATAAAGAGATTTTAGCAATATAATTTTAGGTATTCGTCATTCATTACCATAAGCAATGGTCTTTTACACATCATTACCTTTACATAATAGTCATATAACAAACTAAACTATTTCAGTAATTTTTGTCATTCAGATGGAAAAATTTTCAGGACCAATTAGATAAGCAGAGGCTATAAAAGTTATAAAACAAAACAAATGCTGCGAATAACCTGGGGAAGAGCACTAAATTTGTCTGAGGAAAAAATTTTAGGCAGAAACAACATTGCGCAACGCACTGAAAGCCAGGACTACCTCTCCCTTCACCACGAGCCTAGAAAGGAACAGGGAGGTAGCTATTTCAGCTCAGGAGAGAGGAGAGGCAGTTGTGGGTGAAGTGCAACTTGACCATGGTAAAACCTGGGCGAGACCAAAATCAGGGTCCTGGGGCAGGATCACAGACTGGGTTGTGTGGATGCGGAGACAGAATTCGAATGTGATGTAAAGGATGACAAGCAATGGGTGCAAAAGCAAGCTACAACTGACATTCTCAAAGTTTAATTACAAAGTGGCTTACGTTCCGGATAATAACAGGTGGGGCAGGATATTAAGGAAGGGCAAGAGGGGAAGAGGCTGTTGAAGGAGGAAAAGTACAATTTAATCTGAATGGGGGCTAGAGTTGGCAGGGAAGTGGACATTTTAAAGAGCCTCCTCGTAACCAAATGGGATTTCATTATTTTTAGCAGAGGGTGGAGACAATTCATTAAAACTGAGTGTTTAAAAAGAAAAGAAATCCTATGTCTCTGGCAAGGCCTAATGACTTTTGTTGCAAGTTAAAAGAGCAACGTGTACATGATAAAAGTTCATGTAAATAAGTCTTTACATAAAAAAGACTCCAATGAGTATTTTTAGTGCAGCAGGCTTTCTTCCAAGTCTAATTATATTCATGTCTTTAAAGAAGAGTTCTACCACGGGGCATGCAAGAAGTATACAAGACTGACTAGAGTCACTTAAATGCTCCTTGACCTTCCATGAAACAACTTCAGTCATGGAAAAAAGACAAAAGCCATTGATCAGTAGGTCATTTTTCCCTCTGATGAAACTGCACCGAGGGAACACTGGCAAGACACCAAGAGGACAAGGAAATCTGTAATTCACACCCCCCTTGCGCAACGTATAAATGCAGTCATT
Source organism: Dasypus novemcinctus (assembly GCF_030445035.2). Lineage (NCBI taxonomy): Eukaryota > Metazoa > Chordata > Mammalia > Cingulata > Dasypodidae > Dasypus > Dasypus novemcinctus. The sequence goes on along the minus strand of NC_080694.1, from coordinate 43,320,581 downwards.
GTGGACCGTAGAGGCAACCCACTGCGAGTCCATTATCAGAGGGTCTGTGAGTGAGGCGAAGCTCAGCCAGCCTTACTGCTCTCAGCTCTTTGCACAAACCCTTAGGACTGCCTGCACCACCCTCCGTTAACTCTGTGACTGCTTAATGTAGCTGGCATTTAGATGTGCTTGTGTATCTACGACAATTCCCAACACTCATTCTAGGGCACTCGGCCTTTTAACTCAAACGCTGCCAACAACCACGCCAGCCCCTGAAGGCACTGGAGTTTGTGACTCCTGAGCATAAACACTGAGAGGGAAAATTCTGCACAGTTTTGCCTGGGCTGATATCAAACACTAGGAGGGAAATGAATTTAACCTTCTTTTCTGCTGTGGCCCTCTTATCAAATGTTATAAATTGCAAATCCGGGAGATTTAAGCACCCTACCTAAGATAAGCTATGTAGAGCTAGCAGCCTTTCTTTTCTACAAGCTAATGTTTTAGTTTCCTAGGCTGCTCAAGCAAATACCGTGAAATGGATTGGCTTAAACCATGTGAATTCATTCACTTAACTTTTTGAAGCTAAAAGAAGGTCCAAATCAAGGCATCATCAAGGAGATGCATTCTCCCTAAAGACTATGGCATACTGGGGCTGGCTGCTGGTGAGCCTTTGCTCCTGTCACATGGCAAGGCACATGGCGGTGACTCTCAGTCTCTCCCTTCTCTTCTGGGTTCCACTGATGGAACTTCTCACTTCCTGTGACTTTCCTCTGTCTGAATTCATTGTCTTATAAAGGACTCCAGTAACAGGATTAAGACTCATCCTGATTAAGGTGCACCACACCTTAACTGAAGTCACCTCATCAAAAGGTCCTACTTACAATAGGTGTACACCCACAGGAATAGATTAAATTTAAGAACATGTTTATCTGGGGTACATGGAGCTTCAAACCACCACGGCTAGTTTAGTCCTATGGACTTTGATAAACTTCTCCAAATAATAACATTCAATTGAAAAAGCTAGCTCTCCACCTTATCCTGCACTACACACTATAAGATACATAAGCAACTTAGATGAAATACCTGCTACTAGAGCTCACAATCTCCTAAGAGAGATAATCTTCTAATTATAAAATAAGTCCTGAAAAACATTTACCAAGAAAACTTTCCTAAAGGAGGGAATGCCTGAGCTTAGCTTGATGGGTGAGGAATTCTCCAAATAGACAAAGAATCAGGAATTGCATTTAAGGAAATTCTAAGGCTAAACACCTAATCTAATGGGTATTACCATTCCTTCAGCAAATATATTTCCAGTGAAGACCAAGTGCCAGGCATTGTATCCTGGTTTGGAATAAAATAGTAAAGAAAACAGATAAAGGCTCTCTTCTCAAGGAGCTCTTGACTAACAGATACTCCCTATTGGAAAACAGGCAATCACCACATTCTGTAAGGTTAACTATTAAACCCATCAGGCTTCAGTCCCACCCCATTTGTGTGCAGAACCAAATAAACATCCTGAGATCATTGATTATCCCTGATTCTGTTGACAACACTGCTCTTGTGTTCCCTGGCTTAAGAAAAACGACAGGTGACTGAACTGGCATTACTACGTGCAGATAACTAAAAATAGGATAAACTTTTGGAGTATATTTTAAATCCTCCCTCCTGTGGTTATAAAAGAACTGTTGTCCTGTGTATTAGCCAGGGTCTGATCTGAGAAGTGGAACCACTAGTAGATACACACGTTTAAAATACTGAGAGAGTTGTTGCACAGATTTGACCGTATGTAATTGTGGCAGTGATGAAGCAATCTGTCTTCATGTCTTGTCTTCCTGTCTGAGGTTGAAGTCCAAGTCCACGGGGCAGGCAGTCAGAAGGGGAAGATGGTTGCAAAGTGGGAGAGATCAAGAGCAAGCTGGAGCCCACAAGGACAAATGGAAACCCATGTCAGTTCCAGTTGCCTCTGACCTTGGAGGTGAGGATGTCATGCAGAAGATGAAGCCCTACGGCCAAGTTAAACACAGACCCCAGGCCCAGGAGTTAGAGAAGTGGAAGGAGGATCAGGGGAAGGTGGAGCAGTTGCAGACCCAGCTACTCCCCCATGTCAATAAACTGAGCCAGCAGGTCAGTAATGACGTGCACTGCAAAATGGCAGCTGCTTCACGCTGCCCTCCAAAACTCCCACAAGAATCTGGCCATGTCTAACTAGAAACATACAGAAAGGGGATTCTTGGAAATATGGTTCAGCCTAGCCACGTTGACACATTACACCACCACCATGCCTGATATAACAATACAAAATGCCTGTGCCACATGAAGAAATAAGTCCAGTAGACCCAATAGAAAAACCGGGAGGCAAACATCTATCTTAGTGAGTTCCAGTTTTGAAGCCAGAATAGAGGTTTTTCTCTTCCTTTATCTAGTAAAAAATAATGACATATCATAAACGGGCCAGACCTTAAATGATAGAAAATTAAGAACCTGACCAAACACAGCTTAGCCAGCTACCCAATAAACCCCTCGCCATGTAGAAACAAGCTATCCTTGACCTTCACAGAGTGGAGATCTTCCACCTTGCACTTTACTGCTTTGTTTGCTGTCTTAGTTACCATGCTGCTACACCAAATACCGTACAATGGGTTGGCATAACAACCGCAATTTATTGACTTCAGAGGGTAGAAAACTTACTTCCTCCAGGATTGGTAGCATTCTGGTGGGCTGGCAATCCTTGGTTTCCTTGGCTTTCATATCATATGGTGATATCCTCTCCTTTCTCTTCTGGGTTCCACTGACTTCTGGCTTCCTACTCCTCACGGCTTTGCCCAGGAATCTTCTCTATAAAGCCTACAGTAACAGGATTAAGACTCATCCTGACTCAGTTGGCCACATCTTAACTAAAAATAACACCAGCAGGTCCTATTTATATACCCACAGGAATGGATTACCATTGAGAGTGTTTATTTTCCCCTGGGGTACAAAACAATCTGCCACACTTTCATATTCTAGTTTTCAAAGAAGTTAACACTCTCAACTCCTTGACATTTGTCCCTATAGTCTCACTATCCTCCTGCCCCCCACACACCATGCCATATTCCTTACGCTCCTGGGAGAGGTCTCTTAACCACCTCTGCTCACAGACACCCCCTGGGTAAAGAGGACCAAGACCCCAGGGGAGCTGAGAGAATGAGAGGGGATGAGCTCATGGGGATTGCCTTCTGATTACAAGTACAAAAGTCAGAAGATAACCTGAGAATGAGTAGCTCAGAACAGGGACTTCAAGATAGGAGTAACTGGAAGAGTAGCCATGGAGAACAGCAGGTGAGAGCAGAGAGAAAATAGAATTGATGAATGTGACTGAATGAATGTCACTGAGTGATGGAATCCGCTGGGGTGCATCTGGAGCATTTCTCAAGTAGGAGTAGCAAAGGAAGTCTGCATCGATCCAGAGTTGGGAATGGGCCCAGAGGTATGGTAGAAGGTCAAGAGGATCACAGGGACGAGGGAGCTAATATCACTGCTCTCCCTCTTCTACCTGCTGAATGTCAGTCCTTCAAGATGCTTCAGGCTCTCTTCCCTCTGTGCTGCCCTTGAGGAGCTTGTCCCTGCTGGCGTCCTGCCACCCCATCCCACCATCCAACACTCTGCAGGCTGGGGCAGCTCACAACCTGGGTGAACACTTGTCAAAGCTGCTTCTGACACTGATTTGTGTTCGATTCACATCTGCCTCTGCTCCGACTTACTAGGGCTTGTCCAGAGGGCAAACTGTTGGGGATTGAATCCTATACCCACAAAAGGTATGTTCAGGTTCCAACCCCTGGTCCTATGCGTGGGAGCCCACTGGTAAATAGGACTATTGAAGATGCTAGTAGATAAAATGTGCCCAAACTGAACAAGGGTGGGCCTTCATCCAACATGGCTGAAGTAAGCAATACGGACATGAAAAGAGAAGCTATGGGGAACTATGAGAAGTTGGAAGTCAACAGAACCTGGAAGAGAAAAGAGAAGATGCTGCCATGTCCAATGCCATGTGACAGAAAAGCCAAGGAATCCCAAAGTTCGTTGGCAGCCAGAAGATTCTGACCGCAGAAAGAAGCTAGCCTTCTAGTCTCTGAAACCATGAGCCGATGAATACCTGTCATTAAGTCGACCCATTGTATGGTATTTGTTTTAGCAGCTGGCAAACTAGAACAGTTGCATTTTTCTAAAATAAATTCACACTAAAATGTATATTTAAGCACTAAACACTAAAGGCACTCAAACTACCTGGGAGCATTTAGTAATTATCCTACACAGAATATTTCTCCTCTGCTAAAGATGATGGTTTTGTTAAAGTGCTAGGGAAACATGAATGTATGTAGATCAAAGGAGACCTCCTAATAACTTTATTTTCAAAATGCAATACCACTTTCATAAGAGCTATTTTCATCATTTGCAAATTAAATTTCTCTCCCAAGGAGATATATTGATCTTACTTACACAAACGCGCTTAAGATTTTATTTTTCAAATAAAAATCAATTTTACCTTTAAAATCATTTCAAAAAGTGTTATCAAAGTTGCAATTCTGAACTCCCTTTTTTCCTAACCAAATTTTAATACAAACAGTTAATTTTGTGAACAAATGGACAATAACCCAACTGCAAACTACTAACATATTATATTCCAACTCAACAATTCTCAGGGATTCCGTTTGCCGTAGAACAAAATGTATAAGCAAAGAGCGGGGTAGAAAGCCTTTTGTGGTCCAAGCCAATGGCAGCTCTGTCTTAATCGTCTTCTGCAGGAGGTTCAGACTAGTTGAAAAGGAAAGGAGAACAGCAGTTAGTCAAGCCTGAGCTTCTGCCTCTCTGAGTCCCTCAGGACACAGTGAGCCAACATGATCTTCACTCTTTTTCATAGGCAGTGAATGCCACTGACTCGAACATGTAGAGAAGTTGTATTGAACATGGATGTTGGGTGCTAAGGTCAGTGCACCAGGTGGCAAATGACTGGAGTCAAAATTACCCTCAAGGGAAGCGAACTTGGCCCAGTGATTAGGGCGTCCGTCTGCCACAGGGAGGTCCGCGGTTCAAACCCTGGGCCTCCTTGACCTGTGTGGAGCTGGCCCATGCGCAGTGCTGATGGCGCGCAAGGAGTGCCGTGTCACATAAGGGTGACCCCACGTAGGGGAGCCCCACGCGCAGGGAGTGCACCCTGTAAGGAGAGCCGCCCAGTGCAAAAGAAAGTACAGCCTGCCCAGGAATGGCGCCACACACACGGAGAGCTGACACAACAAGATGATGCAACAAAAAGAAACACAGATTCCCGTGCTGCTGACAACAACAGAAGTGGACAAAGAAGACACAGCAAATAGACACAGAGAACAGACAACTCGAGTTACCCTCAAAAATCCCTTAAACTTGGGCCACTCTGAAGGCGTACATGCCATCTTTGTGCAGTCCAACCCAGTGTCAGGTGAAGTGGGTATCTGGGCTTCAGGGCTTAGGTTGTATGAAAAATACTGCAGGGACAGATGCTGGACACTATACATCCTGCCCATAACCCACTGAATGGACTGGGGGAGAGTGTAAATTACCATGTAAACTAGAATCCATGCAGTGTAGCAGTGCTCCAAAACATATTCATCAAGTGCAATGAATGTACCACAATGATGAAAGAAGTTATTGATGTGGGAGGAGTGGGGGTTGTGGGGAGTGGGTACATGGGAACCTCTTATATTTTTTAATGTAACATTTTGTGTGATCTCTGCATCTTTTAAAAAAGAGAAAAAAAAATGGGTTGGCATTCATTCCAATTAGATGCTAATAAAGCTTGAGTTAGGCAGGAGCTGATGTCAACTGAGAGAACAGGTTTTCATTCTCCATCCCACACTCACTTAGACACACATTTAGAAGAATGGCAGAGAGAATCACCCATGTGGTTTAAGTTTTGATCCTTTTTTTTCTATGTCAGCAAATGCAATTTAATTCAGGCATGACAAACACTGCTAGTTACCTCCCCAATGTCTATGCTACCTGCCTTGATTACTACCAGACCTCTCCTCTCGTTTGGAACAGTAATGTGCTCAGGGAACTTCTCACCTCCCAGATTCCCTTGCAGCTAAGGTGGGCCATATGACTCAATTCTGGCCCAGGTAATGGAGATAAAATCTATGGGTTTGGGCTTCCATATAAAACTGTTTCCCTGATTTTAAAAAATGGATAGACACTTCTGGCACAAATCTTTTGCCTTCACCCATCCTCTTACTCCTGCCTGTGTGCAGAAGAGGTGTCTAGAAGGAGAGTGGCTGTTTTGTGGCTACAAAAGCAAAGCCATGAGAAGTATCGTAGAGCAGGAAATGAAAAGACCTTGGGTCCCTAATGATAACCTAGAGCTGCTATTCCACCCTGCACCACCTCCTTCTGGGCTGCTGCTTTCAGGGGAAAGTAATTGATTTGGCTGCTGTTGTCGAGTTTCTGTTATGTGTGACCAAATGTAACACATACATTTAATTCACATTGGATACAACTCTTCAGTGGTGCTGGAAAGTACCCCAATATCCTTCCCCTTGCACTGGGGATTAAATCATGTCCCCCACAAAAGCTGTGTTCAAATCCTAAGCCCTGGTCCTGTGGGTGTGAATCCATTTATAGATAGGACCTTTGAGGATGTTGTTAGCTAAGATGAAGCTGACCTGAGCAAGGGTGGGCCTTAATCCATTATGAGTAGAGTCTTTGTAAGGAGACAACTGAGCAGGAGGAGGAAAATTCAGAGGTGGACACAGAAAGAGATGCAATTGTATTTGTGCTAAAGCATCTAGTAATTTAAACGAAAGACATGTATTTTGTTTTATTTTACTTAATACATGAAGGAGGTGATTTTTTTTTTTAGAACAGTTCAGGGACCCAGCAATTCCACTTCTGGCAAATTTTCCTAGATATGAAATTGGACACGTGCAAAGATAGGTACAATGATATGCATTACAAATTTGCTTTAATAGTGAGAAATTGGAAACTACTAAGTGCCTGGCTGGTTTTTGTTTAAATAGCTTGATAGATCCACGTGATATACATGTAGGCATTAAAAAGAATGACTTAGGTAATATCAAATTGACATGGGAAGACATTTAACAGAGTAAAAAAATAAATGTTGCACAGCAGCATATATAACATGACCCCTTTTGTTAACAGGTTACATGTGTACGTATGTGCTTATGCAACAAACATTTGGGTCTTTTAGTTTCCAGGCACTATTTCAGGAGCTGGGTGTACACCAACACCTATGAGATTCCTGACCTCATGGAGTGTGTGTTAGAGTAGGAAAGATCGACAGGACACAGGTAAGAATCCATGCTAGTAATAAGGTGCCCAGAAGCAGAAAAGTGTGAGGAGAGAGACTCCTGGTGTGGCTAGGAGAAGTCAAGTAAGACCTCTTGAAGGAAGTGGCACTTGAGCTAAAACCTGCAGGTAAGCTGGAGTCAGCTGTGGGCTCGTGCTTAAGGAAGAGCATTTACGAGGGAATGTTCTGAGACCATAAGGAGCTTGTATTCTCCTTGCTCCCCACTGTAACACACAACTCATTGCTCCCTCTCCAGTAGAAACTTCCCTGTTGACATTGGCTTCACACAGCCAACCTCCTGACCCTTTGATTCACTGTCACAAAGGACCCATCATCATCTTGGGGGACCTCTGTTCTCCAACTCCTCACCTCCAACAGCCCTGTCTTTGATTCTGCCACACCTCCTGTCTGAAATCGTGACTCTCTACCCATCACTTTCTGCCTTCCAGGTCCTTGCTCTCCTTTCTCCACTGGCACAACCTTTGCCCCCACTAAGATTGCCAGTCCACTGACCCCATCACTTTATAACTGGTCCATCAAAAGAATCAGCTTCAATTCCTCTCTTCCCATCTGCTTCTACGGTGCATCAACTCCTGAGTGAACAATCTCAATTCCTTGTGCTTTCCCTCCTGATTCTGGCAAAGCCACAACCCTAGATGAATCCTACTATCTTCTTTATGTCTACATTTAAGTGGAACTTTGCCAGAAAAAAAAAATCACACAGTGAGCTGATCAATTTCACTTCAATTTAATATTAAAAATCTCAAAAAGGCACTCAAAGCTGACCAGAAATTACTAGGCTCCACAATATGCTATATAGGAGGTAAGTAAAGAAATTCTTAATTTGTTCATGGTTAAGTGCAGTGCTATGGCAGACTTTTAGACATGCCTTATTTCCTATCGTCCACAGTTTAAGGGTTTTTTTGTTCTTGTTGTTGATTGGTGGGATTTAATCATGAATGGGTGTTAATTTTTATCAATTACTTTTTCTGCATCTACTTGGATGCGTTTGTGGTTAGTCAATTGATGGAGTAAATTAAATTAATAGTTTTTTATGTTAAACCATCCTTGCATTCATGAGATAGACCTACTTCTAATTATTTTTTTCCCTTCTTCATTACACACATGCAAATAGGTAATACTGCTCAATTAGGCTTGATAAAACTTTATTTAGCATTTTTATATTTACATTAATTTATGAGACTGATCTATTTTTCTCTTCTCTTGTCCTTTTCTGTTTTTTAAAGATTTATTTTTTATCTGTTTCTCTCCCCTCCCCGCCCTCCCCCCCCCCCATTGTCTGCTGTCTGTGTCCATTCGCTGTGTGTTCTTTTGTGTCTGCTTATATTCTTGTCAGTGGCAACGGGAATCTGTGTCTCTTTTCATTGTGTCATCTTGCTGCGTCAGCTCTCCATGTGTGCTGCACCTCTAATGGGCAGGCTGCACTTTTTTTTTTTTTTTGGCATGGGGCGTACTCCTTGCACGTGGGGATCCCCTATGCGGGGGATACCCCTGCGTGGCAGGGCACTCCTTGCGCGCATCAGCACTGCATGTGGGCCAGCTCCACACGGGTCAGGGAGGCCCTGGGTTTGAACCATGGACCTCCCATATGGTAGGCGGATGCTCTGTCAGTTGAGTAAAATCCACCTCCCTGTCCTTGTCTGGTTTTGGCAGCAAGTGTATTGAAGCTTTATAAAATACACTGGGGAGATTTATTTTTTATTTTTTTCCTTGGAATCATTTCTATAAGGATTATTCCCTATAAATATGATAAAGCTTATGTAAATGTCGGGATTTCATGTTTTTTAACTAAGGATCTGTTTTAACTACCAATTTAATTTCTCTTCTTAAGTAACTTTTGGAAATGAATGTTCTGCTAAGAAGTTATACCTTTTTAAGTTTTCAAATCTATTGACATCTAGCTGTTTATAGTATATTCCTGTTTTTAAAAATCTCTATGTATCTGTTATTTCTACATTTTAGTCCTAATTTCAATTGTGCCTTCCCTTTTTCCTTTCTCAGTCTCGATCCTCGACATAACGGTTAGAATTTTTTTAAAAAATATAAATCAAATTATACTCCCCTCACCCCAATGCCTTTGCCCAAAACCCATTAATATCTTCCCTTACCCTTGGTGTAAAATTCAAAATCCTCTGCATGCTAATGAAGCTGTACAAGATCTGGTTTCTACTGAGCTCTTAACCTTACACTTACTGTGATCCAGGAACCTTCTCTAGTCCCCAAAGATGTCACGTTCTTCCCCGCCCAACCCTGTTGCTTTACAACGTTGCCAAGTTTAGCTCCTCCTCACCCTTCAGACCTCATCGTAAATGTCACTTCCTCAGGGAGACTTCGATGACCATCTATCTTAGCTGACACTTCACATCACTGCTCTCTGCCAAAGCACCTTGTTAGGATCCCTTGGACCCCTCAGTAAATTTGCTATTATTCATTTACTTGTCTTTTTTTCTGGCTTTCTTCAAGAAACTTATTTTTACTAGAGGAAGGAACAAGTGAATTGAGTTAACCACTTTATCTCAATGCCTTGCATAGTCCTTGATGCCGAACACACACACAATTACAGATATTTCCTGACAAATGTCTGACCCAAGCCCAAAAGGATTATTTCTAGGATGAGAAAGATGGTGAAAGGGGAGGGAGCTTGGCTGCAGAAATGTGTTAAGCAAAAGCTGTCAGGATATCTTTTAGGGCTTGTGTTCTCCCTCCCCAGTTCACATCAACTGAGCAAATTAAGATTTAGTACCTACCTCATGATTCACAAATAACTTTGGCTTCCCTCATGAAGGCTGATTTGGATTAAGCCTGGAAGAAATTGGTCCATCTCTTCTTATAGTCACATCGGGTAATTTAAAAACAAAACATACATATACATACATACACATATTTCAACGTTAGCTCACAGAGCATCTCATTTCTTGATGTTAGCTGAGGCAGGTCAGTGCAAACCAGGACATGAACATAAGAGATGAATTATTTCACTTGATTCTATTTTCCACATTGCCTGTCAACACAACTGGCCCACAACGTGCCAAGTCACCGTTCAAAGCACTGACACTAAACCCCTATTTCCTTGTGGCACTGTGCTAGGGGCTAAAATAATCCAGGCAACAGCCTTCTAATTTCCCTAGAAAAGTATTTAAATCCATCCCTTATGTGGAAACCTGGAGAAGGGACAGTCAGCAATGTGTGACCTTGATCAAGGTAGTCTGCCTCTCGAAGTCTCCCAGGACTGCTGCATAAAAGGCAGTAAACCCAGAACAGGGCAGGTGGCCAGCACGCAGGACAAGCTAAGAACATCACCAGTCCCCCAAGGTGAGTGTGCTTAGGTGTGTATGGAACAAAGAGGGCAAACGAGAATCCTGAGAGATACATACTTAGAAGAGAAAGTTGAGTGGCTGTGTAGCAGTTTGATGTTATTGAAGAATTCCAAAAAGAAATATTGGATTATGTTTGTAAACGGATCTTTTCCTCTGGGCATATTAGAATATATCAGATTCATAGGTTTACTTGATTAAGTAATTATTGTAAACCTCTTGTGCCAATAGGGCACTGAGTCCCCACCATTTGCTGGGTGGGGACTCACAGATAAAAAAGGCATGGCAAAGGACAGAGCTGAGGGTTCTTTATGCTAGAGTTTTGATGTTGGAGTTTGATGCTAGACTGGAGCCCTGAGGAGAGAGAGAGAACTCTTCACCTGATAGTCTACGGCTAACCTTATGGAGAAAAGAGAGGGGCTGAGCCAAGAGGGATCCAGGAAGCCTGAACCCTCACAGACGTCGGCAGCCATCTTGCTCCAACACGTGAAAATAGACTTTGGTGAGGGAAGTAACTTATGCTTTATGGCCTGGTAGCTGTAGGCTCCTACCCCAATTAAATACCGTTTATAAAAACCAACCGATTTCTGGTATTTTGCATCAGCCCCACTTTGGCTGACTAATACAGGCTGCTATTTAAAATCTTCTGAATTCACATAGGGCTCTCTTACCAAGGGAAGGGAATGTAAAAAGTAATGAATACCCTACAATGTGCATCTGCGTGAACTGCAAAGATAAGTGCCTAAAACATTTAGTAAAAACAAGTGAACGCTCCAGGTTTCAGAAGACTGGGGATACAATTTCTCTAGTAAATAATACTGTATTGCTTTTTATCAGCAGTCCTCAGAGTGTGGTCTGCGAATCCTAGGAAACTGAAGGTTCCAAAGGTTCTATGAGGTCAGAAGTATTTTGATAATACTACTAAGACATTATTTGCTTTTCAGTCTTAGTTTCTCATGAATATACAGTAGAATTTTCCAAAGGCTGCATGATGTGTGATACCACAACAGACTGAACTCAGCAGCAGAGATGAGAACCCAGCTGTCTACTTGCTGACCCAGACGGTAGGTTTGCTACACCATAAAACATTTCTTGTTTTGAAAATATCTTTTATCTACATCAAGATGTAAAGGCTTTATTGCTATTACTACTCTAAATAAATATTTTTAAAATCACAGTCTCAATATTTTTTTTTTTAGGTATCAGGAACCAGGGATTGAACCCAGGACCTCGTATGTGGGAAGCCACGAGCCACGTCAGTTTCCCTGAACTGATTTTTTCATTTAGTTTGCTTGTTGTTTGTTTTTGTTTTTTCAGGAGGGACCAGAAACCAAACCTGGGACCTCCCATGGGGGGGGGGGGCCAGGTACTCGACCACTTGAGCCACATCTGCTCCTTAGCCTTAATTTTTAATATGGAAAATTTCATAGGTATAACTCAGATAAGCAAAAGCTCTTTGAGGGACCCTCAAAAATTTTTAAGTATGTAAAGGAGTCCTGATTTCAACACATTTGAGAATCATGCACAACAAATCATGGGAATTCAGTGAAAACATTTTAAAGGGGTCTCACGTTTAATTATGCACAAAGGTATGTGGAGGGAGATGTGTGTGGAAAATTCTGAAAAATTATGGTTCATACTAGCATTATTATTAATTGTGTTAACTGGATGGATAAATTTTTAAAAAAAAAATTTTTTTAAAACCTCTCCTATTGCTTTTAAATATATAGAGGGACCAGAATAATATCCTTCCTTCCAAAAACAATTTGACTTAGATTCTGTGATAGAAACTTAGATTCTGTGATATCTGCCCTCAACTGGCAGAAAATGCTTTAGCCATTACAAATTTAATAAGGATTCCTTTGGATTGTTAAGACAGAAAGACAGCACTGTAATTTCTCCCAGAGAAGCAGAGGAATGAAGAGCTCCACTCCCTTCCCCCACTTCATGGCCTCCAGAGGATGGGATAATATTCCAAATGGATAGAAGCAGGAGCCTCGAAAGTATCCTAATTACAGTGAAAGGAATGTGTAGTAGGATAAACACATGTGTTGTTTTTGCATATATAAAATACATGTCAGAAGGATTGCCCTTATGCACACCTGAGCAGAGTCTCAGGGACAGATAAAGTAGATACAACCCCAGGTATTGGTTCTTCTGAGGACTAAAGAGACCCACAGGTTCTATGGTCATGGCAGATGGGGTTCACTGCCATGTCAGCTGGCCCTTCTTTGGAGCTGGTGTTTCTGCGTGATGGAGCTGGACTCAGATGGGATCTCTTTTCACAAGCCTTTCATGCTACTTTACTGGAATTGTAGTTGGTGCTGGGGCTTAAGACATATCTGGGAGATTTGAATCTCTGGACTGACAATATGATTGCCAGGCCCTGACCTCAACAGACTTCAGCTCCTACACTCTGATTTATTGGACTTACTCCACTCAGCCAACATGGAGTTGAAGAATGTCAACCACCACACCACGGAGCCTAGAGTGCCTACAACTGAAAGCAGGAGAATTGCATCCAATAGCCATGTGGAATCTAAACCCCCTCTTGACATAGATGTGGAATGGACACAACCAAGCCAAGGTCCACAGGAAGGAGGAATACAGTAAGGATCAGAGTGGACTTAATGATATTCTATTCATGAACTATTGTGGTTAATAATCGAGAAAATGTGGCATTGATGTGGAAAAAGTGGCCATGGTGGCTGCTGGGTGCGGGGAAGGGGAGGAAGAGAAGAGATGTGGAGGCATTCTCGGGACTTGGAGTTGTCCTGGGTGGTGCCCCAGGGACAATTGCCGGATGTTGTATGTCCTCCCATGGCCCACTGGATGGAACGTGGGAAAGTGTGGGCTATGGTGTGGAACACAGGGCATGGGGTGCAGCGATGCCCGGAGATGTACTCACCAGACACAACGGATGTGACATGATGATGGGGGAGAGTGTTATTGGGGGAGGAGTGGTGGGGTGGGGGCGGTGGGGGCAAATGGGGACCTCATATTTTTTTAATGTAATATCTTTTAAAAAAATGAATAAATTGAGAATTTGGAAAAATAAATAAATTTGATTCAAATCCAAAAAAATAAAAATAAAATACAAATAAAAAATAAGTCACTTAATATATTTTTATATATAAAATACATAATAGTCAAGAACACAATTATATATATAACTGAAAATCAATTGTTGTCACAAACCTATTTTTCTCAATATCTAATTGAATATCTATATTTTAATGTTTTCAAACTTGTACTTAAAAAATAAAACTATTTAGACCAAGACATGGAAATTTGGGTGATTGTGCTTCCGCTTTCCAAAGTTTACATTTCTAAATTGGCATCACAAGCCACTTGCTATCCTCAGGAAGTGACATCAAAGTGACTGGTTTGAAAAAACTGCAGCTAGTCTGCCACTTGTGTGAAGTTTCACTGACATCCACTACCCATAACCTTGCTAAAGCATCACCTCAAACTTCAACTCAGGTTCTTCTAGAAAGAATACTTTTAAGAAGTACCTCAGCATTTGCAAATCACAGAATGATTCCAAATCAGTAGACTGTTTCCTCCAAAATTCCTAAAATTTGATTTAAAAAAAAAAAAAAAAAGCAGTTAGTAGTTCATCTGTTCTGGACCAGACCCTCTGAAGTCACAGAGACTTCCACAAACAGAACTTACCAGAACATCCTGTTCAAGGTGTTTCAGAGCCTGAATATCCCTCTCAAGATTTCTCAGCTCTTGAACAACAAAATCATGAAACTCTTCTAGCTTATTCAGCCTGATAAGCATAAGAGCAACGAATTTCAATGGGGCTGACAAAAGGACAATTACATCTCACAAAAAGACACGCTTAATTATACCTGAGTGTAATAAGGATATTTCATGTTCTTCTCTAGACATTTCTTACTTAAGGACACATAAATTGAATGACATTTATTCAAAGAAGAAACTGCTAATAAATATAGACTGAATAGATATTTCTCCAAAGAACAAATGGACAATAAGCATATGAAATGACGTTTGGCATCATTAGCTATTGGGGAAATGCATATAAAAATCACCATGCGCTACCACTTTACACCCAGTAGTCCCAAAAGATAGGTAATAACAAGTGTTGGCAAGGCTGTGGAAAAATTAAAACCCTCGTACATTGCTTACGGGAATGTAAAATGGTGCAGCTACTTTGGACTGAAGCCAAGTTAGCCTGCGAACCAACAAGTCCTCTCCTAGGCATGTACTCAAGAGAAATGAAAACATACGTCTGCACTAAAACTTACAGAGAAACATTCTTAACTGCATTACCCATAATAGTCAAAAGGTAGAAGCAACCTGAATGTCCATCAACTGATGATTGGATAAATAAAATGTGGTATATCCATACAGCGAAATGTTCTTCAGCAATAAACACAAATGTAGTACTGATACATACTACAACATGGATCACCCTTGAAAATGTCCTAAGTAGAAGAAGCCAGTCCCAAAGGACATGTTGCCTGATTCCACTTACATGAAGTGCCCAATACAGGCAAATCTATAGAATCACAAAATAAATTAGTGGTTGCCTAGACCTGGGGAAGATTGGGAGATTGAGGGTTGACAGCTAATGTTCCTTTTGGGAGTTATCAAAATGTTCTAAAATTGACTGAATAACTGTGAAAATATTAAAAGCCATTGAACTGTACACCTTAAATGGGTGAACTGTATAATATGTGAATTATATATCAATAAAGCTACTATTAAAAAAAGACTGTATAAAGGAGTGGAGGTGGCTCAAGCAGTTGGGTGCCCGCCTCCCACACGGGAGGTCCCAGGTTCGGTTCCCAGTGCCTCCTAAAGAAGATGAGCTGACATGAGGAGGATGCAGTGAGGAGACATAACAAGCAGGAAGTAGATGTGGCTCAAGTGATTGGGCACCCCTCTCCCACATGGGAGGTCCCAGGTTCAGTTCTTGGTGCCTCCTAAAAGAAGATGAGCAGACACAGAGAGCACACAGCAAGCATGAACAACGAGAGGAGGGGGGAAGAGAAATAAATAAATCTTTAAAAAAAGGAATGTATAGGTGTCACCCATCTCTTCCTCCCTTCCTGCCAATCCATCCTTATCCCCACCAGGATCACTGGTCATACGTTCACTTAGCCTTCAACCAAAGCTGACAGTTAAAAAATATTCTTAGAAGACAAAGGGTGTAAGCAAAGGACAGGCAACTGCAGGGAAGGGGAGACTAAGGGTACCTGGGCCAGCCAGGGCCCCCCAGGGCTCCCCACCTTTCTCTTGCCTTAATCCAACCCTGAAAGCTGTGGTCTGGAATTGGCTAACACATTCTTTTGCCATCTCTACATTCCCCCCCCCCCCGAATTTCCAACAGTTGCTCTTATGTGTCTAACTGCCCCATATATTGCCTATTTTTGGCTTCCTTGTTGTCCGTCTCCTCCTTCAGGCTGAAAGCTCCCCAAAGGCGTGGAGCTATGAAGCTCACGCTCCTTGCTCTCCAGACCTAGCACGCAGCACTGCTCAGAGCGCATTTGCTGAATTAATGTGTGCCCCCCAAAAGGCAACAGAGATTCCCCAATCCAACGTCCTTCATGGGTCTGAGACTCAAGGGTCATTGCAGGTTAAGAAGCATTTGAGAAATTATTGTAAAAATGCTATTCAAACAATGTATTCCACCCTAATCAACTTTCTATTCCAGCAAAGCAACAACTGGGAAGCCCCTTCTCCCCCTCCAACATTTACAAGCCACTCTCTCCAACAAGGGGCAATCTCTGTATTCGCCTCCCCCTTTTCTTCAATTCTTTTGCCCAAAAGCCCCCTCTAGAATGACTTCCCTTGGAATCCCTCTGGGTAACTCTCACCACTTACAGAGACCCACGCTTCCACTCCAAATCCCCATCCTTCACATCTCTCTGAAATCCTGGTACCTCTGTACTTCGTTCCACAGGGCCATAGGGTGTGGGTGTGGGCGTGGGCGTTATTTCACATCAATACAGCTGCATTTCAGTCTCTGTTCTCACCATTGGGTTATAAAGTTCAAGAACAGTGTTTTAGGATCGCACAAGGTAGACTTCAAAGAGTCTTAGGGGGGTTATTAGTTCAATCTCCTTTCAGAGAGGAAGACGGGCTCAACGATGTGTCCAGCTTCACATCTGCAGCAGGCTTTAAATCGTCCTGGCCCCTGAGTAGGGGGTCAGTAGACACATTGTGTTTGCGAGTGATCTCATTTACGTGAATTTGCTTTTAAATGCACTACTTACCTGCGTTGATCTATCTGGTTTAAAAGATGGATTAGGCAATCCGGTGCTTTCTTTGCATTCTTTGAATAAAGTTCGCTCTTTCTGTTCCTAAACTAAACCGTAACAAAACAACAAAATGAGCACATGTGGGTTAAACACAACTACAGAAGATGAGTGCCTGCTTTGCATTAAAAAGATACCACCGGGGGGGGGGGGGGGGGGCAGAGGCAGCTCAAGCAGTTGAGCCCCTGCCTCCCACATGGGAGGTCCCAGGTTCAGTTCCCTGTGCCTCCTAAAAAAAAAAAAAAAAAAAACAAGCAAACAAATGAAAAAACCAACTAGGGAGCCAATGTGGCTCAGTGGTTGAGTACTGGCTTTACACACGTGCGGTCCTGAGTTCAATCCCCAGCCCCAGGACTGAAAAAAACAACAACAAAAGATACTGCCAGTACTAACAATATTCAGAGCAAGCATTATTGCTAATAAGCTGTGACAAGGCAGCACTCTACGCTCCTTCCCCGTATCACCAGGGGTTTGGTACCAATAAAGAGCAATAAGCTAGAATAGGAAAACTTGCATTGAATATGACCAAATTCCCATTATAAATTGGTTTATGCTGGTATTACAGAAAATAAGATCAGACCTTGAGATCTTTCACCTTTGTCAAATGACTGTTGGTTGGCAAGACCCCTTTTCTCAAAAGTTCTAATAGGGAAGCGGATGTGGCTCAAGCTGTTGGGCTCCCGTCTACCATGTGGGAGGTCCAGGGTTCCATGCCCAGGGCCTCTGGTGAGGGCGAGCTGGCCCACGCGGAGTGCCAGCCCACGTGGGAGTGTGGCCCCATGCAGGAGTGCGGCCCCGTGCAGGAGCGCCCGCCGATGCGGAGAGCTGGTGCAGCAAGATGACGCAACAAGAGACACAGAGGAGAGAAAGTAAGAAGACGTAGCAGAACAGGGAGCTGAGGTGGCGCAAGAGAGTGATCGCCTCTCTCCCACTCCGACAGGTCCCAGGATCGGTTCCCAGAGCCGCCTAATGAGAAGACAAGCAGACACAGAAGATGACGCAGCAAAGGGACACAGAGAGCAGACAGTGGGGGGCATGAGGGAGGGGGAGAGAAATAAATAAAATCTTTAAAGAAAAAAAAGCACTAATAACTCACTAGGGATTTATAAAGAACGGGACCAAAACAGAGAGGCCTGAAAACGGGCCTGGGGCACATCCTGCTGACAAGGAGCCGGGCGTCCTGGGTGCTCGGCGTCTCACAGCTTGCCTCCTCTCTGGAGCCAGCCACCCACAGGGGACCCCCATGTTGCATTCCTGCCGCTCCTGTCCCCACGGCCCCGCTCTCCTCCCACGTCAACTGTTGTGGCCAAATCGTTGCTTCCTGGAGGGGGCTGTCTGAGAACGCCACCCACGCACCCAAACCGCGAGCCCGACGTCCACGTGGGCGCCCTGGGTCCCACTGAAGCAACTGCGCAGGGACGAGCCGTCTCACGCACCCAAACACCAAGCCACCGAGGCGCGACGTCAGCGCCACAGCTCAGGCCGGCACACGGCCCCCGAGACGCGGCAGCGCCCGCACTGCCAGGGCTAGAAGGCAGCGGCGGGCAGCACGCGCCGGCCGCGCCGTCCCGGCGGACCCCTACCTGGCACTTCTCCCTCAGCGCGTCGGTGAAGTCCTCGAAGGCTGAGACGAGGCCAGAGCCGCTCAAGCCCGCCGGCTCGGCTGCGGGCGACGGCGGGGACGAGCCCTCTGCGCAAAAACAGAGCAGCAAGTGAGCCTCGCAGAGGGCTCAGACCCTGCAGCGCTGTCCACCGGGTGCCCGGGGCCGGCAGGTCAGTCCTGAGGCACCAGCACAGACCCCAGGTGCCCACCTGCCACGCCGTGGCCGCGACCGCACGAGGCCAGCTGGGGCCAGAGACCAGACCTGGGGTGTGTGTGTGATGTGCGTGTGCGTGCGCGGGGATGGGGTGGGGGCATGGAGGGGGTGGGTGTGTGCAGGGATGGGGTGGGGGCGTGGAGGGGGTGGGGTGGGGGCGTGGAGGGGGTGGGTGTGTGCAGGGATGGGGTGGGGGCGTGGAGGGGGTGGGTGTGTGCAGGGATGGGGTGGGGGCGTGGAGGGGATGGGGTGGGGGGCGTGGAGGGGGGTGGGTGTGTGCAGGGATGGGGTGGGGGGCATGGAGGGGACGGGTGTGTGCAGGGATGGGGTGGGGGCATGGAGGGGACGGGTGTGTGCAGGGATGGGGTGGGGGGCGTGGAGGGGACGGGTGTGTGCAGGGATGAGGTGGGGGGCGTGTGCAGGGATGGGGTGGGGGCGTGTAGGGGATGGGGTGGGGCGCTAGGGGGTGGGGTGGGGCGTGGAGGGGACGGGTGTATGCAGGGATGAGGTGAGGGGCATGGAGGGGACGGGTGTGTGCAGGGATGAGGTGGGGGGCGTGGAGGGGATGGGTGTGTGCAGGGATGGGGTGGGGGGCGTGGAGGGGGTGGGTGTGTGCAGGGATGGGGTGGGGGCATGGAGGGGACGGGTGTGTGCAGGGATGAGGTGGGGGGCATGGAGGGGACGGGTGTGTGCAGGGATGAGGTGGGGGGCGTGGAGGGGACGGGTGTGTGCAGGGATGGGGTGGGGGCATGGAGGGGACGGGTGTGTGCAGGGATGGGGTGGGGGGCGTGTGCAGGGATGGGGTGGGGCGCTAGGGGGTGGGGTGGGGCGTGGAGGGGATGGGTGTATGCAGGGATGAGGTGAGGGGCATGGAGGGGACGGGTGTGTGCAGGGATGAGGTGGGGGGCATGGAGGGGACGGGTGTGTGCAGGGATGAGGTGGGGGGCGTGGAGGGGATGGGGTGGGGGCGTGGAGGGGATGGGGTGGGGCGTGGAGGGGATGGGGTGGGGGGCGTGTGCAGGGATGGGGTGGGGCGCTAGGGGGTGGGGTGGGGCGTGGAGGGGATGGGGTGGGGGCGTGCAGGGATGGGGTGGGGGCATGGAGGGGACGGGTGTGTGCAGGGATGAGGTGGGGGGCGTGGAGGGGATGGGGTGGGGGCGTGGAGGGGATGGGGTGGGGCGTGGAGGGGATGGGGTGGGGGGCGTGTGCAGGGATGGGGTGGGGGCGTATAGGGGATGGGGTGGGGCGTGTAGGGGATGGGTGGGGGCGTGCAGGGATGGGGTGGGGCGTGTAGGGGATGGGTGGGGGCGTGCAGGGATGGGGTGGGGGCGTGGAGGGGATGGGGTGGGGCGTGGAGGGGATGGGGTGGGGGGCGTGTGCAGGGATGGGGTGGGGGCGTATAGGGGATGGGGTGGGGCGTGTAGGGGATGGGTGGGGGCGTGCAGGGATGGGGTGGGGCGTGTAGGGGATGGGTGGGGGCGTGCAGGGATGGGGTGGGGGCATGGAGGGGATGGGGTGGGGCGTGGAGGGGATGGGGTGGGGCGTGGAGGGGATGGGTGGGGGCGTGTAGGGGATGGGGTGGGGCGTGTAGGGGATGGGGTGGGGGCGTGTAGGGGATGGGGTGGGGGCATGGAGGGGATGGGGTGGGGCGTGGAGGGGATGGGGTGGGGCGTGGAGGGGATGGGTGGGGGCGTGCAGGGATGGGGTGGGGGCGTGGAGGGGATGGGGTGGGGGCGTGTAGGGATGGGGTGGGGGCATGGAGGGGATGGGGTGGGGCGTGCAGGGATGGGGTGGGGCGTGGAGGGGATGGGGTGGGGGCGTGGAGGGGATGGGGTGGGGCGTGGAGGGGATGGGGTGGGGGCGTGGAGGGGATGGGGTGGGGCGTGGAGGGGATGGGGTGGGGCGTGTAGGGGATGGGTGGGGGCGTGCAGGGATGGGGTGGGGCGTGGAGGGGATGGGGTGGGGGCGTGGAGGGGATGGGGTGGGGCGTGGAGGGGATGGGGTGGGGCGTGGAGGGGATGGGGTGGGGGCGTGTAGGGGATGGGTGGGGGCGTGCAGGGATGGGGTGGGGGCGTGTAGGGGATGGGGTGGGGGCATGGAGGGGATGGGGTGGGGGCGTGGAGGGGATGGGGTGGGGGCGTGTAGGGGATGGGGTGGGGGCATGGAGGGGATGGGGTGGGGCGTGGAGGGGATGGGGTGGGGCGTGTAGGGGATGGGTGGGGGCGTGCAGGGATGGGGTGGGGCGTGGAGGGGATGGGGTGGGGGCGTGGAGGGGATGGGGTGAGGGCGTGGAGGGGATGGGGTGGGGGCGTGTAGGGGATGGGGTGGGGGCATGGAGGGGATGGGGTGGGGCGTGGAGGGATGGGTGGGGGCGTGCAGGGATGGGGTGGGGCGTGGAGGGGATGGGGTGGGGCGTGGAGGGGATGGGGTGGGGCGTGTAGGGGATGGGTGGGGGCGTGCAGGGATGGGGTGGGGCGTGGAGGGGATGGGGTGGGGGCGTGGAGGGGATGGGGTGGGGGCGTGGAGGGGATGGGGTGGGGGCATGGAGGGGATGGGGTGGGGCGTGGAGGGGATGGGGTGGGGCGTGTAGGGGATGGGTGGGGGCGTGCAGGGATGGGGTGGGGCGTGGAGGGGATGGGTGGGGGCGTGGAGGGGATGGGGTGGGGCGTGTAGGGGATGGGGTGGGGGCATGGAGGGGATGGGTGGGGGCGTGGAGGGGATGGGGTGGGGCGTGTAGGGGATGGGTGGGGGCGTGCAGGGATGGGGTGGGGCGTGGAGGGGATGGGGTGGGGGCGTGGAGGGGATGGGGTGGGGCGTGGAGGGGATGGGGTGGGGCGTGTAGGGGATGGGTGGGGGCGTGCAGGGATGGGGTGGGGGCGTATAGGGGATGGGGTGGGGCGTGTAGGGGATGGGGTGGGGCGTGTGTGCAGGGATGGGGCGATCCATGACACTCCTTGCCAAGCCGTGCTTTCTGGCAAGTGCTGGTCTCACCCAACCCTTCTCTGGCCTCCGCAGCATTTTGAACCACAGAGGCTGGCACTGTGTCTAAGGAGCGGGCTGGGGCTGGAAGAGGTTTTCAGGAGGACGTAACAGGTAAGGCGTATCTCATGGTGGCCATGCTGGCGTTTCACCAAGGGTAACAGCCCGTGGGTGCCAGGCACTGGATTAAGAGATTTACGTGTTCCCTCACTGAATCCTTACAACAATCACACAGAGTCGGCACTGCTAGTGCTCATTTAATAGAGGTTTCCATAACTTGCACAAGATCACGCCTGCACTCTTGGATTTGAACCCAGGCTGTTAACAGCCACTGCCCAGCAGAATCCCCCTGGCTTCCAAAATTGCCCTTTGGGGGCTCTTTGTTTTAAAATTCAGTGGTGCCATTCATTCAGAAGGCTAGCCCCATGTATGTGAATATTTCAGGACGTTCTCCTTCACGGGTAAAGACGGTATATTTCCAACACAGAAATGCAGTTAATAACAATCAGTTAAACCAGAGATCTGCAACTTCAAAAACCCTCCGGCTCTGAAGACGGCAATAAAGAAGAGTTAAGAGGCAGAAATCAAACTGCTAGGAGGAGATGGTACTTGCTCTCATCTCTGACCTTGCCACAATGTTCTTGTCCCTGAAAGAATGGAGTGTGTGGGTTTTAGGGACCCGGGGCTGTCCCGTGACTCTCCTGTCACTCGTGTGGGAGCAGCCAGGGCTCACGCCTTTGTTAAACTCCCAGTGGCAGTGCTGGGTGGAAGCACAGGGTTACCTGCCAAGTCTCTTCCTTCTGGCACCGAGGAAAGGAATCCAGGAGCCTCCTCCTCCTCCGATTTTGACTGCTTCGATTTAGGAAAACTCTCACCTGCTACGTCAAAGGCAAGCACAGCGCATGAGCACACCAAACATTGCCCCGCTCTCAGCCCAAACTGGCCTCGTCCTCTTTTCAGGGTTAATAGGTAACCTTGATGAACAGCACGGGACACTCCTTCACTGGCTGAGACCCATCGTTTATCAGCCGGCACTTGGCCAAAATATTAATGCACTAAGTTGACTGATGAGAGGGGGCACGCGGGAACCAGCACGCCTTTGATGAGCTCAGCAGGGTTTGGGAACACTCTGCTCGGCAAGGTACCCACTGACTCAGATGAAGAAGAGTAACCATGGGCATCAAACCCTTCCCAGGGCCCGGGGCTAAATGGCCCGGCAACATTGTTTCCACACCCATGGGCCCTTTGCATCTCATCAAATCATACCAAGGAGTGTGCCACCTGCTGGTGGTCCCCAATCCTCATGCCATGGCCCTGGAGCGTCATCCCTGCCCGCAATCCTGTGCTGCAGCATATATGAGGTCACCGTGGCTCCACACCAGCTAAGGTGACTTAGCTTCAGCTGATGAGGTTTACATACAGAGCCCCGTTTCCATCTTGCATATTTCTAAATATTTCTCTGCTGATGCTCACTTTCACCCCAAACGTGCCCTCTCCCCAGCCAGGCCCTCCCAATCTTATCAAGGGCATCATCTTTCGCAGGTTCTGCTTCTGGAATGAGTCCATCCTACTCTCCCCTTCCCCGTGCGGGGATGCCACCGGAGGCCATTTCCCTGGGTGAGCCATCCGGTCCCAGAATGTCAACTGTCACCTCTCAAATCTCTCTCCTGCCTCCAGGGCCCTTAAGCAGCAAGTTTGTTTCCCAACTGCCGACATCTCCTTCGCAAAACCTGCTCTATTTTATTTCTCCTCGTCAAACCATTTTCTTCCCCACCATACCCATACTTTGCTAGGAAGTCATCTAGCTCCCCCCCCCCCCTTCATAGATCCAACCTGTCACAACTTTTAACTCTGAAAGTTCTGGAATCCAATTCCATTGATTCACTCCATCAATTGAATGTCACTCTCTGCAAGGAGCTGTGCAACGCGATGGGCAGATAGGGCAGAAGCAAAGAGACAACCCACCCCCCCCAACTGCCCTGGTCTCCTTGTTCTTCCTCCGATACCCCAGGACGTTTGGACATGCTGCTCCTGCTGTTGAGAATACTTCCTTCGCCATATTTGCACTAGGATTTTCTCGGGCCATCCAACCTGAAATTTCATTTAGCCCTCGAACTTTTTAAACCCTCTCCCCAGATTAATATTTTTCCTTAGATTTTATCACAAAATAATCTACTACATATTTTACTTTTCTTGTATATAATCTATCTCCATCCCACTACTAGAACATACTCTCTAATGAGGGCAGGCATTCTTTTACATTTTTTTCAGTTAGAGCAATTTTAGGTTTACAAAAACACCATGCAGCATGGACAGAGTCCCCATATACTCCCCTTTCACACACATGGTTCTCTCTATTACTAAGATCTTACCTCGTGTGGTAGCTTTGTTACAACTGATGAAATAACATTATGGTAATTAGGCTGCTAACTTTGGCCCAGCGTTTATGTTAGGGTTCACACTATGTCATACAGTTCTATGGGTTGTGTGTGTGTGTGGTAACTTACAAAGGAAAGTTTTAGGCTTATATAACACTGTTCAAATTTACAATTCAGTGGCATTAACTACATTAAAAAAGTTGTGCCTCCATCACCATCACCCATGGCCAAAACATTGCAATTATCCCAAACAGAAACCCTGTACCAATTAAATATTAATTCTCCATTCCATACCCCTACCCTGGCCCCTGGCGAACTGCATGCTAGTTTCCGACTTTATGAACTGGCAGATTCTACTTATGCAAATTCAGAAAGTCTGGGCTGAGGGTGCACAGCTTGCCCCTAGTTCTGCGGCTCACTCTGGTTTCTGGGGAACTGCTTGATATTTGTGTACATGCCAACCACCTGGACCCCACCTTGGGTCTATGTCGCCTTGGGGACACATGCCTAAATGTGCGTGGAACTCTGAGTAGCTGTGCTGGATGGTTCTGTGGTAGAGGGCAGGCATTTTGTCAGTTTTGTTCATTACAGTATTCCTGGAGCCCAGAGAAGTGCTTGGTTCTTAGTAGATGCTCAATAAATATTTGTTGAATGAATAAATGCTGCAGAATCCCCAAACTCATCCAAATAAGACACTGATCTGATAGCCCCAAAGTAAAACAGATAAGAATTTATTGTCTTATACCAGCGGTGAAGGAAGAAATGGAGAACACCATAACCTTTAGAGACCCATATATAACACATACATATATATATAAATTAATGAATTTAGAATTTTAAGATTTGCTAAAACTACCATTTAGGAGGAAATTGGTCATTTATTAATTTTTAGAAATAGCACCAGTAAGAAATAACCATCATAAACTTCAGTAAAAGGGAAAAATATATGTTAAAAGAATGCAAAACCAAGAATTATCAGTGTTATAGTAGCACATGCTCTGTGAGATAATATATGTCTTTAACAAATGAGTAACCTAGGCTTAAATGTCAACTTAGATTATATTTTACGTTCTTTAAAAAAGGAAATAGAAAAGCAATATACATATTACATACCAGTTGAGAGAGAAATTATGACCCAAAAATAGAAAGGACCAAGCTAGAAATACCAGATATATAAATAAATTATATGTGAATGATGAACGACTTGGGGCATGCTAGTTGGTTTGCCATAATAGGATTGAAATAAGCTGAAAAGTTCTGTAATTAAAAAATGAAAAGCATGAGAAATGAGAGGTACCTTACAGGAACCATTGCCTCTTTCTTCTCATTGCACTTAGATTTAGGGTGTGTTCATTTGTTTAAAAAGTTTTGATGGATATTTTCTAGACGGTTGCAGTTTCAAGCTGAAATTGTTTTGAAAATCAAGGAAAGAATCCGGCTACAGCCTAGTTCTTCTCTTCTAGCTCACAAAGCAAACAGCACCCAGGCTTGAGTTTCACGTGGTATCTGTTACACTCAGTCAGGTCCCAAAGAAACCACTTAAAAAGAATTCTGGCTAATCCCAATTAGAAATTGATAAACAAACACAACATTTTTTCCCCCTTGTGGCCATTTCTGCTCCTTCTGGGGCTTTCCCCTACTCTCTTAGTGATGGATTTGTAGCAAAAGCCTAAAGCGTCACCTTTTTTGCTTGTTTTGTTTTTTGAGATACCAGAGCTGAGGATTGAACCTGGCATCACAAGTGGGAGCCAGTGCTCAACCACTGAGCCACATCGGCTCCCCTGCATTGGGTTTTTCCCTCGTTTGTTTGTTGTTTGTCTTTGCTTTTAGGAGGCACCAGGAACTGATCTGGGACCTCCAATGTGGGAAGCAGTTTCTCAAATGCTTGAGCCACATCGGCTGTCCTTAACCTTGATTTTTCATTTCTCATGTTCATGCCCCATCTAGTGGTGAAGCAGGAATCTGCTGGTGTAAACACTAGCCACCTCCAAACAGAGGCGTTTCCAGAACACTGCGTAATAACCTGGGCACCCTTTGGATAAGGTGTTTGGAATTTGTGAACCTCTCAACAAGGGGTCTTCCAGATGAACAGCTTCAGGGACATGGAAGTAGCTTTGGCATATGGGAAACCCTTCTTTGAATTTTACCGGAACCAAAAGTGTGGTTCTCCATAAAGAACAGTCTCCTCTAGAGTAAAACTGTGCTGTGATGGGAAACCTGCAAGTCCCAAGTGATGTCGTTGGCTCATTATGACTTCCATGCTAACCACGTGCCTCTTTTCAGTAGCATTTTCCAAATTCTCATAAGAGCATTAAAACTACAAACATTGCAGAAAGGACCACACACATAACAGACACACACACACACACACACCCTCCCCCCCACCAACTTAACTAAAGTGACCTTGAACTGCTGCTAACCCCACTTGTTAACTGGGGGCAGGTGGGCTTCTGCCCTTGAACACAACTCTCCTCACTGCTGCAGAAAGGGAAGGCTTTGGCATGTGAGCTTGTTTTGGGTGGGCTCTGGGGACAAGTGCTGGTGGACACAGTTCAGTGTCCAGGTTACATTTACTTATTCCTGCTTCTATCTGATTGTTAATGTTACCAGAACCAACCCCCTTTTATGGTTAATAGCCAAGGCCCCCTACAAGAAAGCTCTTTTAGTCTTGCTCTGAAGTGACACCCTGTGGCTTAGAATGATAACGGCCAACGTCCTTAAGTGGACAAGAATAGCGTCCTCTCTAACGGGTGATCCTCCAGGTGGCATCGGTGGTACTTTCCCAATGCCAAGTCCCTTATTTTGCCAGCATAAATTAAGTATTGAGGATATGAAAAGTGAAGATGAACCTCACAGCTCAAATAGGGACTACTGAAATCTCTTTCATATGAATTAACACGTTTTAAAATTCGCAGATCAATTGATCATAATTTCTGACTATGTAAATGCTTATTTAAATAAGGAATTATGGAGGAAGTTCCTAATTAAATGCTTGGCTCTTCTAACTTTCTTATTCCATTCCCTTGACAAGTATTTACTAAAAGCTTCCTATAAGCTGAGCACTGAATTAGGCATTTTCAGAATGGAGTGGAACAAAGGACCTACCTCAGTGGCTTTTACCCAGTTTTGGAGGCCTCTCCAAGCAGCCAGATGAGGCCAAATACACAAAAACCTAAATAAAATGATCCTGTTTGCTCACAGTTCAGGGAGCATGACATACCAAAAGCTACATGGTAAACATTAAAACAAACCTTGACCTCAGATTGAGGTGACTATTAGAAATCAGCAGAACACCTGAAATGTTGGAAAGGCCGTGGCCTTCTCCAAAGAAAATTAACGAGGCATCCTCCCTTTTCGGGGAGAACAGAGCTGCCCTCATCCATGGGGCTCAAAAATTCAAAAAACCCATTAGCTGCTGCAATGACATGAAAAATTCACTATTTTATTATATGTATTTTGGTCAAAGAAAATCTCATAAAAGAAAAGGATAACCATTTGTAAAGATTTTTAAAAGATTTCATGATTTTAGTTACTTATCTAAAATCTATGCCCCAGGAATTATAAAAAGACACAAATGAGCATAGGAGTAGGTGCTCTAATTCACTGTTTCTCCTGGAAGACAGTACAAAGACATGATAGCAGGAATGATGTCAAACTAAAGACAGTAATAATAATTTCGATATCCACTTGTGGCAGTAGTAGCACCTAAATAAAATGAAAACTAGAAAATATTTGAAAGTTAACAACAACAAATACTATACATTACAATGTGTGAGATTCACCTAAAGCAGTATTTACAGAGAAATGTAGAGCATTAAATATAATATAAGGGCTAATATAGGATATCTTTAACTTTATGCTTAGAAGGATTTCTCAAGACTAAAAAAGCACTAATTGCTTTTTTAAGCAATAAGGAAACAGTGGATAAATTGGACTTCACTGTAATTAATAATTTTTGTTTATCCCAAAAGTGACCATAAGGGCATCACACAGAGAGAGGAGTGCAAGTCACAGAGTAGAAGATATTTATAACATAAATAACCAAAGGACTGGTGTCCAGATATAAAGAACTTCTAGGGCAATCCTACAAACTAGTGGGCAAGACATTTTAGACACTACACAAAAGGGGAAATTCAAACGGATGATAAACACATAAAAATATGCTTAACCTTAATCATGGATATTCCAATTAAATCATGTCAGTGAAATCTCACATACACAAACACAGGTACAATTTAAAAATATTATGTGTTGGTGAGGATGTGAGCAATGGAACTCTTCTATACTACTGATGGGAAAGTAAATTGATACAACCACTTCAGAAAACAGCACAGCACAACTGAAACTGTTTAAAAATACAGGTATGATCTCTATGACCTAACAATTTTATTCCTAAAAATAAATCTAGAGCAAAATATGTATCAGGAGAATAGTGCAGTCCTTCATAATGGAATTATTTATAACAATCCAAACTGCAAATAATCCAAATATCCAATAGCACTAGAATTGATAAGTTATGGTATACTCATAGAATAATGCACTGTGATGAAAATAAATATAATTCATCTACATGCATCAGTATGAATCAATTTTATGAATGACTGTGAGCAAAAGCAGCAAGCCATACAAGATACACATAGTATGATGCCATTTGTATAAATCTCAACTAAGAAAAAAATAAACTATATAGTACTTAGGGATACATACAAGAAAGTAAATTACAAAGAAAGGCAATGGAAGGAATTTCACAAAATTTGGGATAGTATTTACCTCCATGAAAGCTGAAGGGAATTAACAGAGAATAAACTGGTAGAAAAGGATTCTAAGCTTATGGCATTTTTCTAATTCATAATCTGAATTATGGTTATACAGGTGTTCATTTGTAATTAATCTTAAAACTATATGTATGTTGTATATCTTCTGAATGTATGATATTTTTCACAATGCAAAAGTGGAAAAAATAAAAGCAAGGACAAACACAAAACTTACAACCGTGGTTACCTAGGAAGGGGAAGTGGCAGGGATGGGTTTGGGGTGAAAGATACAAAGATTTTGAAAGTAATAATCATGTTCCATTTCTTAAGCTGGATACTGATTTGCAGAGGTTTTTTGTGCTGATATGTTAAATATCCTGCTCGTAATTTATAACTATTTTGAATCCTCTTGAAATTTAATTTAAAATATAAAGAAAAACTTACTGAAAGACATCATCATAAAGAGTGGTTAGGTTCTAAACAAATTCATAACATTGTGAATTAGCCTGAAAACGTCCATGCCACTATTACCATAAGAAAATGAATTAGGAATTTTTAATAACATGGCCACCCAAAATTTTACAACATCACCTATAAATTGCGAGGGACCTACATGCTCTGCAATGGAACTAGCTCCTGGACTAGATCCTTAGAAATGTACTTCTACCATGCCTTACTCTGACCCAGAGAAGAAAGAAGTTACTTGATGAGATTTGTGTCCCAGGATATAAAGCTGCTGAGCACAAGAGATTCTGACTCTCAAGTGAAGCCTCTTTTTCTCCCACTTAACCTTCATGCATATTTGAGGCAGACAGGTAGATTAAACTGCTCTCACCATGGCCAGAACAATATTTTATTTGCTGCAATTTGAAAAGCCCAGCATGTAAAAATCAGATTAATTTACCTTTATTCTGCAAAAACAGTTCATCATTTTCTTACCTCCCTCTTCCAAGTTTTGCAGCTTATGCTTGAAGCTAGTGCTTTTCATCTCTTGGTTCACTATCTTAAAAACAGATAACAAATAAAGAAATAACTGATGTTACATTATCCTTTAAAAAGGAATAAGCTAGTATATTATGCAAATATATTAGTTCCAGAAAAATAAAATGAATAAATAACCATCACATAATACCTTAGATGAATCTTCTTCAACTTCTGAGTACTCCAAGGAAGAGAGATCGCTCAGTGGGTGGGTACTTTGGAGTTCTGAATATTAGAGAAAACCATTTCAGATGAAACAACTTGAGGGTATAGTATTTCACTGTGGCTCTATTAAATTGCATCACCAAAAAAAGGTGGCAGGGGAGGGTTAGAACAAAAAACAATTTCCAGTCCATTAAGATGGCAGTGTGAGATGCTTCAGGATGCCATTTCCCCACAGAATCTTTGAACAACCAGCATAATATGGCAGAGCTATCTTCCTAAAGATGCCAGAAAAGAGTTAAAAAGTAGTTTGCACTAATTGGAAAAGTACTGAATCAAGAAAATTCTGCTTTAAAAACAGTAGAAGATATATCTTTTAAGGTAACATTTTGTGTGAGCTATGTATCTTAAAAAAAAAAAAAAGACAATTAAAAAAAAAACAGTGGGAGAAGCTCATGGTGCCCTTTCTGAATTTCCATTACCCCTCCCCAGTGCAGCGTGGAGTCATCCTGCACTCCCTTTGTGGGTCCCTGGCCTTGTTCTGGAAAGAGCAGAGTAACAGCTGCATGCATACGAGGGTGCCTGGATGTAGATAACAATGAGTCAGGTGAAAGACTGAACCAGGAGACCTTTATCTAGCTTGCCCTCCAAGAACTTGCCCTGTGGGCTGAAGGAGCATTTGGACAGCTAAAGCAGGGTAAGAAACAAGACATAGAAACCCAGAGCAAAGGGTTACCAGCTTTAAGACATACATTAGAACACTACATTGGGTGGGAGAGAGCCTCCTTCAAAATGAGGAGAGAGGACAAGTAGATTCGGGTAAATGGGTAACACCTAAGGATACAAGGGAGAGAAGCTCAGAATAACATTCAAAAAAGATGGAAAGGACTTCACACTTCACTTTTGTCTTGGGCAGATCTTCTTGGTAGGACTAAACTCTGAAGGAGTTAGCTCCTGGCATTCAAGGAAATCTCTGTCATATCACCAGCTGGATACAAACTTAAAGAACATATAGTTCAGGGACTAAATCCCAGAATTTATACATTACAATATTAAAATGTACAGTGTACAGCAAGATTACAAGACAAACAAGGAAAAAGGAAAGGACAGCTCATACGAAAGAACCAGTTTTAAAAATCAGAAATAACTAAAGAAGAAGACAAGATTTTAATATATCAGACAAAGACTTAAAAAATGATCTTCAATTTGATCAAGGAAATAAAGGAAAACACAGAGAAAGAACTAAAGAATATAAGGAAAATGATGAAATAACAATATGAGAATCTCAATAAAGTTATTTTTAAAAGGAAACAAATAGAACAACTAGAGTTGAAGACCACAATATCCAAATTGAAAAATTCCCAGGATCATATCAACAGCAGGTTGGAGCTAGCAGAAGAAAGAATCAGTGAACCTGAAGATAAGACGAATGAAATGATTCAGGCTGAGGAGCATAAAGAAAAAAATATGAAAAAATTGAACAGCCTAAGAGAAGTGTGAGACACTAGTAAGCATAAAAATATAGGTATTATGGAGTTCAAGATGAAGAAGAAAGACAGGGGCAGAAGGAATATTCCAAGGAAATAATGGCAGAAAATTTCCACTTCTTGCTTCAAACAGGTGCTAAAATAAAAACACATAAAAAGTGTGATAAATTGATGGTTTTGGACATACAACGTACAAAGATATAAATTGTAACAGGTACAAAATAAAGGTGGGGGGACAGATGGGTATAGAAACAGTGTATGTGTACCTTAATGAAAATAAGTTGGTATCAAAGCAAATATGATTGTTATAGATTTAGGATGTTAAAATTTAAACCTGGGAAAAGATGTGGTTCAAGCAGTTGAGCACCTGCCTCCCACATGGGAGGTCCTGGGTTCTATTTCTGGCGCTGCATAAAGAAAAAAATAGTTTAAACCTATAGTAACCGCAAAGAAAGTACAAAAAAAAAAAAAATACATCCAGAAAGAAATGAGAAGGGCCTTAAAATGCTACCTTAAAAGCCAAATAAATATATAAGCAGGCATTAATGGAAGAATTGAAGGTCAGAAAAAGATGAGACTTACAAACATAAAGAAAGTAGCAAAAGAAAGTCCTGCATTATCAGTAGTTACTTTGAATGTAAATAAATTAAACTACTCAGTCAAAAGGAAGAGATTAGCAGAACGGTTTAAAAAAGCATGACCCAACTATTTGCAGTTTACAAGTGATTCAGCTTAAATTCCAAGTCATAAGCAGGTCAAAAGTAGAAAGGATGGGGAAAATATTCCATGCAAGTAGTAACCAAAAGAGAGCTATACTAATAAAATAGACTAAGTGAAAAACCATTATGAGGGACAAAGAGGATACAGATAAAGAGGTCAAGACATAACAATTATATATATACCTAACAGCAAAGCCTCAAAATATATGAATATTGATAGATTTGAAAAATAGATGGTTATACATTAATGGTAGGAGACTTCATTATATCACTTCATTTATTTATTTATTTTTAGAATACATACTAATTTATTTTTCTTTCAAATGTTACATTCAAAAAATATGAGGTCACCATATACCCCTCCCCCCACTCCTCCCACATCAACAACCTCTTTCATCATCGTGGCATATTCACTGCACCTGGTGAATACATTTTGGAGCACTGCTGCACCACCTGGACAGTGGTCTACATTGTAGTCTACACTCTCCCCCAGTCCACCCAGTGGCAGGACACACAATTTCCAGCATCCATCCCTGCAGCACCACCCAGGACAACTCCAAATCCTGAAAATGAGCCCACATCATATCTCTTCTTCCCTTTCCCTACCATCAGCAGCTACCGTGGCCACTTTCTCCACATCAATTTTACAATTTCTTCCCTTACTAATCACAATAGTTCCCCAGCAGAACACCAGTAAGTCCACTCTAATCCATATGCTATTCCTTCATCCTGTGGACCCTGGGATGGTTATGTCCAGTCCCCCTCTACATCAAGAGGGAGCTTAGATTCCACATGGATAATGGCTGTAATTCTCCTGCTTGCAGTTGTATGCATTCTTGGCTCCCTGGTGTGGTGGTTGATCTTCTTAACCTCCCTGTTAAATAGAACATCTATTTCCTTATTAATAAGGAAATAGAAGACTTGAATGGTACTCTAACCAACTAGCTCCAACTGACATTAAGAGAATACTTCACCCAACAGCAGAATACCCATTCTTCTCTAGTGTGCATGGTTCATTCTCCAGGATAGATCATATAGTAGATCACAAAATAATTCTCAACTAATTAAAAAATATTGAAATCATACATTGTCTCTCCTCTGACCACAACGGAATGCAGGCAGAAATAAATACAGGAGG
Organism: Dasypus novemcinctus; assembly: GCF_030445035.2. Classification (NCBI taxonomy): domain Eukaryota; kingdom Metazoa; phylum Chordata; class Mammalia; order Cingulata; family Dasypodidae; genus Dasypus; species Dasypus novemcinctus. Next base: position 43,287,247 of record NC_080694.1, on the reverse strand, counting down.
ATGAAATGGAAAATTCACAAATATGTGGAAATTAAATGATGTACTCTTAAACAACTTAAGGGTCAAAGAAATCAGAAGGGAAATTAGGAAATATCTTGAGGTGAAAGAAAGAATACAATCTACCAAAACTTATGAAATGCAGCAAAAGCAGTACTGAAAGGGTAATCTATACCTCTAAATAAATACATTTAAAAAGCCAAAGCAAGCAGAAGGAAAGATAAATAGGATTAGAGCAGAGATATATGAAATAGAGAATTGATGAAACCAAAAGTTGATTCTTTGAAAAGATCATTAAAATCAACAAACTTTTAGCTCAACTGGCAAAGAAAAAGAGACAATATAAATAACTAAAACAGAAATGAAAGTGGGGCATATGACTGACCCTACAAAATAAAAAGGATACTAGGAACAAGTATACAACAACAACAAAAATGATATAACCTAGATGAAATGGGCAAATTCCAAAACACACGAACTGCCAACCCTGACTCCAGAAGAAACAGAAGATCTCAGCAGACCAATAATAAGAGCTTGCATCCCAACAAAGAAAAGCCCAGGACTTCACTGGTGAGTTTCACCAAACATTTTTTAAAGAATTAACACCAATCCTGCTCAAAATTTTCCAACAAATAGGGAACACTTTCTAACTCATTCTATGAGGCCAATCTCACCCTAATACCAAAGCCAGATAAAGATACCACAAGAAAAAAAATTTTACAGACCAATATCCCTTCAAATATAGATGGGAAAAGGGTCAATAAGATACGAGCAAACTGAATCCAACAGCACACTAAAAGAATTACACACCATTATTAGGTGGGATTTATCCCAGGTAAGCAAGGATAGTTCAACATAAGAAAATTAATTTAATATACCACATTAACAGAACAAGGTGAAAAAAAAAAACCCCACATGTTCATCTTGATTAATACAGAAAAGGCATTTGACAAAATCCAATACTGCTTCTTGATAAAAACCCTTACTAGGGAAAAAGGAAACTTCCTCATCATAGTAAAGTCATATATGTAAAACCCACAGGTAACATCACACTCAATGATGAAAGATTGAATGGTGTATCCCTAAGATGAGGAACAAAACAAGAAGTCCTGGCCAGAATAATTAGGCAAGAATAGAACTGGGACTTCTAGCCAGAGTAATTAGGCAAGAATAAGAAAAGGCATCCAAATTAGAAAGGAAGAAGTAAAATTTTCTCTATTTGAAAGTGACATGATCCTATACATATGGAAATTCCAGAAAAATCCACAAAGATGTGAGAGTTAATAAATGAATTCAGCAAAGTGGCAGGGTACAAGATCAATTTTTAAACAGCATTTCTATATACTAGTAATGTCCTATCTAGAGAGAAAATAAGGAGGATTGTGGGAAGATGGCCTCAGATTTGGCAAACAAGCCTCAGCTCCCTCACAAAACAATGGAGAAAGAGCCAAAAGCTGCCCAAGGAACCTGCTTTGGGGGTCAGCAGACCAGGACAGTGCTTCACAACTCCCAGGAGGGTGAGGGACAGAGAGACAAAGAAGCTGAAACAATATACTGTGTTACTAAACCTCCTGATTGCTGGGAAGGGCTCCCTTCCCCCACCACCAATATATTAAGCTGGAGTAAGACCCCTGGCTCATTGCACCTGACTGGGAGGGGAGCAGACATCTTCCTCCCTGTCAGCTATTACAAGGGAAAGAGGAAGGGGTGTCAGGGTCTTTCCTTCAGTAAATTTGGCCAGCAGAACATGCTTTGCATCTCAGCTCCAGCCAGAATAAAACAAAGGAAAACCAAGAGACATAAATGTATGTGGAAAGGTATGACAACAAGTGCCACCTGCTGGCCAATTGAAAACTGCATGGACAAAAACTGCTTTTAGGGCTCTTTTTACCTGACCCCTGGGAGAAAATCTGTACACCATTTAGTGAGTCCTTGGCACAATAACTTAAGTTGGGCAATTTTAAAGAATCAGGTTAAGTTGAACCAAATAGCAAAGAAGAGCTGTGAGAAAATAATAATAGGCAAAAGAAATTGGCCATCAAAGTATATTCACCAACATAATCAGATGCCTAGAAGTCAGCAAAAAAATTACAAGCCATTCTAGGAAACAGGAAGAGATGGTCCAGTTGAAGGAACAAACCAAATATACTGAAGAGATACAGGATTTAAGACAATTAATCATGACAATCACACAACTCTACTAAATTACTTTAAAGAATTGAAAGAAAATATGACTAAAGAAATAAAAGACATTAACACAGCACTAGGTGAACATAAAGAACAATTTGATCTCCCAGTGTGGGACATGAGCCCTGGGTGTGAGCCTCCTTGGTGTTGAGGGATTACTACCAAGCACCAGTTGGTGATGCAACTAGAAAAAGACCTTGAAAAAAGGGTGGAAATGGTAAAGACAAATGAGTTTATATGGCTAAGAGACTTCAAAATGAGTCAGGAGGTCATCAGAGGAGTGGCACTTTCTGCATTTCTCAGCAGGATCTCAGAGACAGCCAAAGTAGGTACAATTCCAGGTAGTGATGCTCCTGAGGGCTAAGAAGACACCCAGGTCCTATAGTAATGACAGATGGCTCTGGAGCTCAGTGCCTTTCCAGTGGGCCCTACTTTGGAATTTGTGCTCCTGAGTGTGATGGAGTTGGACTCAGATGTGACGTCTCTACACATGCCTCTTCTGTCACTTTTACTGAACCTGTGGTTGGTACTGGGGTTGCTGTATACTTGGGAGACTTGCATCTCTGGACTGACTGTGTGCCAGCTGGGCCCCAAGACTCAGCAGAGTTGCAGCACCTACTTTCTGGTTCGTTGGATTTGCCCATGTTGGCTAGGGAGGTGAGGATGGTCAACCAGCACACCAGGGAACTGAGAGCATCTACAACTGTAAGCAGGAGAACCCCATTCATCATCCATGTGGGATCTAAGCCCCCTCTTAATTTAGAGGTGGAGTGGACATCACCATCCCAGGGTCCTCAGGATGGAGGAATAAAATATAGATTGGAGTGGACTTACTGATATTCTACTATAGAATTATTGTGACTCTAGCAATGGAAGAAACTTTATCATTGATGTGGAGACAGTGGCCACAGGAGTTGCTGAGGGCAGGGAGAGGGAAGGAGAGGTATGATATGGAGGCATTTTTCAGGACTTAGAGTTGTCCTAAATGATATTGCAGGGACAGATGCTGGACTTTATATATCCTGCCATAACCCATGGAATGGACTGGGAGAGAGTGTAAACTACAGTGTAAACTCTAATCCATGCTGTGTAGCAGTGCTCCAAAATGTATTAATCAAATGCAATGAATGTGTCACACTGATGAAAGAGGTTGTTGATGTGGAAGGAGTGGGGTGGAGTTGGGAAGTAGGGTATATGGGAACCTCTTATATTTTTCAATGTAACACTTTGTGTGATCTATGTATGTTTTTTTAAAAAGAACAATTTGAGTCTGTAAGGAAAGTAACAGAGCTTATGGGAATGAAAGACAAGATGGATGAGATTAAAAATACAGTAGATGCACATAAGAGCAGATTTGAATTGCTTGAAGAGAGAATTAGTGATTTTGAAGACAGAACATCCAAACTGGAAAAAACAAGAAACAGAAGGAGAAGAAAATGGAAAAAATGAATAGAGTCTCAGGGAATTGAATGACAATGTGAAATGCAAAAGCATACTCATTTTCAGTGTTCCAGAAGGAGAAGAAAATGGAAAGGGGGAAGAATATTTAAGGAAATAATCACTGAATAATTTCCCGCTCTTATGAAAGACATCAATATTAATATTCAAGAAGGACAATGCACCACAAGCAAAATAAATCTGAATAGACCTACCCCAAGACACCTACTATTCAGAATGACAAATATCAGAGTGGAAAAAAAAGATTCTGAAAGCAGCAAGAGAAAAGCAAAGCATTACATATAAGGGAAACTCGATAAGATTAAGTGCCATCCTCTCATCAGGAACCATGGAGGAGAGAAGAAAGAATTCTGTATCTGGAAAATATGTCCTTCAAAAATGAAGAGGAATTCAAAGTCTTCACAGATAATCAAAAGCAGATAGAGGGAAACAGACTTGGTCCAGTGGTTAGGACATCCGTTGACCACATGGGAGGTCCGCGGTTCAAACCCCGGGCCTCCTTGACCCATGTGGGGCTGGCCCATGCGCAGTGCTGATGCACACAAGGAGTGCCGTGCCACGCAGGGGTGTCCCCCACGTAGGGGAGCCCCACATGCAAGGAGTGCGCCCCGTAAGGAGAGCCGCCCAGCGCGAAAGAAAGTGCAGCCTGCCCAGGAATGACACCACCCACACTTCCCGTGCTGCTGATGACAACAGAAGCGGACAAAGAAACAAGACGCAGCAAACAGACACAGAGAACAGACAACCAGGGGAAGGGGGGAATTAAATAAATAAATAAATCTTTAAAAAAAAAAAAGTGGATAGACTATGTTACCAAAAGACCAGAACTACAAGAGCTACTAAAGGGATGGCTGCAGCCTGAAAGGAAAAAACAAGGTTGAGAGACTTGGAGAAGAAGATAGAAATGAAGATTATTAGAAAGGGTAAATTAAACAGTAGAAAGAAAGAAAATAGTAAAATATGACCAGAGAAAGCCAATGGTCAAATGAGTGAATTAAGTAATGCATTTGCAGTAGTAACACTGAATGTTAATGGCTTGAACTCTCCAATCAAAAGACACAGACTGATAGAATGGATAAAAAATATATGAGCCGTCTATGTGTTGTCTACAAGAGACTCACTTCAGATGTAAGGACATAAACAGGTTAAAAGTAAAAGGTTGGAAAAAAATATTCCACAGTAACGGTAACCAAAAAATAGCAATACTTGTTTCAGACAAAAATAGATTTTAAATGTAAAACTGTTATAAGGGATGAAGAAGGTCATTTTATATTAATAAAAGGGCCAATTCAACAAGAAAAAATGACTATACTAAATATGTATGCACCTAACCTCAGTGTCCCAAGATACATGAGGCAAACACTGGCAAAGCTGAAAGAAGAAATAGATGTCTCTACAATAGTTGGAGATTCAATATACCACACAGAATTGATAGAACATCTGGACATAGGATAAAGAAACAGAGAGCTTGAATAAATGATAAATGAACTAGACCTAATAGACATCTATAGAGCATCACACCCCAAAACAACAGGATATACATTCTTTTCAAGTGCTCATGGATCCTTCTCCAAGATAGACCATATGTTCAGTCACAAGAAAAGTCTCAATAAATTTTAAAAGATTGAAATTACACAAAATACAATCTCTGAATAAAATAGAAGAAAGCTAGAAATAAATAATGGACAGAAAAAGGGAAAATTCATAAATATATGGAGATTAAACAAAATCTTAAATAATCAGTGGGTCAAGAAGAAATTGCAAGAGAATTCAACAAATTTCTTGAGATGAATGAAAACGAGAACACAACGTATCAAAACTTATGGGAGGCGGCGGACTTGGCCCAGTGGTTAGGGCAGCCGCCTACCACATGGGAGGTCCGCGGTTCAAACCCAGGGCCTCCTTGACCCATGTGGAGCTGGCCCATGCGGAGTGCTGATGCGCGCAAGGAGTACCATGCCACGCAGGGGTGTCCCCCGCAGAGGGGAGCCCTACATGCAAGGAGTGCGCCCCGTAAGGAGAGCCGCCCAGCGCGAAAGAAAGTGCAGCCTGCCCAGGAATGGTGCCGCACACACGGAGACCTGACACGACAAGATGATGCAACAAAAAGAAACAAAGATTCCCATGCTGCTGACAACAACAGAAGCGGACAAAGAAGACCCAGCAAATAGACACAGAGAACAGACAACTGGGATTGGGGGGGGGGGATAAATAAATAAATAAATCTTAAAAAAAAACAAAAACAAACTTACGGAAGACCACTAAGGCAGTGCTGAGAGGGAAATTGAAAGCCCTCAATGCCTGCATTAAAAAAGAAGAGCTAAAATTGAAGATCTAACTGCACACCTGGAATGATTAGAAAAAGAACAGCAAACTAATCCCAAACCAAGCTGAAGGAAAAAAAAAATAGTAAAGATCAGAGCAGAAAGAAATGAAATCAAGAATGAAAAAAAATAGAATCAACAAAACTCAAAATTGATACTTTGAGAAGATCAACAAAATTGATAAACCCTTAGCTAGACTGACATAGAAAAAAGGTGAGAAGACATGAACAAACAAAATCAGAAATAAGGGGGGGGGGGCATTACCACTGACCCCATAGACATAAGAGATCATAAGATGATACTATGAACAACTGTATGCCAAAAAACTAGAAAATGTAGATGAGATGAGCAAATTCCTAGAAACACACAAACCACCCACACTGGCCCGAAAAGAGATTGAAACATTCACCAAAAACCTTCCAAAGATGAAAAGCCCAGAATCAGATGGCTTCACAGATGAATTCTACCAATCATTTAAAGACAATTTAATAACAATCTTACTCAAGCTCTTCAAAAAAATTGAACAGGAAAGGTTACCAAACTCATTCTATGAAGCCAACATCACCCTAATACCCAAACCAAATAAAGATACTTTGAAAAAAGAAAATCACAGACCAATATTTCTATGAATAGAGATGTAAAATTCCTCAACAAAATACTTACAGAGCCCAAAAGCACATTAACAGAATTATACACTACCATCAAGTGGGTTTCATCCCAGGTATGTAAGAGTGGTTCAACACAAGAAAATCAATTAGTGTAATCAAACACATTGATAAATTGAAGAAGAAAAATCACATGATCCTCTCAATCAATGCAGAAAAGTCTTTTGACAAATACAGGACTCTCTCTTCATAAAAACACTCCAAAAGATAGGAATAGAAGGAAGCTTTCTCGATATGGTAAAGTGCCTACATGAAAAACCTACAGCTAGCATGGTACTTCATGGTGAAAGACTGAAAGCTTTCCCACTGAGATCTGGAACAAGACAAGGATGCCCACTGTCACCACTGTTATTCAATATCATGTTTCTATTTGTAGCTGTAGGAATTAAGCTAAAAAACAAAGAAAGAAAAGGTACCCAAATAGAAAAGGAAGAAGTAAAACTTCTATCTCAATAAAACTGCTTAATAAACAAATAAATAATTTGTAAGAACAGCCAGAAGCAGAAGCTATATACAGCAGGTTAAACATAGAGAGATTGAGAGGTGAGGAATTTTCTTGTTTGCCTGTTTATTATTACTATTTTTGAAATAATGAAAATGCTGTCATAATGATTGAAGTGTTGAATGCACAACTATGTGATTATACCAAATACCATTGACTTACACTTTGGATGAATTGTATGCTTTATTAATATGTATCACTAGAACTGATTTGTTAAAAAAAATAAAGAGAAAACAAGAAAAAAAGTCCTTTTATAATAACAACTAAATGAATCAAAATCTAAGAATAAATTTAACTAAGGATGTAAAGGACTAGTAGAAAGAACATACAAACACTGCTAAAAAGAAATAAAAGATAATATAAATAAATGGAAGGATGTTCCATATTCATGGCTTGGAAGGCTAGGTATTGTTAAGATGTCAATTTTAGCCAAAGCAACTTAGAGATTCAATGCAAATCCCTATTAAAATTCCAAAAGCCTGCTTTGCAGAAATTGCAATATCAAATTTATATGAAAGGGTAAGAGGTCCCAAATGGCCAAAGCTATCTTGAAAAAGAATGACTAACACTTTCTGACTTTAAAGCTTATTAGAAAAGCCAGAGGAACCAACCAGGATGGTACTGGCACAAGGATAGACCTATAGACCAATGCAATTGAATGGAGGGCTCAGAAATAAATTCCACAACATTGACAATGGGGCCAAGTCCACTCAATGGGGAAACAATAGCTTCTTCAACAAATGGTGCTGGGAAAAGTGGATCTCCATATGCAAAAGAATTAAGGTAGACTCCTACCTCACAAAATACACAAAAATCAAAATGAATTAAAGACCTAAATAGGAGAATCAAAACTATAAAAATCCTAGGAAAAAAAACATAGGGAATGATCTCCAAGATTTTGTCTTAGGCAATAGTTTCTTAGACTTTATACTCAAAGCATAGCAAAAGAAAAAAGTAGATAAATGGGTTTTTATCAAAATTAGAATCTTTTGCACAAGAGTTCCAGGAAGATGGCTTTGGAGTGGCTCAGGCAGGGCACATCTCTCTTAAAAAACAGAGGAGAAAGCATAGAAGTCATCCAAGGGAGCTGCTTTAGGAACCTGCAGACCAGGAGAGTGCCACATGCATTGCCCAGGAGGAGAAGACTGTGCACAGGGAGACAAAGAGGCCAGAAGGAAAACTGAGTTGCCAGCACGGTGGCTGGGAATGTCGTTCATCACCCACCCCAGAGGCAAACAGCCTCAGTAAAACCTGTGGCTGAGTGGCCAACTGAGAGAGGAAAGAACAAAAGCTTCCCTGGGGAGAAGGAATGTGTGGCAAAGGGCTGGGTGTGGTTTCTCTTCAGCATATCCGCGTTTTGAATCACTGGCTTAGAAGATCTGATCAGTGGGAACTGAAGTATTCATATCCATGGAAGGCTTTGCTGAAGAGTGCCATCTGCTGGCCTGCTGGGAAAGTGAAGGAAGGCAAGGTTTGTCTCTCCCATTTCTTTCCCAGTCACCGCAGAGGTCTATGTTTTGATAACTTAAATAGGGCAATCTTAATGTTTTAGGAAAAAACTGAACCCAAATCAAAGAAGAGCTGTGAAATAGAATCACTAGGCAAGAGGGAGAAATTGATCAAAAGAGTAAATCCACCAACACACTAATGAACATAGATGCAAAAATTCTCAACAAAATACTTACAGACAGAATCCAATAGCATATCAAAAGACTTATACATCACGACCAAGTGGGATTAATTCCTGGTATGCAAGTGCGGTTCAACATAAGAAAATCATATAATGTAATAAGTCACGTTAACAAATTTAAGGGGAAAAACCACATGCCCATTTCAAAAGATGCAGAAAAGGCATTTGAAAAATCAACATCCCCTCTTGACAAAAACACTTCAAATGATAAGCATAAAAGGAAAATGTCTCAATATTACAAAAGACATATCCGAAAACCCACAGCCAACACCACACTCAATGAGGAACTTTTGAAAGCTTTCCTTTTGATATTGGGAACAAGACAAGGATGCCCACTGTCACCACTGCTATTTAACACTGTGCTAGAAGTACTAGCAAAAGCAATTACACAGGGGGAAAAAAAGGCATCTGAATGGGAAAAGAGGAAGTAAAACTCTCACTATTTACAGATAACATGATGCTGTATTTAGAAAACTCTGAAATGTCTACAACAAAGCTTCATTCATTCATTCATTCATTCATTCATTTAGAGGTACCAGGGATTGAACCCAGTACCTCGTATGTGGGAAGCCAGCTCTCAACCACTGAGCCACGTCAACTGTCCTGAGTTGGTTTTTTATTTGTTTTGCTTGTTGTTTGATTTTTAGGAGGCACCAGGAACCCAACTTGGGACCTCCCATGTGGGAAGCAGATGGTCAGCTGCTTGAGTCACATCTGCTCCCTATAGCAAAGCTACTCAAGCTAAGTTGAGCAAAGTAGCAGGATACAAGATCAACATGCAAAAATCAGTAATGTTTCTGTACACTGGTACTAAATAACCTGAGGAGGAAATCAGGAAAATAAATTCCACTTATGACTCAAATATCTAGGAATCTATTTAACCAAAGATATACAGGAATAACATTGAAAAACTATACAACACTGCTAAAACAAATTGAAGACCTAAACAAATGGAAAGACATTCTGTGTTCATGCGTTGGACAACTAAATATCATGAAGATGTCAATCCTACCCAAACTGATTTATATGCAATCCAGTCAAAATTCTAATAGCCTACTTTACAGAAATAGAAAAGGCAATTACCAAATTTATTTGGAAGGAAAACGGCCCCTGAATAGTCAAAAATGTCCCAATAAAGAAAAGCAATGTGGGTGGACTGTCACTGCCTGGCCTTGAAACATATTACAAAGGTACAGTGGTCAAAACAACATGGTGTTGGTATAAAGACAGACACATTGATCAGTGGAACAGAATTGAGAGGCCAGAAATAGACCCTCACCTCTACGGCCAACTGATATTTTACCAAGCTACCAAGTCCACACACCAGGACAAAACAGTCTCTTCAACAAATGGTGCTGGGAGAACTGGATATTCATAATGAAAAGAATGAAAGAGCACCCCTATCTCACTCCTTATACAAGAATCAATGCAAAATGGATTAAAGGCCTAAATATAAAATCTAGGACCATAAACTACTAGAAGAAAATATAGGGAAACATCTTCAAGATCTTGTGGTAGGTGGTGGTTTCCTGAACCTTACACCCAAAGCATGAGCAACAAAAGAAAACAGATAAACAGGACCTCATCAAAATTAAACACTTTTGGACTTCAAAGGACTTTGTCAAAAGGGTGAAAGAGCAGCTGATTCATTGGGAGGAAATATTTGGAAATCCCTTATCTGATAAGGGTTTACTATCCAGAATATACTAATATAAAGAGATGCTACAACTCAAAAAAGATAAACAACCCCATTAAAACATGGGCAAAAGACTTGAATAGATATTTGACTAAAGAAGAAATACAAATGGTGAGAAAACACATGAAAAAATGTTCAACATCACTAAGGATCAGGGAAATGTAAATCAAAGCTGCAATGAGATACAATTTCACACCTATTAGAATGGCCACTATTAAAAAGACAGAAAACTACAAGTGTTGGAGAGGATGTGACGAGACAGAAATCCTTATTGACTGTTTGTAGGAATGTAGAATGGTAAGCCACTGTGGAGGACTATTTATTTGGCAGTTCCTAAGGAGATTGAATATAGATTTGCCATGTGACCCAGTGGTACGACTGTTAGGTATATATCCAGAAGAACTAACACCTGCACACTGATGTTCATAGCAGCATTATTCACAATTGCCAAAAGATAGAAACAACCCAGGTGTCCATCAACTGGTGAATGAATAAACAAATTGTGGCGTATACATACAGTGGAATATTATGAAGCTGTAGGAATAAAGTGTGAAGCATATGACAAGAAGGATGAACCTGGAGGACATTATATTGAGTGAAGCCAGACACACAAGGACATATACTGTATGACTGCATTTTTATGAACTACATACATTATATAAACTCATGGAGTTAATATTAATAACTAGGGTATAAGTCACCAGAAAATAGGGTTAGAGAATGGGAAGCTGAAGTTTAATCTGTACAGAATTGGTAAAAAGGTTGTTTATAAATCTTTGGAAATGAACAGAAATGTTGAAAGCACCTCAAGGTGTTTCTAACTAGCAGTGCTATATGTGGGTATGACTGTAGTTGAAAGCAAAAGTCTAAAGTCAGGTATATCACTAGAAGGAAAGCTTAAAAATGTAACATGGGACTGAATAGCATAGTGAAACCTCGTGATAAATATGAGTATGGGTAGTATTGCATATATAAGACTGTTTTTCTTTGAAACTGAGCAAATGTATGTTAACGTTTGAAGAGGTTAATATCAGGCAAAAATACAACCAAAGCATTCCTAGTGTAAAGTCATACATTTATAAACTTCCATTAAGGGTTAAAAAAAAAAAAAAGGAAATGTCCTAAGTGAAAGAAACTAGACAAAAGATACTACATATTGTTCAACTCCATCTATACAAAATATAAATACAAATAAATTAGATGGAAAGAGAATAGCAGCTATGTATGGCAAGGAAGCACAAAGAGATTGAGAGGTGATTATTAAGGTTAGAGCTTTTTTGGTTTGTCTTTTTATTATCAGAATAGTGAAAATGCTCTAATAATAATTGAAGTGATGAATGCACCACTATGAGAGTATACCAAATACCATATATTGTACACTTTGGATGGACTGCATACTTTACGAATATGTATCAATAAAACTGATTTTAAAAAGAAATGAAAAGGGGGACATAACTGCCAACTCTACTGAAGTAAAATGCACTATGAGAGTATACTATGAACAATGAATGTCGAAGAATAAAATAACCTAGATGAAATGGACAAATTTTGAGAAATACGTAAACTATCTACACTGACTCAAGTAGAAATAGAAAATCTCAAAAGACCAAAAACTATTAAAGAGTTTGGATCAGGAATAAAAAACCTCCCAACAAAGAAAAGCCCAGGACCAAACGGCTTCAGATGTATATTTTACCATTCATTGAAAGAAGAATTAACAACAAACCTGCTGAAACTCCACAAAAATTAAGAGGAGGGCATACTACCTAATTCATTCTATGATGCCAACATTACCCTAATTCCAAAGTCATATAAAGATACCATGAGAAAAGAAAATTACAGAACAATGTATTTATGATTATAGTTGCAAATATCCTCAATGAAATACTAGCAAACCAAATCCAACCACCCATTAAATGAGTGTCACATCATGATCAAGTGGGATTTGTCCCAGGTATGCAAGGGTAGCTCAACTTAAGAAATCAAGTAATACATCACATTAACAGAATGAAGGGGAAAAAAACCACATGATCATTTCAAATTATGCAGAAAAGGCATTTGACAAAACTCAGCAACACTTCTTGATAAAAACACTTATAAAATTATGAATAGATGAAAACTTCCTCAACATGATAAAGGGCATATATAAAAACTCACAGCTAACATCATACTTAATGGTAAAAGACTAAAAGCTTTCCCTCTGAGATCGGAAATAAGTCAAGGGAAGCGGACTTGGCCCAGAGGTAAGGGTGTCGGCCTACCACATGGAAGGTCCGCCGTTCAAACCCCGGGCCTCCTTGACCCATGTGGAGCTGGCCCATGCGCAGTGCTGATGCACGCAAGGAGTGCCGTACCCTACAGAGGGTGTCCCCGCATAGGGGAGCTCCACACACAAGGAGTGCGCCCCGTAGGGAGAGCTGCCCAGCGCGAAAGAAAGTGCAACCTGCCCAGGAATGGCGCTGCACACAAGGAGAGCTGACACAACAACAAGATGACGCAACAAAAAGAAACAGATTCCTGGAGCTGCTGCTAAGGATAGAAGCACAGAAGAGCGCAAGGAATGGACACAGAGAGCAGACAACTGGGGGGAAGGAGGAGAAATAAATAAATAAATAAAATAAAAATAAGAATAAAAAAATAAAAATAAATTGATGGCTTACAATTAGGTCTTGTATTTAAAAAAAAAAAAAAAAGAAGTCAGTCAAGAATGCCTTACTCAACATTGTACTGGAAGTTCTAGACAGGACAATTAGGTAGGTAAGTAAGTAAATACATACATACATAAATGGCATCCAAATTGGAAAGGAAGTAAAACTTTTCCTATTTGCAGATAACATGATCCTCTACAAAGAAAACCCTGAAAAATCCACAATAAAGAGCTTAGGCTTAATGAATGAATTCAGTAAAGTGGCAGGGTACAACATCAACATCCAAAATTCATTAGCATTTCTGTATACCAGTAATGAATAATCAGAAGATATTGAGGGAAAAATTCCATTTATAAGAGAAACCAAAAATATAAAATATCTACAAATCAATCTAAGAAAGGATATAATGGACTTGTACACAGAAAACCACAAAACACTGTTAAAAGAAATCAAGGAAGATCTAATGAATTCTTTGTTGATGACTTGGAAGACTAAATATTGATATCAATTCTGCCCAGAGCAAGTTATAGATTCAATGCAGTCCCCATCAAAAACCAATCTACTCTGCAGAAATAGGAAAGTCAAACATCAAATTTATATGGGAGAGTAAGGGATTCCCAAATAGCCAAGGTCACCTTGAAAATGAATGAAGTTGAATGACTCCCACTTCCTGATCTTAAAACTTAATACACTTAGTTGCTGGGGGGGGAGTTGTGGGGTGGGGGTGGTGGGGTTGAAGGGGTCCTCATATATTTTTTTGTAATGTAATATTTTTACAAAATCAATTAAAAAAAATTTTTTAAAAACTTAGACCTTACACCCAAAGAATGAGCAACAAAAGAAAAAAATAGATAAATGGGACTGCCTCATAATTAAACACTTTTGTATTTCAAATGATTTTAAGAAGGTAAAAAGGCAGCCAAAATGATGCAAAAAGCTTCGGAAACTATAAATCTGAAAGAAACCAAAGAAACCAAAGAAAGCCTAAATAAATAGAAGGACATTCCATGTTCATTCCTTGGAAGACTAAATATTAAGATGTCAATTTTACCTAAACTGATTTACAGATTCAATGCAATTCCAATAAAAATCCCAACAGCCTTTTTTGCAGAAATGGAAAAGCTAATTTTCAAATTTATTTGGAAGGGTAAGAGGCCTTGAATAGCCAAAAGTATCTTAAAAATGAAGAATGAAGATGGAGGGCTCATTTTCTGACTTTAAAAGCATATTATTGGGAAGCAGATTTGGCCCAACAGATAGGGCATCCACCTACCACATGAGAGGTCCAAGGTTCAGACCCAGGGCTCCTGACATGTGTGATGAGCTGGTCCATGCGCAGTGCTGATGCATGCAAGGAGTGCTGTGTCATGCAGGGCTGTTCCCTGTGTAGGGGATCCCCACGTGCAAGGAGTGCACCCCATAAGGAAAGTCGTCTAGCGTGAAAAAAGTGCAGCCTGCCCAGGAATGGCAATATGGAGAGTTGATGCAGCAAGATGATTCAACAAAAATGAGACACAGATTTTGGGTGGCACTGACACAAGCAGACACAGAAGAACACACAGCGAATGGACACAGCAGACAACTGGGGGAGGGGGGGTGTGGGGAAGGGGAGAGAATTTTTCAAGAAGCATATTAATTTTATACAGTGGTAAAAACAACATGGTACCAGTATAAAGATAAACATATTGACCAATGGAACTAAATCAGGACCTCAGTAAGACCCTCACATCTATGGTAAACTGATTTATGACAAGGCTGGCAATCCTACCCAGCTGGGTCAGAACAGCCTATTCAACAAATGGCGCTGGCAGAACTGGATATCCATACTCAAAAGAAAGAAGACTCTCTCATATCTTTTATAAAAATTAACTCAAAATGGACCAAGGACCAAAATATAAAAGCCACAACCATAAAACTTCTAGAAAAAAATGTAAGGAAACATCTTCAAAGTCTTGTGGTAGGCAGTAGTTTCTTAAACCTTACACCCAAAGCATGAGCAACAAAAATAGATCAATGGAACCTCCTCAAAATTAAACCCTTTTGTTCTTCAAAAGACTTTGTCAAGAAAGTAAAAATGCAGCCTACTCAATGGGAGACAATATTTGGAAACTTCATATCCAGTGAGGGTTGATATCCATGCTATATAAAGAGATCAGACAACTCAATGATAAAAAAAAAGACAAGCAACCCAATTTAAAAATGGGCAAAAGACTTGAATAGACATTTCTCCAAAGAGGAAATACAAATGGCCAAAAAGCACATACAAAATACTCAGTATAACTAGCTATTGGGAAATGCAGATCGAAACTTTAATGAGATATCATTTCCCACCTTATAGAGAGGCCATTTGCAACATAAACCCAGAAAACTACAAGTCTGTGGATATAAATGTCAACTGAAGAAAACTAGAGAATAATATAGGGCAGGGGTTCTTAACCTTTTTTGTTCCATGGACTCCTTTTCTTCCAGTCAGGTAAAAACCACTGACCCCTTACTAAGTCCACACTATATTGTATATTATTTAATAAATAAATCACACTCACACCAACACATCCCCACAAGAATGTTTTTTGAATTTCAATTCAATATCATGGACCGCTGGTTAAGAACCCCTGAACTAGGGTATGCCTAACATAGTGATTTTGGTGGAGGATGAAGATTGTTGTTAATAGTATAAATAAAAGAATTTTTTTTTTACAAAGTGCTAAGAACATGATGTTACAGGAGAATTACAACTAATGTAACATAGACAATAGTTAACAGTAATGTAATATTTTTGCAGCAATGGCAAAGAAGATATATCAATTCTAAGAGATGACTATAGCAGGATATCAGTGGGTGTGGGAGTTTTCCTTTTTGAGTAATGAAAATGTTCTAAAATTGACTGAGGTGATGATAGCACAACTTTGTGATGAATAGGAGAGCCACTGAGTGTACATTTTGAATGGACTTTACAAAACATGAGACTGTAAAACACAGGGAAGCCCGTGATGGAAGATGGAGTATGGTTAACAGGACAAATATGAGAATATTCTCTCATGAATTACAACAAATACTAATGGAGGGTGTTAATAATTGGGTGGGTTGAGGAATAAATACACCAAATGTGAGATATGGGCTATAGTTAGTAGCAATATTTTGATGATGCTCTTTTATAGTTTCTAACAAATGTTTCACAACATTGCAAGGTGTTGGTGGTGGGTGATATATGGGAGTCTTGTATGATGATAGGCATTTTTGTTTTGTAAGTTTACCACTTTTACTCTATGCCTATTGTTTATGTATGAATGATATACTTCAATAGAGTTTTATTTTAAAAAATAGAAGACAACAAGTGCTGGAGGGGATGTGGAGAAACAGGAACATTCCTTCACTGTTGGTGGGATTGTAAAATGATGCAGCCTTTGTAGAAGACAGTTTGGTGGTTCCTCAGGAAGCTAAATATCAAACTAAAGCATGATCCAGCAATGTCACTACTAGGAATATATTCAGAAGAGCTGAAAGCAAGGAAACAAACTGACATTTCATACAAATTTTCATAGAAGCATTATTCACAATTGCTAAAAGATGGAACCAGCCCAAGTGTCCATCAAATGACGAATGGCTAAACAAAATGTGGTATATACATACAATGGAATACTATTCAGCTGTAAGAAGAAATAAACTAGGGAAGCACATGACAACATGAATGAACCTTGAGGACATTATGTTGAGTGACGTAAGCCAGACGTAAAAGGACAAATATCGTATGGTCTCACTGATATGAACTAAATACAATAGGTAAACTTATGGAGTTGGATTATGGATTATAGGTTAGTAGGAGACAGAGTGTGGATTGAGAATAGGAAGCTGAAGCTGAATGTATGTAGAATGTTTAATAAGAGCAATTGTAAATATGTGGTAATGGATGGAGTTGAGAGGATAGTAGCACATTATAATGAGTATAATGCTGCCCATTGATAAATGTGATTGTGGCTGAAAGGGGTAGTCTAAAATAGTAATACTGCAATATTTTTGTAGCAAAAGCAAAGAAAGTACTATATCAATGCTAAAGGTAAAAAAATATATGGGGTTAATTTTATGAGATATGAACATGAATAAGCTTTTTTTTCCTTCATTTTCTTCATTAATAAGGAGACTTTGGTCACATCATTTAACCAATCTGTGCTCATTTATGTATCTTTCTGAACATTGGAGAAACAAAGTAGTTTGTTTTTAGGATTAAATGAGATAAATGTGCCTGGATAGAATATTTTAGAGTAATGCTTCCATAATTTGTTAATCTGCCTTTTACCTGTCATTTTGTTTTTTGAGGTTGAAATAAAGTTTACTGAAAAAAAAATTACTTTTTCACAGAGAGCTTCCTTATGAAAGTAAAAACCTACAGAATGGGGGAAATACTTGGAAACCACATATCCGATAAGGATTTAAAATCAAGACTTATAAAGAAATCCTTCACTTCAACAAGAAAAAGAGAGACAAGCAAATTTTTAAATGTGCAAAAGCCTTGAATAGACATTTCTCTAAAGAAGAAACGGCCAAAATGCACATGAAGAAGATGCTTAACATCACTGGCCACTAGGGAAATGCAAATCAAAACCGCAATGAGATACCTTTCACACCCATTAGAATGGTTACTGTTTTAAAAATTGAAAATAAGTGTTGAAGAGGACATGAAGGAAAAAGAGAATAGTCCATCATTGTCAGGAATGTAAAATCTTTCCTTGCTTCTTTTCTGCCAGTGGCAGCCAAGCCAAAAGGTTATCGGTCAAGTGTTCACTAAGTGCCGTGTTTCCAGGCAATGTGCTAAGCTGTAGGATGACAATGGTAAACGAACAAAACCCCTTTTCTTAAACTCAAACATATAGTTTCAGTAAAATAAAGTGGAGGTGTAGGTAAAGCTAGCTAACGCTAAAGAGGTCAGGGGATGAGCCTACTTTAGTCCCCCAGGCTAAATCTGGTTTTGTAAATGTATTTTTTATGGGAATGCAACCCTGCTCATTTGGTTTCCATATTGCCTTTGGATGATTTCCTGCCCAAAATTCCAAGATGAGAAGCTTTAACAAAAACCAGACTTATAGAAGAGTGGAAAATATTTACTATATTGTTCTTTACAAAATAAAAAACAAAAGCCAAACCCTGCTATTGGTCATCTTTTGAGTTTTCTTGCTAAAATTGGAAAAAGCACCAACAATCCTTACATCAACCTGATCCCAAATATTAGAGGGAACTAAAACATAACGACCTCTGTCCTTTGTTAACGGGGGCATCAGAGGAAAAAAACAATCTTCACACTTCCACAATAGATATTAATAGAAAAATGGTTTATTAGCTTTAAACTACTTTTCCCCTAAAATATATATTCTTTACATAGACAAAAAATCATGTACCTTTTATCTGGGTGGAATCCTCAGGAGTTAGGAAGGCAGAACTACTTTGGAATTTTGGTCCAGAAATTTTTGGAGTTGTGGTGTCATTTTGCCTAGAGGTATCATTCCTTGATGGTGTTACAAGTTTAACCTAAAATACAGTATTTTTTTTAAGTGTTAACATTCAAAACCATTCAAAACAAGTTAGCAATAAATTCCAAGACATTTTCAAAGTCCTTTTAAAAAGCTGAAGTTCTGGATTTAGCCCATTTGAAAATAGACACCAAGAACATAAGATCCCAGAGTTGGAAGAACATTACAGCATATTTCAATGTATAACTCCAAACCAGTGGTTCTCAAAGTGTGGTCCCAAAACCAGACTAGTGCTTAAGCATCATCTGAGAATGTTAGAAACACAAATTCTCAAGTCCACCTGTGATCTATTCAGTCAGAAATCTGGGGACAAGATGCAGCAATCTGCATTTCAATAAGCCATCTGGTAGTTCTAACGATCACTGAGTATGAGAGCCACTGCTCTAAATCAGGTGTCCACAACCTACGCTCACATTCTGTTCTTGTCAATAAAGCTTTATTGAAACTCAGCACAAGCATGTGTTTCCATATCGTCTATGGCTGCTTCCTGGTGACAAAGTCAGAGCTGAGTAGTTGCCACAGAGGCCATTTACCCTGCAAAGCCTAAAATATTTATTTGCTGGCCTTTTACAGAAAATTCCTGACCCATGCTCTACATTTTTCTCTTAAACTCAGACACAGAGAAGTGTATTTTGAATACTGATATTTGTACAAAGTCAGCAAAGTCTTCCCTGAGAATCAGCCCAGACTTCTCACCTGCTGTATGACTTAAATTTACAGATTCCCAACTTCCAGTTGAAGCGATGATGTTTCTTAGGTGCTTGTTTAAAGGAAAATCTGTATTTACTAGTCACTGTCCATTCGGCTCCCTTCTAACTAACCCATTACTTTGGGTTGAAATGGTCAACAAATATCTTAGTGTTTTTTGTGCTTTACAAGTTTAAACATCCTCTCGCTATAGAACACAAGTGCCCTGTAGTTTCACAAAGTCCAATCTCTGCCAAGGCTGACAGGGCAGTCAGGCAAGGTCAAGGCAGTGGCGAGCTACAGCTGGAGCTTGGAGAACCCACCTCCACTAACCTCAGTGCATTTCTGCAGGGGAGGCAGTGCTGTCGATACCCTCAGAATCACAGCAGCCATCCCTGATAAAACCCTTCCATGCCTGGCCCCATCCGATGCAGTCTTTACGCATCTCATCCGACAAGATAGAAAAAGCAACTGCTGAGAGAGGTGACACCACCACTAAGAGGCAAAATTTGGTTTTGACTATGTCTGGAAGAAATGGATGTCCCTAATTCTTAACAACTTGGGTATAAAAACAAAGTAAAAAGAAATTTGATGGTTTAGTCAATATTTGTATAATCTGGGAGGAATGTCAACCATTTGCAAAATAATGCGAAATTATTAGAAACTTTGGAAGTAACATGTCAACAAAGTGAAAACGAAGGGAAAGATGATCTCAGCAAGTTTATCTTAAAATATAAATTCAAAAGAGCAAGAATTTGTGGAAAATCAGGAGAGACCAGATTTTTGGTATTGATAAGTGACCATGAGTAAGATTGGGAACAGTGAAAAAAAAATCCTAAATCTTTACCTAAGATTCATACTCATGATGGTTAAGTTCACGTGTCAACTTCGCAGGTTTTGGTGTCGAGTTATTTGGTCAAGCCAGCACTGGCCTGATTATTGCTGTAAGGATATTTTGTGGATTTAAATCATTAGTAACTTGATTTTACCTATGGCTGATTATTCATAATACTAGAGTAGATAGGTTTATGTCCAAGAGACTTAAATCTCTAGACTGGCCATGTGCCAGTCAGGCACTGAATCTCAACACAGTTGCAACACCTTCTCTCCAGTTCATTGGACTCACCCGGGACAACTAACAAGGAAATGATGATAGACAAAGACCATCCGAAGGAACAGAGAGAGTCTACTAATGCAAGCAAGATAGTCCCATCCATCTGCCCCATGGGACCTAAGTCCCTCTCAGTTAGACGTGGGATGGGCATCACCATCCCAGAATCCTCAGGTTTGGGAAATAAACAATGGACTAGAGTAGACTTACTGTTATTCTACTATAGACTTATTATTATTCTAGCAATGGAAGAACTTTAATCATTAATGTGGAGACAGTGGCCACAAGAGGTTCTGGGGAGGGAGAGGGGAATAATAGATGCAATATGGGGGCATTTTTGGGACACTGGAATTGTCCTGAATGACACTGCAATGATAGATATAGGCCATTATATATTTTGCCATAATTTACAAAATTGTGTGGGAGAGAGTAAACTACAATGTAATCTATAATCCACACTTAGTGGCAATACTCCAATATGTGTTCATCAATTGTAACAAATGCACCACACTAATGAAGGATGTTGTTAATGTAGGAAAGTGTGGGTAGGTTTGGGAATGGGGCATATGAGAATCCCTACATTTTTTTATGTAACATTTATATAATCTAAGTACCTTTTAAAAAATTTTTTTAAAATAAAAATAAAAAAATAAATCAACTGAGGAGACTGCCTTCACCAATAAGAGAATTCTCTTCCAATAAGTTGAAGGCTTTAAAAGGAGAAGTGAGGATGTCAGCAGTCAGAAAAGAGAATTTCCATCCCTACTTCAGCCAGTCCAGCTTCTCCTGGGGAATTCATAGAAAACCTTCATCAGTGTTCCTGGTTGGTGACCTGCCCTGTGGAATTTGGATTTTTGCATCCCGAGACACTTCTTATAAAAATCGTAAAATATTTACAGATGTCTCCTGTTGGTCTGTTTCCCTAGAGAAACCCTTACTAACATGATACTAAATGTTCAGAGGTTTTCGCAGTTCCTGTTGACAGTTACTTACATACTGGTGAACCACTGGTTTATTATGTTATTCTTAAATTCCTGAAAGGAATGTTTTGAGAAATCAGTGAAGATTAACCCTAAATAGATTGCCCCGTTTCTTGGTGGATGCAATGAGGACTCACAGCAACCCAAGGAAAATCCACTTACTTGGTCTGTCTTGTGATCACCGCTACTGCTGAAAGGGAAAAACGGCAAAACTGAAAGAAACCAAGGATACGATGGGTAAGTAAGTGTACTGGTGAGAAGCACAAAAGTTTGTTTCTGCCTCTACAGATGATAGGTGTTGCCGTGGGCTGAATTATGTCTCCCCAAAAGATACAGTTAAGTCCTAACTCCAGGTACCCATGAACGTGACCTTCTTTGGAAACAGGGTCTTTGCAGAGGTGTTCAAGATAATTGGGGTCATAATGGAGTAGGGTGGTCCTTATCTGGGGACGGGAGTCCTTAGAGGAAGAGGGAAACGTGGACATGCAGGGAGAATGCTGTGTGATGGAGGAGGCGAGGTCTGAGTGGTGCATTTACAGCCAGCTCTACTGGCCACCCCCAGAAGCTAGGAGAGGTGCCTGGAACAGACAATCCCTCAGAGCCTCCAGAAGGTACCAACTCTGCAGACACCTTGATTTCAAAAGTCTAGCCTCCAGGACTGAGACAAGTTCACGGGTTTTTGTTGTTGTTGTTCTGTTTTGAGGTACCGTGACCAGGGACCTCGAATTTGGGAAGCTGGTGCTCAACCACTGAGCTATACCAGTTCCAAGTTGGTTTGTCTGTTTACTTGTTTTGTGCCTGTTTTTTTTTTTTGTTGTTTTTAGGAGATACCAGGGATCAAACCTGGAACCTCATCCGTGGGAAGCAGGTGCTCAATCACTTAAGCTACATCCGCTCCCCAGTTCCTGTTGTTTTAAGCCAAGTTTACGGCTGCTTGTTACTGTAGTAGTAGGACACTAAGACACATGTCAACACTAGAAGCAACTCCCACTTCCCACAGCTCGCTCAAAAGCCCACCTCTCAAGACCCACTTCTAATTACTCAAACTTGTTTCCCACCATCTGGTATGAATTCTCTGCGCCACATGTCCCGTGAGTATCATTTCATACCCTGTTTTGTCCTTGCATTGTTACATAACTTAGCCTGCTTCCCCTTCTCCACAGCTTTTCAAATGCATTCTTTTTTTCAAGGGTTAGCTCAAGTTCTATCCATTTCTTCCTTGAAGCTTTTCTGATCACTCCACCTGATACAAGGCTTCTCTCGTCTGAACTCCTACCCATCTGTTATCCATACTTAACAATTATTGATTAATCCCATTTTCTTCTGGACTATCTAATGTAAGTTAATTTTGCCTTTCTCATAAGATTGTGGCAGGGAAGGAGTTCACTTGATCACAAGTGTGGTAATCCTTTTCTATGACATACTGAAAAATAAACACTGGCTAATTTTATTTGAAAGGTGACTCGAAAGACACACCCCAAGCTTACCTCTTAAGCTACTTCTGGCTCGTGTTCTTTTTCTATTGGAATATGGTTTGAGAGATTTCCTTTTCTGAGTACTGGTCCAAGATGTTTCACTGGTACTATTACTTGAATCTTGATCGCTCTCAGAGAAAAGATGTTTCCTGATATTATACTTTTACAAACAGAGATGACAAAGGAGAACTTTTAAAGGGGCGTTAGAGCCATTTAGGTACAGCTAAACATAGCTACAAGTAATATAAAAGAGAAGTCAGTCCTTCTAAAAGACTAGACCCTCTTACATAATAAAAGCTACAGAAGGAAGAAGGGGAGAAAAAAGGAGAAAAGGATTATTTCATTAGTCAATTCTCAACCAAGTAGCTATTAAAAAATGACAAAACCCTCTCTAATCAAATCTTTGCAATGAGAGTTAGGTGAGTGTTCAAAAGGTAATGTACCTGAATATCTAACACTGTAACTTCAAAATACTGATATAAATAACAAAAGAAAGCCTAAAAATATTTTTTGTATAGACATGCTTCTCTATGTCTTCGAGGAACTAAAATAAAACAGAAGAATCAGTTCTGCTTAAACCTTAAAACATTTTGAAACAGCCTGAACTACAAAAGTTTAGAGATTTCAAGCAAACTTAATCTATTTTGGTGGATTAGTCAATTGAGATTTATATTTCTTTAAAACTTTTTCTGCTTTTGCATTAGATTTAAAAATGCTGTGACTAATAAATGTTTATGCTAGGCTCTAACACAGAGTTTGTTTTGATTTTTAAAATACTTTTTTTTAAAAGGCTTACTCTATTTGAAATCTACTGTGTTCCTAAAGAAGTAAACCTCAAACCACCTCAAATTACCATGGCTAGGTAGAGGCTCTACCATTTAGCTGGAACAATTTAGCCTCATTTCAGGCCAAGTAGGATTCTCATGAATCTAAACTCATTACGTGGTGAAAGCATCTCACGTAGGGTCCTCAAATATGACATGCGTCACCCAGAGGAGGCACGCACTGCCTGGAATGGCAAAACGCAGTCAGCTCCCCAGGCCACGGCGGGTAGAATGCACACCAGCGCTGGCGCGAGCACGACCCCTAACGTTTTAGGTGGGTGATAGCTAGTTTCCTATTTTTCAAATGAGCTCATTTTTAAAGTCTCAGTTCCCCGCATTTAAAATTTTTAGCCACTCAACGTTTTGTAGCAAAGACCATTTTTTTAAAAAAGGAACTTTGTTGAGTTAGGCCTATTGGTTCTTTCATAGTTTGTAACAAACATCTCATGACAATGCAGGGTGTTGGTGGAGGGTTGATGTACGGGACCCCTGTATGATGTCGTGCAGGTTTGCTTCGTAAGTTCACAACTTCCACTATACACTTATATGTTCGTATATAATGATAGAAAGATAATAATAATCAGTTTGGTTAGGGAAAAATACTTTGTTTAGTAGTAATATTTTGACAATGCTCTTTCATCAGTTAAAAAGGTTTAAAAAGATTGCAAGTTATTGGTGGTAGGGTGAGTTGTTATGTTTGTTTGATGTTATGTTTGTTTTGTAAGTTCACAATATTTTACATTTATTATGTATGAGTGATATAGTTCAATAAAATAAGATTCCAGTTTTACTATAAATTTACTATTAATACATGTTACTCTAACCTTCAGGGGTAGAAAAGTGTTGGGGGAACCCCACATTTGCTCAAGAGTTCTCAGATCGTTGTCTTGTAAAGAGGAAACATCCTATCACTTAATGGACCTGTGTGAGGCTTTCCTAGTTTCTTCGCTTTTATGAAACAAGATATTGAAAGTTATTTAGGAAAACTAAAGTCCCTAAAGCAGTGGTTCTTAAATTTGGCTGTACGATAGAATCACGAGGGGGTGGGGTCCCTAAAAAACGCCAGTGCCTCGGCATCAGGTTGAGCTGGTAAGTCGGGACCCCTGGGGGAAGGGCCAGGCTCTGTGTGTCCTCCAGCCCCCCAAGGGACTCCAGTTTGAGGACTGGGCAGCTGCTGTTGGGATCCACAGCCAGAAGAGAACCAGCGTGAGCTTTCCCTAGTTAACTTGAAGATCATGATGGCAATTTTAGAGAAAAATGTTCATTTAATGTCCATTATAGAGGTTAAAAAGTATATCCACCGCAGCACCGTGCTTCCCAACGTGGTACCTGGCAAAGGTGCGATTTGGTGCACACAAGTACATACTCAGAAGAAGTCTCCATCAGGTGCTAGCAGCCTTTTAATCTCTTACAATTACCAATCCTCTTTTTTTAACAGAAAAAGAACAGGCTTCAGGTTCAAAACCTACAACACGTGTAACTTCAATACATTATTGTAATTTTTAACAGTATTTATCTGGGGGCTTACCTAATATTTGTTACAAGTCGTGCTGATTTTACATTTGAAATTGAAATAGTTTTTTCAAAATAGGTTTAAGGTCAATTTAAGAAATACATAGATAAGTAGAGCTGTGATCTTTTGATAATGGTAACTGCATAATGTCATAACTGCAATTTGCGAAGCATTATTCTTAAAATATTATTTTATTACCGTTAGGCTTGTTTCTTGCTTCCTGTCACCCTTGAAAGCAGAATTTGCCCTAAAACAAAATATATTAAATAAGTGAAATTTGTACAACCACCACCCTCCTCCTTCCCCCTTCACTGCCCTAACTCTTTATCTCCTTCAAGTGCTCTTCATCTGGTCATGAGTCCAGTGAAAAGGACGGACCCCTTTCCTGGACTTGAAGTTCTTGCTTCCATCAAAACTTATTTTGTAATCTATTCCCACAGACTGCCATTTAAAACAAAGGAAATCTCTGCTGAGCTGTTACAACTTTCTCTTTTAGCCATTGCTGAGGACAAGCATCTACAGATGAGGGAGAGGGTAGGGTCAGCAAGTAACTAGAGAGTTGGGTCATTGCTGAAGATTTGGGCTTTTCAAGTCTGCTTGTACCTTAGAATCACCTGGGAAAGGAGGAGCTAATGCTGGGCTCCACCCCAGATTCTGTTGCAACTTGTCTGGGGTACAGCCCTGGGTGCAGGTATATTCTTTTAAAGCTTGCCCCATGATTTTAAGGTGCTTCCAGGTTTGAGAATAGCCACAGAGGAATTGATCCTGTCTGCCTTAAGGCCGTGATGATTTTGCAGAGGAAAATACACTAACCCACATGAATTTGCCCATTGATGTGAAGATTGTGTAAGGAAGCTTTCTAAGAGTCTATAGTCAGGATTAGCTTGCCTTTGGCATCAGCAGAAGGTTGGTCATCCAATACTTGAAAGTGCTTAGATTTAGAATGCATGGCTTTGGATAAAGAAAGTAACAAAAACCTTGGACTCGTCAACATATTATTTCCTTATTTGTTGTAGGGTCACTACATCCTGTGTTGAATTGTGTGCTCCCCCCTCCCCCCCCAAAAAAAAATATGTCCAAGTCCTAACCCCTTGGTACCTGCAAATGTGACCTTACTTGGAAATAGGGTATTTGCAGATGTAATCAAGTTAAGATGAGGTCATACTGGATTAGTTATGGCCCTAAACTCAATGACTAGAGCCCTTACAAGGAGTGGGAGGCACGAATACTGGAGAGGCAGCTACATGAAGACAGAGGCATGGCCTGGAGTTACGCCCCACAAGCCAAGGGATGCCAAGGATTTCCAGCAACCACCAAAGCCAGAGGCAGCAAGGAAGGATTCTCCCCTACAGGTTGAGCCCTCTTGAGTTAGTCCCTAAAAGGTCCAAAGAGCCAGGTGAGAGGACATGCCCTGTTGGGAAGCAGCAGCAGAGGGACTGTCATGCTGCTGATGACAGCAGCAGGGGACCCCCCAGGAGAACCACGTACGTACGACCTGATGCGTGACCAGCCGAGGGGACAAAGCTTTGGGAACCAACTAGATTCCTTAGCTCTCCCCCCTTGGGCAAGCTCTTTTTGGGGACCAGGGAGCCAAGCCAGAGCCCAGCTCTACCACTGCACCAGGCTCATGGAGAACACCAAGCCCTCAACAGGACCTTGCCTTGGGACCAAGGGTGGGAGATTGAGCACCACAGGAGTTACACATTTTTTTTTCTGTGCTTATGTGCCCTCCTCCTCCACAGTAAACAGGACCATGCTTTTAAGAGTCTGGGTGTTGTTGCAAATGCTAGTTCTCTCAGTTCACAGAGGGAGTTACGGAGGAATGAGAGGAGCCATTTGCCCCTGGTATTCTTTAGCTAACTTGCTGGCCATCATCTATAAGAGCCTCCAAGCCATTCCCGCATCTTAACAGAGGCTTCCTAGAAACTAAGCCTTATCCAGAGAATATCTCGTGAGGGGAAGTTCAGGTAGCATATCTGGCTGCTAATGGGATCTGCCTGAGGCTTTGTGGAACCCGTGAAGTCCAAGGGCAGGTAAACTGCCCCACCCATAAATGCTGGCCCCATCCGAAAGCAAACCTGAAATCATGTACACTTTACACTAACATTCATAAAAAGAGAGCGTAGAGAATAGAATACACGGTAGGAAAGTAAGTACTCTGGTTTGTGTGAATGTTTTTTCATCCTTCAAGAGAATAGTCGAAAATGTCTGTTATTTTGACAATCAAATTAAGATGATACAGAATTACTTTAAAGTGTTTAATAATCTTATGAACACATCTAAACAACAAAATTAAAAGAAGATAAACCACTTCTATGGAATTAACAAATGTTAAATTTGCTTAGTTTTTTTTTTTTCACCAAGCACTGTGCTAAACACATTATATAAACCATCAGTATTAACCATGACAAGACCTTGCAGGGAAATTTTTTTTTTACAGCTTTACTGGGACGTAATTGGCTTCTATAAACATATTTCGAGAGTACAACTTGAGCAATTTTGACATAATGTGTACACCCACAAAACCATAACCACAATCAGAATAATATATCACAGTCACAAGTTCCCTCCTGCCTCTTTGTAATCTCTCCCTCACATGCCTCCATACAGCTCCATGTCTATGCAACCACTGATCCATTTTTGGTCATCATAGATTACTTAGAATTTTCTGGCATTCTATATAAATGGAATCCTACATTACTTTTCGGTCTGGCTACTTTCATTTGGTCTATTTTTTTATTCACTTATATTACATCTATCTATATCTGTCTACATATATCAATAGCTCATTCCTTTCTATTT
The DNA here is from genome assembly GCF_030445035.2 of Dasypus novemcinctus. Taxonomy (NCBI): domain Eukaryota; kingdom Metazoa; phylum Chordata; class Mammalia; order Cingulata; family Dasypodidae; genus Dasypus; species Dasypus novemcinctus. Next base: position 43,259,166 of record NC_080694.1, on the reverse strand, counting down.
CTAATATTCCATTTTAAGGATATACCAAAATTTATTTGCTCATCACCTATTGTTGGACATTTGGTTGTTTACAGTTTGGGGTTATTACAAATGACATGGTTATAAACATTCAGGTACAGCCTCTGCATGAATATATATTTTCATGTCTCGAGTAAATAGTGAAGATTGAAATTGTTGGGACGTAGGGTAGGTATATACTTAACATTTTAAGAAACTGCCCGCAGTATATGGAGTTCCAATTGTTCCACCTTCTCACCAACACTTTCTAATTTTTGTCATTCTAATAGGTATGAAGCAATATCTTGAAGTTTTAATTTACCTAATAACTAATGATTTAAACAATTTTATATGTGCTTACCTCCATCTGTATATCTTCCTTGGTGAAGTAGCTGTTCAAATCTTTTGCCCATATGTTTACTGGATCATTTCATTATTGAGTTCAGAGTTCGTATCTTATTTCATATATAAAAGCTTTATCATACACACACACTTCACGGATATTTTCTGAAAATCTGTGGCTTGCCCTTTCACTTTCCTAAGGGTGATTTTCAAAGAACAGAAGATATTCATCCACTTCCCTATTTAGGCCTGTTTTGATTTCTTTTAACATTGAGATGCAGTTTTCTGAACACAAGTGCTTTACATCATTGGTTAAGTTTATTCCTGACTATTTGAGTTTTATCTGTCATATTTTATTTTCACCACTCTTTTGACTCTTTTAGTTACTTTTATGGACATAATCTTTATTTCTAGACTCTCTTCCAGGCCTCTCTCTTCTGTCTTTTCTTTGCAGGCTCTAGCACACCCTTTAGTATTTCTGAAAATTTGGTCTCTTGCTTAGAAATTATCTTAGTTTCAGTTTATCTGTGAATATTCTAATCTCGCCCTCATTTTTGAAAGAAAGTCTTGCTGAATATAAGATTCTTGGCTGGAAGTTTTTCTCTTGTAGTATCTTAAATATATCAGACCACTCTTCTTGACTACATGGTTTCTGGTGAGAAATCAGCATTAATCTTACTGGGTATCCCTTATATGTTATGCGTTGCTTTTCTCTTGCTGTTCTCAGAATTCTTTGTTTTTGGCCTTTGACATTCTGATGAGTATGTGTTTTGGAGTTGGTCAATTCAGATTTTTTTGGATGGGAGTACGTTGTGCTTCTTGGACATGAATATCTATGTCCTTTAATAAGGTTCAGAAATTTTCTACCATTATTTCTTCAAATATTCCTTCTGCCCCTTTACCCTTCTCTTTTTCTTGGACACCCATGATATATATGTTTGCACACCTTTGACTGTCATTTAGTTCCCTGAGACCTTGTTCAATTTTTTCCATTCTTTTCTTCATCTATTCTTTTGTATGTTCTCTTTCAGAGGCCATTTTACCAAGCTCATCAATCTTTTCTTCTGCCTCCTCAAATCTGCTTTTATAGGATTCCAATGTTTTTAAAATTTCATTTATTGCACCTTTCATTCCCATAAGATCTGCTATTTTTCTATGTATGCTTTCAAATTCTTTGTGCTCACCCAGTGTCTTCTTAATATCCTTAATTTCTTTAACCATCTCATTGAATTTATTAAGGAGATTTGTTTGAACATGTATCTTCAAATAGTCGTCTCAACTCCTTTATGTCGTCTGGAGGCTTACCTTGTTCCTTTAACTGGGCCATAGCTTCCTGTTTCTTGGTGTGGATTATAATTTTTTGTTGGTGTCTTTGTATCTGGTTTACTAGAGTATTTATTCTGGGTGCCGTTTTGTTGTTATTTTTATTTTTTATTTATTATTTATTTCTCTCCCCTTCCCTGCACCGCCCCCCCCCCCAGCTGTCTGCTTTCTGTGTCCATTCGCTGTATATTCTTCTTTGTCCGCTTGTATCCTTGTCAGCGACACCCAGAATCTGTGTCTCTTTTTGCTGCATCATCTTGCTGCATCAGCTCTCCGTGTGTGCAGCACCGCTCTGGGGCAGCCTGTGCTTTTTTCACACTAGGCAGCTCTCCTTACAGGGCGCACTCCTGGTGCGTGGGGCTCCTTTACATGGGGGACACCCCTGCATGGCATGGCACCCCTTGCACCCATCAGCACTGCACGTGGGCCAGCTCATCACACGGGTCAGGAGGCCCGGGGTTTGAACCATGGACCGCCTATGTAGTAGGCCAACACTCTATCCGTTGAGCCAAATCCACTTCCCCTAGGTGTACTTTTTCTCTTTAGTTTAGGGCTTCCTGCCCTTTCTCCCTTGCTGGTTGTGCAATAAAAGCCAAGGTTGTAATTGGTGCTATAAGCTGTGGAGGCTCAAGCTGTCCTCATTGCTCCAGGGACCAATGAAGCTTCTCCCAACTTTCTCCTTTGCCAGGGGAAGGGACAGAGTCACAGCTGCGTGGAATAATCAAAATCATGCAGGCCTCGACTGTAGTTGCCCAGAGACACTGATGAAGCTTCACGCCCCTTTCTCCCCTGCCTGGGACAGGGATAGACCTGCAGGTGTGGGCAGCAATCTATGCTGTGTGGGTTCAAGTGACCGCAGTGGCCCTGGCAGACTTCCAGTTTTCAGTCTGTGCCGGCAGTTACCTGGATACACTGGTGCAGGGCCCACCAGCCTCCTCCCTGCCAGAGGCAGGGCTGAAGCCTACTGTAGGGCTTCAAGCTGATCTGGGTTAAAGAAACTGGTTCCTACTGTCACTGAGATTCTCAATCAGCCCCCTTCAGCTTAGGGCAGAGTCACAGTGGCGGCCACCAGCCTCTTTCTGACTTGGACAGATTCACACCCCAGCTGTTCCCAGCGTTATACCTTAGCCGGCAGAGTCTGCCAATCAGTAGCCAAAACTGGTGGCCAACCGTCTCCTCCTCCCATTTTTGGAAAATGGAGCTTCCAATTCCAGCCACAGAACAGCTCCTGGGGCGGCTGGTGCTACCAGAGCAGGACAATCACTGGCCTCAGCAGCTTGGCTGGTAATTTCCTGGAAAGGCTGGCACAGGTCCCCACAGCTTTCTCCCTGCTTGGGGTGGCACTGGGGCCTAGACTAGAGCTGCAATCTGACCTGGATGGAAAGAAGCCGGTTCCCCCAGCACTGGGATTATCAGTCCACCCTGCTTCCCCTCGTGCCAGGCGCGGAGTTAAGATGGCAGTTTCCGGCCTCTTTCTGGCTTGGACAGGCTCAAACCTCAGCTCTTCTCAGAATTATACTGCAGCCCACTGAATTTCCTCATCATAGCTGAAATTGGTGCCCAACCGTCTCTTCCTCCCCCGTTTTGGGGAAGTGGAGCTTTCAGTTCCAGCCGCGGAACGGCTCCTGAGGCAACTCGTGCCTCCAGTGGAGGATGGGCCCTGGCCTCCAGGACGTGGAGCCTCTACTTATGAGTCTTCTCTGCAGATGGGCAGTCTCCTCCTTCCACTCCTTCAAGGATGTGGCAGGATGCTCTTCTGGTCTCCTGGCCTCCCCAAACAGGTGCTCCAGCTACCTCCAGAGAGCTCTGGGTGCTTACTAACTGCCCTGTAGCAGGAGCTGACTCTAGGAGGTCCTTCCGCCTCCCCCCTTCCGCCTCCCCCTCCTTGCTGTTTTTGCTGTAACCATTCATTGTGTGTTCTGTATCGATTTCTCTTTTTGTCTTCTCTTCTTGTTTTTTCTCCTCTAGGATTCTCCAGGATTCGATCCTGGGGACCTCTGATGTGGAGAGAGTTTCCCTGTCAGCCACACCACCTCAGATCCTGGTTTCTGCTGTGCTTCACCTTGACTCTCACCTTCGTCTCTCTTTTGCTGCATCATCATCTTGCTGCATGACTCACTTGTGCGGGCATTTGTGTGGGCACTCGTCTCACCGCACAGGCACTCACATGGACACTTGGCTCACCATGCAGGCACTTGGCTCACTGTGTGGGCACTGGCTCACCACACAGGCACGCTTTCTCTTCTTTTTCACCAGGAGGCCCCAGGGATTGAACCCAGGTCCTCCCATATGGTAGGCGGAAGCTCTATCACTTGAGCCATATCCACTTTCCTCTAATAACTTTTGATTAGATGTCAGACATTGTGAATTTTACATTTCTGGGTGCTATTTTCATTCCTATAATTATTTTTGAACTTTGTTCTGAGATGCAGTTGAATTGGCTGGAAACGATTTGAGTCTTTCGTTTCTTGTTTTAGGATATTTTAGGCAGTATTAGAACAGTGGTTAGTCTAGGACTAGTTATCCCCCACTACCAGGCTACCTCCTTCTGAGTATACTCCTCAGTACCCCATTTGAGAACTGTCCCTCTTCCTGGCACTGTGTGAGGTCTGAGCACTCTTCCTGTTCATTCTTTCAGGCGGTTTTGCTCCTGCTTCAGGTGGTTTCCTTACTTGCATGCACTGGTCAGTGCTTTGCTGAAGAGGGCACATCTCCAGAGGGCTCTCCATGTGCGGTTCTCCCTGAGATTCTTCCCTGCACACTCCAGACCCCCTTGGTGTCCCTGGAATTTGAGCTTGATCAGCTCAACTCAGAAGGATCACCAGTCTCTGCTTAGCTTCCTCCTCCTTGCACCATGGCATGATTGCTCTTAAGGTAGGAAGCTTGGGCGATCACAGTGTTCACCTAGGTTCTGTTTTCCCATCTTTCAGGAACCACTGTCCTTTGTCGCCCAGTGTCTAATATTTGAAAACTATTGTTTCATTTCTTTTGTCTTTTCTTTTTTTGGTTGTTTCAGGCAGGAGGGTGAATCTGATCCCTGTTACTTCATCTGAGCCAAAAGAGGGTGGCATCAATAGGTTAATATTAACCCCACTTTACAGATGAGGGGTATGAGACTTGGGATATTATTCAGGACCTAAAACTTATACAAAAATTAGCTCAAAATGTAACAGACTTAAAAGAAAATACAAATCTATAAATCTTTTAGAAGGTAACATAAGAAAAAAATCTTTGGGCTCTAGGGCTCAGTAAAGCATTCTCACATGACAGCAAAATCACAGTCAATGAATAAAATGACAACTGGACTCCATCAAATTTTAAAACTTATACTCTGCAAAAAAAAAAACAGTAAGAGGGTGAAAAGGCAAGGTAAAGACATGATAAAATGTTTGCAAACCACATTTCTGACGAAGGACTCATAATTACAATCTATAAATTCAACATTAAATAGAATAATTCTGTTAGGAGCAAAAGACGTGAGGAGACGTGTAAGGGAAATGCCCTAATCAAAACTTAATCATGCCCAGGTACAGACCAGATTACAAACATAATCCAATATCTATTTTTGGAATTCAAAACCATATCAAACCGCTACAAACATGCACCAACCATTAATACTGTATAAAAGCTGTGTAGTAGAGATAAATGGGTAAAACAAGTCCTACTGCTGCCACTAAATTCACTCTACAGACACGTGAAATGCTTAGCTTACTCACCTTTGTTTTTATGTACTGTCGCTCAAAGGCAGGAGATCACAGAATTGTTCATATTGTATTACTATCCAAGGCCACAAACTAACAAAATCAAAATAATCTGAAAATTCAAGTGAATAATTTTTAAATGTGGGCTTATTTTTCTGACAACTCCAATATGCTGCATACCTGCATACTCATTTTTCTACATGTACTGAAAAGATTGCATTGATATAAGTCAGGCTCATTTTGAAATTCATTTAAAATAAAGTATAGTGGGCAACCAAGATGGTGGTGTGAGGTGTTTCAGGGTTCTGTGCATCCACAAACTGGCAAAACCATTTTCCTCAGAGCTCCAAAAAAACAATTAAAGGGTCACAGTGACAAAGTGCACCAAATGAAGAAACATCATCTTAAATGATAGGAAAAGCTTGTGGTGGACTTAGCAGCCTCTGTCCCATCCTCTCAGTGGCTCAGTGTAGAGCCAACCTGTGTACTCAGTACAGATCACTGAACCGGTACCAGAGGGAGCAGACTAACCCCTATGTGCATAGTGGGATGCATATAGACAGTTATGTCTGTATCTATGTAATGGCAGCCTAAACAACTGAACCAGGACACTGTTCTCTACTCACCATCCCAGAATTTGCCCTGCATGCAAAAGCAACTTGTGAACAGCTAAACCACTGTTGGAAACAATCAAGTTGAATTGTCCCAGAGAAAAGGATTAACAGTTTCAAGCCATACAATAGAGCACATGGGAGGGAGAGAAAGCCCATTTCATAGGGAGAAGGGGCATTCAGATCCCTATACACAGGGAATACATAAAGTGATGGCCATATGCCCAGAACATACACATGCTCAGAAAAGACTGGAGAGGACCCAGTGCTTTTGCCTTAGACTGATCTTCTCTGAAGGAGGGCAGCAGTCAACACAGAGCCAATCTGCAAAGACTGTGAAAGATGTTGTTTTTTGGTTTTTTTTTTGCATTGGTGTGTTTTGTTTTTGTTGGCTCATGGCACTCAAGGACATCTCCCTTATATCATTAGCTACAAACAAACTTAGGGAACAGTGAGCTCAGGGACTAAATCCCAGTGTCAAGACTTTAAAATATTAAAATGCATATTTTATAACAAAATATTGTAAGAGAAACAAAGAACCAGGAAAGGATGGAACATCTAAAGGAACAGGAGAAAAATCCAGAAATCATCAATGAAGACTACTAGACTGTGGACATCCTGGACAAAGTTTAACAATAATCCTCAATATTGCTTAAGGAGATAAGGAAGATACAGAGAAAGAATGAAAGGATATCAGGGAAACAATGAATAAACAATTTGAGAATCTCAAGAGAGAAATTTTAAAAAGGAACCAAACAGAAATACTGGAGTTGATGTCCCCGGTAAGTGAAAAATTCCCTAGAGGGCTTCAACAGTAGACTGGAACTGACAGAAGAAAGAATCAGTGAATTCAAAGATACGACAATTGAAATGATTCAGGCTAAGGAACAGAAAACAAAAAGACTAAAGAAATGAGAATGGAGCCTTAAAGATCCATGGGACACCATCAAGTGTACTAATAGACACATTATGGGAGCCCCAGAAGGAGGAGAGAGAGAAGGGGCAGAAAGAATACTCAAAAGAATGTCAGAAAATTTATCAAATTTAACAAAAGGCATGAATATACACATTTAAGAATCCCAATGAACCCTGAACAACATAAACTCAAAGACACATTAAAACCAAACTGTCAAACACCAAAGACAAAGAGAGAAACCTGAAAGCTGCAATGAGAAGCAACCTGTCGCATACAAGGGAGACCCAATAAGATTAAGTGCTTATTTCTCATCAGAAACCATACACCTAACAGAAGAGGCCTGAAAATATATGAGCAAATATTGACAGATTTAAAGAGAGAAATAGTTCTACATTAATAGGAGACTTCAATACACCACTTTCAATAATGGATATAATACCTAGAGAGAACATCAGTAAAGAAATAGAAGGCTTGAATGATACTCTAAGCCACTTACACCTAACAGATATATATAGCAACACTTTACCCAACAGTAATAGAATACACAGTCTTCTCTAGTGCGCACTGATCACTATCCAGGATAGATTCTATGTTAGATCACAAAACAAGTCTCAGTAAATTCAAAACTACTGAAATCATACAATGTATTTTCACTGACCACAATGGAACAAAACTAGAAGCCAATAAAAGGAAAGCTGGAAAATTCTCAAATATGTAAATTTAAATAATGGACTCTTAATCAATATTCAAGAAAAAATAACGAGGGAAGTTAGGAAATAACTTGAAGCAAATGAAAACACAAACTACAAAATGTTACAGTATGCAGCAAAGGCAGTTGTGAGAGGGAAGTTTATTGCTATAAATGCTTACATTAAAGAAGAAGAAAGATATCAAATCAGAGACTAACCTCACAACTGGAGGATCCAGAAAAGAAGAGCAAGCTAAACCCAAAGGAAGCAATAGGAAGGAAATAAAGATTAGAGAGAAATGAAAAAGAATTTTAAAAAGAGAATCAACAAAACCAATGGCTGATTCTTTGGAAAGATCAGTAAAATCAACCAACCATTAACTAGACTAACAAAGAAAATAAAAACAAAGTACCCAAATAACAAAAATCATAAATAAAGTGGGGAGATTACCACTGACTCCATAGAAGTAAAAAATATTTTAGCAGGGTACCATAATAACTGTATGCCAACAAATTAGATAACCTAGATAATTTGGACAAATTCCTAGAAACATACAAACTACCCTGACTCAAGAAGAAGTAGAAGACTTTAACAGACCAAAGCAAGTAAAGAGCTTGAATCAATAATTAAAAACCACCCAACACAGAATATCCTAGGACCAGAAGACTATATTGGTTAATTTTACCAAATATTGTAAGAAGAATTAACACCACTGCTGCATAAACTCATCTGAAAAACTGAAGAGGAGGTAACATTAACTGTAACTCATTGTGTGAGACCAGCATAATCTTAATCCCAAAGCCAGATAATGATACAAGATAAGTAAAATACAAAGCAATATCCCTTATGAACATAGATGCAAAAATTCTCAAAAAAATCAGCATTTTATAAAACAATAAGGATTATACAACATGATAAAGTTAGATTTGTCCCAGGTATACAAGGGCGGTTCAACATAAGCACATTCACTAGTGTAATACAGCAAAGAACACTCCAAAAGTATACAAATGGCCAATAAGCACATGAAATGATGTTAAACATCATTAGCTATTTGGGAAACACAAATCCAATCTATGAGACATCATTTCATACCTACTAGAATGGCTATTATTTTTAAAATGGAAAATAAGGGTGGCAGACTTGGCCCAGTGGTTAGTACGTCCGTCTACCACATGGGAGGTCCACAGTTCAAACCCCAGGCCTCCTTGACCCGTGTGGAGCTGGCCCATACGCAGTGCTGATGCGCGCAAGGAGTGCTGTGCCACGCAGGGGTGTCCCCCACATAGGGGAGCCCCACGTGCAAGGAGTGCACCCCATAAGGAGAGCCGCCCAGCACGAAAGGAAGTGCAGCCTGCCCAGGAATGGTGCCGCACACATGGAGAGCTGATGCAAGATGACGCAACAGAAAGACACACAGATTCCCGTGCCACTGACAACAAAATGGAAAATAAGTGTTGGAGATGATCTTGAGAAATAAGAACTCTTATGCATTATTGGTGGGGCTATAAAATTGTGCAGCCAAAAAACGAAACAGTTTGGCAGTTCCTCAGAAAGTTAAACGTAGAATTACCATGTCCCAGCAATTCCATTCCCAGATATACCTCAAAGAATTGAAAACAGGGACTCAAACAAATATTTGTACACCAATGTTCATATGAGCTTGTTTGCAATAGCCAAAAGTTGGAAACAACTCAAGTGTTCAACAACAGATGAGTGGAGAAACAAAATGTGGTATATACACAATGGAATATCCTTCAGTCCTAAAATGGAATCAAGTTCTGATACATATTTAGCATGGATAAACCTTGAAAACATATTTAGTGAAGTAAGACAGACATAAACAGAACAAATATATAATGTCACTGATAGGAAATACTTAGAACAAGCAAATTTTCAGAGTCAGATTAGCAAGGGTGCTGAAAGGGGAATATTAAATAGGTACAGAATTTCTTTTGGGTGATGAAAATATCTTGGAAATAGAATTTAGTAATGGTAGCACAATATTCCAAATAAAATTAATATTGCTGTATTGTAAACATGAAAATGGTTAAAATGGGAAAATTTATGTAGCATATATATTAGCAAAATAAAATTAAAGAAAAAAATGAAGGATAAATGGAGACTTTTCAGACATAAAAAACTGAAAAAATTATTCAACAAGCAGACCTGCATAAGAATATTAAAATCTTTCAAGCAGGAAGAAAATGATATCAGATGGAAATCTCTACACAAAGGGATGAAGAAGAGTGGAAATGGTAAATATATGGGTAAATATGAAATATTTTTTTTTAAATACCTTTAAAGTATACTTGTTGTGCAGTAAAGTGTTAACATAGTAGACCTGAGACATATTTTAGAAAGACCTGTTTGCATGGTTGGCCCTTGGCTTGCATCTGGGAACCTGGATATCAAGAGTTCCCACCATTTCCCACTGTTCCTAAAGTCTTTGTACAAACAATGCAGCTTATGCTGAAAAACCATTTTCATTCTGGGAGTATGGAAATTAGGTACAAGCTAAGCAGAGGGCATTCACAATCAAAACTTTGTGCACTGAGTCTCTAATGAGAATTCACAGTAGGCTGTATTTCACATATGTTGCCACAATTCATTACTGGAACTAAGAACATGCTGTGTGACTCTAGGGTATGGAGGACTCTTAGAAGTTTGCATTTGGCTTTCTACTGGACTTTGCCGCATGTTTTTACCCCTTTGCTGATTTTGCTTTGTATCCTTTCATTGTAATAAAACTTTGCCATGAATAAGACTATGTGCTGAGTCCTGTTGAGTCTTCCAGTGAACCATCAAACCTGGGGGGTTGTTATTGGGACCCCCTGACACAATTGTTCTAAATAAAGCTCATAAAAATGTATTGTTGCAACTTCTGAAAAGATGGCATCAGAGTAGGTAGGCAGGGTTCAACTCTCTCACAAAAAGAATGGAGGAAGGGCAAAAAGCTGTCTGAAGGACCTGTTCTGGGGATCTGCAGACCAGGAGATACCTGTGGATCCCCCAGGAAGATCAGGGACTGAAAAATGAGAGACTGAAATGAAAAACATGAGTTACAAAACCTGGGAACAGCACCCATCCCCCACCATTAAAGCAAACAGCCTGGATAAAACATGTGACTTACTGCAGCTAACTGAGAGGAGAACATGTATCTTGCTCCCTGGGAAGAGGGAGGGTTCAGTGGAGGGTGGAGAATGAGTTCTATTCAGTGAATTCAGCCAGCAGAGTCCACTTTGAAACTCAGTGATGGCCAGAGCAAAATCACAGGCAAGTCAAGGTTGAAAGAGTCACCTCTGTGGAAAGATTCACTGACAAGCAACATCTGCTTGCCCAATCAGGAAAGTGCAAGAGGGAAAACTGATGTTAGGTGTCTCTTGTCACAAGATTCTGGGAACAGTTCTGCATCCCATTAGTGAGTTCCTGGACTATTTTGATAACTAAAACTGGGCAATTTTCAAGATTCAGAATAAGCTAAACCAAAATCAGAGAAGAGCCATGAAATAAAATGACTAGACAAAAGGCAAACATTAACTGTTAGAATAAATTCACTGAAAAAATCAGATGCCTAACATAAACAAAGAATTATAAGCAATACTAAGGAATAGGAAGAGATAGTCCAGCCAAAAGAACAAACCAAAAATACTACCAAAACACAGGATTTAAGACAGTTGAGCAATGATAATTACACAAATCTCCTAAATCAATTCAAGGAGCTGAAGGAAAATATGATTAAAGAGTTGAAAGATATTTAAAAAGACACAGGAAGCATAGAGAACAATTTGAAAGCCTGCAAAGAAATATAATAGAGTGTATTGGAATGAAAGACACAATGGATGAGATTGAAAATACATTAGAAGCACATAATGGCAGATTTGAATTGATGGAAAAAAGAATTAGTGAAATTGAGGACAGAACAACTGAACTTGAGAAGACAGGAGAAAAAGAAAGTACAGAATGGAAAAAATTGAACAGGGTTGCTGGGAATTGAATGATAAGGCAAAATGCACAAACATATGCATTATTGGTCCTCCAGAAGGGGAAGAGAATTGAAAAGGGGCAGAAGGAATAGTTGAGGAAATAACAATGGTAAACTCCCCAACCCTAATGAAAGACATAAATATGAATATCCAAGAAGGACAACACACCCTAAACAGAATAGATCTGAATAAATCTAAACCAAAGACACCTACTATTCAGAATGACAAATACCAGAAACAGAGGATTCTGAAAAAGGAAGAGAAAAGCAACACATTACATACAAGAGAATTTCAGTAAGATTAAGTGCTGATCTCACATCAGAAACCATGCAGTTGTAAGGAAAGTGGTATGAAGGAGAAAAACTGCAGCCAAGAAGTCTGTTTCCGACAAAACTGTCCTTCAAAAATGAGGGCGAGGAAAGCAGCTGTAGCGGGCACCCACCTACCACACAGGAGGTTCTAGGTTTGGTTCCCAGTGCCTCCTAAAGAAGACATGCAAGACAGCAAGCTGACATGACAGGATGGTGCAGCGAGCTGACACAACAAGATGATACAATGAAGAGACACAAAGAGGAAACATAATGAGAGACACATCGAGTGAGGAGCAGAGATGGCTCAAGCCAATGGGTGCCTCCCTAACACATGGGAGGTCCCAGGTTTGGTTCCCAGTGCCTCCTAAAAAGAAAATGATCGCACAACAAATGGACAGAGAGAGCAGACAGTGAGCACGAACAATGAGGGGAGGGAGATAAATAAATTAATTAATTATTTTTAAAAATGATGGTGAGGTTAAAGTTTTCACGGACAAACAAAAACAGAGAATATATTACCAAAAGACCAAATTTACAAGAGATACTAAAGGGAGTGCTTTCAACCTGAAAGGAAAGCATATGGGCAAGAGACTTGGAGAAGAGCTTAGAAATGAAGATTTTTAGGAAGAGCAAATTAAAAGGCACAGAGACATATGATATTAAGATATGACAACAGAAAGCCAAAGGATAAAATGGACAAAGTAATGCCTTTACAGTAATAACATTGAATGTTAATGGAGTGAATTTCCAATCAAAAGACATAGAATGACAGAATGTATGAAAGAAAGAGCCATCTATATGTTGTCTACAAGAGACTCACCTCAGACATTAAGGACACAACTGGGTTGAATGTGAAAGGTTGGAAAGAGATATTATACAAACCTAATAACCAAAAAAGATATGGAGTAGTGATACCATATCAGACAAAATAGATTTTAAATGCAAAACTGTTGGGAGAGATGAAGGTCATTATATATTAATAAAAGGGGTAATTCATGAAGAATAACTTTAATAAATATGTACGTACCTAACCTGGGTGCCCCAAAATACATGAGGCACACACTGGCAAAACTGAAGGGAAAAATAGACATCTCTACCATAATAGTTGGATACTTCAACCTGCCATTCTTGGCATTGCTTAGAACATCTGAACAGAGGTTGAAAAAGAAATAGAGGGCTTGGATGATATGATAAATAAGCTAGAAATAACAGACATTTTTCAAGCATTACACACCAAAGGGGCAGGATGTACATTCTTTTCAGACACTCATGGATCCTTCTCCAGATGAACCATAAGTTGGTCATAAGACAAGTCTCAATAAGCTTAAAAAGATTGAAATTAGACAAAACACTTTGTCTGACCATAACGGAATGAAGCTATAAATCGATAATGGACAGAAAAGGAAAAATTCACAAATAAATGTAGATTAAAGAACACTCTTAAATAGTCAGTGTGTCAAAGAAGAAATTCCAAGAGAATTCAGCAAAAATCTGGAGACAAATGGAAATGAGAACACAACATCTCAAAACCCATGTGATACAACAAAGGCAGTGCTGAGAAGGAAATTTCTAGCCCTCACTGCTTATATTTAAAAAGAACTAAAATTTAAGATCTAACTGCACACTTGGAGGAACTAGAAAAAAACAGCAAACTAATCCAAATCAAGCCAAAGGAAATAAATAGTAAAGATCAGAGCAGAAATAAATGAAATTGAGAACAACAACAACCAAAAAAAAAAAAAAATCAACAAACAACAGAGAGAATCAACAAAATCAACAAAATCAAAAATTAGTTCTTCAAGGAGATCAACAAAATCGACAAACCCTCAGCTAGACTGACAAAAAGAAGATGGAAATAAATAAAATTAGAAGTAAGAGGGAGTACATTACCACTGACCCTGAAGAAATAAGAGACATCATAAGAGGATGGTATGAACAACTGTACACCAGAAAACTATACAATGTAGAAGAGATGGACAAATTCCTAGAAAAACATGAACTACACTGACCCTAGATTAGAAGACCTCAACAAACCAATTATGAGTAGAAATTGAAATAGTCACCAAAAACCTCCCAGGAAGCAGATGTGGTTCAAGCAGTTGAATTCCCACCTCCCACATGGGAGGTCCCGGGTTTGGTTCCCAGTGCCTCGTGAAAAAACAAAAACGGACAAGTGAAACAGATGAGGAAGTCAAATGGGGGAAGGAGATATGGCTCAGTGGTTGAGTGTCAGCTTCCCACATATGAGGTCCCAGGTTGATTTCCGAGTACATCAAAAAATTTTAAAATAAATGAAAAATTAAAAATCTCCCAAAGATGAAAAGCACAAGACTAGATAGCTTCACAGGTGAATTCTACAAATTTTACTGAAAGATGATCTAATACCAATCTTGCTCAAGCTCTTTTAAAAAACTGAACAGGAAAGAACACTACCAAACTTATCTGACAAAGCTAACATCACCCTATTACCAAAACCAGATAAAGATACTATGAAAAAAGAAAATTAGGGTAGCGGAGTTGGCCCAGTGGTTAGGGCGTCCACCTACCACATGGGAGGTCCACGGTTCAAACCCTGGGCCTCCTTGACCTGTGTGGAGCTGGCCCACGCACAGTGCTGACATGCACAAGGAGTGCCGTGCCACGCAGGGGTGTCCCCCATGTAGGGGAGCCCCACGTGCAAGGAGTGCGCCCTGTAAGGAGAGCTGCCCAGTGCGAAAGAAAGTGCAGCCTGCCCAGCAATGGTGCCACACACCGAAAGCGGACACAACAAGATGACACAACAAAAAGAAACACAGATTGCCGTGCCACTGACAACAACAGAAGCAGACAAATGAGAACACAGAGCAAATGGATGCAGAGAACAGACAACCAGGGCAGGGGGGTGGGGGGGGGGGTGGGGAGGAAGGGGAGAGAAAAATAAATAAATCTTTTTTTTTTTTTAAAGAAAATTAGAGACCAATATCTCTAATGAATACGGACACAAAAATCCTCAACAAAATACTTGCAAACAGAATCCAAAAGCATATTAAAAGAATTATACACCACGATCAAGTGGGTTTTATTCCATGAATGCAAGAGTTGTTCAACACAAGAAAATCAGTGTAATAAACCACATTGATAAATTGAAGAAAAAAAATCACATACACCTCTTGATTATTGCAGAAAAAGCATTTGACAAAATTCAGCATCCTTTCTTGATAAAAACACTCTCAAAGATATGAATAGAAGAAAGCTTTCTCAACATGGTAAGGGGCATATATGAAAAACCTATAGCTAGCATTGTTTATAATGGTGAAAGACTGAAAGCTTTCCTGCTGAGATCAGGAAGAAGACAAGGATTCCCACTGCTATTTAATATTGTGCTAGAAGTTCTACCTAGAGCAATTCAGAATGATAAAGAAATAAAAGGCACCCACATAGGAAAGGAAAAAGTAAAACCTGTGCTATTCACTGATGATAGGATCCTATAGCTAAAAAAAATCCTGAAAAATCCACAACAAAGCTACTAGAATAGATGACTTCAGCAAAGTGGTGGGATACAAGATTAATATGCAAAATACAGTAGCATTTCTATGCAGTACTGATGGGAAACCCAAGGAGGAAGTCAGGGGGAAAGTTCCATTTATAATAGAGACTAAAAGAATCAAGTATTTAGGAATAAATTTAACTAAGGATATAAAGGACTCAGAAAACTACAAAACATTGCTAAAAGAAACCAAAGACCTAAATAAACAGAAGGACATTCTGTGTTCATGGATTGGAAGGCTAAATATCATTAAGATGTAATTTCTACCCAAACTGACCTATAGAGTCAATGTCTTTTTTTGCAGAAATGGAAAAACCAATTATCAAATTTATTTTGAATGGCAAAGAGGCCCAAAAGCACCAAAAGTCTTAAAAATGAAGAATGAATTTGGAGGCCTCTCACTTTCTAACTTTAAGCCATGTTCTTAGTTACAGTGGTAAAAATAGCATGGTACTGGCATAAAAATAGACATATTGACAAATGGAACTGAGTCAAGCACCCAGTAATATACCCTCACATCTACAGTCAAGTGATTTTTGACAAGGCTGTCAAGCCCACCCAGCTGGGCCAGGACAGTCTATTCAAAAATTGGTGCTGGGAAAACTGGATATCCATAACCAAAAGAAAGAAAGAGAATGTGTATCTCACACTTTTTTTTCCACACTTTATTTTTTAAAAAGCTCAAAATGGATCAAGAATCTAAATTAAAAAGCCACAACCATAAAACTTCTAGAAGAAAATGTAGGAAAACATCTTCAAGATTTTGCAGTAGGCAGTGCTTTCTTTAACCTTATATCCAAAGCACAAGTAATGAAAGAAAAAATAGATAAGGGGGACCACCTCAAAATTAAACACTGTTCTTCAAGAAAGTAAAAAGATAGCCAGTTCATTGGGAGAAATTTGGAAACCATATATCTGATAAAAGTTTGATATCCTTTGTAGCAGTTTGATATAGTTGATGAATTCCAAAAAGAAATATTGGATTATGCTTGTAATCTGATCTGTACCTGGGCATGATTGAGTTATTTTTAGGGCGTTGCATCCCCACCCTTTGGTGGGTGGGGACTCACAGATAAAAGGAATGGCAAAGGACAGAGTTGGAGCTTTTGATGCAAGGATTTTTGATGTTAGAGTTTGGTGCTGGAGACCCAGGAAGTCAGCACACAGGGGAAAGAGAAGCCAGCCCCAGGAAGGAAGGAATCTTGAAGCCAGATTAAAGCAAGCCCCAGGAATGTAGGAACCCAGGAAGCCTGATCCCTTGCAGACATCAGCAGCCATCTTGCTCCAAACAGACTTTGGTGAAGGAAGTAACTTAGGCTTTGTGGCCTGGTATCTGTAAGCTCCTACCCCAAATAAATACCCTTTATAAAAACCAACCAATTTCTGGTATTTTGCATCAGCACCCCTTTGGCTGACTAATACATCCATGTTATAAAAAGATCATATAACTCAACAATAAAAAGTCAAGCAACACAATTTAAAAAATGGGCAAAGGACATGAATGGACATTCCTCCAAAAAGGAAATACAAATGGCTAAAAAGTACATGAAAAAAATGTTTAACATCACTAGCTATTAGGGACATACAGATCAAAACTACAATGAGATACCATTTCACACCTGACAGAAAGGCCATTATTTAAAAAAAAAAAAAAAAAAGCAAAAGAACCCCAGAACACTACAAGTGAAGAGGATGTAGAGAAATAAAAACATTTCTCCACTGCTGATAGGAATGTAGAATGGTGCAGTGTCTGTGGAAGACAGTCTGGCAGACCTCAAGAAGCTGAGGATAGAACTGTCGTATGATCCTCAATCCCATTATTAGTAATATATTCAGAAGAACTAAAAGCAAGGATGCAAAGAGACATTTGCATACCTATGTTCATAGCAACATTATTCACAACTGCTAAACTCTGCAACCAGCCCAAGTGCCCATCAACTGATGAATGAACAAAATGTGGTATATACGTACAATGGAATACTATTCAGCAGTAAGAAGAAATGAAATCAGGATGCATATGAGAACATGGATGAACCGTGAGGATATTATGTTAAGTGAAATAAGCCAGACACAAAAGGCAAATATTGTATGGTCTCACTTACATGAACTAAGTACAATGAGTAACCTCTAGAGTATAGGTTACTAGGAAATAGAATGTGGGTTGAGAATGGGAGTTGATGCTTAATGTATGTAGAATTCTTAATAAGGTTTATTATAAAATTATGGAAATGAAAAGAGGTGATGTCAACACAGTAGAGTGAGCATAGCTAACACTGCAGATTTATAAACGAAATGGTGTCTAAAGAAGGTAGTCTGTGGACGTAAATGTCAATTGCAAAGAAGCTAAAGATAATCTAGGGTATGTAGTACAGTGATTTCAGTGGTGGATGAAGACTGTGATTAATAGTATAAATATGGGAAGTGTACGTGGCTCAATTGATAGAGCATTCACCTACCATATAGGAGGTCCAGGGTTCTAACCCAGGGCCTCCTGGCCTGTGTAGTGAGCTGGCCCACACAGTGCTGCCATGCACAAGGAGTGCCGTGCCACGAAGGGGTGTCCTCCTCGTAGGGCTGCCCCACGTGCAAAGGAGTGCACCCCACAAGGAGAGCCACCCTGCATAAAAAAAGCACAGCCTACCTAGGAGTGGCACCACACACATGGAAAGCTGACGCAGCAGGATGACACAATAAAGAAATACAGATTCCCGGTGCCACCAAGAATGCAAGTAGACACAGATGAATACACAGCAAATGGACACAGAGAGCAGACAACGGTGGGGGGTGGAGGGGGGAGCAGGAAGGGGAGAGAAAATAAAATAAATCTTAAAATAGTATAAATAGGAGAATTTTTTCTTTTACGAAGTGTTAAGAATATGTTGATATATGGGAAATTTACAACCAATGTAACTTTTAGAAGACAGTTAACAGTAATATTGTAATATTTTTGTATTAATGGCAATGAAGTTTTATCAATTCCAAGGGATAATAATAGGAGGTTATAAGGGAGTATCAAATTTTCCCTTTTGGAGTAATGAAAATGTTGTAAAATTGACCAAAGCGATGACAGCACAACTCTGTGATGAAAATGAGCGCCACTGAGTGTACACTTTGGATGGATTATAAAAAGCATGGGTATGCATAGCATAGGTAAGCCAGTGGTGGAAGATTCAGTGTAGTTAATGGGACCAATACAAGAATGTTCTTTCTTGAACTATAACAAATGTATAATACTAAGACGGGGTGTTAATAATCAGGTATGTTGGGCAGAAAACACACCAAATATAATATATGGGCTGTATAACTACTGTAATAATATTATAACAATGTTCTTTCATGGTTTGTAACAAATGTTTCACAACAATGCAAGGTATTGATGGTGGGATATATTGAAACCCTGTATGGTGATATGCATATTTGTTTTGTAACTACACAACTTTTACTATTCACTTCTTGGTTTTGTGTGTTTACGTATGAATTATATATTTTTATAAAATTTTATTAAAAAGTGCATTGTTGCAGAAAATGCACTGTTGCAGTTTTAACATATCTAGAAGTAAAAATTATGACAAAAAGTAGAAATGGTATGATAGTGTTGTAAGGTTCTTATATATAAGTGATAAGTTACCAGCAGGTCAAGGAGGAAAAGTTAAAAATGCATGTACAAACCCAAAGCAGTGGCTAAAAAATAGTTATACTCAATTTATCCAAAAGAAAGCAGAAAAAGGAAAAGAACAAAGAACAGTACAAATAGGAAACAAACACGAAGGTGATAGGAAGAAATGCAGTCATATCACTCATCATATAAAATGTAAATGGTCCAAATAGCCCGGTAAAAAGATAGATATCACCATATTCAGTTAAAAAGCAAGACAACTTTATGCTGCCTATAATAAGCCCATCTTAGCTCTATAGACCCAAACAGACTGAAAGTAGGATGGGAGGATCCAAGATGGGGGAGCAGGGAACCGCAGGCTGCATCTTTCTCTAGAAACTGTGAGAAGGTGGCAGACTTACCAGGCTAAGGGAAGCTGGGGTGTCACAGGGCCAATAGGAGAGGGTGGATGGAGAGGGAGGGGTCCCAGCTGGGCACCAGGGAATAGGGGAGCCGCTCACCCGGCACCAGGGGGAGGAAAACTGCCTAGCAGCCGGACAGACTGGGAGCCATGCAGGCAGCCCTGGGGGAGACGAGCTGCTGAGGTAGGGGTGAGGTGGGAGAGCTGGGCGAGCTGCAGATTGAACTGAGGGGATTTAGTGGAGGTTTGTTTTGTGTTTTCCCATCTTTTTTCCTTTTTTTTTTTCCTCCTTTATCTGGATATTGGCAGAGAGGCTGTGTAAGGAAAGGGTTAAGTTTAATTTTCACATAAAGGGGAAGCCAGAGCAGCTCTGCAGTTAGAGGAGGGAGAGAAAGGGGTTCTAGCGGCTTTGGTGCCAAGAATTTGAAAAGTGGCGCCAAAGCAAGGGGTCTGATGGTGCAAAGGGAGGGCGGGGCCAAAGTGAGGGGGCCAATGGTGAGAAGGGAGGGTGGGGCCAAAGTGAGGGCCAATGGTGAGAAGTGAGGGCGGGGCCACAGTGAGGGGGCCAATGGTGAGAAGTGAGGGCGGGGCCACAGTGAGGGGGCCAATGGTGAGAAGTGAGGGCGGGGCCAAAGTGAGGGGGAGGCCAAAGTGAAAGCTGCACAGAATTTGAAAAACAGTGCCAGGAGTGAAAGCGGCACAGAGCCCGCCCAGCCCACCAGAATGTAGGGATCGGGGAGGTGACTAAGAGCAGGAACCCGGAGGAGTTGAGGCAAGATGGTGGCTGCGTGAGCTTGCCTGGTAATGTCTCTGCAGGGGGCGGCTGGGCAGCGTTGAAGGCTCTTTGGGACCGTGCTGTTTCAGGGATTTTTGCTGGTTGGAAGGTGTCTGGACGCCAATTCGGTGGGAAGGTAACAGAGAGGATACGTCTATAATATATAAACGGAGGTCCCAGCTGGGCGAGGGAAGTTCCCTCCTTGGGTGGGCGGAGCCGCGGTAGCAGGCGCTCCTGCAGCTCCGGAGCCGCAGCGGCCAGGGTTTTTGGTTTTTTTTTTTCCTTTTTCTGGAGGCTTTGCGGTGCTGAGAAATTCGCGGATACTGGGCTGGCTGGTGAGGGGTTGTTGGGACAAGACTCCTTTGCAGATCGATTTGGGGAGACAGACGGTGTTTTGTTGTGAAGCGGGGGACGTTTTGGTCGCCGGACAGGGGGGGTAGCGCTTCCGCCTGGAGCCCCATCCCCACAGGTCCGGCTGCCGATCTGCAACGGAATTGGATTTTGGGCAATAAGGGGACACAATTGGGAGACTGTTGTAGGGTGCAGTGAGGGAGGAGGACACGTCTGGAAGCCGATTGGGGAATATTTTGTGAAGTTTGGGATTTCGGATCTTAGAGTCTGTTTTCGGCGTTTCCAGCTGAAGCCCACCCCACCTGGCGGGGCTTGGGATCTGGGTCATTGAACTGGCTGTGGTGTAGAGGCGCCCTCAAGTGGCCGTTTTGTGGGAGCACAGGGAGGGAGCTGTCCAAAGGCTGAAACCCTGAGGAGTAGGTGAATTGCAGGGATCAGACATTCAATATAGAGTTCGCGGACCTGGCTTCCCCCACGGGGCTGGCACCCAGCTACGGGGATCCCTGAGGGCTGTGTTGCACTGCGGGGCTCCTAAGCTTTCTGTGGACCAGATGTGAGGTTGCCAGGTCTGGGTCCCCTGGACTCTGGTGGTCCACACCCCAGACTCACACCTCTTGAGTCTTCAGTGTCTCAGACTTTCCACCCCTGAATCCATCACGCCCTGGGGTCTACCTGGGGTCCTTGAGTGCCCTGGACCTTAACGTTTGTGTTTTATCTTTATTGGTTCATATTGTTTTGTTTTTATTTTCACTTTATCTTATTTTTTACTCTTTTTGACGCCCTGATTGCTAATATTGCATTATCCCCTAGTCTTTTCTCCTAGCGTGTCCCCCAAAGTCCTTTTTTTTTTTATACAGTTATTTAGGGGTTTTTTGGTTGTTGTTTTAGATAGTGTTGCAATTGTGACACGTGTATACCTGTATCTCTCTTCCCCCTATCTGTTCCCCACCGTTTGCCCATCCTCTTTTTCTTTCTTCCTTTCTTCTTGTATTTCTTTTTTTCTTTATTATAATTAGTTTTTTTTTTTGGTTTTTTCTTTCCCTCTTGTCCCTCATCTTCCACTTATTTTATTTTAATTCAAGTATACAATAGGTGCTACAGGGAACACTTCACATTTGCTGGGTTTTCCCATCCTCCACTGCCTCATTTCTGTGTGAACTGATTTAGGCTACCTACACTATCCCCCTTCCCCTGCATCTTGATATCCACTATCATCTACTGTCTCTTCTATATTCCACCCCCCACCTCCCGTTCTTTGATCCACAAAGTGTCTAACTCTTAATTTCTAATACCTTTGCTCTGTTTTCTGTCTGTTATCCACTCTTGAAACTATTACCTTTCTTTTCTTTTTCCCTCTCTCATGAAAACAATAGCTTTGTAGTTCATACCATATTCCTCCCATATTCAGTCATCTACTTCATAAAAGGTACTCTACCTACAGCTATAACTCTATACAATCTACATGAATCTAACCTCCATCCTCCCAGATCTCATATTCTTGCTTTGTTAACATACATCACCAATACTACTTTACACTTTTCCCTTGCTTACACTATTGCCTTTCCCCAACACTAATACTTTCCTCTAAAGTGAACTTAACCAACAACAAGTAACTAGAATAAGAAGAAAAAAAGTGACAAAGAGAAGATATAACACCTATGCAAAAATAACAACTAATTAACCTCCAAGAGCAGACAAAGAAGCTAAGGATCTGAATAAATTCGTCAAAATAAAGAGATGACCAGAAAGCAACAAAAATCTACAAACCAAACCAATAATCAGGAAAACATGGCTGAATCCAATCAACAAACCAATAATCACGAAGGGGAGCAAAACTTGGCACAAGCAATGAAAGATCTCAGAACATTTATCACCGACAAATTTGATGCAGTAATGAAAGAGGTTAACAACATGAAGACATCACTTAGAGGGGAAATTGCAGACATACGCAAAAACATAACAGATATGATGGGAATGAACACCACAGTTCAAGAAATCAAAAATACACTTGCAGCAAATATCAGCAGACTAGAAGAGACAGAGCAGAGAATTAGTGATGTGGAAGACAGTACATCAGAAATCAAACAGATAGTAGAAGGGGTCAATAAGAAGATAGAAAAAATCCAATTAGGATTTAGGGACCTGAATGACAATGCAAAATGCTCAAACATACGTATTATAGGCATTCCAGAAGGTGAAGAGAAGGGAAAGGGGTCAGAAGGAGTGTTGCAGGAAATAATGGCTGAAAACTTCCCAAATCTACTGAAAGAGACAGATGTACATATCCAAGAAGCACAGCGCACTCCACAAGTCATAAACCCCAACAGGCCCACCCCAAGACATATACTTGTCAAATTATCCAATGCTCAAGACAAAGAGAAAATCCTAAAAGCAGCAAGAGAAAAGAAAACCATCACATACAAGGGAAGCTCAATTAGATTAAGTGCTGATTTCTCTTCTGAAACCATGGAGGCAAGAAGACAGTGGTATGATATAGTCAAGGTACTAAAGGAAAAAAATTTCCAACCAAGAATACTCTATCCAGCTAAACTAGCATTCAAACATGATGGAGAGTTCAAAATATTCACAGACAAACAGAAACTGAAAGAGTATACCAACAAGAAACCTCCCCTTCAAGAAATTCTAAAGGGAGTTCTGCAGGAAGAAAGGAAAAAACAGGAAAGGCAAAGTTGGAGGAGAGTATAAGACCAACAACAACAACAAAAAAGACAAGAAAAAAATATACAAACAAAATATGACAAACACAAATCCAATCAAAATATGGCTAACACAAATAATTCCTTGATAGTAATAACACTGAATGTCAACGGATTAAACTCACCTATCAAAAGATTCAGACTGGGACATTGGATAAGGAAATATGACCCATCCATATGCTGTCTACAAGAGACACATCTTAGACCCAGAGAAGCATGGAGATTGAAAGTGAATGGCTGGAAAACAATCATACAAGCTAACAATAACCAAAAAAAAGCAGGAGTAGCTATATTAATATCAGACAAAATAGACTTTAAATGTGAAACAATTGTGAGAGACAAAGAAGGATACTACATTTTAGTGAAAGGGAAAATCTGTCAAGAAGATCGAACAATCATAAATATCTATGCCCCTAACAAGGGTGCCTCTAAATACGTCAGGCAAACGCTGGAAAAACTAAGTGAAAGAATAGATACATCTACAATTATAGTGGGGGATTTTAATACACCACTATCAACTCTGGACAGAACATCTCAAAAGAGAATCACCAAAGAAACAAAACATCTGAATAGCATATTAGAGGAGCTCGATCTAATAGACATATATAGATCGCTACACCCAAACACAGCAGGATATACATTTTTCTCAAGTGCACATGGATCATTCTCCAAGATAGATCATATGCTAGGCCACAAAGAAAGGCTGAACGAATTCAGAAAGATTGAAATCATACAAAACATTATCTCTGACCACAGTGGAGTCAAGCTGGAGATTTGCAAGGGACAGAAGCCCAGATTTCACACCACGATTTGGAAATTAAACAGCACACTCTTAAAAAAACAGTGGGTCAAAGAGGAAATCTCAAAAGAAATCAATGACTACCTTGAAACAAATGATAATGATAACACAACATACCAAAATTTATGGGATGCAGCAAAAGCAGTACTGAGAGGGAAGTTTATAGCCATAAATTCATATATCAAAAAAGAAGAAAGAGCAAAAATTGAAGAACTGCATATTTGAAGGAATTAGAAAAACAACAACAAAGTAACCCAACAGGAAGAAGAAGGAAGGAAATAACAAAGATAAGAGCAGAACTAAATGAAATAGAAAATAAGAAAGCACTTGAACAGATAAACAAGACCAAGAGCTGGTTTTTTGAGAAGATTAACAAAATTGACAAACCTTTAGCAACACTAACAAAGAAAAAAAGAGAGAAGATGCAAATACACAAAATAAGAAATGAGAAAGGCGATATCACCACTAACCCCACAGAAATAAAGACTATCATAAGAGGATATTTTGAAAAACTATATTCCAACAAAAATGACAATCTAGAGGAAATGGACAAATTCCTAGAAACACATAAGCAGCCCATATTGACAAAAGAAGAAATTGATGATCTTAACAAACCAATCACAAGCAGAGAGATAGAATCAGTTATTAAAAATCTCCCAACTAAGAAGAGCCCAGGGCCAGATGGCTTCACAGGTGAATTCTACAAAACATTCCGGAAAGAACTGACACCAATCCTGCTGAAACTATTCCAAAACATTGAAACAGAAAGAACATTACCCAACTCCTTCTATGATGCCAACATTACCCTAGTACCAAAGCCAAACAAAGACATCACAAGAAAGGAAAATTACAGACCAATTTCTCTAATGAACCTAGACGCAAAAATACTTAACAAAATACTTGCTAATCATATTCAACAACACATTAAACGTATTATACACCACGACCAAGTGGGATTCATCCCAGGTATGCAAGGATGGTTCAACATAAGAAAATCAATCAACGTAATACACCATATAAACAGACTGAAGGAAAAAAATCACATGATTATATCTATTGATGCAGAAAAAGCATTTGACAAAATACAGCACCCTTTCTTGATAAAAACACTCCAAAAGATTGGAATACAAGGGAATTTTTTGAACATGATAAAGAGTATATATGAAAAACCTAAAGCCAATATTGTTTACAATGGAGAAATCCTAGACTCCTTCCCTCTAAACTCAGGAACAAGACAAGGATGCCCACTGTCTCCGCTCCTATTTAACATTGTCTTAGAAGTACTTGCTCGAGCACTGAGGCAAGAACCAAAAATAAAAGGCATTCAAATTGGAAAGGAAGAAGTCAAAATTTCATTATTTGCAGATGACATGATCCTATACATAGAAAACCCTGAGAGATCTACAATGAAGATTCTAGAACTCATAAATGAGTTTAGTAAAGTCGCAGCTTATAAGATCAATGCGCAAAAATCAGTAGCATTTCTGTACACCAATAATGAGCAAGATCAGGAGGAAATCAAGAAACAAATACCATTCACAATAGTAAATAAAAAAATCAAATACTTAGGAATAAATTTAACTAAAGAGGCAAAGAACTTATACAACGAGAACTATACAAGATTGTTCAAGGAAATCAAAGAAGACCTAAATAAATGGAAGACTATTCCTTGTTCATGGATAGGAAGACTGAACATTATTAAGATGTCTATCCTACCAAAACTGATCTACACATTCAATGCAATCCCAATAAAAATCAACGCAGCCTTCTTTAAGGAACTAGAAAAACTAACTATGAAATTTATTTGGAAAGGAAAGAGACCCCGAATAGCCAAAGACATACTGAAAAAGAAAAACGAAATTGGAGGAATCACACTACCTGACTTCAAAACATACTATAAAGCTACGGTGGTGAAAACAGCATGGTATTGGCATAAGGAGAGACACATAGACCAATGGAATCGAATTGAAAGCTCTGATATAGAACCTCACATATACAGCCACATAATATTCGATAAAGCCACCAAACCCTCTCAACTGGGAGAGAGTGGCCTATTCAACAAATGGTGTCTGGAGAACTGGATAGCCATATGTAGAAGAATGAAAGAGGATTACCATCTCACACCTTATACAAAGATCAACTCAAGATGGATCAAAGACCTAAATATAAGAGCCAAGACCATAAAAACCTTAGAAAGCAGTGTAGGGAAACATCTACAGGACCTTGTAATAGGAAATGGATTTATGAATATCTCACCAAAAGCACGAGCAGCAAAAGAACTAATAGATAAATGGGACTTCCTCAAAATTAAAGCCTTCTGCACCTCAAAGGAGTTTGTCAAGAAAGTAAAAAGGGAGCCCACACAGTGGGAGAAAATATTTGGCAATCATATATCTGATAAGAAACTTATAACTTGCATATATAAAGAACTCCTATATCTTGAAAATAAAAAGATAAACAACCCATTTAAAAAATGGGAAAGACTTAAACAGACACTTCTCCGAAGAAGAAATACAAATGGCAAGAAAGCACATGAAAAAATGTTCCAAATCTCTAGCTATCAGGGAAATGCAAATCAAAACTACAATGAGATACCATCTTACACCCATAAGATTGGCAGCTATGAAAAAAACAGAAGAATACAAGTGCTGGAGAGGATGTGAAGGAAGGGGAACACTCATCCACTGCTGGTGGGAATGCAGAAGGATCCAACCATTCTGGAGGACAGTATGGCGGTTTCTCAAAAAACTAGCCATAGATTTGCCATATGACCCAGCAATACCACTGCTGGGTATATACCCAGCAGAACTGAAAACAAGGACACAAACCGATATATGTACACCAATGTTCATAGCAGCATTGTTCACTATTGCCAAAAGTTGGAATCAACCCAAATGCCCATCAACAGATGAGTGGATCAATAAAATGTGGTATATACACACAATGGAATACTACTCGGCTGTAAGAACAAACACACTACAAACACATGTGATAACATGGATGAATCTTGAGAACCTTATGTTGAGTGAAGCAACCCAGACATTGAAGGAAAAATACTACATGACCTCAATGATATGAAATAAACAAGCTGCCCTAGATAGCAAGAGACTGAACGATAGGCTTACAGGAAATCGGAGGGTGGAGGAAGGATATGAGCCGATGTCTGCAGGGGTGGAATTTAAGACGAGATGGTGGTAAGTATGAACACAAAGAAGAGATAAAAGGGGGGCAAGGGGTTGCCTTTGGTTGGGGCTTTGCGGGTTTGAGGGTGGCTGGGGAGGGACGGATGGGTAACGTTGCCCAAAAGTGGGGGGAGGGAGGGGTAGCATACGAACACAGGAGAGGGTCAGGTGTTGGTGGAGAGTAAAATGCCGAGAAAATCATATCAAAATATAATAAAGAGGGTTACCTGTTTAGAATGCTCGGAGGGGAGGGTCTGATACAGGACGGGCTCCTGGGGAATGTCTAAATGCTCATTCTGCCAGAGTAGGTGACACCATGGGGTAGAAACCCAAGTAGTGAGAGTGGGGGTGGACCCACATCCTGGGGAGGACTAATGCCATCAAATAGAGGGAACTGTATCCCTCGAGAGAAAAGGTGGCTCCCAGGGCATTGAGGCAGTTGAGCAAGTTAGGCCCTGAACACTATTCCATCTATCTCTGGAAGTGGCTCCTCAGGAAACGGAGGTTGGCTGTCACTGTGGGCACCAAGGTGGAAGGGAAAATGGACGTTAAATGTGTGGAACCAAAGTAAATGGGGGGTAAGAGAGGAGTTTCTTGAGAGTACACAAGGATGGATATAAAACATGTAATATTACACCATAACATATAGGAGATGACAGACTGATAATGTAAACCATAATGTAAAACATAGGATAACTAAAAATGTAAAGAACTGTGTATCCTAAAGTATGCACCATAATGTAAGCACAGATGTCACCTTGTTAGAAAGCTAATGTCTCAGACTCTGTACATCACTTTAAGTAAATATGATATGAATAGGGCGTAAGAGTATCACTGCGGAAGGGAAAAGGTTTTCTGGTGGATGTGTGGGAGTGCTGTATATTATATATATGCATTGCTGTGGTCTAGGACTCCTGTGAAGAAAAGCTGAATAATTAGGGGGGGGAAAAAAAAAAAAAAAGAAAAAGATAGGATGTGGAATTTTTTCAAGTCAACATTCTTTATCTAAGTTCTTTATCTAACTTTATCCAAGTTCTTTATCTATCCTTTAAACCCATCGCTATATGCCATTCCCTAGTAAGGGACCATGACATTATATTGGGCTTCAAATTTCGGGGAGTTCTGGATCACAGAGTGTTTCAACAATGGCAATGGAGGGATACTGGTATGGGATACCAATGACAGGTGATATATGGCTGACAGGGAGCTGTACAGAACATAGGTCCAGGGTGCATGGTAATGTTTGGATATACTCATAGTGGCAACAATTAAAAACCACAGCAGGGAGGGTACTGGGTTCCTGGCCAGTGGTGCTCTGTCGTGGTCCCTAGGGGAGCAGCGACAGTCTCCCAGGTACAGTGGCGGGGACCGGGAGGGAGTGAGGGTTCAACAGTGAGCCCCTGATGCTAATGACTATGCTTGTGAGCTGATAAACCCAAAATAAGAACAAGGCCTAGAGCAACATTGTGCCTGGGAATTTCCTCCTGTCAGCCTTCATGTTACTCAAATGTGGCCAGTCTCGAAGCCAAACTCAGCATGTAAATGCAATGCCTTCCCCCCAGCGTGGGACATGACACCCGGGGATGAGCCTCCCTGGCACCGAGGGACCACTATCAACTACCAACTGATGATGCAACTGGAAAATGACCTTATACGGAAGGTTCAATGCGGATCAGCAGAATATCCATGTCTACATAAAATAACATGACTTTAAAATGCTGTTTGACCTAAAGTAAGGGGGAAATGGAAAGGAGAAATGAGTTTATATGGCTACGAGTTTCTAAAAAAGAGTCTGGAGGCTGGCAGAAGGATTGCCCTCATGCACAACTGAGCAGAGTCAGAGAGACAGATAAAGCAGATACAACCCCCAGATATTGGTTCCTTTGAGGGCTAAAGAGACCCATGGGAGTTATGGTCATGGCCGATGTGGTTAACTACCAGGGCAGATGGCCCCTCTTTGGAAATGGTGTTTATGTGTGATGAATCTGGACTCAGATGGGATCTCCCTTCATAAGACTTTCATGCTAATGTGCTGGAGGTGCAGTTAATGTTGGGGTTTAAGATATATTTAGGGGATTTGAATCTCTGGACTGACAATGTGATAGCCAGGTCCTGAGCCTCAACAGACTCCAGCACCTACAATCTGATCTATTGGACTTACCACACTCAGCTAAGATGGAGTTGAAGAAGGACAACCACCACACCATGGAGCCTAGAGTGTTTACAACTGAAAATGGGAGGATTGCATCCAGCATCCATGTGGAATCTGAGCCTCCTCTTGACATAGAGGTGCAATGGACACAACCAATCCAATGTCCACATAGAAGAGGTGGCATTGGATTGGGAAAAGTGGACATGGTGGACGATGGGTATGGGGAAAGGCAGGAAGAGATGAGAGGTGGAGGCGTCTTTGGGACATGGAGCTGCCCTGGATGGTGCTTCAGAGGTAATCACCGGACATTGTAAATCCTCACAGGGCCCACTGGATGGAATGGAGGAGAGTATGGGCCATGATGTGGACCATTGTCTATGAGGTGCAGAGGTGCCCAAAGATGTACTTACCAAATCCAATGGATGTGTCATGATGATGGGAACGAGTGTTGTTGGTGGGGGGAGAGGGGGGGTGGGGGGTGGGGCTGAATGGGACCTCACATATATATTTTTAATGTAATATTATTACAAAGTCAATTAAAAAAAAAAAAAAAAAAGAGCAGGAGCCCCGAAAGTTAGACCTCTTGTACAGGCTATAACCCCAGAAGTACCCGATCAGTGGAGAAGAGAGGAGGGACTTGCATGTTAGGTTTAGGTCATAAGTATCACTATTTCTTGTTGTTTGGTGCGTATGCCATTTTGTCCAGGTCACTGCTCATGCTGCAAGATCATTAATAAAATTCTTCTCTCCTCTACAATCAGGTGAGCTTTTGTTCTTTTACAAATGCAGCTTTCTTTCTGACAGGGTGGCTGTGAGATGATTGATTGGCAGGTATAAGCAGCTGGAGAGCAGTAAACTAGTGAATCACTAGTAACCTGAGAGGGAGGCCTTTTTAAAAGTTTTCAAAAAGATTTTTGTGGTGCCATTGACTGGTCCAAACAGGCAGCCCAAGAGGAGGAGCCTAACCAGTTCTGGTGGTCTGACGGGGGGCCGGATTTTTGTTTTGTTTTACTTTGCTTTGTTTTTTCTTCTTCTCTTAATTATTTTCATCCCTTTGTCTCCTATTTTTCTTCTTTCTTTCATCTCTTTCCCATTTCTCTTATTTTCCCCTTTTTTCTTCTCTTTTTTATTATTTTACCATCTTTTTTTAGTTTTTCTCTTTCCTTCCTCTATTTTTTTTTCTTTCATTTTTCCCTCATCTTTTCTTCCTTCCTGCCTTTCCCTGTTTTGGCTTTCTTTCTTCTCGTCTCACTTATCTGGACTTTATATTTCCTGTTTCTTTTTTCACATTTTAAAATTTTTATTCCTGTTTACTATTTTTCCCTCTATTTTTTCTCTTTGTTGTTTTTGTTTTCTTTTTAAAAATTTTTTATTCTTTCTTCTTCTTTCCTTCCTTTTTTGTGGATCTAATATTTTTTTCCACGAACATGGGCAACTACAAGGATATAGAATAAGTGGAACCAAGAGATAAAGAGAACTTCTAATACAAAACCAAACAAAAATATCACCCCAGACTAGAAAGAGAAACTAACCAACTGAATAAGCCCATCAAGATAAACAGATGCCTAGACATCAGAAGAAAAAAAATTACAAGCTGTGCTAGGAAACAGGAAGTCATGGCCCAGTCTAATGAACAAACTAAAAAGCAGGAGGAGATGCACAACATGGAACAACTAATCAAGTATATCCAAACAAATATCCTTAATTAACTCAATGAAATGAAGGAAGAGATGGCTGTTATCAAGAAGACACTGGGGGGACGCAGACTTGGCCCAGTGGTTAGGGCGTCTGCCTACCACATGGGAGGTCTGCGGTTCAAACCCTGGGCCTCCTTGACCCGTGTGGAGCTGGCCCATGTGCAGTGCTGATGCGCGCAAGGAGTGCCCTGCCATGCAGGGGTGTCCCCCACGTAGGGGAGCCCCATGCGCAAGGAGAGCCGCCCAGCCTAAAGAAAGTGCAGCCTGCCTAAGAATGGCACCGCCCACACAGAGAGCTGACACAACAGGATGACACAACAAAAAGAAACACAGATTCCCGTGCCGCTGACAACAACAGAAGCGAACAAAGAAGAAGACACAGCAAATAGACACAGAGAACAGACAACTGGGGGGAGGGGGAAGGGGAGAGAAATAAATAAATCTCTAAAAAAAAAAAGACGACACTGGGGGAACATACAGAAAAAATTGTAAATATGCGTAAAAAGATAATAGATCTTATGGTGATAAAAGATATAATGGAGAAGTGGGTGTGGCTTAAGTGACAGAGCTTCCACCTACCAATGGAGGACCCAGTTTCAATCCCTGGGGCATCCTGGTGAAAAAGAAGAGAAAGCATGCCCATGTGGCAAGCCAGTGCCTGTGTGAGTGTCCGCACAGTGAGCCAGTGCCCATGCAAGTAAATCACACAGCAAGATGATGACACATCAAAAGAGAGACAAGGGGAGAATTAAGGTGAAACACAGCTAAATCCAGGAAATTAGGTGGCGCAATTGACAGGGAACCTCTCTCCACATCAGGGGTCTCCAGGATCAAATCCTGGTGAATCCTAGAGGAGAAAAAATGAGAAGGCAAAAAAGAAAAATAGATACAGAAGATCACACAGCAAATAGACACAGACAGCAAAAACAGCAGGGCAGGAGGAGGGGAAAGGAGGAAAATAAATAAATAAATCTTAAAAAAAAAAAAGACACAATGCAGGAAATTAAAAATACACCAGAAGTACATAAGAGCACATTTGAACAGGCAGAGGAAAGAATTAGCAATGTTGAAAATAGGCCATCCAAAATTGCACAGATAGTAGGACAAAAAAAATAAGGAAAAAATTCAGCAGGGACTCAGAGAATTGAATGACAATATGAAACATACAAACATATGCATTATAGGTGTCCCAGAGGGAGAACAGAAAGGAAAGGGGGTATAAGAGTGTTGAGGAAATAATGGCTGAAAATTTCCCAACTCTTATGAGGGACATGGATACACATGTCCAGGAAGTACAGCATACTCCAAGCATAATAAATCCTACCTACCTACCCTGAGACACATACTTATCAGATTGTCAAAACTCAAGACAAAGACAGAATCCTGAAAGCAGCAAGAGAAGCGATCCATCACATATAAGGGAAGTTCAATGTGATTAAGTATTGATTTTTCATCTGAAACCATGGAGGTGAGAAAGTAGTGGTATAACATAGTTAAGGTTTTTAAAGAAAAAAACTACCAGCCAAGAATTTTATATCCAGGAAAGAGTCATTCAAAAATGAAGGAGAGTTAAAAATATTCCCAGATAAAGAGAAATGGAGAGAATTTGTCAGTAAGAGTACTGCCCTTCAAGCACTACTAAAAGGAGTTCTGCAGGTTAAAAGGAAAAAAACAGGAGAGGGTTGGAGGAGAGTGCAGAAAGGAAGATTTGTAAGAGTAACTAAAACAATAAAAACATAAAAATAAAATATGACAAGGAAGAAACTGCCAGAAAAAGCAATAATTACCTTGAAATGAATACAAAGGAGAACACAACATAGCAAAATATATGTGATGTGGCTAAATTGGTGCTGAGAGGGAAATTTACATTTACATTTTTAAAAGATGAAAGAGCTAAAATGAAAGAACTGCACACCAGGAGGAACTAGAAAAAGAACAACAAACTAATCCCAAAGCAAGCAGAAGGAAAGAAATAACGAAGATTAGAGTAGAATTAAATGAAATTGAGGAAAAAAAAAATACTCGAATGAGTTAACAAAACCACAATCTGATTCTGAGAATATTAACAAAACTGACAAACCCTTAGATAGACAAAAAAAAAAAAAAAAAAAAACAGAGAGAAAGAGAGAGAGAAGATGCAGATAGATAAAATCAGAAATAAGAGAGGGGATATTGCCATTGACCCCACCAAAATGAAAGTATCATTAAAGGATATTTTTTAAAACGGTAGACCAACAAGATGGATAATTTAGATGAACTGGATGAATTTCTAGAAACACACAAGCAACCTACATTGACAAGAGAAGAAATAGAAGAACTCAACAGACTAATCACAATTAGTGAAAATGAACTAGTCATCAAAAACATCCCAGCCAAGTAAATCCCCCGCTTCATAGGTGAATTCTACCAATAATTCCCAAAACACCTAATACCAACCCTACTCAATCTCTTCCAAAAATTTGAAGAGGAGGAAATATTACCTAACTCATTCTATGGAGTCAACATCATCTAATACCAAAGACACATTAAGACATTACAGGAAAAGAAAACATAACAATCCTCTAATGAGTTTGGATGCAAAACTCAACAAAATACCTGCCACTCAAATCTAAGAAATTCATTGAATTAAACCACCATGATCAGGGAAGCGGATTTGGCTCAAGAGATAGAGTGTCTGCCTACCAGATTGGAGGTCCATGGTTCAAACCCAGGGCTTCCTGACCTGCATGGCAAGCTGGCCCACGTGCAGTGCTGATGTGCACAAGGAGTGCTGTGCCATACAGGGGTGTCTCCTGCATAGGGGAGCCCCATGCACAAGGAATGCACCCTGTAAGGAGAGCCACCCCATGTGAAAAAAGTGCAGCCTGCCCAGGAGTGGCACCGCACACACAGAGAGCTGATGCAGCAAGATGAAGCAACAACAAAAAAAGAGATGCGGTTTCCCAGTGCTGCTGACAAGAATTCAAGTGGATACAGAAGAACACACAGCGAATGGACATAGAGAGCAGACAACGGGGGGAGAGGGCAGGGTGTTAAGGGGAAAGAAATAATTTTTTTTTTAAACCTTGGGGGAGAAAAAAAAAAAAACCCACCATGATCAAAGTGGATTTTATTCCAGGCATGCAAGAATGGTTCAACATAAGAAAATCAATTAATATCATATACCACATTAACAGATTAAAGGGAAAAAAATCACATAATCATATCTATTGACTCAGAAAAGGCATTTGACAACATACAACATCCTTTATTTCTGATAAAAACACTTCAAAAGATAGGCTTTGAAGGAAATTTTCTCAACATGATAAAGGACACATATGAAAATCCCACAGCTAACAACATACTCAAATGTTGAAAGGCTAATGTCTTTCCATCTAAGATCTGGAACAGGTAAGGATGCCCACTGTTACCACTCGTATTAACACTGTATTAGAAGTTCTTGCTCAAGCATTCAGGAAATAAATAAATAAAAGGAATCCAAATTGGAAAGGAAGAAGTAAAACTTTCACTATTTGCAGATGACATGATCTTATACATAGAAAGCCCCCAAAAATATACAATGAAGCTTCTAGAGGTGATAAAATGAGTTCAGTAAAGTGGCAGGATATAATATCAACATGCAAAAATCAGTAGCATTTCTAAACACTGATAAATGAGCAATCTCTGGGGGAGGAGGGAAATTGAGAAAAAAATTCCAGCCATAAAAGCAACTAAAAGAAATGAATATCTAGGAATAAACTTAACTAAGGATGTATAGGACTTGTACACAGAAAACCACACAATACTGCTGAAGGAAATCAAAGAACTCAAAATAAATTGAAGAATATTCCATGTTCATGGATACAAAGACTGACTATCATTAAAATGTCTATTCTGTACAAATTGATTTACAGATTCAACACAATCCCACTAAAAGTTCCAACAGCATTTTTTTTTACTGAACTGGAAAAGTCAATTATCAAATTTATTTGGAAGGGCAAAGGGCCCCAAATAGCCAAAAATCTTGAAAAGAAAAAAAGGAATTTGAAGAATCACATTACCTGACTTTAAAGCATACTATAAGGCTACAGAGATCAAAACTGCATGCACAAGGCTAGACATACTGACCAACGGAACCTGAGAATTCAGATATAGACTCATGCATATTCAGCCAACTGACATTCAACAAGACCACCAAGCCTACTCAACTGGGACAGAATAGTTTCTTCAACAAATGGGGCTGGGAGAACTGTATACGCATATCCAAAAGAATGAAAGGGAGTCACCATCTAATACACTACACAAAAATTAACTCGAGATGGGTCAAAGACATAAACATAAGAGCCAAGACCAAAAAGCTCCTAGAAGATAATATAGGAAGCATCTACAAGATCTGGTGGTAGAAAATGGTTTCATCAATTTTATACCCAAAGCATGAGCAATGAAAGTAAAAACAGATAAGTGGGACCTCCTCAAACTGTTGAAAATTATAAGATCTAGACCCTCTCTCAATCTGAAGCAGAACACCATCCCAAAGTCGTTTGCAAGGGGCAGTGGGTGTGGTGCAACCATGGACCAAAGTAGACTTATTACTGTTGTAGTAATGCAAGAATTTATAACACTGATGTAAAGATAGGGGTTGCCAGCATTTCTCAGGGGAAGGGCAGGAAAGAATAGGTAGAACATAGAATATTTTTAGGGTGTTGGGATTATCCCACATGATATTGCAATACTGGATACGGGCCATTATATATTTTGTCAAATGCTGTAAAATTGTACAGTGCAGAGCGTATATCAACAAAATTGATATATCTCTAGTCATATTTTTTCAGGGAAAAAAAAGTGAAGACAACAAATTACTAACACAGTGAATGACAGTGGGGATATCCCTAAATATCCCTCATGACATAGATGCAAGAATTCTTAAAATGTTAGTAAATCAAATCCAATAATGTATTTTTTAAAGGCTAATACATCACAACTAAGTGGAGTTTATCCTCGGAATGCACAGTTGGTTTGACATCCCTCATTTCACAATGGGCTAAATATTTAAGATAGTGAAGTTTAGTAATTAAGATAGTTTGTAAAGACAGACAAGTATATCAATGGAAGAGAATACAGCCTTCACAAATAGGCCCACACATATATGGCCAAATAATTTTTAACAATTTAATAAAGCCATTCAATTGGGGGGAAGCATAATCTTTACAGCAAATGGTACAGATTGCCATATGCCAAAAATCGAATCTCAGTCCTTACCTCATACAATACAGAAAACTTGACTTGAAATGGAGTTAAAACTAAAACTTCTGGAGGAAAACATAGGAGAAAATCCTATTTGACTATAAGTTTGCCAAAGATTTAAGCATGTCACAAAAAAGGAAACTAGAAAAGAAAAAAAATAAATTAGATTTCATCAAAATTTAAAATTTTCATCTTTAAAATTATTATGAAAGTAAAATAGATAAACCACTGACTGGGAAAATATATTTGCAAGGATATATCCAACAAAGGGTTTGTATGTAAAGAATTTATTTAAAGAACAGGATGCTCAGTTTCAGAGAAATGCAAATTAAACCACAAGGAAATACCACTACACTCCCACTGGAATGGCTAAAATTCTAAAGGC
Organism: Dasypus novemcinctus; assembly: GCF_030445035.2. NCBI lineage: Eukaryota > Metazoa > Chordata > Mammalia > Cingulata > Dasypodidae > Dasypus > Dasypus novemcinctus. The sequence goes on along the minus strand of NC_080694.1, from coordinate 43,222,470 downwards.
TGTTATTACCAATTTTTGGCAACAACATGTAGCAGCTAGAACTCTAAACACTCCAAGTAGAAATGTGAAATGCTATGGCCACTTTGGAAAACAGGTTGGTCATTTTTTTTCAAAGTTAAACATATTCCTACCATATGATCCAGCTATTCCTCTTAGACATTCACCCAAGACAAGAGAGAGCCTACATCTATACAGTGGCATATGTGACTGTTCCTAACAGCTTTATTTGTAATAGCTTAAAACTGGAAATAAATGTCCATCAACAGGTGAATGGAAAAACAAATGATGATATATCCATTCAAAGGAATACTACTACAGCAACATACAGGAATGAACTATTGATACATACAACATGGATGAATCACAAAATAAACTGGGTGAAGGAAGTCAGGAAAAAAAAAAAGAGTACCTACTATTTAATTCCATGTATCTAAAATTCTACATACTGCAAACTAATTTATAGTGACAGAAGGCAGATCAGTGATTGCCTACGAATGGAGGTGAGGAGTGAAGGAGGGTACGATTTCAAAGGGGTGTGAGGAAATTATTGGAAAGGATGGATATGTTCAGTATCTTGATGGCGGTGATAGTTTCATGGGTGTACACATACATCAAAACTCAAAGTGTGAGGGAGCAGATGTAGCTGAAGTGATTGAGCATCTGCTTCCCATATACAAGGTTACAAGATCCCAGGTTCAATCCCTGGTACCTCCTAAAAGCAAAAAAAAAAAAAAAAACAACTCTCCCTGGAGCGGATGTAGCTCAGCGGTTGAGCATCTGCTTCTCATATATAAGGTCCTGGGTTCAATCCCCAGTACCTCCTAAAAAGAAAAAAGTATATAAGTACAATTTATTGCATGTTAATTATATCTCAATAATGCCGTAAGAATAATTCACTTACTCTACAACTTACTCCTCAAAGGCCTACACATGGAAACATGGTAAATAAATTAATGCCTTCAATGGTGATACTGCCAAGGAATGTGTGTTATCTGACTGGGGATATTCAGGGTTTTACCCCAGAAAAAATTAATTTCCAAAGATAACAATGCCAGAGGGAAACCAAGATGACTAGTCAACTTGCAGTACTCAGATTAATAGCAATCTACATGGTCTATTCAATTCAAAAATCACTTACCTAGGTTTGTCATTTAATTCAGGAACCTGAATTTTAACTGATGGTTCTTGTAAATCTGAAGACTCCTCACGTTTTGAAGGAACTTCCAATCATGAAAATTAAAAATAAAAAGTATTAATCATTGCAAGTAAATATTTAAACATACCACTCAAGTCTTACTTAGGATAGGTTAAAAAAAAAAAAACTGACCTTGTGGCATATTGTCCAGTTCCAATTTTAGGGATGAACTATCAGCTGTACTTGTTTGCTGCAGAAAAAAAAATTTTTTTAATTATGGTACCTTTCAAGAACCTCTGTTGAAATTCTTCTGGAGTCACTTTACATCTCATAAGAAAAACATTTCCTGAATATTGAGATACCAGGTTCTTTATTCATTAGACTTGGCTCCAAAGGACTGTGACAGTTTCCAAAATCTCATATCCACCCCAGGAGAAGATTTCCCACTACCGAAGACAATCACAGAATGTGTCACAAGTACTAAGGGAAATGCCAAGGAAGACTTACAAAAAATGTCTTCAACATGGTCAGTATTTTGGGGATAAGTGTACAACTTTCCAAGGAGACTCCTTAGAAGATGACATTCTACCTGGAAGAATTATCTCTGGTGTGTTTGTTTAAAAAAAAAAATCATGATGTGCTCATCACACTACTGGACAGTGTGCCAGTGTAAACAAATGCCAGACAATGAGGAATGGACTGAGAGTTCATACATGCCAAACACGGAATGCCTTTTTTTTTTTTTTTTTTTAGGAACCAGGGCCAGGGATTAAAGCCAGAACAGCATCTGTGGGAAGCAGGCACTCAACCACAGAGCTACACCAGCTCCCCATTCTTTTTTAATCCTATAAGGCTACACCTGTTTAATAGCTCTCACCTCCACTGGATAGACGAGAAAGCACAGGCTCAGGGGTATTGGATTCCTAGAGCTAGCTAGTGAAAAGCAGGTCGACTCCAAACATGAGTCTCCTCTCCCTACATCTCAGCCTCCAGATCCCAAATGACAGGAGGCCCTCCAGGTCATGCATTTCATGGGAGAACAAAGTTACATGAAAGGGAAGAATATAGAAGCACAGCAGGCAAAAATAAACTAGAGGAGGGCAAGGACAAAAAGAAAGAGATGATCTAACTGGAGAAAATGAACTTTGAGCCGAAAAAGCTGGCTTCCCTCTCCGTATCCTAGTGGACAGTTCAGAAACTTGACCCCAGGTCCCTGTACTTACGGCAGGCTCAGACGGGACATTTAAGGGGAGAGTTAGGAGGCAACGGTCATCTCCAACACTCATTAACTCTGCCAGCTCAGTGGATTCTTCTGCCGGGTCTGCACACATAAAGAAAACAGGGAGAGGGAAGACAAGATGTGATATGGGGACATTTTGGGGACTTGGAATTGTCCTAAATGCTACTGCAGGGACGGATGCAGGACATTATATACCCTGCCATAACCCACTGAATAGACTGGGGGAGAGTGTAAACTACAATGTAAACTATAATCCATGTGGTGCAGCAGTGCTCCAAAATGTATTCACCAAATGCAATGAATGTGCCACACTGATGAAAGAGGTTGTTGATGTGGGAGGACTGGGGGAGGGGTGGGGGATATGTGGGAACCTCTTATATTTTTTAATGTAACATTTTTTGTGATCTATGTATCTTCCAAAAAATACAATAAAAAATGCTCAAAAAAAAAAAAGAAAACATCTTTTAAATTTTTTTAAAAGACTGAAATATGCGAAACACTGGGCTTGCTCCAATAGCCCGCATGGGAATGCACTCTGCTAGTACAGCGCCATATTTTGGTAAGAGCTAGTAATTAGATCCTTCCTCAAATCTAAAAATAGAAATCTATGTGCATTTTGGAAAACAGCCTTGGGATTTAACTCAAAGATACACGATCCAGTGCAGGGCTGGCTGTGGCTAGGCAAGGTAAGCCCTTCCCATGATAATTTAAGAATCATTTGGCAGGATCCTCTGCATGCTCACCTGTTATCCCTGCCCCATTCGTGTTTAGTCCTTTGTCATTTCCAGTTGACCCACAGGAGACTTGATCAGGTAAGGGAGCCGATTCAAGGCTAACAGCTGCTTTTCTTTCTCCAAAGGTATAATCATACATTTATTGCTCCTCTCTGTTCATAGGTTTTCACTGACCTCTTCCAGGTAATATTTTATCTTTGTTTTTAGACGGAATTCAGAGAAAGAATTTTATCATCATACCTGCCTCTTTTCCATGGCTCCTTGGAATCTCTGACTCTTCTTTCTCAAATTTACCAGAAAGTTCTGAGGAAGATTTTATTTGGTCAGGCAACATCTGAAATGCAACCCAAATACCACACAACTTTTAAGAACAGTCATCTTTTTTAAAAAGGAAAGGGAAGCGGCTGTGGCTCAATCAGTTGGGCTCCCGTTTACCATACGGGGGGCCCTGGGTTCGCGTCCCGGGGCCTCCTTGTGAAGGCAGGCTCGCCCGCACACTGTAGAGAGTCTCTGGCCCGGGCGCCGCAGAGTGCCGCCAGCCCGCAAGTGCCGCAGAGAGCCCACTCAGCAAGGTGACGCAACAAAAAAAAATGGGAGACAAGCAAAAACGCAGAAGAACGCACAGCAAATGGACACAGAGAACAGAGAGCAAGCAAGCTGCCGCAGAGGCAGGGGGGAGGGAGGGAATAAAAAAAATAAAACAAAAATAAATACAGACAAGAAGAAGGCACAGCAAATGGACACAGAAAGCAGACAGCAAGCCAAAAAAAAAGCCACAAGGAGGGGGATAAAAAAAATAAAGGAAAACCTAAAGCTCAGAACCCAGCACAGTGATAAATCAGAAGTTAGTCTTCAGTTTTTTGTTTTTTGTTTTTTTAACTTTTTTTCTGGAAAAATGGGACTTCACATTTAAAGCATTATGCTCAAATTTCACCATACCCTTACAAAAGACATTAGAATTTTTTTTCATTTATGATAAAAGTTTGCTTATTAGACATTTCCAAGTGTATATTCAGGGGCATTAATTCCACCCACAATGTTGTGCTACCATCACCACCGTCCATTACCAAAACTTTTTTATTATCCCAAACACAAACGCTGTACCCACTGTCTTAATTTGCCAAAGGCTACCAATACAACAAATACCAGAAATGGGTTGGCTTTTACGAAGGGAATTTATCTGGGGTAAAAGCTCACAGTTCTGAGGCTGTGGAAATGTCCAGATGCAGGCATCATCAGAGATGCTGTCTCACCATCAGCCGCTGCGAGCACATCCTGGAGTCCTGCCATGTGGTGAGGCAAGATGGCCGTTCTGCCGGCCTCTCTCCTTTCTCCTCGAGCTCAGCTGTGGGCGATCAGGCATCTCTCCCTGGGCCTCATCTCCCTTAGACTCCCAGGGTTTCTCTTTCTGCGCCTGACCCTGGAGCTCTCTCAGGTGGCAGGCTCAAAATGGCCGAGTTCCCTTTCTCTGTGTCTCTTCTTTTTCACTCTGTGGTCTTTATATAAGACCCAGCAAAAGGGCAGAGGCCCAACCTGAGTCCTGCTTCACCACGCTTGGTTTATCCATTCATCTGTTGATGGACATTTGGGTTGTTTCCCTTTTGGCGACTGTGTATAATGTTGCTGTGAACACTGGTATATACAAGTATCTGTTCAAATCCCTGCTTTCAATTCATCTGGATATATACCAAGAAGTGGAACTGCCAGGTCCTATGATAATTCTAGGTTTAACCTTTTGAGGAACCACCAAACTGTTTTAAACAGAGGCTGTATAATTTTACATTCCCACCAGCAATGCACAGGGGTTCCAATTTCTCCACATTTTTCCCAACACTTATTTTGCATTTAAAAAATAATAGCCATTCATGTGGGTGTAAAGTAGAATCATATTGTGGTTTTGATTTGCATCTCCCTAATGGCTAACATTTTTCACTGTGCTTCTTGGATTTTTCTGTATCATCTCGGGAGAAATGTCTGTTCAAGTCTTTGGCAGGTTTCAAGTTTTGACTTTTAGTTGCTGAGTTATAGGAGTTCTTCATAAATGATTTGTTACTATTTTCTCCCACTCTGTAAGTTGGCTTTTCACTTTCTTGATAAGGTCCTCAATTTTGACCAAGTCCAATTCATCTTTTTCTTTCGTTGCTTGTGCTTTCGGTGTCATATCTAAGAATCCATTCTCTTTTTTGTGGGGTCCTTTGCACCGTTCCCTCCTTCTCTACCACCCCCCTTCCTCCAGGACAGCTCTGGCTGACCATTAATTAATCTGCTCTCAGTTCTTCTGTCCTTGGTCTTCTCAGCCTCTCCTTCCTCTGACCCAAGACTAACCTGATGTTCGACTTCTACTCCCAACTGCCCGCACCTGGGCTGCAGGTTACACCAGCCTCTCAGGATGTTTTGCCATTTGTTTCCAACTGCAGGATCTCTCTAGGCACTTTACTATCTATAAAACATTTTCAAATAAACACAAAACTAATAACAAAGTGTTCTGGAAATACAGTTTCCAAAAGATTCGTCCTATGAAAAGGCAACTTTATGGGTAAGGATGAGAAATATAGTGGAATCAATTACTTAATATAAAACAACTCCCCCCTTTCATTTTATATGAGTTTACCTGAAACTATAGGTTTGGTTTTTTTTTTTAAGATTTTTAAAAAATTCTCTCCCTCCTCTCCCCCCACAGTGGTCTGCTTTCTGTGTCCATTCACTGTGTATTTTTCTGTGACTGCTTCTATCCTTAGCAGCAGCACGGGAATCTGTGTTTCTTTTTGTTGCGTCATCTTGCTGGGTCAGCTCTCTGTGTGTGTGGCACCATTCTTGGGCAGGCTGCACTTTCATTTGCTCTGGGCAGCTCTCCTTATGGGGTGCACTTCTTGTGCATGGGGCTTCCCTATGCGGGGGACACCCCTGCATGGCAGGGGTCTCCTTGTGTGCATCAGTGCTGCACATGGGCCAGCTCCACATGGGTCAAGGAGGCCTGGGGTTTGAACCATGGACCTCCCATGTGGTAGGCGGACGCCCTATCCATTGGGCCAAGTCCGCTTCCCTAGTTTGCTTTTACTCATGAAAAGTCAAAATCACATAGCCAATAAAAGTGTGTAGGGGGAGAATTAGGATTTGTATGTGATTAAGTTGCACTTCCTGGGATATGAGGCCCTGAAGCTTAATCATGTACAAACCTGAATGTCTTCTTGTGGCAAATTTCTTTGCCCTGCCTACCTCTGTGATAGAGAAAGCCTTCTTGCTCTTATGTATAAATAGGAAACGTTATAGTCAGAGAGACTGAGAGCATAGCAATCTAGAGCAGATGTCAGCCACTTCCAATAAGTTCAGTAGATAGAACTTTGGAAAAACTCCCTAATGAGCCCTATTCCTAATCATTCTTCTAGGTCCAGGAGGAGCTGAAAAGCAAAGAAGTACCAGGAAGCCCACAACGAGTACCCCCAGAACTTCAGGAAGAATTTGGAGAGGAAGTGATGTTATCATAGAGAGGGTTGCATTTGTTCACAATAAGGAGAATAAAGCATTTTGAGGTTCAGAGGGGCCTTGTGTCTCACCTCATCTAGCTAAGAGAGATGACACAGGAAAAGAGCTGAGATTAGAACCCAGAACTCTCACCTCTTACTCTATGATTGATCAAATGTTCACATCAAAATCGAATAAGGAGATTTAAGAGACCTAAAGAGATGCTAAACCATTTTCAAACCATCAAAAATAAGTAAGCCTCCCACCTGTTTGTCTTCTCCTAAAGCTTTAATGGAAGCTTGTGATATGTTGAATTGCAAATCAAAATGTATTTCTATTTTCATGACTTCTTTGTGGTTGACAATAATAGGCTTCTTCAGGTAAACAAAGAGTATCTTCATTTTCTCAGTTTCTGTCAAAAAATAAAGTATATCAAGGTGCATAAATACACAAAAGTTTTATTTTAAATTTTAATGGCAATGAGGTATGTGTCAACGGTTCAGATTTTTCTGTGGTAACTATCTGAATAGAAATCACAACAGAATTACTCTGAAATTATTTCTATTATATGCATATATGTGTATGTATTTATAGACACACAATTTGATTAAGTGGTTGATCTTGCAGAAATAGGAAATAACTTACCTTAATAGCAAAACAATGGGGATATTATCTTCTGCTCCATTTTTTAAAGTCTATTTAGTGAATACAAAGTTGTCATCTGCATCAGGTATTTTGCTTCCCTATATACTAAACATAGTATCTATTCATTCTCTCCTTCTCCTCCCCCTTTACTTCTTCCGTCCCTCCCTCCTTCTCCTCCTCTCTCCTTCTGAGAATACCATCTATTTCTGTAATCCAAAATAAAATTTTCACTGTTCTCAATTTTCAAAATGGAATAAACCACATCTATTTCAATGGACTCCACTCAAAGAAGAATAATCCCAGAAAGAGGCTTGATTTTCAGGCAATAGTCTCTTTGAGGGCTTCCTACCAGGACGTCAGCCCTTTACTGACAGTAGCAATCAGTTCTACAAGAGAAACTAGGTTAGGACATAATTAAGAGCATCCAAGAACAAGCCACAGTAAATTCAAGCTGAGCTGGAAGCAGCAGGAGATAAAAAGGCAGTAAATCCCATGAAAGAGCTGGCAAAGCTAACAGGCATGAATTGATGAGATCAGAAAGGAGTAAAAAGCCCAAGACCCACGTAGATTTAAATCCATTTGACCAATATATTGGCCAAGGGCCACAGGCAGCTACTGAGTGTGTGAAATGAGGTTAGTCCCATAACCCACTGAATGGACAGGGGAGAGTGTAAACTACAATGTAAACTATAATCCACGTGGTGCAGCCGTGCTCCAAAATGTATTCACCAAATGCAGTGAATGTGCCGCGATGATGAAAGAGGTTGTTGATGTGGGAGGAGTGGGGTGGGGTGGGGTGTGGGGTATATGGGGACCTCTTATATTTTTTAATGTAACATTTTTTGAGGTCTATGTATCTTTTTTAAAAAGGCAATTAAATAAAAGATTAAAAAGATTAATATTAAAAAAATGAGGTAAGCACAAATTGGGATGCACTGTGAATACAACATACACATCAGATTGGGAAGATGGCGTACAAAAAAATAAGGTAAAATCACAATAATAATTTTATATGGATTTCATGTTAAGACATTAATATTGTAGATATAATGGGTTAAATAAAACATATTCAAATTATTTCACTTTTTACTTCTTTAATGTGGCTACTACTAGAAAACTTGAAATTAAGTATGGCTCACCTATTTCCCCAAGAGGACAGGTATGATCTAGAAGAAAGCACAGTGATCCCTCAAAATCCCAGTCTGACTGGGCATTTAGTCACTGCAGGGAAATGTCTAAAACCCTGCACGAAGTCATTCTGAACAATAGTTGGAAAAGGTAGCTGGCTGGTTGGGCAGTAGGATCAGTGCAAATATAAACAGGTCAGAAGAAACGGCCTCAAGGCTGCCCGCACCTCCAGCAGGCCATAAACCACTGGGACTCCTCAGTCAGACCGGCTTGGCCTGCAACACTGGAGTTGGCGGCTTTTGGGAGTCAACCCTCCATTTCCTTAGCTATAAAAATGAAAATGCCTACACCCAGGCACTTTGTAAATTATAACGTCCCCCAGAAAGGTGATGTGGTAGCACAGCCTCGAATCACTTGGTTCCCGACAACCACCGCGGTAGCTTTGGGTTTGGAGCTTGAGGAAATTATAATGCGGAGAGCAAGGTTACCAGTCGCAAAACCCATGGGAGCTCTGAGGAAATACTTATATTTACTCAGCATAAGCATCAGTGGTATTTTGTGTATCTTTTTTGGTTGCTCTTCATTTGTATTTCTTTGTAAGTATACTTAATTTACATTTCTAGTGAGGTGACTGCAAACCCCTCTCCTTTACCAGGAGGCAGCTCCAACTCAATGTACAATGTCTTTCCAGTTCTATCGTTTTCCCAGAGCCTTACTGGGAAAAATCTCTCTTCCCTCCTCTGCCCCTAGCTTTTCTTCCTAATCTACCCCAATCCCAAATTCCCTTGACTTCTAATAATCATTGACAGGAGAAACTCAAAATTCCTGTGCACTGGAACAAATTCTCACAGGCACTGAAAAGAACGACATACAGGAAAACTGAGAAAGATTTTGAAATGGACTGGAAAAAAAAAAATGGTGGATGCCCATCTCCCATAACCCTTCAGGCTTTGCTGCCAGCCTTTCAAGGTCTTTGAGCTATTTTACACTTCGTGAATTGCAGAAAACCAATGATAATGTAACTGAGTTTTGTCCGTAGACAGGCAAAAGAACTGTGACTATGGAATGCAATTGTTCAGTCTTGCATCCCTTTATAAATTAATTTCATCACTGTCTACGTATGTGGTTCCTTGAACTCCCCCTCACACCAGTTTTGATATCTTACTGCTTTCCTCATTAACTAATGAATTAAAGCTTTTACACATGTTTACTTTATATCTGTATGAGGGTCATGATTTTGCCTTTTAAAAAATTATCTTTTTTTTTTTTGGCACATTCATTGCATTTAGTGAATACCTTTTAGAGCACTGCTGCACTGCGTGGATTATAGTTTACATGGTAGTTTACACTCTCTCCCAGTACATTCAGTGGGTTATGGCAGGATATATAATGTCCAGCAACTGTCCCTGCAGCACCACCCAGGACAACTCCAAGTCTCGTAAATGCCGCCACATCTCATCTCATCTCTTCCCTCAGCAACTACCATGGCCACTTTCTCCAGATCAATGCTACAGTTTCTTCCATTACTAAAAAATAATCTTTTAACAGAATATTCACGTTATTTCATGTAAACTGGGGTTTCCCACAAGGGGAAGTCAGACTGAAGCTTTACTTTATCCCAAGTAGTGCCATGGGAGAACCTCTAGTTAGAGTTCAGGGCTAGGCAAGATTTGCTTCCCCCAGGGGTTCTAACAGGAGAATCATTTTATAGGCTACCATTTCACTTTTCACCCCGGCTTCCAGAAAGCCAAGAACCAAATCTAGATCTCCATGGTAGCCATTGTAGATTAGCCTTCATGGCAGACATTTTCATTTTTTTTTTTCCTGTATTTCCAATTTTCTTTTAGTGTGAATGTATAAGCTGCCTCAAATCCTTTGTAGAAAGAGGTGAGGTATAATATCCATGCAATTGCATAGTATTTAGTTTTAACCCTTCAGTAAACCCTATTACTTAAAAAGTGTTAAGTATACTGAGTTACTTTCAAAAACATTCCTTCAATTTTTAAAGGCCTAATTCAGGAATCCTGATCAAGTATGATGAAAGCTGAAATGCTGAACCGGACTAACAATTCACTGTTTTTACCCAGAAATGGACCACTGGACCCTACACATCAAGCTGAGAGGGAAAATGAATGATGGAGCTTAAAAGTGGGCTCAGACGGAGAGAGTATGAACTACAATGTAAACTATAATCCATGCGGTATAGCAGGGCTCCAAAATGTATTCACTAAATGCAATGAATGTGCCACAATGATGGAAGTTGTTGTTGATGTGGGAGGAGTGAAGGGGGTGGGGAGTGGGGTATATGGGAAGTTCTTAGATTTTTTAACGTAACATTTTGTGTGATCTATGTATCTTTAAAAAAAAAAAAGATAATAAAAAATGTAAAATAAATGCAATGACATGAAAAAAAAAGGTCTCTCTTATTATGCTATGAAGAACCCAAGAATCAGTATTAAAATATTGATCAAAAATGGAAAGAGTTGGTCTATAATCGAATGTGTTAGACAAATCTTTACCAGAATATCAGTGCATTGTATAATTTAATCACAGATATAGTGGATTTTGTTCGTTTTTTAGAACAGATGTTCATTTTAATTAACTGCTTTATCTCACAAAAGAGTGATTCATGTATACAAAGTGTTCATGAAGAAAATTAGAAGATAAAAAGCTTTATATAGATATCCTAGTAAGCCACATACTCTTTGATATTTCTAAAAAAATTATATGGCTCCTATAATTTCCTAGATTTTTTACCTCAGACAAGAGACTTAATCTTATCTTAATTTCCCCATTGACAAAATGGAAATAATTATAGCACTTATGGGTTTTTTTTTCTGATTTTAAATGAGGTGATGAATGACAAATACCTAGAACAGAGAACAGCATATATTAAGCACTAAATAAATACTTCTTATGAATAAATTAAAATTAAAAAGTGGGCTCAAATGGCTGATATCTAAATAGTGGCAGCTGCACATTCACATAACCTCATTAATTATGACTATAATTCCATGGGATAGGAAGGGCAACTAATGTAGCCATTTCATAATGGGTAAGTTAGGGCAAGCAATTTTTTCTGAACCCCAAAGTCACAAGGCAAGGGAATGCAGCACAGTAACCCCTGTATCCTGGCCACGAGAGCAATGCTCCCTCCACCATGCCCCACTGCCCCTCTTGTACCCAGGCACAGTCAAAATCTGCTCTAGCATTAACTGAACATACACTGCAAATATAGACAGAAACAATACTCTGAACTGAACGTGGTGTAGTTTAAATTTTTCATCTTACCCAGTATGCTGAAGTTAATCACTGCTTCCTTGAAAAGGCGTACTGAATCCCACAGAGCACTCTGGGGGGAAAAAAGTAAGTGAAAGATGTGAACACATATACACATACTTGGGTAGCCACAATCACTAAGCACTTTGGTCTAATCGGAAATCAAATGTCATTACCTCAGCGTTGTCTATATAAAAAGTTATGCTCTGACTTCCTAGGTTGAAATCAATCCAAAATTTCTCTAATTTTTCATCTGCTGGTTTCCTCACCTGTGAGAGAATTTCAGCATGAGGTATATTTTTTAAAAATCGCATTAAAGGGTCAGATGAAAATTATTCCTTAAAAGCAGAACTCATCCTTCTCCAAGAATAGCCCTATCCCAGTATTATAAAGGCTTCCCTTTATTGTCTCATTCATTTCTACATAGTAGGAGAGGAGTCTCCATTGTGTGTGTCTACACCATTTCTAAAAACAAAATCTCACCACCCTAGCATGTATAACAGATGTTTAAATGTGTCAGAGGGCTCTATCCACACAAACTATCTTTTCTTGGTGGGAATCACAGAGAATCAATCCACACTACATATGGATAGGAACCTCTAGAGGGTGTAATTAAATGTAAGTGGCCATTTGCCATCTAATTTGACATCCATAAGACCAAAGACTTGTATATTTCAAATTATCTTCCTTTTAATTGATTAGAAATACATGCACAGCTAAGAAAGAGAAGGATTCAAAATGTTTAGAGACTAGTGAGATCTCCTCCACCGCCCCTCCTCCAGGTACCTTCCCACAGGCACCATTAGCAGTGCCTCTTTCCTCGCGGATGTTTTCTATGCATCTTATCAGGCAGTACATGTAAAGTTTTCACCCAGTGTAGGTTGAATTATGTTACTCAACTACAGGTCCTCAATCTTAATCCAAATCTCTGTGGGCATGAGCCCATTGAAAACAGGGCCTCTTGAAAGATTTTACTTTCAGTTAAGGTGTGGCCCAACTAAAGAAAGATAGGCCTTAATCTGGATTGCTGGGGGCCTTATAGAGAGACCCTGGAAGTCACAGAAGGGTAAAGGCGGGGACACTGCCGTGTGATGGGGGGCCAGATACACAAGCCAAGGAGTGCTGAGGATAGCTGTCAGCCGGCACCAGGATGCTCCAGTCTCTGAGGAGAAAGCAAGCCCTGTCATATCTTGATTTCAGACATCTAGCCTCAAAATAAATTCCTGTTGCTAAGCCAAAATCAGTGAGTGGTACTGGTGATGGCAGCTCTGACAAACTAATAAGTCTCCTAACAATGGAGCAAACACAAGGCTCCTAGTCTACAAATGGCTCGTCCAATAAATGGTATTTCTTAGCCATCTTTCCTTTTCATGCCTATTTGGGTTTTTCTGTTTGTTTTTGTTTTGAGGTACTGGGGATTGAACCTGGGACCTCGGATATGAGATGCTGAGTTGATTTTTTTCCCTGAGTTGATTTTTTCATTTGTTTTGCTTGTTGTTTGTTCTTCTGTGTAAGGGGTAAGAGTAAGGGCCCTGATAGTAGCTGGTGGAAGTTCTAACGTCTCAGTAGGAAGAAGAACTTAGCAGAGATTGGAACTCCTCAGAGTACCTGAGGACATCAGACAGAATTGAGATACAGGAGCCAATCTACTAGAATCAACTCTGGAGAGAAGAAACTTGAAGCATGGTCTTGAGGTTGAAGGCTCAGCTCATGGAGGCCAAGAAAGGGGTGTGAACGCAAAACAGAGAAATGGTTTATTAGGACATTTTGAAGACAGGGTCCAGGAAACCTCAGTCAAGTCAAGATTCAAAGTCCTTTGAAGATTTTACCCTGAAACTGTGATTCTATAGGTTGTGACACCTTTCCATGAAGGACTTGGTTCCTCTAGAAACCATAAGAAGGGGATGAAGTTCAACCTTGTTTTATTAAGGTACAAAGTATAATGAACTAGAAAGAAAGGAGAGTGGCCCCAATTTCTGGGTATAGAGTTGGAAACACCAACTGAGAGGAAAGAGGTAAAGAAAGAAACAAAGAAATTGCCTTTTCCCTTCTGTCTACACATGAATAATGTTACCTGTTATTTAAGAAGGGTAAAATGAGACCAGGTTCCTGTAATTGACCTCATGTATGCAGTAAGGAACCTAAAAGTCCTTTATCCAATCATAACAGCAGGGCCCTTAAAATTACAGATAATACATCTTGGTCATGACAGCAGAGAAGACAGGGAAAGGGACAATGAGTTTCACTGTTGGATCTCTAAGAGAAATTAGATCCCTTATTTTTTTTTTTTCAAGCATCAAGATGATGCTGACAATCATCAACAATGGAGACCAGAAGAGTGTAGGTTGACATGTTTGAAGAGCTATAACAACTAAAAGCAAGATTTTAATATACAGCATAAGTATTCTACAAAAATGAAGGCAAAATTGATATATGCTAATGTTACTTCTTTCAAAAAATCAACCTTAAGTCCATTCCCCTCCAGTGTGCTTGGATTTAGTGACTCAGCTGCAGTAAAAAGAGTACAGAAAGAAAACATGATAACTTCACAATGCAGATAACTTCACTACCACCTTAGCCAAGCAAGCAAGGTAGCGTCACCAGTGACAAGTCTTGTTGACAGCAGGTACACCTTGATGAGAAGGGCATGTCACTTCTGTTGTGCTCTTCTCCAAAACCCATAAACTCATAATAAGAAACGATCAGACAAACCCAAATTGAGGACAAAATTACTGATCATGATTAGTACTTTTCAACACTGTCCAGATCTTGAAAGACAAAGAAAGGCTGGGAAACGGTAAGAGTGGAAATTAAAAAGACATGCTTAAATGCAACATCCCTTCCCAAATCACTCTGAAATCTCTTAGGCATAAAAACTCATTAGTATTTAGTATTTCCCCATTTAGGTCAAGGTCTTTTTCCAAATGCATCACTAGTCAGTACTTTGTAATAATCCCTTAGTCCCAGGGATACTTATCCCTGGACCTAGATCCCACTTTAAGAAAAGTTTGACCTATATAAGCCTAACTATGGATTTCATTACAGAACACCCTCATGACCCCCAAGAAAGACAAGCATACCTGATACCCATCAGCAAATGCAGCCATACATGGAAATGAGTAGACACTGCAAAAAAAAAAAAAAACAAAAACAAAAACAAACCCTTGTAATTTAAAAAAAGTAGAATAGGGATGGACCCAAATGCAACTTTCAGATGTTTTACAACAAGCATCTATAACTAAGGTATGCTGTTAAGTCACTTTGTACCGTGTATGGCAGAGAGTCTCACACCTGCAAGTGGAGCTTGGCATCCAACAGTCTACAAGTCAGGTTTACTGATTCTATATCTCGACCCATTGCTTGGCAACATTCCCTCTGGCAGGAGTGTATTCAGAAAATGTTTTCTCACCAAGAACTTGACTGCCCATCAAATGACTTTCTTCAGAGAGCTCCAGACTTTGGGAAATAGCTCTTTATGAAATCTAAGGGATCCTTGGAGGATGTAATATTAAAAAACACCCCAAGTCATAAGTAAATATGCTAAGAGACTGATTGAGATCGTTTTAAAAACTCAAATGTGCCTCTAGACAACCAGGATCTATTTTCTGAGGTTATTACTCAATCGACAACTCAATTATGCTTGGTAAATACCCTGTATTCTCTTCTAAAATAAAATAAAGAGGATCCCAGATTATTCTTTTAACATTTTAGACATTTTCAGAATACAACTAGTAAATGATATAATGCTCAAAGACATCTTACCTTCTTTGGTCACCAAGTCTGTTGTTTAGGTCATTGAGAAACCGTCTACTGTCCTTCAAAGTAAATAACACAAACTTCTTTTAAAAAACAAAATAAATCAAGATGTCCTATTTAAATACTACCCTTACTCACATGGAGAGGCCAGTATTTTGCTTCTAAAATCCCAGTATCCAGTAACATCACTATCCTTCACCAGGATTCATTGTTACGTGTTCACTAAAACATACTTTGTGTCACAAGAGGGCTCCAGACACATGTTTCTGGAAGGATTCTTCCAACCCCCACTATGGGATTTTCAGCTGAGGAATTCCAAAGGTCTCATGCACAATTGCATTTTACTGTTCTTGGAGAGGAAGCAAGAGAAATACATTTTACTGATGACCCCGATTACAATATTTGCTTACCCTGTGGGGTAAGCCATCTGCCCCAGTTCCTGCCCAAGACAAGCCAACTACAAACCCATAATGGCTTTGGACTTATCTTGGTATATTATCCAATTCTACTTTTCTTTTCAGATCTTCTCTATCCCACTCTCTCCCCGGTTCTCTCTCCCTTATAAGTTTTAGGAATAAAGAATATTTTACAATTCACCTACCTAATAGCTGGTAGGAAGGTAAATTTGTTACCCACCAAATCCTAAAGCCAAATATAGACACTAATCTACATTTTCATCCCTTTCATTAGCAAGGATGGGCTCTTATATTCAGAAATTCATACTCATTGTGTATATTCGGGGCTAAGTAGACACCACTGGTCTAAACCTCTCATCTAAAACCAATTAAAGTGGAATGGGGTGTAGCTTCAGTGATACTCCCCAGTACATCCTTTAAAAAAAAAAAAAGCAAATTAAGAAGTCGAAGGTTTGGGGAGAACAAGGATTTCAGAAATAGGATAATTACTTTTATCCTATTTTCATTAAGTTTCCCTAATAGATAAGGAATGAAACAGAAGATAAAGGAAACGAATATCTGAACACCATGACATCCCAGGCACATTCAGTTTCTCTCATTTGATTCTCACGATTTTGAGATGGATTTTATTCCCATTTTACAGAGAGGACACTCAGGCTGCACAAGTCAGCAACAATACCAAGAAGCATTTACCAAGTAAATAAGGGAGGTGGCATTTAAACCCAAGTTGGGGTAACCCCAAAGCTCAAAGTCTTTCCATTTATATCATATTGAATCATAGCCTAATAACTACATTTGTGGCAATAGGCTCAAAATCTGAAACAATGTGCTTCAAGGTTCAGATATGATAAAATCCTGATTATGTGGGAGTTCTCAGTAGAAAAATTTTGGTCAACATGAACTCTTCACTGAGAATTTTACCTTTACTTAAATTATCCTTTCATTTTATAAACTTAAAAATAAGAAAAACATTCTAGCTATTTTTGGATGAAGGTGGATCTGCAACAAAAATCATAAGCCCAGTTTCTGTGGAAGTACATTGAATATTTTTATTTTTGTAAAGATACTAAAAATATATAAATGTTACCAAGAAATGTAGGGCAGGCTAAATGTAGGGGATTCCCATATGCCCCAACTCCCTCCCCCTCCCACACTTTCCCACATTAACAACATCTTTCATTAGTGTGGTACATTTGTTACAATTGATGAACACATATTGGAGCATGGCTACTAAGTGTTCATTATAGTTGAAACTTTCTTTTGCTCTTCCTGATTGTAGAGGATGATGTCTCACTACCTAACTACCACATAACGCTCCTCTCCTCTGCCACTAGAACATTCACGCCAATTTTCACCTCCCCTTATTGCTCAAGCTCTTCTCAGCAAGGCTGAAATGCTCTCTTCTTCTCTGAGTCTTACCACCTTCAAAGTTCACTGACAATTGCTAGCCCCTCTACATTTATTTTTTTCAACTGGATGCATCAGATTGACATGGCTCTGCCTCCAATCCGAGTTATCTATAAGAGGTCTCATCTATATTTATATATTCTCCTTGTCGTCTTCACATTGTTTCACTTACATGTGAATCAGGAAGTTTAAGAATGAGAACTTTAATCACGTTTAAGAAAAAAATTTCTCCCCTAAGCCTAACACTCTGGAAAGTGCTGCCAGGATGTTTAATAAATATTGATTAAACAGAATGTTTGCGACCTGGAATCTCACCGTCTCAAATTCTCGATCCTTCATTTCTTCGAAAGCTTCAGCAATGGCCTCATCTTCAAACCACTGATGTACAAAGTCACCCCTTGATGTTTTAGTCACCAGTCTACACAATGCTTCAGAAATACCAACCTGCTGGTCATAATCTAAAGATTTAAACACGATGACATGGATAGCATGAAGAAAAAAAAAACGAGCTCCACAGAGTAATACTTTCTCTAAGAAATTCCATCTTAGAAGACTAGGATTGTGTCTTATAGTTAAAAACAAGCTAAATCCTGGAGTAGTCATAATCATTGAAATTCAGTATTTCAGAACTATTAGAAAAAATTTGAATAGGTCAGCATAACATTTTTTAAAAAATAAATATTTCTGGGTTTTATATTTTAAATATATTAAAACTTCCCTCAAAATCAGCTTATCCAACAGCCTACAATATTTTCTATTACAAATATAAAATCCCCAGATAAATTGTATTTGTAGCAGACAATTAATACAGCATGTATCAACATGTTTAAATATCAAATAATTTTAAGGATTAAGAAGCAGGTTGCGGGGAAGTGGATTTGGCATCCACCTACCACATGGGAAGTCCAGGGTTCAAACCCAGGGCTTCCTGACCCATATGTTGAGCTGGCCCACGCGCAGTGCTGACACATGCAAGGAGTGCCATGCCACAAAGGGGTGCCCCCTGAGTAAAGAAGCCCCACGTGCAAGGAGTGCGCCCCATAAGGGGAAGCCACCCTGTGCAGAAAAAAGCACAGCGTGCCCAGGAGTGCGCCACACACATGGACAGCTGATGCAGCATGATGATGCAACAAAAAGAGACAGATTCCTGGTGCCCTGACAAGAATACAAGAGGACACAGAAGAATACACAGAGAATGGACACAGAGAGCAGACAACTGTAGGGGTGGGGAGGGGAGAAATAAATAAAAAATAAATCTTAAAAAGAAAAAAGCAGCAACTTGCAGCTAAAATGTACAACAGAATGGCATTTATGTAATTGCTTTTTTATAATGTGAAAAACAATGCTGCATATGAAAACAGAATAAAAATAGAAAAGTATGCTTGGGAGTGAAAAACAAATCCAAGCTAAGGATTCTTTCTGTCAAAGGAGAGAAGAATGGGAAAAGGGACATGAACAGAAGAGGCTTTATTTCTAAGTCTGATTTGTTTTACTTTAAAAAAGATTTTAAGCAAATATAGCAAGAGGCTAAAATTTGACAATGTTGGTGAGTGAATGAGTATTCATTAATTATTCATCGCAGTTTCCAGCATGCTAAAATCTCCATGATGAATTAAATAAAATCCTAATTCCCATCTTCAATTTGACCATAATTTTATTCCTCATAGGATGCTCATAAAACCCCCAGTGTCCAATATTTAATATTCTAATATATAAAATTCTGAACACTTACCACCCACAGTCACAACTGTCCTTGCAAGTTCTTTCCTGAAACATATAAATTACTTTTTATTGAAATGAACATAAATAAGTATGTTATTATATTACCATTAAATTTAAAAACCAAGATATACATTTTTGAAATTTTTATTTGCTTCAAATCAGAATGCACATTGATCAGAATTTCCTGATCAGATGTCAATAATGCATTTGTATGGGAAAATATTCTCAAGTTTATGGGAAAATATTCTCAAGTTTATATATTAATGACTTGAAAATATTTTGTATTTTTTAAGATGCTAGAGCTACTATACATTCTGAGGTTCTGTTTCTTTTTCTGTAAGGTAAATTCAGTCTGAGGATCTCTGATGATTCATCAGATGCTAAGATTCTAGGGTTTGGTAATCACTTCACCAGCCCGTAAATGTATATGTTCTTTCAAAGTTACCTTAGGAACTGATACAGAAAGTGCTGTGGGTCTTTTCTCTGAGCTACTTGATCTGACTGAAAAAACTGATAAGCCTTCAATTAGAGATGTAATGGGATGAAGTTATCACATTAACATAGACTTCCTCATTATTTAAGAATTTCAATTAAATGCTGACAAGGGCGATGTTGATTTTTAAATGTCTGAAAGAACACCATTTAAAAGAACAGACATGTTAAGAAATCTTGCAATGGTTCAACAATCAACTTCTTATAATAAACGAATTGATTCATTACTATTACATAGAAGACTTAAAAGAGTACCACTGAGGGAGGGGGAACAGATGCAGCTCACAGAGGTGGAGTGTGGCTTTCCCACATAAGGGGTCCTGGGCTCAACCCTGGCCCCGGGACCTCAAAAATAAAAAGAGTACCACTGAAAGTTTGGCTTAATTGCATGCTTGCAGATTTCACCTCTGAAGTTCAGAACATGCCAAAATTCCCAGAACATACAAAAAATAAAGTCGCCTGATTGTTAGTTTGAAAACTTAGAAAACATCTGGCCAGCTATTCTTCAGATCTAAATACTCCAGTAAGAGCAGTGATTTCATTTCATAAACATTTTCTTTTCAGGAAAAACTCCCATCCTGCAGAAACTAGTTAAATAAGTGACTATGATGGCAATGAGCTTTACCCTCACCAATCACTCGTACACTATAGTAAAGTTATTGTTCTTCCTTTCACTGTCACAGCTGTGTATCTCTTTAACAATGGGACAACAATGACTCCTCAAGATTGGTAACAGTGAGACAACAATGACACCTCAAGACTGGTGACTACGTTCAATTTCAGAATAGGATGTTGGCAGTGATAGTTAACTTTTTGCATCAAGTTGCCAAGGTTATGGTGTCCAGTTGTTTGGTCAAGCGCTGGCCTAGTTGTTTCTTTGGAGGTATTACAGAGAGGGGATCCCTTCTACAATCAGTTGACCTTAAGGAACAGAGATGACCCTCCACCACGTGGTGGGCCTCATTCAATAATTGAGGGTCTTAGCAAGAACTACAGACTCCAGAGGTCAGAAGAACTTTTGCCTCAAGACTTCAACAACTCTTGCCTGAATGTCCAGCCTGCCAGCTTCCCCTGGGGAATTTGGACTCAGGCCTTCAATATCACCTTTATCAGAGTTCCCAGCTCACAGTCCAAGTCTTAGCATGAAGTTCAGATTTGCCAGCCCTCAGGGTCACGTGAGCCAATTTCTCATAACCTATTTATAGACATGCATGCAAGGGTGTGTGCTCATGCATGAACACACACCCTGTTGGTTCTGCTTCTCTGGAGAACCCTGACACACTGGCTTCGCCCTTTCCTTGATCACACATTACAATCCTGCCTCCCGGTTTCATATCTCAAGAACTATGGAACTGTGGCTGGATTAGAAAGCAAACCAACCCATTACTTAAAGAGCAACACAAAGTCCATGCCCTACTGGATAGCTAACAGCTGGTTACCTTTGAGTATTTACCATCTTCAAGCTAATCACTTTAAATGGATTGCCTTAACTTTTACAATATCTCTATCAAGTAGACCCTATTGGTTGACCCCGGTTGGCAAGCAAGCAAACTGAGGTACACCAAGAGTAAGGATGTGCTCAAGATTATGCCACTAACAAGTGGCAAAGCCCATTTTTGAACCCAAGCAATCTGACTCCAGGGTCTGTACGCTTTTGTGTTTTTGTTGTTGTTGTTGTTATTGTTTTGGTCTTTTTATTTTGTGTTCTGTACTCTTGACATTCGTTCCCAAATCACTAATGCAGCTCCCATTCACAAGGAAATAATCTACTGCCTGAGAAAGCTGTTCTCCTCATGAGTTTGATGCAAGCACACACAGCTGACAGAATTTAGCAAAGTCTTGCTTTTTCCCTTACTCCTCCATCACTGCCGAGCCCTCAGGACATGGTACACAAGAGGTGCACAAAGCATTAACTGAAGGAAGGTAGTAAGCAGGTCTAAGGCAAACAAAGGTTGAAGAATTACAATAATGAGGGACTTTGCCATTACCGCATCACATAATTGAGTCCAAGGTCACTTACATAAGATAACATACATCTTTGGATGAAGGGAGTTTTTTTCTCTCTTCCCGAGGCATAGCATCCAAAATGCCATTCAAAGTCTTCAAAGCCTTTTTGGGAGGGGAGAAGGGATTCATGGTGAAGAAACAAAACAGAGACCCATCCACAACTTTCCAGAGCAACTGTTGTGTTTTATCATTGGTAACTCACCTCGTGTCGAATTGAATGAGAAACACTTGTTTCTGTCACCAGAAAGCCTAAGCTAAGTATGAAGGAATCCAACATCTGAATTTTCCCTGAAAGTATAATTTAAAAATGATCAACATTTTGCTGAAAAAAAATAAGGAAATGATTCCTACACATCACGAAGAACAGCAGTAAAATTTTCAGAAATTGCATTCTGGGCAAGGAACAAATTATAGCCTCTTCAAACTACAGAAAACCCCAGGTTTAAAATATACTTGCATTGCAGTATTACAGATACCCATGAAAGATGCACATATGTGTATGTGGTGTGACGAGTCACTCCATTGTAACTATCACATCACAAGCAAAGATACTTTTTTGGTCCAGCTCGAGCAATGTGCAAAGGATAGCTCCTGCACACATTGTCTTCTGTTGCTTCTGTGTTGTTTTTTCAATATTTGTGTACTTATAAAAATAATTTTATATGGTCTTGGACTTACATAGAAAAGGGAATTTTATAAAGTGCTAGGTTTTATTAAATAGCACAAATCATAGAAACGTCTGCAACTACTTATGTCATTACGTAGTGTAAAATAGGGTATGTGGTAATATTTTTTCTGCTTATCAAATAAATGTATGGTTTCATTTGTGTGTATTTATGATAATACATGGAAGGACAATGATAGTGGATACAGCAAAAAGTCATGGCAAGGGACCACTCCAGGGAATCAAGAGTGCATACAACTGCAAGCAGAAGAATTGCATCCATCATCCATGTGGAATCTAAGCCCCCTCTTGATATAGAGGTGGAGTGGACATCACCATCCCAGGGGCCACAGGGTGGAGGAATAGAGTATGGATTAGAGTGTACTTACTGATATTCTACTACAAAAACTATTGTGATGAGTAACAGAAGAAATTGTAGCATTGAGGTAGAGAAAGTGACCACAGTAGTGTGAACTACAGGGTAAACTATTATCTATGTGGTGCAGCAGTGCCCCAAAATGTGTTTACCGAGTGCAATGAGTGTGCCACAATGATGGGGGAGGTTGTTGGTGTAGGAGGAGTGGGGTGGGGGGTGGGGGTATACAGGAACCTCTTATATTTTTTTAACGTAACTTTTTTGTGTGATGTATGTATCTTCAAAAAAATACAATTTACAAAAATGATTGTATGGGGGGTGGGGAGTGGGGTATACGGGAACCTCTTATGTTTTTTATGTTTTATGTTTTTTAATGTAATGTTCTTTGTGGTCTATTAACTTTAATTTTTAAAAGTGGAAAAAAAAAAGTCACGGCAAGGGAAGAGGATTTGGCTCAACTGATGTGCCAATGTGTGTGGTGAGCTGACCCATGCGCAGTGCTGATGCGCACAAGGGGTGCCGTGCCACACAGGGGTGTCCCCCGCGTAGGGGAGCCCCACGCGCAAGGAGTGCACCCCGTAAGGAGAGCCACCCAGCACAAAAAAAGTGCAGCCTGCCCAGGAATGGCGCCACACACACGGAGAGCTGACATAGCAAGATGACACAACAAAAAAGAGACACAGATTCCCGGTTCTGCTGACAAGAATACAAGCACACACAGAAGAACACACAGCGAATGGACAGAGAGAACAGACCAAGAGGGGTGGGGGAAGGGGAGAGAAATAAAAATAAATATTTTTTAAAAATGTCATGGCAAGGTCATAGCATAAATTGATAGATTCAGATGTAAAATTTTGATATGTGAATTATCTATCACATACCATTAATTTTAAACTCCCATATAATTTATGAAACTATAGAATCCAAACCAGGAAGCAGAAATAAAAAGACCCTTCTTCAGTCAAAAAAAAAAAAAAGCCACTCTTGATACACCATTGCTGGAAACCAGATATTTGGCAAGGGATAATACTAACAACTTGTCTGAGAACCTAAAACTTGAGAAAAAGACTCTAACAGAATTCGGGTGGACAGCCAAGAGTCCCTAAAGATATTTATGCACTCTGTTAATTGGCAAATACCAGAATCATTCCATCTCTTCATTTAAAAAATAGCAAAGAGAAACTAACAACATATGATCTCACAGAAAAGGAGAGGAACATGGTAACTCAAGAGACAGAAAAGTTACTTTTGAAATTCATTTACTGCAGGAAACTGAAAAGTTTAGAAAGCATTTGATTAAAGTTCTCAAAACTCTAGAGAAGGATCAAGGACCTAAATACAAAGTGACATCCATAAAACTTCTAGAAGAAAATGTAGGAAAATATCTTCAAGATCTGGTGATAAGCAGTAGTTTCTTAAATCTTAAACCCAAGCATGAACAACAACAACAAAATAGACAAATGTGACCTCCTCAAAATTAAATACTTTTGCACCTTAAAGGACTCTGTCAAAAGGGTGAAAAGGTAGCCAACTCAAAGGGAGAAAATATTTGGATATCACATATCCAAAAATGTTTAATATCTATATTTACAAAGAACGCATACAACTCAACAATAAAAAGACAAACGACCTGATTAAGAAATGGGCAAAGGCCTTGAAAAGACAATTGTCCAAAGAAGAAATAAAAATGGCAAAGAAAGACATGAAAAAATGTTCCACATCACTAGCGACTAGGGAAATATAAATCAAAACTACAATGAGATATCTTTTCACACCTATTAGACCGGCCACTCTTAACAAGTTAGAAAACCATAAATGTTGGAGAGGATGTGCAGAGATAGGAATGCTGATTCACTGTTGGTGGAAATGTAGAATGGTACAGCCACTGTGGAGGACTGTTTGACAGTTCCTAAGGAAGCTGAATATAGACTTGCCATAAATAAAAACTTAAAAAAATAAAAGGGAAGCAGACTTGGCCCAGTGGTTAGGGCGTCCATCTACCACATGGGAGATCTGCTGTTCAAACCCTGGGCCTTCTTGACCCGTGTGGAGCTGGCCCATGTGCAGTGCTAATGCGCCCAAGGAGTGCTGTGCCACACAGGGGTGTCCCCCGCGTAGGGGAGCCCCACGCGCAAGGAGTGTGCCCCCTAAGGAGAGCCGCCCAGTGTGAAAGAAAGTGCAGCCTGCCCAGGAATGGCGCAGCCCACACTTCCTGTGGGACGATGGCTGAGTAGGGAGCTGTAGGGCTCACTCCTCTTCCACAAACACCTAGTCAACAGGCAGAAACTGTCTGAAACAACCATTCTGGGCTCCAATGACCAGAGGAATGCTGTGCAGCATCCAGGGAAGAACAGGACAAAGAGACTGAGAAACCACCATGAAAGACTGAATAACTTAGTCAGCCATGGCTGCAGGCACCACCCTTGAGGCAAGTAGCTTTGGGTCCAATCCCTGCCTAAGGGCAGAAATCCCCCTCCCCAAGATCAGGGGGACACAGCCCTGTAATGATCCAATTTTTGGCCAACAAATTTGGGCCACTGGGTCTAGCTGTTTTACCCCATCCAGACAAGTACTTACCATGTCATTGACATGGCAGAAAAGCTAAAAATATCCTGCCTTCTTAGGGCTCTCGGGAATAGGTTGCCAAAGAGCACCATCTCTGAGCAAGCCAAGAGAGCACACTTTCAGGGAGCCATCAAAAAGGCTTTTTTGGCAAGGAGTGCCATCTACTGGGCAGAACAGGAGAGCATACCCTCATGGAGCTGGGAAAAAAAGGCTTTTTGGTGTCTTTCCTGACCATCTCTCCAGGACCCCTTTGGAATTAGTCTACACCCCCTTAATGGGTCTCTAGTCCTGTTGTGGCTGGGAAATACTGATGAACCAAGTGGCAAAGTAGAGACTTAACACAAAGTCAGTCAACAAAAAACATCCTAGGCAAGACAGAGAAGCCAGCCTTCAGAATAAATTCATCAAGATAATCAGATGTCCAGACATTGGCAATAAAATTTTAAAATTTAAAAATAAATTTAAAAATTACAAGCCATACTAAGAAACAGGAAGACATGGCCAAGTCAAAGGAACACATTTTTGTTAAAAAGTAGGAGGAGATGTACAATTTGGAACTAATCAAAGATGTTCAAACAAAACTTGTAAATAAAATTCAAGGAGATGAAGAAAAATAGGGACAAAGAGATAAAGGATATTGGATATTAAGAAGACACGGAATATAAAAAAATTTTAAAGTAAACAAAGAAAAACAACAGAATTTATAGGAATTAAAGGCACAACTGATGAGATTAAAAATACACTAGAGGCATACAACAGCAGATTTGAACAGGCAGAAGGATCAGTGAGCTACAAAACAGGACATCTGAAATCAAACAGACAGAAGAATATATCAAGAACAGAAAAAATTGAGCAGAGTCACAGGGAATTGAATTCCAACATGAATTACACAAACAAAGGAGAAAGGAAAAGGGACAAAAAGAATTTAGGAAAGAATGACCAAAAATGTCCCAACCATATGAAAGACATAAGTATACATTTCTGTTTTAGCTTGCCAGACTGCCAAAATGCAATATACCAGTAATGGGCTGAATTTTACAATGGGGATTTACTAAACTGCAACCTTACTATTTTAAGGTTAAATGTCCAAATCAAGACATCATTCAGGTGATGCTTTCTCCCCAAAGACCAGCTGCTGATGATCCTGGACTCTGTCACATGACCAGACACATGGTGGCATCTATTGGCCCCATCTTTCTCCTCTGAGTTTCACTGCCTTCAGTGTCTTGCTTCTTCTGGCTTTCTCTTTGTTCCAAAGGCTTTTCTCTTTGCCTCTGTCTCTGTGTATTCATCCCATTTATAAATGACTCCACTTAACGAATTAAGACCCACCCTGGGCAATGCCTTACTAAAGTAACCTAATGAAAAGCTCTCACCCACAACAGGCTTACATCCACAGGAATGGGCCGGCTTTAAGAAAGTGATTCTCTGGGATACATACAGTCTAAAACTACCACAATATCCAAGAAGTACAACATATTCCCAACAGAATAAGTCCAAATAGACCTACTTCATAATACATATTAATCTGAATGTCAAATTCCAGAGATAAAGAGAGAATTCTAAAAGCAGCAAGAGAAAAGTAATTCATCACATCCAACAGATGCTCAGTAACACTAAGTGCCAATTCCTCATAAGAAACCATGGAGGCAGGAAGGCAGTGGTATGATATATTTAAGATATGAAAGAGAAAAACTACCAACCAAGAATTCTTTAACCCTTCAAAATTGAGGGAGAGTTTAAAATATTCAGATAAACAAAAACTGAAAGAGTTTGTTACCAAGAGACCAGCCCTACAAGATACACTAAAGGGAGTTCTGCAAGCTGAAAGGAAAAGACAAGTGAGGCTTGAATGAGAATACAGAAATGAAGACTATCAGTAAGAGTAACTAAAAGGGTAAAAAGAGTGGCAAAAATAAGATATGGCATATAAAAGCCAAAGGATAAAGGACACAGATTGACAGAATGGATAAAAAAATTATGATCCATCTATATACCATATATAAGAGACTTTCCTCAGACCCAAGTCACAAAGAGCTTGAAAGTGAAAGGTGGTAAAAAGATATTCTACACAAACAATAATCAAAAAAAGAGTTAGGGTAGCTATTAATATTTTGATATCAGACAAAATAGACTTTAAATGCAAAACTGTTATAAAAGACAAGGAAGGACATCATATATTAATAAAAGGAACAATTCACCAAGAAGAAATAACAACCATAAGTATTTATGCACCTAACAAGAGTGCCATAAATTACATGAAGCAAACACTGGCAAAACTAAAGGCAGAATTAGAAGTCTCTACATAAAAGCTGGAGACTTCAATATACCACTTTCATCAATAGAGCATCTAGACAGAGGATCAATAAGGAAACAGAGAACTTGAATGATATGATAAATGAACTAGACCTAACAGACATACACAGAACATTGTACCCCCACAGTAGTATACACATTCTTCTCAATTGTTCATGGAGCATCTTCTCCAGGATAGACACATGTTGGGTCACAAAGCAGGTCTTAGGGGTGGCAGACTTGGCCCAGTGGTTAGAGTGTCCATCTACCACATGGGAGGTCCACGGTTCAAACCCCAGGCCTCTTTGACCCGTGTGGAGCTGGTCCATGCGCAGTGCTGATGCGCGCAAGGAGTGCCCTGCCATGCAGGGGTGTCCCCTGCATAGGGGAGCCCCACGCGCAAGGAGTGTGCCCCCTAAGGAGAGCCGCCCAGTGTGAAAGAAAGTGCAGCCTGCCCAGGAATGGCACCGCACACACGGAGAGCTGACACAACAAGATGACACAACAAAAAAGAAACACAGATTCCCGTGCCGCTGACAACAACAGAAACGGACAAAGAAGACAACGCAGCGAACAGACACAGAACAGACAACCAAGGTCGGGGGGAAAGGGGAGAGAAATGAATAAATAAAAAAAAAAAAAACAGGTTTTAATAAATTTTAAGATTGCAATTAAATAATGCACTTTCTCTGATCATGATGGAATAAAGCTGGAAATCAATAACAGAAGAAGAACTGGAAAGTTCCTGGACATATGGAGGTTAAACACTTTTTTTGCTTAAACAACAAGAATTTATTGGTTCACAGTTTGGAGTCTAGGAGCCCAACATCGAAGTATCACCATGCCATGTTTTCTCCTGGAGGGTGTAGAATTCTGGGCTCACTTGCAACAATCCTTGGGGTTCCTTGGTTTGTAGACATCTCTCTGCCTCCATCACATGGTGATCTCTCTCTCCTCTGCCTTCTCCTCTGGTTTCTTCTTCCATTTTCAATTTCCTTTCCTTATAAGGACTTCGGCCATATCGGATAAAGGTCCATCCTCATTTAGTTTGGCCTCACCTGAACTAGTGACATCTTCAAAGGTCCTATTTACAAATGGGATCACACCCACATGACTGGGGGTTATGACTTGAACATGTCTTTAGTGGTGGACATGATTCATTCCCATACCAATCTGAATCTCATTCATAGTTGTCTAAGACTATGCTCCAAGTGAGTAAGAACAAGTGAAAAGATTTCTTCTCCCTTGAAGCTTTCCTTTGTAATAGTATATTACAAAGATAGATAGCCTTCTTTAGGTAAGTAGGCTTCTATAGAACAATCAAGCATCCCACATCAGATGGAAGAAGCTTCCTCCAGGATCTGAAACCGTATCTCCAGCATCAGTGTTTTTCCTTCCTGCCTCCCTTCCTTATATGAAGACAGACTGCGTATCTCTTCTTTATGAGGGAGCGTGGGAGATTCAAAGAAGAAAGAAACACAGACCTTGCCCTCCAGATGCTTAATAATTCATTAGGAAAAATAGATGCACAAATAATTAAGAAGAATGCAGTAAATGGTGAAGACTAATTATGAAGAGATGAGAAGAAAGAGATCATTTCTAATGTGTGGAGGCAGAGAGGGTTGAGGTACCATTTGAAGCAAGTCTCCAAGGGCAGAGTTTAGACAGGTGGAAGCTGTGGAGAGGACCACTATGGCAGAGGGAATGACTGGCAGGTAGAAGACAGTATGCATGTTGGAGCATATTGCGTAGAATCAACTCTCAATGATTGGTGCCTGATTAACTAGTTTGTTATAACCATGAGTAAGACCCAGAAAGTAGAGTCCAAGAACCAGGGAAATGGAGGCAGCTTGCCAGGGTGAAGGGGGGCAGGACAAAAAACCCCTTCCAGTCAGACTCACTCTCAACTCCCTCCCGAGCCCCTATCCCTGCGACACTCTAACCAAGGCCATTCTGTCCCTGAATAATGGAAAGGAGGGTGCTTTTTTTTATAGTGGTAAAATACACTAGGCAAATGTGTTTTGATGTTTTGGAGTACTGCTCTTTTCCCCCTCCGTGTCCCTTCTTAGCAAAGAATTTCTCTGTGATGGAGAGCAGGCTTTGCAAAGGGACTAGTTAGTAAAGGCGGGGTGCAGCCAGATGATGCAGAGACTCAGATGTGATTATCAAGAGTTCACACGACATCCAAGAGCCCAGGAGCCACCGAAGGTTTGGAGGGAAGGAGTGATAGGATTTGAGTGGCTCTTACATGGTCAGGTGAGACGATGACACTGGATGTAAGCCCAAGCCTTTCTCCTCACTGCAGTCTCATGGAATGAGAGGAACAGGTTGGCTGCCTTTTTATTCCTTGGTTTTAGATTGAACTTTCATGTCCAGAGGCTATTCATTCAAAATGGACACTTTAAAATGTCCTTAAATATCTGATGACCAGTGGTGTCTACCCAGAGAGTGCATACAAATAGCTGAGAAACATTGGCAGGCACCCTCAAAGGAATGAAGGTGAACCCACACGAAACAAGCAGAAATGAATATAATACAGCTGATGCACCCAAGTCCTGCCAAGTGAGGAGGGAGAACACTGAGGAAGTTGAGCATGACCAAGGCCTGCGCCCTTCAGCAGCTCAATCTGGTATCCGGTTTTTTGTTTTTGTTTTTCATTTTAAAAATAATTTATTGATGTCTATCATTCATACATGAACATAAACAATTAGCATATTGTAAAAGTTGTTAACTTAAAAAACAAACATGTATATAACATTATGTGATGCCATATATCACCCCACCACAAATACCCTTGCAATGTTGTTCTTTTATAATTTGTTACAAATGTTTCACATCATCAAAGTATTACTACTAACTACAGCTTGTATCTTGCATTTGGTATATTTTTCCAACCCACCTTATTTTTTTTGTTCATAAACCGTACAATTTATCTAAAGTGTACAATCAATGGCATTTGGTACAGTCACCAAGTTGTACATTCATTACTTCAATCAATATTAGAGCATTTTCATTACTCAAAAACAAAAGAAAAAACCATTTTCATACCCATATGTTAGTGCTAATTACGAATCCTACGGCGTGCTTTCAATATTTCTATTCATTTACAAACAACTTACCAATTTTCCAAAGATTAAACTTTAGCTTTCAATTCTCAACCACATTCTTTTCTCTGGTGACTTATATTCTAGCTATTTAATTCCATGGATTTGCTCACTATATTTAGTTCATAAAAGCAAAGTCATACAATATTTGTACTTTTGTGCCTCACCTGCTTCACTCAACATAATTTCTCCAGGTTCATTTACATTGTCATATACTTTGTGACTTAATTTCTTCTTACAATTGAACAATATTCCATTGTGTGTATATGCAACCCATCCAATGCAGCTGACCAAGATCACTGGCCAAAATTTGAATTTGCTTTAGGCTGTATCCCTCACTCTCCCCTTTTTTCGGGAAGAGGTACCGCGCAACTCTCTCAATCCCCAGTTAACACAGTCCACAGCCACTGCAGTCCACAGAATACTATTTGCCCCATGGGGGGAGGGGCAGTAGTGTACCCACTGCTGCTTTTGCAGCTCTACTCATGGGATTTTTCAGCCAGCTGAGACCCTTTCCCTTTCCCCTCTTTCTTCTGGATGGTGTCTCACATTCCTCTGGTGTCCTTAGCCACAAAGCAGCTCCCCAGACAGTCTCTACTTGTCCTCTAGCTATTTTTTCTGAAAGAGAAGTGATCCCACCACCACTCTAATCCTCCATCTTCCCAGAAGTCCTAAACAACCAACTCATAAACAATCAGTGGGTCAAAGCAGAAATTGCAAGGAAATCATTAAATATCTCAAGATGAATGAAAACAAGAACACAATATACCATAACTTATGGGATGCAGCAAAAGCAGTGCTGAGAGGGAAATGTATAGCCCTCAATGCTTATTTTAAGAAAGAGTTGAAAAAAAAAAATATCAAGGACATAACTGCATACTTGGAGGAACAAGAAAAAGAAAAGCAAACTAATCCCAAAGCAAGCAGAAAGAAAAAAATTAAAGATCAGAGCAGAAATAAATGAAACTGAGAAAAGACAACAGAGCAACTCAACAAAACCAAAAGCTGGTTCTTTAAGAATACTAATAAAACTAACAAAACCTTAGCTAGTCTGACCAAAAAAAAAGATGCAAAGAAAATTAGAATTAAGAGGGCGATATTATTATTGACCCCACAAAAATAAAGATTGTAAGAGGATACTATGAACTGTATGCCAACAAATTAGACAAATAAGAAGAACTGGATAATTTCCTAGAAACACACAATCTACACTGACTCTAAAAGAAATAGAAGACCACAACTGTATTAGTCAGTCAAATGGGTGCTGATGCAAAATACCAGAAACTGGCTGGTTTTTATAAAGGGTATTTATTTGAGGTAGGAGCTTACAGATACCAGGCCAGAAAGCTTAAGTTACTTCCCTCACCAAAGTCTATTTTCACATGTTGGAGCAAGATGGCTGCCAACGTCTGTGAGGGTTCAGGCTTCCTGCATTCCTCCCTCCCAGAGTCTTGTGTCTCTCTGGGTTCAAGGATCCTTTCTTCCCAGAGCTTGCTTCTTCCTGGGTTCAGGGTTCCTCTCTTCCTGGGGTTTGCTTCTCTTTCCTCTATGAGCTTACTTCCCGGGGCTCCAGCTTAAAGCTTCAGCATCAAACTCCAACATCAAAAACCCTCAAATCTGTCCTTTGCCATGCCTTTTATATGTGAGTCTCCACCCCTTGGTGCCCTAATGATGTGGCCCAATCAAAGCCCTAATCATGACTTAATCATGCCCAGGTACAAACAAGATTACAAACATAATCCAATATCTATTTTTCAAATTCATAACCATATCAAACTGCTACAACAAGTCAATCATAAGTAAAGAGTTTGAAACAGTAATCAAAGACCTGCCAAAGAAAAGCCCAGGAGCAGATGATTTCACAGGTGAATTCTACCAGTCATTCAAAGATGATAAATACCAATCTTGCTCAAAGTCTTGCAAAAAAATTGAAGAGGCAACACTACCTAACTCATTCTATGAAGTCAACATCATCCTAACATCAAAGCCAGAAAAGGATACAAGAAATGAAAACTCTAGACCAATTTCTCCAGTGAATATAGATGCAAAAAAATCCTCAACAAAATATTTGCAAATTGAATCCAACACCTCGTTAAAGGAATAATGATCAAGTAGATTTTACCCCAGGTAAGCAAGGGTATTTTAATGCCAGAGAATTAATGTAATACATACATTAATAAATCAAAGGGGTAAAACCACATGATCATCTCAATTGATGCAAAATCCAGCATTTATTTCTTGATTAAAACATTTAGAGGGCGGCGGACTTGGCCCAGTGGTTAGGGCATCCGTCTACCACATGGGAGGTCTGTGATTCAAACCCCGGGCCTCCTTGACTCGTGTGGAGTTGGCCCATGCACAGTGCTGATGCGCGCAACGAGTGCCATGCCACGCAGGGGTGTCCCCCACATAGGGGAGCCCCATGCGCAAGAAATGCGCCCCGTAAGGACAGCCGCCCAGCGCAAAAGAAAGTTCAGCCTGCCCAGGAACAGTGCCGCCCACACAGAGAGCTGACACAAGATACACACACAAAAAAAAAGAAACACAGATTCCTGTGCCGCTAACAACAACAGAAGCAGACAAAGAAGATGCAACAAATAGACACAGAGAGCAGACAACCGGGGTGGGGGGGAAGGGGAGAGAAATAAATAAATAAAATAAATCTTTAAAAAAAAAATTTAGAAAGATAGGAATAGAAAGGAACTTCCTCAAAATTATGAAGAGCATCAATGAAAACCCACAGCTAACAATCATGAAAGACTGAACGCTTTCCCTCTAAGATTGGGAACAATTCAATGATGCCCACTGCCAACATTATATAACTTTGTGCTAGAAGTTCTAGCTGGAGCAATTTAGGTAAGAAAAAGAAATAGAAGAGCCAATGTAGCTCAGTGGTTGAGCACCTACTTCCCATATATGAGGGTCTGGGTTCAATCCCTAGTACCTTCTAAAAAAAAAAAAAAAAAGAAATAAAGAACGTCCAAATTAGAAAGAAAGAAGTAAAATGTTCACTATTTGCAGGGGACTTGATTCTGATTTTAGAAAGTCCCCCAGAATCTACAACAAACCCACTAGAGCTAATGAGTTCAGCAAAGTGGCAGGATATAAGATCAATATGCAAAAATCAATAGTGTTTCTATACACTAGCAATTAGCAAGCTGAGGAAGAAATCAAGAAAAAAAAGTCCATTTACAATAGCAACTAATAGAATCAAATATCTAGGAATAAAATTAACCAAGGATGTAAAAGACCTGTATTCTGAAAACCACAAAAATTGCTGAAAAAAAAAATCAAAGAAACCTTAAGTACATGGAAGGACATTGGTGTTCGTGGATTAGAAGACTAAATATCATTAAGATGTCAAGTCTACCCAAATTGATATAGATTCAATGCAATCCCAATAAAAATCCCAATAGCCATTTTTGCAGAAACGGAAAAGCCAACTATCAAATTTATTTGGAAGGTTAAGGGGCCCTGAACAGCCAAAACTGTTTTTAAAGAGAGGAAACAAGTTTAAAGTCACTTCCTGACTTTAAAGCGTTTTACTTAGCTAAAGTGTTAAAAACAAAACAACAGCCTGGTTCTGACATAAAGATAGATTGACCAATGGAACTGAATTGAGAACTTGGAAATAGACCCCCACATATATGGTCAGGTGATTTTTGACACAGCTGCCAGGTCCATTCAACTTGGATGGAATGGTCTCTTCAAAAAATGGTTTTGGGATAAGGGAATGAAACAGGACCCCCGTCTCACACTTTACACAAAGATTAACTCAAAATGCATCAAACACCCATATATGACAGCCAGGACCATAAAACTCCTAGAAAGAAATGTAGGGAAGCATCTTCAAGATCTTGTGGTAAATGGTGATTTCTTAGACTTTACACCCAAAGCATGAGCAATGAAAGAAAAAAAATGGAACTTCTTTAAAAGTGAATACTTTTGTGCTTCAAAGGAGTTTGTAAAGAAGGTGATAAGGCAGCCTACCACCTTTCTACCAATGGGAGAAAATATTTGGAAACCACATATCTGATATAGGTTTAATATCCAGAATCTATAAAGAAATCCTATGATGCAACAATAAATAGACAAACAACCCAAAATTAAGAAACGGTTTGAATAGACAGTTTCCAAAGAAGAAATACAAATGCTAAAAAGAACATGAAAAGATGTTCCACATCACTTGCTATTAGGGAGATGCAACTCAAAACACCAATGAGATTTCATTTCACACCTATTAGAATGGCCACCATTAAAACAGAAAACTACAAGTGTTGGAGAGGATGTGGAGAAATAGGTACATGTATTCATGGCTGGTGAAAATATTGAATGGTATAGCTACTGAGGAAAACAGTTTGATGTTTCCTCAGGAAGCTAAGTCTGCAATTGTCATATAACCCAGCAATTCTTCTACTAGACAAATACCCAGAAGAACTGAAAGCAGGGATGCAAATAGACATTTTCCCACCAATGTTCATAGCAGCATTATTCACAATTGCCAAAAAATGGAAATAACCCAACTGCCCATCAACTGAGGAAAGGTAAACAAAGTGTGGTATATATATACAATGGAATATATTCAGCTGTAAGAAGAAATGAAGTCCTGATGCACGTGACAACATGAATTAACCTCAAAGACATTATGTTGAGTGAAGTAAGCCAGATACAAAAGAAGAACTGTTGTATGAGCTCACTAATATTAAATATAATGAGAAAACTCATGGAGTTAATGTCGAGAACACAGGTTCCCAGAAAACATAATGAGAGTAGAGAACATGGAGCTGATTCTTAATTTGTGCAGAATTCTTAACAAGGTTGATTGTAAATGTTTGGAAATGGATAGAAATGATGGTAGCACATTTTGAGTGTAATGAACAGCCCTGAACCATGTGTGGGATTGTGGTTGATAAGTGATGTTTAGGGTCATGTATGTCACTAGAAGGAAAGCTAGAGGATGAAACAGAGGACTGTGTAACACGGTGAACCTGTTGTGGACAGTGAAGGTGGTTAATAGTACAAATATAAAGATGTTCTTCCACAAAATAGAATATGTGTCACTATTACAAGGTATTAAAAATAGTGTGGTATATGAACAAAATAAACCTAATGTGAATGATGGACTATAATGAATAGTAATATTTTATCATTTTCCATCAATTGTAACAAAGCTGCCACACCAATGCTAAGTGTCAATAATAGGGGGAATTAAGAGGAATGAGTTTTTCCCTTTTTGGAGCTATGAAACTGTTCTATAATTGACCATGGTGATGAAAACACAACTCATTATACTAAGATCCCCTGGTTATACAGTTGGGATAGATTGCATGGTATGTGAAAAAAACGCAGGGGGGTAATAAAAGCAAGCTGCATATGAAAACGAAAGCAAAGATGCAATGACTGGCAAGCGGACTTGGCCCAGTGGTTAGGGCGTCCATCGACCACATGGGAGGTCCACGGTTCAAACCTCGGGCCTCCTTGACCTGTGTGGAGCTGGCCTATGCACAGTGCTGATGCACACAAGGAGTGCCCTGCCACACAGAGGTGTCCCCCGTGCAGGGGATCCCCAGGCACAAGGAGTGCGCCCCATAAGAACCGCCCAGCGTGAAAGAAAGCGCAGCCTGCCCAATGGTGCCACACACACAGAGAGCTGACACAAGATGACGCAACAAAAAGAAACACAGATTCCAGGTGCCGCTGATAAGGATAGAAGTGGTCACTGAAGAACACACAGTGAATGGATGCAGAGAGCTGACAACTGGGGGGGTGGGGGAAGGGGAGAAAAATAAATAATAAATCTTAAAAATAAAAAAAAGATGCAATGGCTGAACAATACATCACCCTACAAGAGTGTAGAATAGGAAGAACAACTGTTACAGATGTTGTGGGGGCCTTCCCATCATCCTTTCCACCCCTCCTCTGTTATGGAGTAGTCATGGTATATGGGTGGGAATGATGAGTTTCTGAATGGCTCCTGATTGGTTTAACCTAGTCAGGGAAGTCCATTCATCTTTTCCTAGTGATTGCTTCATGGGGGAGAGAGTTGTCCAATCAGAGCACAGCTAGGGACTTGTTTGATGGTTGCAGGACCTACATCTTTCTCTCCCATAGTGAATATGGAAGCACAAAGCCCTTATTGAGGGCAACCAACAAGGGAACCAACTTGACAGCAAAGACGAACCTTAGGAGTCAGAACTGAAAGAACTTCTGAGAAATGGAAAAGAGCCACAACTAGATTGCACCTGGAACTGATCTCTAGACATTTTTTTTTGAGTCAACAAATCATCATTATCACTTAAGCCTATTTGAACTATATACTGAAAATTCTCTTAACTCAGTTCTCCTCAAACAAAGTTGATTTTGTCCCCAGAAGTAATAGAGTTTATGGGAATGAAGGACACAATGGATGAGATTAAAATACATTAGAGGCACATAACAGCAGATTTGAATCGTTAGAGGACAGAATTAGTGATATCAAGGACAGAACATCTGAACTTGTAGACAGAAAACCAGGAAGAGAAAAGAATGGGGGAAAAAAATGGAAATGGGTCTCAGGGAACTGAATGACAACATGAAATGCATAACTCGTGTCCCGGAAGGGGGAGAGGATGGAAAAGGGGCAGAAAGAATATTTGAGGAAATAATCAAAAACTTCCCCAATCCTTATAAAAGATAAAAATATCAATATCTAAGAAGGACAATGCACCACAAACAGAATAAATCTAAATACACCTACCCTGAGATACCTACTATTTAGTATGACAAATATCAGAGATAAAGAGAGGATTCTGAAAGCAGCAACAGGAAAACAAAGCATCACATAAAAGGAAATCTCAATAAGATTAACTGCTGACCCCTCACCAGAAACCATGGAGATGAGAAGACAGGGATATGATGTATTTAAGGTACAGAAAGAAAAAAATTGCTAGCCAAGAATTCTGTATCTGCCAAGCCTGTCCTTCAAAAATGAGGGTGAGATTAAAGTCTTCAAAACAAAGAAAAACAGAGAGTATGTTGCCAAAAGACCAGAATTACAAGAGATACTAAAGGGAGTGCTTTAGCCTAAATGGAAAAAACAAGGGTGAGAGTATAGAAATAAAGATTATTAAGAAGGCTAAATTAAAGGTTAAAAAGACAGATAATAGTAAGATATGACAACAGAAAGTCAAAGGATAAACTGGATGATGCAAGTAAATGTCTTTCAGTAGTAACACTGAATGTTAATGGCTTAAATTCCCAGAACAAAAGACATACACTGATAGAATGGATGAAAAAATATGAGTCATCTATTTGTGGTCTACAAGAGACTCACCTCAGATGTAAGGACATAATCAGGTTGAAAGTGAAAGGTTGGAAATAGATTTTTTTTTTTTTTAAAGATTTATTTTTATTTATTTAATTCCCCTCCCCTCCCCCGGTTGTCTGTTTTCTGTGTCTTTTTGCTGCGTCTTGTTTCTTGTTTCTTTGTCCGCTTCTGTTGTCGTCAGTGGCACTGGAAGTGTGGGCGGCGCCATTCCTCGGCAGGCTGCTCCCTCCTTCGCGCTGGGCGGCTCTCCTTATGGGTGCACTCCTTGCGCGTGGGGCTCCCCCACGCGGGGGACACCCTGCGTGGCACAGCACTCCTTGCGCGCATCAGCACTGCGCATGGGCCAGCTCCACACGGGTCAAGGAGGCCCGGGGCTTGAACCGCGGGCCTCCCATGTGGTAGACGGACGCCCTAACCACTGGGCCAAAGTCCGTTTCCCGGAAATAGATTTTAAATGTAAAACTATTATAAGGATGAAAAGATCATTATATATTAATAAAAGGGACAATTCACCAAGAAAAAATAACATATTAATGCACCTAACCTGGGTGCCCCAAGATACATGAGGCACGCATAATAGACATCTCTACAATAATAGCTGGAGACTTCATTCCACCACTCAGCATTGGACAGAACATCTGGACAAAGGATATGAAAATTGACCTACACCTGACATTTACAGAGCATTACACCCCAAAACAGCAGGATACACATTCCTTCAAGTGCTCATTAGTCCTTCTCCAGGAAAGACCATATGTTGGTTACAAGACAGGTCTCAATAAATATAAAACAACTGAAGTTATATAAAACACTTACTCTGATCATACCAAAATGAAGCTGGAAATCAATACTGGAGAGAAAAAGGGAAAATTCGCAAATATATGGAAATTAAACACCACATTTTTAAATAATCAGGGGGGTCAAAGAAGAAACTGCAAGAAAATTCAGTAAATATCTTGAGATGAATGAAAATGAGGACACAGCATATCAAAGCCTATGGGATACAACAAAGGCAATGCTGAAAGAAAAAATTATAGTCCTCAATGCTTACATTGAAAAAGAAGAAAGAGATAAAATCAAAGACCTATATGCATACCCGGAGGAATTAGAAAAGAATAGCAAACTAACCCCAAACCAAGCCAAAGGGAAGAAATGATAAAGATCAGAGCAAAAATAAATGAAATTCATTACCAAAAAAACTATAAAGAGAATCAACAAAACCAAAAGTTTATTTTTTGCGATCAACAAAATGAACAAACTCTTAGCTAGTCTGGCAAAGAAAAAAAGACAAGATGCAAATAAAATCAGAAATGAGAGGGAGGACATAACCATTAGCCCCACAGAAATGAGATCATAAGAGGATAATATGAGCAACAGTACTCCAAAAAACTAGACAATGTAGACAAGATGGACAAATTCCTAGAAACACAAGAATGGACCATACTGATCCTAGAAGAAATAGAAGATCAACAAACCAATTACAAGTAAATATACTGAAACAGTCATCAAAAACCTCCCACAGATGAAAAGTCCAGGACCAGATGGCTTTACAGGTGAATTCCACGAATCATTTGAAGACCATCTAATACCAATATTGCTCAAGTTTTTAAAAAAAAACTGAACAGGAAGGAATGCTACCAGACTCATTCTATGAAGCCAACATGACCCTAGTACCAAAAACCATATAAAGATACTATGACACCAAATGCAATGAATTGACACAATGATG
The DNA here is from genome assembly GCF_030445035.2 of Dasypus novemcinctus. NCBI lineage: Eukaryota > Metazoa > Chordata > Mammalia > Cingulata > Dasypodidae > Dasypus > Dasypus novemcinctus. Next base: position 43,183,008 of record NC_080694.1, on the reverse strand, counting down.
AAAGAGGTTGTTGGAGTGGGAGGTGGGGGGGGGGGTAAATGGAAACCTCTTATGTAGGTTCCCATATAAAAAAGACGTAAACCTTTTTTTTAAATGTAAGATTTTTTGTGATCTATATATCTTTTTAAAAAGACAATTAAAAAAAGATACTAAAAGAAAATTACAGACCAATATCTCTAATGAATACAGATGTAAAAATCCTCAACAAAATTCTTGCAAACTGAATTCAAAAGCTCATTAAAAGAACTATACTCAACGATCAAGTGAGTTTTATCCCAAGTATGCAAGGGTTTTTCAACACAAGACAATTAGTGTAATAAACCACATTAATAAATTGGAGAAAAATCACATGGTTCTCTCAATTGATGCAGAAAAGGCATTTGACAAAATACAACATCCTTTATTAATAAAAACACACCAAAAGAAAAGAATAGAAGGAAGTTTTCTCAATATGGTAAACTGCATATATGGAAAACCTACAGCTAACATTGTACTCAATGGTGAAAGACTGAAAGCTTTCCCACTGAGCTCAGGAACAAGACAAGAATGGCCACTACTGTTAGTCAGTATTTTGCTATGGCCACCACTGTTAGTCAGTATTTTGCTAAAGGTTCTAGCTAGAGCAATCAGGCTAAAGAAATAAAAGGTACCCAAACAGGAAAGTAAAATTTTTGGTATTCCATGATATGATCCTATATCTGGAAAATATTGAAAAATCCACAAGAAAGCTTTTAGAATAGACAACTTCAGCAAAAAAACAGCTCTTCAAAAGAAAAAATCTACTATACGAAAAGGATATATCTAAGATGGCCTCAATTCCTGAAATGTTCAGATATTTTAAGTGCATCTTTGACTCCCTGACATAATTGAAAAATGTCAAGTTATCTTTAATGTAAGGTAAACTGAATGAAGTCATTGATATAATCTCCAGAATTTCTAAAATTTTACCTTTTTATTTTTGGAAGGCAGAGAAAGCTATCTGAATCAGCTTCAAATTAAATCTGAAAGAACTAAACTTTTGGGAAGCAGATGTTGCTCAAGCAATTTTGATTCCCAGGGCCTCCTGATGAAGGTGAGCTAGCCTGTGCAGGACAGCTGGTGCAGCAAGGTGACACAACAAAAAGAAATAGAGGAGAGACAATAAGAGACACAGCAGACTAGGGAGCTGAGGTGGCATAAGAGATTGAGCACCTCTGTCCCACTCCAGAATGCACCAGGATCGGTTCCCAGTGCCGCCTAAAAAGACAAGACAAGCAGACACAGAAGAACATACAACAAATGGACACAGAGAGCAAACAACGGGGGGAGGGGGAATAAATAAATCTTTTAAAAAAGAACTAAACTTGCTAGTTTGGATTTATATCGGAATGGTGCACAGTAGCCATATGGTAACAGGAAACAGCTAAATAAAAATGCAACTCAAGACATTCTTTACAACAAAATTTGTTTCAGCATAATATGACTGCCAGAAGGTAGTTAATAAATCCAAATTATAATTTCAAACCCATTTTGATCTATTTTTACATATCATTTATTTAATTCTTTTCTCTGCTCCAGAATCACCTTCTAATGAATAATTTTGAGTAGTGAATAATACACTTACCTTTACTCCTACTCCTGGAAATAATCTAACAAAAAGAAAAACATTAAGCTCATGTTATAAAAATATTAATAGCATTATAACTTATAACATTTAATGCATTAATATTGATCTCTCTCTCCTAGGCAGGAGTGGACTTTAAACCATGAAAAAAATTTTAGAGAAAGCCTATTTGGGCTTCAATCATTTTATTAAGATCCGTATATTACCCTCAAGACATATTTGTATGTATAAAAATAAATCACTTTGTTTTTCTATAAAATTGTTTCTGGAACCAAACTGGCTGCAAACAAATGTTTGTTTCTATTTCAGATAATAATATTCTAATAATAAAATGTGGAGCCTTTTAGCAAGACCCCGATCTTTAGAAATCCAGGTTTTCTAGATAACTTGAAGATTCCTGCAGCTCACCAATGAGATCTTCTCAGGGAAGTCTCCTGCCCTCCCTTACCAAGGCTGTGTCCAGGAAATCTTCTGTAACACGAATCAGGGGTGGGTCTGAAGCTACGTCTTCTATGGTCAGAAATCCTGTTGTTCTTTCAAACCAGGAAACCATGTACATGGGCAAAGAAACACTCATGGAACCACATGTTGGAGTAACTACGGCCTATGCAATAAAATTCCACAAGGTAATTCTCTCACTAAAGCAAAACAACTTCCCATTTCCTATCAGTTCATTTGGGCCTGGCTTCGGGCCTCCAGCTTAGGGCACTAAGTCACTGCTACACGGTGATAATAACTGAATGCTCAAATATTAGCAGGAATTGGAGACTTGGCCAAAATCAGGGCCCGAAAGTCCTTATGGGGCAGAGCCAGTAGGTAAAGTTTAAGAGATGAATGAGCCTCCCCAATACAGGAGAGATGCTCATAGTCTGGAAGTAGAAAACAAACGACCGAAGGAGCTGCAGCATTTGGAAAACGCACCCTGTGTATGCGTGGTTTACAGGAAACAAGCCTCGGGCTTGGCTGCCTCTCATCCTCTTTTGCTGAAAGCTTCCAGCCAGTTGAAGAATTGTTTCCCTCACCCAAATTTACATTAACTTGCTAGGATTGGTCTGATGTAGAAAAAGTATCTATAGACCTTCCTAGAATTTATTCAGTAAAGCAAGTTTGAATTTTTTCTTTTTTTTTTTTTTTTTTTTGCTGAGAGTGGTCACTCCTAGAAGGAAGAAGAAAAATTCTGCATGCAAATTTAGAAATCATCAGCTTGACTATAAAGTTAATAAAAATGAATCTGGGAAGAAAAGCTCTTACAGGTATAGAGGCTTTGTCCATGCTAAAGACTCCGAGCACCCCGGAAGAATAACATGGACAAAATAATCAGTTCTCAAACTTGGCTGCAAATTAGGAAAACCTGGGGAGCTTTGGCAACGGTTGCCTGGACGCATTCCAGACCAATTAAATTGGAATATCTGGGAACACAAGTCAGGCAGTGCATTAAAAAGTTCTCCAGGTGATTCTAATGTACAGAAATTTTTGAGCACCACTACTATGGTACTTTCATCTCAAATCATACACATGTTTGCATTGGATTGAATCACCCACCTTCTCCTGAAGCACCCTTTGCCCTGACAGCCCAAATGTCGACAAGGGAGGAAAGGTCTCTCAAAGTGCACTCACTGCTAAGGCTTTATTTTTCTCCCTCTCTAAATTCATGCTCAAAATTCTATGCTTTTATATACCTTAGTCACCATCCCATCTATCCCCCCCAATCTCCCTCCCTGCCCAAATATAAGTGTAGATATAGACTGATACAGAGAAGTGGGGAAAATGCCACATTACTTGACCAATACTTGGGAACAGGCAATCACTCACTAAGCCCTTTACCATGAGTGTTCATTGTCTAACACACACCAGCTGCCCCCACAGCTGCATCATTACCAGAAGCCAGGCATAATAGTCACTGCTTGTTGTTAAGCACGTGGTATCAAAGAAGATCATAGGGTATGTGACTAAAGATGTTCCCTTCTATAGGAAATTCTTATCCTGTGGAGTAAAATTACTTCCAAGTCCCCTTTGTGTTGAGCCTGAAAACACAACTGCTAAAAGCAGAGTCTAGCATCCCATCTGCTTTGATAATATATTTTTATTCCCCTTGGACAAAACCACATGGAATAACAGATTTTAGAATGTGTTTAAATTATGGTTAAGACGTTTCCATCACCAAGTAGAATTCCAATGGAATATGGAAACTCTTACCTGACTTCAAAATGCCTGTAGAGATTTGATCTGACACTAAAAATAAAATTAAAAACACACACAAAACCTTGGGCCTTCTTAAATCTAAATAGGAAATTCAGGTTAAAACAGATCCCAACTTACACACCCTAAAGAACCAGCTGAAGGTTCCAAGGTACCCCTGGGACATCCCTGCCCATTTTCTTCGGAGTTTTATCCCCTCTTCCCTGCTCCCTGTTATCTGCAAGTAAGTGCATTAGGCAGTTAGGTTGGCTTAAATGCAAAATGAAATAAGGACAGTTTGCATAAGTACAGTCCTTAGATCCCGATCTTCCACAAACACTTTTACAGTCCCTGAGAGGAGTTAGGGAGAGCCTGGAGTTCATTCTTTCTCTCCTAGAGTGGAAGTCCAATAGTTAGAGGCATTTTAAAGTGAAAATGGACAGAGTATACTCCCTGGCCCAGCCTGATCTTAATAAACTTCAGCAACTAAAGACCAGGGGGTAAATCAAAGATACTAATTCCAACCAGAAAATCCTTCTGCCCCTCTACCTCACCCCACCAGTAAATAGTTTTAGGGCTGCAAAACCTCATGCTAAAAAGAGAAGAATTGCAGCAAAAGATTTTGCAAGCTCTGCTTCGCTTCCAGATGCCATTTAAAAAGCACTCATTGCCTTCTGGCTAATTTAAAAAAAACAGAATAAAATTTCTTAACTGGGATGACAAGATAAAAATTTTCTATTTTTCAGGTTAAACCAGGGCATAGAAAATGGGGGAAGTGGGGCCTTATGTGGGCATGGGGAAGTATTTAATGATGTTGTGTCTATGTCCAATCCTGTTAATGAAAGTTGATTAAATAGTTACAGAGCCTTTGGGGGGTGGCATGGGAAATATATAAAAGTCTACTCCCTACTTATCCTCACAAGTTCACTGAAATAATAAAAACATGCAATTTTGTAGTCATCTCTACTGCATAAGCTTGTCAAGGTGAGATGTTCTAACTCATTCTTGTCTACTCCCAAAGGGCCCTGCCCAGCTCATACATCAGGAAATGTGCTGAGTTTAACTTGTGATTGGATATAGGCAATAAGCATGGGTATCAATTGTTTTTTTTTCAAATCTGATTTCAAATAAATAGAAAATACTAGACAAGTGAATCCACTCTAGTTCTTTAAGTTACCAAAAGCCCCCCAAATTAAAATATGACACTTATCTTTGGAATGAGTCCCTGTTGAATGAGCAAAGGCTCATCTTCTTGGAAGTCATCTAGGAGGAATCGCTGAACACACTTCAGCAATAGGGAAACATGCTGAAATTCATTTTTATCCAGTTCCTAGATATTAGAGCACACTAAGTTAAAACCATGATCACACATTGGTATTCCAGTCAAAAAACAAAAACGAAAAGACAACTTGCCTTGTTTATTGATTGGTCAAGGTGGTATAATAGATGATGATTATATTTTTGGGGAAAGTGGCGCTCTCTCTGTTGAAAATACTCTTTCATTTTCTGAAATCCTTTCCCATGGACTGCATCAGTAATAAGCGATTGAAGCTAGAAAGTTGATGGTTTGCAAATTACTTTCCCCAAGAACTTTGCTTTCATGGTAGTATTTCCAACTAATCATCACTGTCAATAACAATTCAGAGTAGAAGTAATAGGAGGTCAAAATAGGATACAGATCTATAATCCTGAACAGTAAATAATCATGTAGCAAATTAATCAGTTTCTCCTAGCTTGAAAGAGGAGTTCTCAAAATGTGGTGCCTGGAGGGGGCACAGCAATCTGTTAACAAGCTCTCCAGGTGATGCTGATGCATGCTACAGTTTGAGAATCCCTGATTCAAGGAAAACTACACTTAATAGGCACCAGTAGGTGAAAAGACTATCCTCAGCAATGTTGGAAATTCTAAACCACGAAGAAATGCAAGCAGATTATCACTCATTACAAGACAAAAATGATCAGACTAGAAAGTAGAAAGGGAATTCAAAACTAATGATTACAAATTATGGAAGTTGATGACAAATATGCAGATTAGACTGTAACAAATGCAATTCATCTTTTCTGCCTGAAGGTTAGTCAAGACATACTTCTAATTGTATACAGTTGACTAAGATACGTCCTTAAATATCTGTACTATAAAACAGGATTTTTACTTTTTTAAAAAGTCCTGTCAAGGCCTACAGGCCAAATTATAATATGAATTATTTTAATAAGGAGGTATTCCACTGTATACACTCACTTATTTTTAGTATCAGTTTAAATGGGGACACATTTGAAACCATTCCATTTAAACTGACTACTTTCTTTATTAAGCTTCCTCATAGCGAGTCTTTTTATATGCCAAATGGGTTAAGTGAGCTGCAGATGGTCTCATTTAAACCTCACCACTACCCTGCAAAGTTAGATTCTTTACACGGATAGTAAAACCAAGACAGAGAAAAGTCAAGAGCTTGGGTGAGATCACCAACTGGGATTCCTACCCAGATTATGCGACTCAGCAGATCATGCTTTCACCTATTCAGAATAAATCCACATACTTGGCCTCAGTCCCAGAGCTCTGTGCTATCAGATAACTTCTTTAGCCTAACTTCCCTGCTAAAGGGTCCTAGAATAAGGCAAGCCCTTCCTTGCCTCAGGGCCTTTGCACGGGCTGTTCTAGGCCTTGACTGCTTTGCCCGACTACTCTCCCCAAGCCGACTCCTTGTCACCTACTTCCTCCAACCCCCAGAACTCCAGCTTTTTTCTTCCAGGGCCACCTTTTCTAAGGCAGTAGGCCAAGGAGGCCTTCAGACCCAACTATTCTCCATTACAATGCTGTGTTCTTTCTTTCCCTACTACTTTGTTCATTGCTCTCTTTGCCAGCCTCTAAATTCCATGAGGGCAGGAATCTTCGTTTGTTTTGTTCAGGTGTACTGTCCTACCTACACCTACAATAGTACCAGGTACAAGAGAGCTTAATCCAGGATGCTGGTAGGATATGATGAAGGTAAACTTAGCAGGACTTGGTGATAAGTTAGATGTGGGAGGTTAAGGAAAGAGAAGACACAAAGAAGATTCCTCTGCTTCCGGCTTGAGCAACTGGAGGAACAATTGTGCTAGTGGCCCAGGAAAGACAGGGTGGTGCTTAAGATGTCAAAAACAAAAAGGTGGATAAATCATGGGAATAATTAATGATTTTTTTTTTATTTGCTGGTCACAACCACTTTTGCTCTTTAGCACTTTAGGTTATGAAGAGAAAAAAGCTGTTAATAAATCTAAGATACATGAAAAAGATGAATTAATTCTTCCTTTGTAAAGAAGCTTTAGAAAGAGCATACATACATACACACACACACACACACACTCAAAATAAACTTGATCTTTACCCAGAAAGCATTCTGAGCTGTCCCACTTCCATCATCTTCCTTAACAGACTGCAAAGGATCTTCTCTCTGTGCACAATAAAAAGGTGGTTTAAAAAAAAAAAAAATTCCTACAGAGAAATGCATGTCAAGTTTTAAAAATAAAAAAAAAGGTTTATCTTTTTTCATGAAAAAACTTGCTCATATTACTGATTTTAGGCATAGTACTTTTTAAAACCCTTCCCATCCTTTAATACTGTCTGACACAGTACAACCTACCACAAAAAGCAAAACCACCGTCATTTGAATAAATGATTATACAAAATAAGCAAATGCAAACTGCTACACGGATGACTATAAATAGAAGGAAAGTCTCTGAATAAACCTTTTTCAGAAGGAGAGCTTGTAAAATGAAGTTAAATAAAAAGTATCTTTCAAGACCAGTCATGTGCTTAAGCTTTAAGTTTCTGATGTATATACCTTTTAAATGTTACTGTAGGAAATTTCAAAGATCAAATATCAAGAACCCAAGGTAAGTGTCCAAACACGAGTAGTGAATTGTGGCACATCTTCTTCAAGAGGTAAACCTGGTTTACCATCTGTTTTCACAAGACATTAGGCTACCTTAAATAACCACACATTATTGTATTAAACACCTGTGCTCACTTCAACCCAACAATTTAATTGAAAAGCACACGTAAAAAATATTTTAGAAGGTCTCTAGTTTTTTTAATAAGCCTTAGACAGTTCTACTTCTATATAAATTTGACCAAAATCCTTAAATATCAGCATATTTTACAATTTTGTCGTCCTTACTTATAAATCTGAAATTTTGAGTGAATTCAAAAACCCAGATCCAGACTTGTTAACTTTTTCATCAGAGTATTCAACTAAATGAACTCTGAAAAGTTTGCGCCCTGGGCGCTACCAAATCCTCTAGTTTCCCGGAAGCCTTAGGGGTTGTAATTTGCAAGACACTTGGCTGAAATTCCAGCACTTGAGATCGCAATTCTGGGTGCCTGCACCTTCTACGGAGCAAGCGGGTAACGAGGGCTGGAAAATAGGCTGGGAAAACAGCCCAAGCAACTTGGAAAGAACTACCTCACTGCCTGCGAACGGGAAACCTCCGGTTCCCTTCCCGTGTTTTCCTAACAAGGAACCAGAAGTTTCTATTCTGCTCGAGGTCTAACTGAAAGCTGTCAATTAACTCCAAAGAAAACCTAAAGGAGCCTGAAGTGCCCAAAGGGCGCGGGAAGGGTTGGTCCCTCGGCGCCAGGGGACGGCGCCGCGCGCGGGGTCCCTGGGCGAACACGCCAGGCTGTGCCCAGGAGCGAGCGCCTGGGGCTGGGGACGCCTGAGCCCGGGCCTGACCACCGCGGGGACACTCCCTGGACACTCACCGCCTGCATCCCGCGGCTCCGGGTCCCACGCCCCTGCGGACGCGAGTCTTCTCCCGGAATGCTAACTGAAGACCCCGCTGCTGAAATTAATTGCAATTTCGTTTGCGACTCAAGGAACGCGTGCAAGCACCTAGCAACCACGGTCGGAGCACCTGGGCGCGCGTCTTGTCCCACCCTCCATACACAGGCCCTTGAGAAAGCGAGAATTAAAAGGGTGTGAACAAAGGCCCTTCAACAGTGGTTACGTGCGAAATTCCAAACCTTTCGGAAGCGCGCGGTCCAATTTTCTCTCCACCTTCAACTCCTTTAGCCCAGGGGGCTGTTTTGGATTCTTTGATACACGCGTGCACCGAAATTGAACTTCTTCCCCTAGGGATCAGACTTGGACCTGAAATAGCGGCTGTACTCTTGATATCCCAGACGAAGGTTTTTGTTTTGTTTCGTTTTAAATGCCACGCTTATACTGAGACCAAAATTTAAAAAAAATATATATATATATATTTTTTTTTCATCCAGCTTGGCTTGTTGTCTGCCCACTTCCTTTAAGCCGACAAGCCTGTGTGTACCAGTCACCAGGTCTAAGGGAAGGCGGTGTGTTTTGTGCGCACAGCGGCAAAAATAAGTGAAACTGGGGTTTTCTTTTAAAACGAACGAAGGAACTAAACCCCGCAAATCAAACCTCCCTTGCGTAAAAATCGATTTGGCCTGTAACAACTATATGCTATGGGTTTTCACGGCTTGATGTTTCAGGAAGGTATTTGTTTATCTCAAAGTAGACCATAAAGTGAAAGCAGAACCCCTCCTAGCTCAGGCTGCGCGCGCGCCTCCGGTCCTTTCAAAACGATGCTTATTTCAAAGTCCCGCATCTCCATTTCCTGGCAAATATGGTGTAAATAGAATTAGATTAATTTACCTATTTTAATGTAAACTTAGGAAAGCCAAAGGCTTGTTTGTTTCCTTTTGGAGTAATGTGATATTACAAAATAAAAACTGTCATCAAGAACAGGACAGCTGGGACTATTTACAGTGTTCTGAATCATTGCAAATCGTGAGGTAAAGACGAAGAATAATTTTTTGAAAACAAAAAATACAGTTTAAATGCAAATTGCTTTGGAAAATATAATACAATTGAGCTTTTCTTAATATTACGTGGAAAACTTTGTACTCAATTATTTTCAGATTTGGCGGGGGGGGGGGGGGTGGGGGGTGGTGGTGATATTTTTCGAAGCTCCAGGATGTAGTATACTCAAAAATTCAAAAGACATTAAAGAGCGGAGCGGGTGGCTCAGTGATTGAGCGCCGGCCTCCCAGGTTCAATCACGGGTACCTCCTAAAAACAAACAATCGAAAAAAACCAACTCTCCTTTGGGATCGGATGTAGCTAGTTCGGTAGTGGAGCAACTGCTTCCCACGAATGAGGTCCTGGATTCAATTCCCAGTACCTCCCTTAAAAAAAATTAAAGATAATAAAATAGACAACATTAACATTTATGTATTTTAGTATACTTTCCACTTTGATTCAATTCTTCTACTAACATATTTTACCCAGACATAATTTTAGGTCAACTTGAAATGTATCCTCTCATTCTTCTGAAACTAAATATGATGAAGGCTTTATGACATTTTTTTTGGACCAAAATCCATTTAGAAGAAGTATATGATTAATTGTTTTGCCTTTAACATTAAAAAAGGTTATATTTATTTATGTTTTTGAAGGTAAGGACTTTCTAGGAACATTCCAAAAGCAGAGAGACAAGAAATGGTCTAACATTGTTTGTAATAAGACCAGAAGTTAATCTCTGCATTCTCAGAGGTAATTTTCTGCTTTCAAGTGATTTGAAAAACATTTTAAAGTATAAATTATCTGAAACTATCACATTTGACAAAACACCAATTTGTTTTTAAACTGAACTGCTAACACACAACAACAAAAAGCCGCTGAATGAAGGCGCTGCCGTAACCTTCGGTAATCCAAAGGTTGACACCAAAGTCTGGGCATAGTACTGGGTGAAAAGTGGACACAGCCCTTCGTTCCCACCCAGACCTTCATAATGACCAGTTGAGAGTGACTCTGACCAGAAACCCTGGGGATCTTTGGGGGACAGAAGGCTGGGCGGTGGGCGAAGACATCACTTTCTTCTGCGAGGACTTTTCGGCTGTGCACAGACTAAGTCCAGGTTAAAACTAGCTCCTTTTGTGGGTCATAAGCATGATGAATGGGTGTTCACGCGCGTGCGCGCGTGTGCAACCTTGTTAGGACGTAGGCACATTATCCGTCTGACATGAAAAAAAAAAAGCTGGAACAAGTAGCCACTGGCTTCCGCCCCAAGCTGGTCCCCGGGAGCTCTCCACTGCTCTGCAGCCATTGGCCGGCTGCTAGAAAGGGCACCTCACTCCTCGCTGGGCTTTTCCGAGGAAGCCTGCCTGTGACCTTGACCCGGCAGGTAGGAGGAGCCGCGGCGCGGACGCGCCTTTGCTTCTTCAGGCGCTTTCCCGCACTTTGTGTGCCGAGGGCGCGCCTGCTTTTTCCGCCTTTCGCCCGCGCGAGGGACCAATCCTGCGAGAGGCGCTGGCAAGGGCGCCCTCCCGCCGCGTCCCGCGCAGCATTCGGCGGCGCCAAGGCCCAGGGGGCGCAAGTCTCCGGGTTTGGGGTAACGTGGGTTCGGGGCATCCTCCTCTGCCAAGGATCCGCCTGCAGGGGCCGGCTCGTCTTTCGCTGGGGCTGGGAACCCAAGCTTCTCGAGCAGGGAATAAATTCTGGAAGCGCATCTTCGCAGCCGCCCAGGGCCCTTGGTGGGTCCAAAGAGCGACTGAAGAAGCGCCAATCGATTTATTTTATTGGGCGCCTCCACGCGCGGGAAGCGCCCCGGGTGAGGTGGCCGGGGAAGGTGAGGTGATCAGGCGATCGCCCAGATGCTCTGGTGGAGAAGGCCTCTGCCCTGGCCCTGGGGGAGCCCACGGTGCCCTCTGCCTCCTCGCTGGGGTCCTCCAGTCCCAGAAAACCTCCTTAACCTGGAATAGGAGTAAATATTAATACGATTTTGTCATGGTATTTCGAGAAATATTTTTTAATGGCGAATTTTAAAGAGTTGTTTCAGGAGGCGACAACTGAGAGCTCACCGAGTCCCAAACCCTCATTTAAAAGATAAAGGAAATTGAGGCCCAGGATGAGGAGAGGCCGAAGTAGAGCTACCCGCCTGGAGAGACCCTCCGCTGGGGGCGGCGGAACTCCCCTCCCCTCTCCCCTTCCCACCCCCCCACCCACCCCCCCCCCCCCAGGCTCAGAGGGGCCGCAGCAAGAGCCCGGAACAGGGGTCCAAAGAGGGCCGGCCCCCAGCAGGGCGGCGTGGCGCGGTTCCTCGGGGGCCAGACACCGCTCCCGCGCTGTCCTGCACTTGGCCCGGCTGTCAAGGCTCTTGCCTCGAAAGCCTCCACCCAAGCCTTCTGCTAAACCTCGGAGGAGGGGCGTCGATAGAGGTTTAAAAACAAGCTTTTTAACTTAAATGAGACTTTCCAGCTTCCTCACTAACACCCACCCCCCAACCCCATCTAGGCAGGCTGGAGAACTTTCAGCACCACGGGCGGGGACAGGGCTTCGCACAGTCCAGCTTCGGGAGCGCTGGACGAATCGCAGGCGCCGGCTCTCTCCTTCCCTCCTCCCTCCCTCTCTATCTCCGCACACAGACACGCACGAGCGCGTGCCACTTTCTTTTTAGAGACAAAAAGGCACCTAGCGCACCTCTCGGGTTTTTTTTTTTTTTTTTGTCTTTCAGGATCCTGGGCGGAGAGCGCCAGAGGGCAGAGGCGGCTGCCGGCGGCCGCGGCGCGGAAGGCGGACTGTGTGTGCTCCCGGGGGATGACGCTCATCTGGGACATCAACGACCCGCAGATGCCGCAGGTGCGCGAAGCCGGGGGTGCACGCTCGCGGGGCGCTGTCCACCCAAAGAACGGGGAGCTGGCATCCGAGTCCTTTAACTGTGCGGCACCCCCCACCCCAGCGCACCCACAATCAAACCCGACAGCTCTCAGAAGTAGAGACAACTTCTCTAGACTCTCAAAGGGTAGAGCCACTTCATCTCCCAGTTCTTTCCATGCGCTCGCCGGAAAACTCACGGAAAGTGAGCCAGAACTTTCCATTAGGCTCCACGTCGAGGCGGGAGCAGGATCCCTCTTCCCTTCACTCCCCTTTAAGCAGCGTTGGTTTTAAGGGTAGAATTCAGGTGCCTATCCCTTACCCATTCTTTGCAATCACGAGAAACTTAAGGGAAAATCGCACCGAATGTAAAGATCACTGTTTCTCAAGGAACAAAACAGCGAGATACAATCATAAGTCGAGGTAGCCTGAATCTTTAACAAAAAGTGCAACTTGGGCAATTTCTTCAAACTGGCTGCCGGGATGAAGCACGGCTTCTTGGAGACTCCTGATTTATTCTAACTATGCTAAAGGTTCTCACAGAGTCTCTAGAATTTGGAATTTGGACATAACTTCTGAGCTTACTTCTCTAATGGCAGGGAAATCTCCATCCTTTTAGGGTGAATTTGATTTTTTTTTTTTAATGGCCCAAAGTAGTTTGGAACCAAGTCCAGGAATGACATGGGCAAAATGCTTGGTCCTACTGATTCAGGTATAAAAAAAAATTGGAGTTTTTTTAGATGGAGGGGTGTGGGAGACAGTGGCTCTCCAAGCATTGGCAAAGATGATGTTGGACAATGTTGTGGCATAAGGCATGGCATGGCAGATATGTGTTTATTCATCTATTATGTGTCAGTGTTCAGATGGACAGCAATTCATTAGCAAGGTTTTGTAGGCTTTCAAAGGGATTAGCACCCATTTGAATGTACATGTTTGTGGTAGATTTGCTTGTTTGTTTGAAGTCTGCCTGCCTGGCAGTCGTACTGTTTCATTTTGGCGAAATTGACCACAATTACTGATGCACATTGCATCCCTTACTGGCTTCTGTCCTCTTTAATTGACCTAAGGAACAAATCTAATATTGCATGTTAAGAGACCTCACATCCAGATAATGTAAAGATAGCTCATCTCCCAGGCATTTTCTACACTGCTTATGTAAATGTGAATTATTTTTCCTTTGGAAGCTGGATCCTAAGCGGGGAGGGTATGTAACAACTCAAAAGGGACATGGCAAGCTGAGAAATAGAAAAGAGACCTGGAGGCTGAACTCCTAAGCCCAGCCCTGCTCTGGCTAACCTGGGGGAGAGAGTGTACTGCCTGTATGACCTTGAGAATGTCCCTGAGTTTGCCTTAGTCTCAGGCTGCTCACCTGTCATCACGTGGGGGAACTCGATAACAATCTCAAACTCTCCTCCAGGTCTGCCGCCACTTTCAGTGTGTATGTGTGTGTGTGCATGTACATGCCAACACTTATAGCTAATGAAACCCAATCCTGGCAGCCTCCGCTGTTGTTTTGATTTAAAAATACAGTCTCTGTGGCTTCACCTTCAGGGTCACTACCTCATTAGATGGTGTGAGACATGTGAACCTAGTCTACTAACCTTACTGGGGAGCACAAAAAGGAACAGCCTCTTCTGGAAAATTGTCAACTTGTTACTGAGATCCTCAAAGTAAAATGTGCTCTTTTAAAACAGACATTCACATTCAGAGCTGGGCTCATCATTCTGTATTTCACTTGTCACTTACCTTCAATGTATTAATTTATGTCAATGACAACACTTGCGAGAAAAGCTAAATAAGACCTATGATTATTAATAATTATTTCAACATCATCCTGGTGGCATTGGAAAGAAAATCACCTTTTAACCTTATTACTCTTAGAATGGACAATATGAGTGATGTATGCAAATCTGAGTTATCCAACCGAGAGTGCTCCTGCTGTGCAAATGTTAGCATCTAATTTCCCTAGGGTGGTGGGAGGACAGAGGAGGTGCAAATAGCTTACCACTGGGACAATACTTTCCTGGCCTCTATCACACTGCTAAAGCTGTGATCCGCCACAGACCTGTTTAAATTCCGAGTTGTGCCACTGTTGGAAAGCTATCTGTATAATCTTCACTTCCTTCTCTGTTTAATAGAGAAGACCCCATCTTGCAGGGTTTCTTACTGCATATGAAACCCTTAGCTTAGTATGGTTTTTTGGGCTTTCTTGTCTCTGACCCAACTTCTCAACTCTGCCAGTGAAATGCGCAAGCAGCTATAGATGAGCAATAAACAAATGCCCCTGGCTGTGTACCAATAAAACTTTATTTTATGGGCACTAAAATTTGAATTCCATATAATTTTCATGTGCCACAACATCTAATTCTTCTTTTGATTCCCCACCCCCCAACCATTTAAAAGTGTAAAAACCATGCTTAGCTCACAGGCTGCACAGAAACAGCAGGTGGGATTCAGCCCCTGGCCTCTAGTCTGCCCCCCTCTGCACCCCCACATCCTAGAGAGTACCTTGCAAAGAGTCAGTGCTCAGTAAATAAGAATTCTGTATGAAATTTATATGCAGGAAAGACATTGTTGCAATAAAAATAATTCGTGAAGTGTACCTAGGCCACCAAATGTGAATACTAAAGCTGCGCTCAGTCATTTAGAGGTAAGTTGCTATTTCAGACATATGGTTCTTTGTTGAGGAGAATGATGATCCCATACTGTGGTAGGGAGATGCCCATGGGTTCTTGGACTCCCCAACACCCCAATTCTCCAGGTTTACCTTGACAGGTTCTACATCACACAATGCCCTTTGTTTGTTTATTGTTGTTTTTTTAAAAATAATTTTAATTTATTTTTGGAAGATACATAGATTACATAAAATGTTACATTAAAAAATATAGGGGATTCCCATATGCCCCATTCCCCACACACCCTACTTTTCCCACACTAATGACTTCTTTCATTAGTGTGGTCCATTCATTGCCACTGCTGAACACATCAATGTAGTGAACACATCTTGGAGCATTGCCACACAGCATGGATTATAGTCTACATTGTAGTTTACACTCTCTCCCACTTCATTCTGAAGGTTATGGCAGGATATATAATGTCCTGTATCTGTCTTTGCAATGCCATTCAGGACAATTCCAAGCCCCGAAAATGCCCTCCATATTACACCTCTTTTTCTCTCTCCCTGACTTCAGCACCTCCAGTGGCCACTGTCTCCACATCAATGACATTGCTAGAATCACAATAAGTCTACAGTAGAATACCAGTAAGTCCACTCTAGTCCATATTTTATTCCCCAGTCCTGAGGATTCTAGGACGGTAATACCCACTCCATCTTTAATTGAGAGGGGGCTTTGATCCCATAATGGCTGATGGATGGACTCTCTTGCTTGCACTTGTAGACTCTCTCATTTCCTTGGTGTGGTGGTTGTCCATCCTCACCTCCTTGCTAGTTGTCCTGGGTGAGTCCAATGAACTGGAGTGTAGGTGTTGCAATTCCACTGACGCTCACACAGTGCCGTTTTAACTTGGAAAGCTGTTGGCTGGGAGTGGGGGCAAAGCTGCTCTAGTCTTCACTGACAGTCTGGTAGCACTACTGATGTGACTAACAGATTTTGGATAGAGCATGAGCTTTTGCAGAAGAAGCATTGGGTGGAAGTAAAGGTATGTACAGACTAAATGCCATTCTGTGAAAGAGCACTCCAATTACGTTTTATCCTGGCACTTTGATAGTTAACTTGAATATATTTTCCACATTTAAAAACACCAAGAAGTGGATAACATAGTGGTAAGGAGTACAGACTCCAGAGCTGCCTCTCGCTAGTCTGTGTGACCTTGGTAAGTCAACTAACCTCTCTGCCCTCAGTTTCCTTTCTGTAAATGGTAGAAATGACAGTAACTATTGTCTGCCTGTGTTGTGAACTCTAGATGAATTGAAACGCGTAAAGCATTTAAGAATTAAGCACTATGAAGCATTTCCTGTTATTATTCTCCCAGTTGTCAGAATGCAGGACAAACTGGATGAGTGGGATTTTGTGAGAGCATAGTTTCCGGGTTTTAGATGTCTGGATTTTAAAACACATAGTTTTTATTCGAATTGTGCATGCAAAAGAAAGTAAAGCTCAATGGCTGCAGCTTGCACTTGATAAATCTGACCGCCTTGCCTGCCTGCGCGCGCCCCTCGCAGGAGCCCACCCACTTCGACCACTTCTGTGAGTGGCCCGACGGCTACGTGCGCTTCATCTACCGCGGCGACGAGAAGAAGGCGCAGCGCCACCTGAGCGGCTGGGCCATGCGCAACACCAACAACCACAACGGCCACATCCTCAAGAAATCGTGCCTGGGCGTGGTGGTGTGCGCGCGCGCCTGCGCGCTCCCGGACGGCTCCCGCCTGCAGCTGCGCCCGGCCATCTGCGACAAGGCGCGGCTGAAGCAGCGGAGCATGTGAGCGCGCGCCGCCGGGCGGGGCGGGCGGCCTTGGGCTCCAGGTTCCCTCTTCCCGACTAACTTCACTTTTCTTCCACCAGAAGGGCT
Source organism: Dasypus novemcinctus (assembly GCF_030445035.2). NCBI lineage: Eukaryota > Metazoa > Chordata > Mammalia > Cingulata > Dasypodidae > Dasypus > Dasypus novemcinctus. The sequence continues at coordinate 43,166,043 of NC_080694.1, read as the reverse complement.
GTTATTAAATATACCCCTCCTCTGGGTTTTGCAGAAAAGCATGCCCCAACTGTCATTCCACTTTGGAGTTGATTCCCTGCCGAGGGCACAGCGGGTACCCCTGTTACCAACTTCTGGCGGCTTGATGGCAACGCGATATTTTTTCAGGTGGGTGGGGTGAAGCCACAGGTTGTGATGGCTTTTTTCATCCTTTCCGTAGGGGACTGTCTTTACTTGGCCAGGACTGCCTTGACAAACACCACACACTGGGTTGGCTTAACAACAGGGATTTATTAGCTCACCGTTTTGGAGGCGAGATATCCAAAATCAGGTATTGGCAGGCTTGCTTTCCCTTAGAGTCTGTAGTGTTCTGGCCATCCTCTGTCACATGGGGAGCCTCTCCTTACATCTCCTCATCTGTTTCTGCTGGCTTCTGGCCTTCTGCAGACTTCTGCTTCCATGTCCAATTTCCTTTTCCATAAGTAAAGTCCTTATAAAGTCTGTAAAAAGGACATCAGCTGTTTGAGTTAAGGCACAGCTGGGTTCAATTTGGCCTCGTCTAAATAGGTTCTTTGAAGAACCTATTCGGAAACGAGTGCCCACCTTAACTAATAACTTCCTCAAAGGTCCCCATTTACAAATGTTCCACACCTACTGACATGGGTTGACTTGAACCCGTCTTTATGGAGGACATGACTCAATCCCCAACGGAGACCAACCACCTGCTGTGTGCCCTGGGAACACTGGACCAACCCAAAGACAGCTCTGATGGCCAGAAATAGTTGTTGAAACTCCCCGAGACCCACCTAGCTCACCGGAGTTAGCACCTCTGCAGTGTTCTATAAGGGCGCGTGATGGCAAATCAGGTTATAGTCTGATTGGCTTAACAGAGTGAGAGGATTGGAGGCAATCTTTGAGGATGTCTATCATTGATGCTGTGTTACATTAGTTCAAGGGTATTTCTTCTCGGCCATTTTGAAAAAATAATTGAGATGGTTTTTTGCCCAGCATGACCAAGTATGTGATTTATTTCTTCAAAAACACAGGCCAAGGGAGTCCATGATCACCCCAGACCAGAGAGTAAATCAGAAACAGAAGCTAGAAGAAGTGCAACAAGAGACAAATGGCCTCTTCCTACCAACCCCAGAAAAAGAGAAGCAGAGAACCAGAGGTAATGGAGAGCTGGCATTGTGCCATGGTCTGTATTATTTTCACTGCGTGATACCCTGATAATCATGTGAAATGTGAAGGTCACACATTATTCACAGAGGTGTGATTTTATGTGAAAATTATGTATCCCTAACAAATATCATTGAGTCAACACTCTGGATAGGGTTTCTAATCTCTTCTTTAAAAACAGAACGAAAACACTAACTCTTTAAGCAATGATACAGTCAGAGTATGTGCTGACCTTTTGACCCAAAGGCAATTATCCATTGGTAATAAAGGAATAAATATACAGTCCATCTTCATTATTTCTGGACTCCATATTTGCAAATGCACCTACTCACTAAAACGTATTTGTAACCCAAAATCAATATTCACAGTACCTATGCAGTCATTTGCAGACAGGTACAGTGCGGTAAAAACAGAGTCACCCAACACATACGTTCCTGGAGAGCAACTGACGCTCTGCCCTTTTGTGTCAGGTCTCCTGCTGTAAACAAGTGTCATTTTTATGGTATATTTAGTATCATGATTTTTACATTTTTGTGCTTTTTATGAGTGATTTCGCTGTTTAAAATGGACCCCAAGAGTAGTGCTGAAGTGCTGTCTAGTGTTCCAAAGCACAAGAAGGCTGTGATGTGCCTTACGGAGAAAATATATGTGTTAGATAAGCTTCGTTCAGGCGTGAGTTATGGTGCCATTGGCTGTGAGTTCAATGTCATGAATCAACAATATATATACGTTTCCATTAAATAAAACACACATAAAACAAGTTTATGTATTGGTTGGTTGGAGAAAATGTTGTGACAAGGTGCTTGCAGGAACCTAGCCCTGCATTTCCCCTGGGGCAGTGGTTCAGTGTTCATAAATTCAGTATTTACAAAGATTTTACAGAACATAATGGTAAGAATCGACTGTCTGCTCATAGCACCAGTGAGTTAGCAGTACATCCTGAAGAGAGCTCTTTCTGTTATTTACATAGGAACAGATAGAATTTCTCTGGGCAATTTGGTCCAGTTTGGCTTTCCAACCAAAGCATATTGAGCAGAGTGTTGATATAAGGATAACAGAAACTGACATCCTTTGAGCACTTCTGTGTGCCAGGCACTGGTCTAAGAGTTTCACACATTTGATGGCACAAAAACCTCAAATGGTGGTTTCTATATTCACCAATTGCAATGAATGTCCCGTAATGATGGAGGAGGTTGCTGTTATGGGAGGAATGGGATGAGGGGAGTGGGGGGTATATGGGAACCTCATATTTTTTTTAATATAACATTAAAAAAAAATAAAGACTAAAAAATGGACAAAACACTTTAACAAATTTAACAAGTTACCAAATAAACACAAGGGAAATAGGGAAACTGGATGTATATTGGTGGTTATTTTGGAACTCTACTTTCTGTAAGGTTTTTTGGTAATCCTTACAACTTCTCTAATTAAAAAAGATGTGTCATCCTGGAAATGGAAAAAAGATTAAATTTAGTCAACAATAAAAAGAAAAAGAAAAAAAAAAAAAAGTCAAGGCTCAGAGAGGTTCAGTAACTTGTTCGGTTGGTGAGAGACAGAGCCAAAATTTAAACTTAGGTCTGTGTACTCTTGAGCCTCTGCTATTATGGATGTAGGATGGGGGAGAACCCAGATCCATCCTGCCCGGCCCCGATGGGCCCTCCACATTCAGTAGCATGATGTGCACACCTGAGCAAGCTCAAGTTTGCAACCCATAGATTATGAGTGCCAGCTGTGTTCATGACACAGAACCCACCAAGCAGGAGTTTGGTTTTTTCCATTCAGTTGGTCTGCTGCTATTACAGGTGAGAATGTCCACACAATTCACATGCCGTATGTCTCTATTTGTATCATTTTTCAGGTAAGAGAGAGTCAAGACAGCCGTGGACATTTCATCAACTTAGCTTCTCTGGACAATCCAGAACAGCTTGATGTAATTACTGACACTGGTTTCCCTATTCCAGGGCAGCCTTGCCCTTCCTTCCCAAACTCTGATGCTTACAAAGCCACCTTCCAGGGAGACATAATGCCAGCCTTTCAGAAATATCCAAACCCAAGGATCTACTTGCCCAGGTCACCTTGTAGCTATGAACTGGCAGGCCCTGGTGACATCGTTTCAAGCCCATATCCAAGTCTTCATAAGGATTCTCCTGATAGCCCTACTGACGTAGACTGGGCTCATCTGAATCCCCTGCAGTATAACGTCAATTCCCACAGCAGCTATGAGAGGAGCTTTGATTTCACCAGCAATCCACGTGGCTGGAAACCAGCTCTTGGAAAGCCCGGCCTTGGGCAGAGCGCTGACCATGGACAGTTCCAGGCCGTGGCCACTCACCCTTATTATAACCCAGAGCAACCTTGCAGGTACCTGCAGGTTCCCTCACCTGGTGCCCCGGCCTTACAGACGGTCATCACCACCACCACCAAAGTGTCCTACCAGGCCTACCAGCCTCCCACTCTGAAATACAGCGATAACGTGTGCCACATCAAGAGCTTCGCGAGCTGTAGTTATGAAAACAGCCCAGTGGCCATCTATCCAGAATACTCTCTGGAGCTAGAAGGGCCAGACACCAGGACAGCCTCTCCAGCAGGGCCGCTTCCTCTGAAAGTTCCAGAAGACTACCCGGCCATCAGATCCACTTTGCCCCTTCCTCAAGAGACAGCTCCCTCCAGAGCAAACCGAGCAGAAACTTGGGATGTGTATCCATCTGCGCTGGGCTTGGCAGTCAATTGTTCAGACAGAGTCAGTCAGTTCCTTGGCTATGACAATGAGGACTTTTGAAAGATGGTCCAGCATACATCATAACACTGGTACACATACAAGCAATGCAGAGGGACACGGGAACTCTCTCGTTGGCGTGGGAGTTTCATCTTGTATGCCAAGAGATATTTATGGTGGTAAAAATGCTGATTAGTTGAGAACATTATCAGTTGGAAATATTTAGATGGTACAGGGAAAATTTTGCCGAGCATTTATAAATGCACTGCAGTAAGTTGAAGGAGGTTTGGAATGTGTAGCTCTTTCAAATGAACAAATGAGGACGAAATATTAGCCCAAGTTCACTTAGCTTATTAGCGGGTGTAGGAGTCGACACACTACCCTTTTCCCACTAAACCACACCAGGGAATTTCACAAATCCTTATTTGGTCCTTAGAGGCTGCCAAAATAGCTACAAGAAGAAATCATTACAATCATCTCCTGAATCATTTCATAAAATTGTATTTAGCACATAGAACCTGTTCAAATAGCTTCAGGAAATAATTTGGTCATTTAATCTCCAAGGTGTGTGTGTGTATGTATATGTATATATATATACACATAATAATGCTTTTTTCTTAATCCTTGGCAATGACAAAATTCAGTTCTTAAAATAATTTTTTCTTTCATAATCAGCTAAATACCTTAACATCAATTATTGTTTTCCAAACAGAGACAGCCTAACAATAATGCTGTGTATTTAATGGATTAGTCTTGTACTAAATACATTTTTTCTGATTAGGTTTCTTAGAATACGAATTTTTTTCCAAATGGTTTTACTATTCCTTTCTTAATCTTCATAAATATGATAATGTTATTTAATTAAATATAATAAAGACATTTTAAAGTAATGTTGCTGATGTTTATTTCAAAACCATTGAGAACAAATATTGTTCCTATTATGTTTGTAAAACAGATGAAAATGTGTGAGTAGCTTATTGAAGAGTTTTGTAGTTTATTTTTAAAAGACCTATTTGCTGTATTCTGTAATAACAGCCTATCAAAGCATTTGGAATTTGCACACACACCCATTCTGGCGCAGCTCCCAGTATGCGGTAAGTAAAAATATTCCCCCAGTGTTGAGGGTGATCCTAGGCAGTCCACAGTGATTTGTTACTTTAATAGTTAAGGATTTATTTTAATGTGCCATGGGGAAGGTAGAAATAATCCATCAAACCTATGATTGCAGGATATTTTTGCCTAGACAAAGCAAAATAGGTTTTTGTTTCTGTTGTAAGGCAAGGCAATGTGAAGAACACTAGTAAACAGATAATACGGGCATCAAGGAAAGGCCAGCAATCATCTAAATGTTTTGAGAAACACTGAATAATGGGACACAGCACCCACGAGCCAGGGACCAGGGACTGGGAGGGAGGGGCCAGCTGGAAAGTGTCAGTGGAGACAAAAGGAGGTCGGACAGAGCTGGGTCAACGGGGAAAACACAGGCAGTGTGACTTTGGCCTTCGGAAAGTTGAACCTGGCACTGAAGAATCTTGGCAGTGGGCAATACTCAGAAGCCAGGCTGTGGGGACTGACCTCAGGCGAGGCAGGTGAAGGGAGGGCACGCCCCCAGTGTTGGCCAGGGCCCCAAGCCGCCCGTCCTCCGGGAGCAAGGTGGCAGATCAATTCCTGCCGACCGGGCCGCCTGAGGGAGGCACCGGGAGGCTTCGGGGCTGTCGAACCAGTCTAAGCAAGAGTTTTCTGGGAAATGAGTGGACGTAGGAAACGTTCAAGGACCTAGCTGTCATGTTATTAGCACTAAATAGCAACTAGTAATACTATGGATTAGTAACTGTTTGCTGACTAATTTAACATTAGCTTTCAGAGATGGGGAGTGTAAGGCAGGGCTGCCGAGACTACTGGATGCTTCAGTTTGATGAGCTGATGAAGAGGTGTATTCATCAGCCCAAGGGGTGCTGATGCAAAGTACCAGAGCTCTGTTGGCTTTTATAAAGGGTATTTATTTGGGGTAGGAGCTTAGAGTCACAAGGCCATAAAGAGTAAACTACTTCCCTCACCAAAGTCTGTTGCCACACGTTGGGGCAAGATGGCTGCCAGGCTCTGCGAGGGCTCGGCCTTCCTCTTCCTCTCCAGGCTCCGTGGTCCCAGCTTCTTCTGGTCTCAGCTGTAGGCTGGTATAAGGCTCTTCTTTCTCCCCGGGACTCATTTCTTTCCAGGATCAGCTGTTCTGCTCGCTTCACAAGGTCAGCTGTAGACCATCAGGCTCTCACTCTTCACTCTCCTCGCTTACCTCACGTATGTGCTTCTCTGTGTATTTGCTTCCGTGGCCTCTAGCATCAAAACTCCAGCTCTCTGGAAGCAGACTTGGCCCAGTGGTTAGAGCGTCCGTCTACCACATGGGAGGTCCACGGTTCAAACTCCGGGCCTCCTTGACCCGTGTGGAGCTGGCCCATGCGCAGTGCTGATGCACGCAAGGAGTGCCCTGCCACACAGGGGTGTCCCCTGCGTAGGGGAGCCCCACGCGCAAGAAGTGCACCCCATAAAGGAGAGCCGCCCAGCGCGAAAGAAAGTGCAGCCTGCCCAAGAATGGCACCACCCACACAGAGAGCTGACACAGCAAGATGACGCAACAAAAAGAAACACAGATTCCCATGCCACTGACAACAACAGAAGCAGACAAAGAAGACGCAACAAATAGACACAGAGAACAGACAACCAGGGTGGGGGGAAGGGGAAATTAATTAATTAATTAATTTTTAAAAACCCACAGAACTCCAACTCTCTCCTCTGCTGTGTCTTTTCCTCTGCGAGTCCTGGCCCACCAACGGAGCGGGGACTCAACATCCTACTGACGTGGCCCAATCAAAGCCTGAATCAAAATTTAATCAGGTAAAAGCAAAATCTCTGGATCTAATACAATCTACTACACCCCAAAGAACAGACCAGTTTACAAACACAGTTCAATATCTATTTTTGGTATTCATAAAGGCCCTGGGGCAGCAGAGCGCATGATGGATTCAGGAATTTGAAGGACAACCAGAGGGACTAGATCATAGGAGCAAAGGAAAACATGGCATAAAATGAAGTTGGCATGGCAAGCAGGGCCCAGAGTCATGAAGTCCAGGATGGGGAATTTGGATTTATTTCAAGAGCAAAGGCAAACCACAGATGAATTCTAAGCTGAAAACTGACATGCTCTAATTCATATTTGGAGATGCTATGTAGATAATGAATTGAAGAGGGTTCAGGAAGCAGGGAAGCTTTTGCAAGTTGTCCAGGCAAGAAATGGTGATCGTTCGAATTAATGATAGTAGTAGAGATGGAAGGAATTGGACAAATTCAAGAGCTAGTTTGGAGAAGAATCTGTGGAATTTACTTATGATTTGGATGTGGACTAGTAAGAAAGAGGGAGAGACCAAGAATAACTGTAAATATCTGGCTTTGACAAACTGAGTGGCTGGTGTTGCCATTCTCTGAAGTAGTGGCAGCTGGGAAAGGAACAGTTTGTGACACTCAGATGGTACCTTAGTGTTTTTGAATCATCCGAGTTATCAAATGGATATAACCCTGGAGCTTTGTGGAGAGATCTGAGCTACAGATTGAAAACCAGACAATCATCAGCATAAAGAGTTTGTTTAAAGCCAAGAATAGTTCACCATGTAAGATAGTCTAGAGCTGCTCTGTCCAATATGATAGCCATAGCTTAGTGCAGTAATACAAATTAGTTAAGCAAATTAAATTAAATTAAATATCCAGTTCCTCCATTGGACTAGCCAAATATCAAGAGTTCAGAAGGCACATGTAGGGCTACCACACTGTATAGCACATGTATCAACTCTTCCATCCAGCAGTAGTATAGAGGGCAAAGAAAGGAGGAGCTGGAATAGAATTTTTGAGGAATTCCCAAATTTGGAGTTAGCAGGGAAGAGTCTAACAAAGAAGAGTTAGTGGCAACCTAAGTGTGCACACAGAAGCCACCACTCTTTCAAGAGGGAGAGGTAGGTCAACATTGTTGAATGCTGCTGTAAAGATGAGAAAAGTATTCATTGGATCAGGCAACATGGAAATCATTGGTGACTTTTACCTTCCTAGCTGCTAAAATATTTAAATACCAACAGGAATTTATTGGCTCAGGGTTTCAGGGGCTGGACGGTTTGCTCCCTCCAGGGGCTGATATCTTCTGCCCGGCGGGTAAACTTTGGTGTTTCTTGGCTTTTCCATCACAGGGCAATGCCCATGTCAGCCTCTTCTCCTTTCTCCTCTGGGTTTCCATTGACTTCCAGCTTCTGGCCACTCCCTGTGGCATCTCTCTCTGCCTGACTTTCCCTCTGCTTACAAAGGACTCCACAATCTAGGTTAAAGCCCAGCTTGATCCAGTGAGTTCATATCTTAACTGAAGTGACATTATTTATAATTTGTCTGCACCCACCAGAATGCAGACCCAGACCAAGGCCATATCCAAACTGGGGAACACAATTCACTCATCAGTGACTGTGAGAACAATGGTTTCCATGGTGTGATGGGTTGTATAAGGCTTATTGGAATGATTTGAGTGCGTGTAGGCAGTGAGAAGTTGGAGACAGCAATGTGTATTCTCTGGGTGATGCAAAGTTGATTTTGAAGTGTGAATAAAAATCTACCTGTTGGGTTAAAAACTGTAGTGATCAGGAAGTGGATATGACTCAAGCAATTGGGGTGCCCACCTACCACATGGGAGGTCCCAGGTTCAGTTCCTGGTACCTCCTAAAGAAAAGCAAGCTGATGCAATGAGTTGGCATGGCAAGCTGATGCAATGAGCTGATGCAATGAAGAGACACAAGGAAGAAACACAATGAGAGACACAACAAGCAGGAAGTGGAGGTAGCTCAAGCAACTGGCACTTCCCTCCCACATAGAGGTCCTGGGTATGGTTCCCATTGCCTACTAAAAAAAAGAGACAAGCAAAGAGTGAGAGCAAACAACAAGGGAGGCAGAAATAAATAAATAAATAAATCTTCAAAAAAACAAACACTGTAGCGATAACTCCAAATGTCTGCCAATGAAATTGCCTTGGTGTTAAAGTTGCTAGGTTTAGCAAATAAAAAATACAGTCATACAGCTAAATGTGAATTTAAATTTAACTGAGAATCCTGGATTTTTATCTGGTATTCCTACTTGATGGGAATATTATAGTTTAATTTCACTTTTATACAAAATATGGCATTTAATAAATTAAGAAGCTAAAAAACAGTATGTTTGCACAAAAACTATTTGATTACTAGACATTGTGAGAAAATAGTATTCACTTTATGTACTGAATGAGAGTGTATATAAATGTGTGTATATAAATCATGGCTAAACTTCATAAAGATTTTTAAAAAGCCAAAAATCACCCTTTAAATATTGTATTTACAAGAAAAAAGATAAACAAAAACATACTATTTACAAACCACACTTGAGTGACCAACCCGAGTCCTTCCACCAGCTTCTTCAGCTAATGCCACCCTGGTCATTCCTGCTTGGACAATGCTTGGTTTAAAGCATTAGACTCTATGCAAAACAGTGTCCTTCTTTACTCCTGCATTAGAAATATATTTTCCTAAGAGTTGGTTTTGCTGATCCTCTCTCAGATGGCTGAGCTACGCACATAACAAGGTGCTTTGTGGTTTGTCTGATATATCTTTTAAGCATAAGGCATTCTGTGGCCGGGGGGTGGGCAAGAAGAGAGAGAAAAAGTCACCTTTCAACCTCAGCCACCTGGGGCTCCCGATCGAGGTATCAGAAGGACACTACCGAGTATAAATGCCCTCTGCCTGCCTACCGAGGTCTCTGCCTGTGGGAAATAAACATTCTCTTTTCCAATGTTTTTAAAAACAAAAAGGGAAGCAGACTTGGCCCAGTGGACAGGGTGTCTGTCTACCACATGGAAGGTCCCTGGTTCAAACCCGGGCCTCCTTGACCCATGTGGAGCTGGCCCCATGCGCAGTGCTGATGTGCGCAAGGAGTGCCCTGACACGCAGGGGGTGTCCCCCGCGTAGGGGAGCCCCACGCGCAAGGAGTGCGCCCAGTAAGGAGAGCCGCCCAGCGCGAAAGAAAGTGCAGCCTGCCAGGAATGGCGCTGCACACACAGAGAGCTGATGCAGCAAGATGACGCAACAAAAAGAAACACAGATTCCTGTGCTGCTGACAACAACAGAAGTGGACAAAAACAAGAACATGCAGCAAATGGACACAGAGAACAGACAACTGGGGTGGAGCGGGGGGGGGGGGGGGGGAGGGGAGAGAAATAAATAAAATAAATCTTAAAAAAAAAAAAAAACAAAAAAGATTTATTTATTTCCACCCCCCCCCCATTGCCCCTGCTGTCAGCTCTGTATCCAGTTGCTGTGTGCTCTTCTGTGTCTGCTTGTATTCTCATTAGGGGGCTTCAGGAACCAATCCTGGGACCTTCCGGAGTATGAGAGAGACGATCATTCTCTTGTGCCTCTTCAGCTCCCTGTTCCACCATATCTTCTCATTGTTTCTCCTCTTGTGTCTCTTGTTGCATCGTCTTGCTGCGCCAGCTCTCCACCTTGGCTGGCACTCCCAAGTGGGGCAGCACTCCCACATGGGGCAGCATTCCGCGTAGGCCAGCTTGCCTTCACTAGGAGCCCCTGGTCATCGAACCCTGGACCTCCTATATGGTAGATAGGAGCCCAAATGCTTGAGCCACATCTGTTTACCTCTAATGCTTCTTAAAGGTGAAGTTTTAAAAACCCCATTTGAAAAACTCTTCTGCTTACAGTAGTCTGTTTATTAGACTACCATACCAGATTACCATAAACCACCTAAATTCCTTCTCTTAACCACCTAAATGTTATGCTTTTAAAGATCCTTTCTGGTGTTCCAATGCACAGCCATAAAACCCCTGAATTTGGGGAGCCTGTGCAACTCAGTGGTTGAGCACCTTCTTTGCACATACAAGGTCCTGGGTTCAATTGCGAGTACCTGCTCAAAACAACCCTGAATTCAAGTGTGCACAGAGTTGCAATGCCGAATGCAGGTGTGGAAGTCATCTATTCCAGGCTTCTGCCTTCCAGCTGGAGTACACCTGTGGGGTTCCCAACAGAGCCCATGCAGTTTCTTTGGGTGTTATAATTCCTCATCAGGAGAATATTGCTGTCATCATGGAACTCTAACAGGGGCTTTTAAAATAAAGTTACCACTTCACTTTGTGGTTTTGTGAACTCTTTCCTTCTTGAGTTTACCTCAGGGAATGTCTCTGCAAAGGTAGTTAGGAAAAAAATATCCTGACCTATTCAAGAGGATACATTCATTCTCCATATACGTGCTAAGTACTCGTTATGGAAATTATACAAAAGCATAACATGTGGTCTCTGCCTTCAAGAACTTTCTGATACGCCAGAGAATAAGGCACTCCAAGTTAACAAGTTCAGTAGCAGAGCAAGGCAGTGCATTATTACCCGCACAGTTTTTTAATAAATAGAAAAATGTTTCTAAGATTCCTTGTTGATTTTAGGGTTCTTGAAAACATTAAAACTGTGCATGTGAATTTGTCTCTGCAACTGGAGGGAGCTCCGTTCTTCTCTGGAGCCTTCAGCCAAGGCAAGGCTGAAGGGGAGAGTCAAAATCCAGCCCAGGGAAGCAGACTTGGCCCAGTGGATAGGGCGTCCACCTACCACATGGGAGGTCCACAGTTCAAACTCCAGCCTCCTTGACCCGTGTGGAACTGGCCCATGCGCAGTGCTGATGCGCACAAGGAGTGCCATGCCACTCGGGGTGTCCCCCACATAGGGGAGCCCCAAGAGCAAGGAGTGCGCCCTGTAAGGAGAGCTGCCCAGAGCGAAAGAAAGTGCAGCCTGCCCAGGAATGGCACCACACACGGAGAGCTGACACAACAAGATGATGCAACAAAAAGAAACACAGATTCCCGTGCTGCTGACAACAACAGAAGTGGACAAAAACAAGAACACACAGCAAATGGACACAGAGAACAGACAACTGGGCGGGGCGGGGGGAGGGGAAGGGGAGACAAATAAATAAAAATAATAAATAAATAAATACATGAATGCTCAAGGGCATTCATAAAAAAAAAAAAATCCAGCCCAGCTAGAGAGGCAGAGAGGGGAAAGGAGAGCCCCATTCTTCAGGAATATTTTCACCATTAAATATTAATATTTAGCCCTCGTTAGTCTTATCTTATTCATACATTTTCATTCAAAACTCTCAATGTACATTCTTTCATAAGTAACTTTCATGAAAGAGTCTTTATGGAAATATTCTTCATGACTATGAATATATTCAATGACTATCTTCGTGAATAGATTCTTCTCGATTAAGAATATTCGAATACATCCATAAAAAGAACTACACTGATGAGAATGAATAGGACAGCACTGTGTCATCTTTTTGTTCCCCTGTTTCCCGTCAGACACAACTCGGTGGTCTCACTGCACCTCACACCCCGAAAAAAATCTGGGAAGGTATCTCCCTAGAGAGAGGAAGGATGACGCCAGCTATTAAAAATTACAGTGTTGAGACTCTGCTACATGCAAAAGGGCAACAAAGCATCCTGTCTTTTAGGGACTACTATGGGAGTTACATTAACTTAAATCAAATTATATAGTGACTATAGGAACCTTTTATGCAAAGGCAGTCGTCCAGTATTAGAGAAGATCCAACAACATGTTTTACCTATCTCCTGCCTCACACAGAAATACTGTTTAAAAGGAAATATAAAAATAGTTGGTTGGTGTCCTTTCTTATGAATTGTCACTAAAAACCACCAGCCATGGGGAGTGGATGTGGCTCAAGTGGTTGAACGCCTGCTTCCCATATGGCAGCTCCCAGATTTGGTCCCTGGTGTCTCCTAAAAACAAAAACAAACAACAAGCAAACAACGAAAAAACCAACTCAGGGGAGCTGACGTGGCTCAGTGGTTGAGCACTGGCTTCCTGCATATGAGGTCCTGGGTTCAATCCCCAGTCCTGGTACCTCAAAAACAAACAAACAAACAAAAACATTTGCCATACACATAACTATTTCCCTGCTCTGTCAGCTGAGAGGGCCTAAATGATACAACTTCCCCTTAGCACCCAGATCCTGTTCTCACACAGTTTTCCAATAAAAAGAACTAGGGCTCCTTGTGAGGAATAGCAGATTCTAGCACTGGGGCAGAAAATACACATGATGAGCCTGAGCATCTGGTAGTGCTAGAACGTAAGGAAAAGCCTTCTCCCACCCCTCAAAAACAAAAACAGAAAAAAAAAAAAAGACTCCTTATGGATGGATGTTTGTTTGTTTTTTAAAGATTTATTTATTTATTCCTCCCCCATTGTTTTGCACTGGCTGTCTGCTCTCTGTGTCCATTAGCTGCATGTTCTTCTGAGGCTGCTTGCTTTCTCTTTAGGTGGCACTGGGAAATGATTCTGGGACCTTCCAGAGTGGGAGAGAAGCTCTTAATCTCTTGTGCCACCTCAGCTACCTGGTCTGCTGTGTCTCTTATTGTCTCTCCTCTGTGTCTCTTTTTGTTGCATCATCTTGCTGCGTCAGCTCTCCATGTGGGCCAGCACTCCATGCAGGCCAGCTCGTCACGTGGGCCAGCTTGCCTTCACCAGGAGGCCCTGGAATCAAACCCTGGATCTCCTATATGGTAGACGGGAGCCCAATCGCTTGAGCCACATCCTCTTCCCTGGAGCTTTTGTGGCTTTTTTAAAGATTTCTTTTATTTATTTCTCTCCCCTTCCCCCATGTTGTCTGCTCTCTGTGTCCATTCACTGTGTGTTCTTCTGTGTCGGTTTGCATTATCCAGCGGCACCAGGAAACTGTGTCTAATTTTTGTTGCGTCATCTTGCTGTGTCAGCTCTCCAAGTGTGCGGCGCCACCTCGGGGCAGGCTGTACTTTTTTCATGTGGGGGCAGCTCTCCTTGAGGGGCACACTCCTTGCGCGTGGGGCACCCTACACAGGAGCAACCCTGCATGGCATGGCACTCCTTGTGCACAGCAGCACTGCGTGTGGGCCAGCTTACCACAGTGGGTCAGGAGGCCCTGGGGATCGAACCCTGGACCCTACATATGGTAGACAGATGCTCTATCAGTTGAGCCACGGCCGCTTCCCTGGAGGTTTTTGTGTGTGTGTTTTTTTTAAAAGATTTATTTTATGTATTTCTCTCCTCCTTCCCCCCTTCCCCCGTTGTCTGCTCTCTGTCCATTCACTGTGTGTTCTTTTGTGTCTGCCTGTCTTCTTGTCAGCAGCACCGGAATCCTTGTCTCTTTTTGTGGTATCATCTTGCTGCGTCAGCTCTCCGTGTGTGTGGCACCACTCCCGGGGCAGGCTGCCCTTTTCTCATGCAAGATGGCTCTCCTTACGGGGCGCACTCTTTGAATGTGGGGCTCCCTTACACGGGAGGGCATCCCTGCGTGGTACGGCACTCCTATGCAGCATCAGCACTGTGCATGGGCCAGCTCATCACATGGGGTCAGGAGGCCCTGGGGTTTGAACCATGGACCTCCCATGTGGTAGGCGGATGTTCTATCTGCTGAGCCAAATCCACTTCCCTGGGGTTTTTGATATACCCATGCAAAGGGACATAGAAGAAGACTGAAGAGATCTTAATGGCCAAAACTGTAACAAAGTGAGAAAAAAGAAATAATACAATATTGGATTATAACCCACAGTATAAAATAACAAACAAGGAGATGATGATGGACAATGCCCATCCCAAGGAACAAAGAATGTCTGCAACTAAAAGCAAGATGGTTCCATCCATCTTCCCATGGGATCTAAGCCCCTCTCAAGTAGAAACAGAGAGGGCATCACCATTCCCAAATCCTCAAGATTGGGGAATGAATAATTGACTAAAGTAGACTTACTATTATTCTAGCAATGGAAGAACTCTTATCATTGATATATAAAGGCAGTGACCACCAGAGGTTCTGTGGGATGGACGAGTGAAGAATAGGTGTAACATGGGGGGCATTTGCGGGACATTGGAATTGGTCCTGCATGACATTACAATGACGGATACAGGTCATTATATATTTTGCAATAACCTATAAAATTGGGAGGGACAGATTGTAAACTATAATGTAAACTATAGTCCATGGTTAGTGGCAAGGCTTTCAATACGAGTTCATCAATTGTAGCAAATGTACCATACTAATGAGGGATGTTGTTAATGTAGGAAAGTATGGGAGGCGGGGTGGGGCAAATGGGAATCCCTTAAATTTTTTAGGGAACATTTATGTAATCTAAAGTTTCCTTAAAAATAAACAAATTTAAAAAATAAATAAACAGCATGAGTCCATACTAATATAAATGACTGAATAAATAAATGGGGTAGAAGACACAATTGACCATGCAAAAGAATTCCAAATAATTTAGGTAGATACTCACACTCAAGGATGCATAAATTACTTCCCACTCTTTAAGAATGAGCTGAGCATAGCAACTTCCTTCCAGAGAGTCTAATAGGGAAGGAAATAAGGAAGAATAACTTTACAGTGGAGAAACCTGAGACCCACTGCCTCAGCTAGGCGGTCAAGGTCAACCTCAATAGTAAGCTGTGTTGATAGCATGTACCCCTGGTGAGGTAAAATGGCGTTTCACTTCTGTGGTCTTTGTCTCCAAAACCTATAACCCCAGGCTAGTCATAAAAGCATCACACGAATCCCTACTGGGAGACTTTCTACAAAATATCGGATCAGTACTCCTCAAAACTGTCAAGGTCATTATCTTAGCTCACCAGGCTGCTGTGAGGAATACCACATAATAGGTTGGTTAACCACAGGAATTCACTGGCTCATGGTTTGGAAGGCTAGAAGCCCAAAATCAAGGCATCAAGAGCGGGCATAGCTCAGCGGTTGAGCACCTGCTTCCCATGTTCGAGGTCCTGGGTTTAGTCTCCCATATAGCCTTAAAAATAAACCCTTTACCAAAATCAAGGCATCAGCCAGAACACACTTTCTCCCAGAAGCCTGCAGTGTTCTGCTGTTGCCTTGCCTCCGTCCTCAGGGTTCCTGGACTTGCATCTCTGCCTCTGTCACTCACCCGTCTCTCTCTTCTGTCACTTGCCCATCTCGCTCTCCTCTGTCACGTGTCCATCTTTCTCTCCTTGTGTCTGCTCGTCCTGTTTCCGCTGACGTCCAGCTTCTTCCTGTGGCTCTCTCTGGCCACTGCTTTCCACTTTCTTCCTTTTTCAAGGCCTCTGGTAACATGGGTTAGGACCCGCTCTCATTCAGTTTGCCACGCCTTATCTAAAAATAGCATCTTCGAAAAGTTCTGTTTGCACCAGAGCTCCCACCCAAAGGAACACAGATTAAAACTGATAACACGTCTTTGTTGGGAACGTAATTCACTCTACCACAGTCATAGAAAACAATGGAAGTCTGAGAAGCAGTGCTAGCTAAGAGGAAGCTAGGGATGGCGGCTAAATGCAATGTGCTACCCTGGACGGGGCGCAGGAGCAGAAAAGGGACATTAGGAAAATCTAAGGAAATCTGAATAAGGTGTGGGCCCTAGTTAATAGTTAGATATCAATACTGGTTCGTTAATTGTAATAAATGTAACTTGCAAAATATTACTAATAGGAGAAACGAGGGGCAAGGTATATGGAGACAATGCAATCTTGTCAATTTTTGTAAACCTAAAACTCACCACTCAATAGCTGAAATAAAAATGTTGGAATGAATGCTAAACAAGGACAGCTGTGCTTATAAGGTTGCATCTGAGCAAATCGGAGCGCTGATCTTAGATGGGATTTGGAGAAGACTTACGTTCAGGGGCTTTTTTTTTTTTCATTTCTTTCTTCTTTATTTTCTTTTAAATGTTACATTAAAAAAATATGAGGTCCCCATATACTCCCCACCCCCCCTACCCCACTCCTCCCACATCAACAACCCCGTCCATCACCGTGACGCATTCACTGCACCTGGTGAATACATTTTGGAGCACTGCTGCCCTACATGGACAGTGATCCACATTATAGTCTACACTCTCCCGCATTCCAGCCAGTGGGCCATCGGAGGACACACAATGTCCAGCATCTGTCCCTGCAGCACCACCCAGGACAACTCCAAATTCTGAACATCAGCCCACATCATATCTCTTCTTCCCTCTCCCTACCATCAGCAGCTACCGAGGCCACTTTCTCCACATCAATATTACAATTTCTTCCCTTACTAATCACAATAGTTCCCCAGCAGAACACCAGTAAGTCTACTCTAATCTATACTCTATTCCTCCATCCTGTGGACCCTGGGATGGTTATGTCCACTCCACCTCTATATCGAGAGGGGGCTTAGATTCCACATGGATGATGGATGCAATTCTCCTGCTTGCAGTTGTAGGCACTCTTGGCTCCCTGGTGTGGTAGTTGACCTTCTTGACCTCCCTGTTTGCTGACCAGGGTAAGTCCAATAAACCAGAGGGTAGGAGCTGCAACTCTGCTGAGGCTTAGGGCCTGGCTGTCACATGGACAGTCCAGAGATTCAGGTCGTTTTAGAAGCAAGAGTGTAAGGATGGATTGATATTTAGCTATAGAAGCAGTTAGTCAAGTGAGAAAGTTGTTGACTGGCTGAACTTGAGCAGTGCATTCACTGCAGTGAGACTATTGCTAATGGGCTGTGTTAAGAAATGTGGACATGTCACTGATCAGGTTACTGGTTGCTGATGCAAGTTGTCACTGATTGTTAGGATGGGTTTACACCTGGTTCTGGTGGTAAATGGTTGCTAAAGTCAAAGAACAATTCGTTTTTTCCTTGAAGTAGAGTACCATATTTTCTCACGTTGCAAAATACTCTGATGTAGTTCATATTATTGTCACCATTTCGAATAATGGTGAGGTGGAGAGAAGCTAGGTAACTTGTATAAGTCACAAAATCTTGGGGTGAAGGCTCAAGGTCTGCTCCTTCTGTGTTCAAGAACTTGATCTTAGTATGGACTTTTGGACAGACTTAGTTTTTGCACATAACCTTGTACAATCTTGCAACAGAGGCCAGCCACATAAAATATATATCTGGACTCTCCCTGTATTATAGAATTTTTCTTGTTCTGAATATCCTTGACATTACAGCTGACAAAAAAATAAAAACCTGGTATTTCAGATCTGTTTTCTGAAATTTTTTAAGCTAAAATCACATGCAAGAATTGACTTTGCAGCTACTAATTTTGACACCTTTTAGATCTGTATAAAAGTGTTGTATTGAAGCAGCAAACCAATGAGTGCTGCGTTTGGGATATTTAGTTTTATCTTTAGTTAAACACCTCCTGTTGTATTCATTTATACCATCTAATGTATGACACACGTAGTATGTATAATTTTGTGATCTTTATTTCCCTTTGTATTCAATTTAAGCATCTAAATAAATAAGCTAAACTGTGCTTAATGTAAAAAAAAAAAAAAAAAAAAGGAACTTGATCTTAAGCACTAAATTATTCCGGGGCCAGAAGATGATAATAATATTGCTCTACTTTGCACTCATCAATCTTGACTATATTAGGTAGCGTGTTAGTAACCTGGAAATTACTCAGGCAAGAGGAAGGGTGATAATGAGAAAATGAAAACTTTCATTGCTTGATAAAGACTGATTAAAGGGACCGGGGACACCTAGCTGAAAGGCTCAGATGGGACATGAGAGATGTCTAGAAACATTTGAAATGACCTCACGCGGAAACGGATTTAAGTGGTAGAGGGTGGCGTTTAAGGGTGTGAACTTTGCAATCAGACTGAATTGGACGCGGTGAGCATGGGAAAGGGTTTTACCGAGGCTCACGCAGCTATTTAGTGAGAGCTGTGGTTTGAAGGACTTGATAGTCAGTTCCTTTTTTGGGGGTGATTTGAGGGCGACCAAAAGGCCCCTATTCCTAACAGTTCCTTCCCTTCAGGGCGTCTGAAATATCTCCTTGGTCAGGGCAAAGACTAAATTACTTGGAAGGACTTGATTGGAATATAGGAAATATGTGCTTTACATTCTAAAGAAAAAGAGTGAAGGTGAAACCAAAAAAATGGGGTGCTTCCAGAAGTTTGCTTAGCAGTGACACGTTTCAGATATAGAGGTAAAGACTAGAGAAAAATGCAGCAGATTAAGCAAAACTGTTTTATTACCATGGAGCCTTTCCCCTGGATTTTAGAATCCATTATTCAAGCTACATCCTTCAAAGGCAGATGTAAAGTGAGAGTACAAAAATTCAAATATCTAGCCTCGCAAATATCCATTTCCACCACACATCTCTGCATTTTATATTCTTCCATGACTCATTTGAGACAAAAATTCAGGTCAGATTTACAAACAGTCTATTGGGAATCCAGTTTCTAATGCACTTTTAAGGTCTTGATTTATTTTGATAAAAATTTAATTGGATGATCTTGTAATGATGGATACAGGCCATTTGAGATTCTGTCAAATCCTGTAAGAGTGTGCAGTGCAAAATGTTAACCATAATGTAAACCATTGACCATGGTTAGTAGCAATGTTCAATATTTGTTCATCAATTGTAGCAACTGTACCATACACATGTAAAATGTTATTAATGGGGCACAGGAGAAGGGGGTGGGTTGGATATACGGGAATCCCCTACATTTTCTATAACCTAAAGCTTCTTTGAAAATAAAGCAAAAAATTAAGACACTGGTGGAACATACAACAGAAATTGTCATTGTATATAAAAGATAGATCTTAGAGTGATAAAAGACACAATGAAAAAAATTTATTTTTGTATTTTATTTATTCATATTATCATTATTTTATTTTCTTATATTTTCATTTGGGTTTTTTTTTTGGGGGGGGCTTTGTTTTTGGGGAGGTTTTGCATCACAGAAGAATCACAACTGTGGCAGGGGAGGATCACTAGTGTGGGGTGTCAGGGATGCGGGGATGTTTGGGAGGGGAGTGCCTGGGGGATACCTCTATGGCATAGGAACACGTTCAGGTGGTCATGGGGCATTGTCTTGGTGGGTGGAGATGCACACAATAACCCAGAAAATATTGAATTTCCATCCTGGGAAATCCTGCTACATTCTCTAATAGAGTAGCAAGAATCCCAGAGCCCATGGGCAGTGCCTAGCGAAGGAGGACAGACCATTACGGCAGGCCCTTTATATTGATCATTGTACTTATGAACCTTCTTCTTGTGAAACTGAAATTTAGCCTGGTAATATGTACTGCCTAAGAGTTACCTCCTGAAAGCCTCCTTGTTGCTCAAACATGGCCTTTCTCTAAGCCAAACTCAGCATTACGTGTGGGACGTGACTCCCAGAGGTGAGCCTTCCTGGCACCAAGGGATTATTACCAAGTGCCAGACTGATGCTATTGGAAAAAGACCTTGAACAAAAGGGGGAAGTATTAAATACAAATGAGTTTTTATGGCTAAGAGATTTCAAAGTGAGTCGGGAGGTCATTTTAGAGGTTACACTCAATGCACGTCTCAGCAGGATCTCACTGACTACCACAGAGCCTGAGGGCTCTAGAGACATCCAGACACTATAGGCAGGGCACACAATCTCAGGAATTTGGCACCCTGTCAGTGGATCTTACTTTAGAATATATGGTCCCCAATGTAACAGAGTTAGACTCACTTTTAATTTCCCTCCACATGGCTCTTGCCCCTTTTATTTGAACGTATAGATTAACCTATAATTAGCATGATACTCATTAAATATATGCCCCAGAGAGTTAAATTCTCAGTCTGTTCATATGCCAGTTAAGCCCTGAATCTCAACAGAGTTGCAACATCTACTCTCCAGTTCATTGGACTTGCCCAGGACAACTAACAAAAGGATGATGGTGGACAACGCCCATCCCTCAAGACAGAGAGTATCTACAAGACAGTACCATCCTTCTACTCCATGGAATCTAAGCCCCCTCTCAATCAGAAACAGAGTGGGCATCATCATCCCAAAACCTCAAGATTGAGAAATGGACAATCATAAGCAGGGAATTCAACTATGGACTAAAGTAGACTTATTGTTCTAGAAATGGAAGAACATGCATCACTGATATAAAAGCAGTGGCCACCAGAGGTTCTGAGGGGAGAGAGAGGGAAAAACAGGTATAACATGGGGCATTTTGGGAACATTGGAATTGTCCTACATGACATTACAATGACAGATACATGCCATAATACATTTTGTCAAAACCTATAAAATTGTGCAGTGCAAAATATAAACTACAATATAAACTATAGACAATGGTTAATAGCAATGCTTTAATATGTGTCCATCAATTGTAACAAAAGTACCACATTAATAAAAGATGTTAATGGGGGAAAGTGGGGGAGGGGAGCAGCAAATGGGAATTTCCTAAATGTTTTTTCTCTTTTTTAAAATTTACCCCATATATATTTTTTAGATTTATTTATTCACTTTATTTTTCTTTATTTATGCCCCCCCCCCTTTCGCAGATGGTTCTCTCATCTGTTTGCTTATTATTTGCCCACCTTCTCCAGGAGGCACCAGGACCCAAACCCAGAACTTTCCCCATGAGAGGCGAGTGCCCAATGGCCAGAGCCACATCCACTCTCCATGGTCTGTGGCGTCTGCTGGCTTGTGGCATCTGATCATTGCAACGGGTGTGGCATCAGCTTGTCTTCTTTTAGGAGGCACCTGGGACCCAAACCAGGACCCTCCCCATTTGGTAGGAAGGTGCCCAACTACTAGAGACACATCTGCTTCTCTCCCCCTATATTTTTATATAATCTACATAAATCTTACATTTATGTAATCTAAAGCTTCTTTAAAAACAAAACATAAAAAAGATAAAAGAAAAGAAATTTAATTAGCATAATTTAAGATTAGGAAACAAGGATAAAAAAACTCAACCTTCTATATGGAGAAGAAGAGAGAACTAAAAATAGACAAAGTTAATATATGTAAGATTTTATGTCTACATATCAATATGCTAAATTTACCATAATAATCTGTAATTCATACTCTACTGCTAGTCATTCTGCAGTTAACAATATTCTTTTATACTTTGTGCTGCTGATGGAAAATACTAGATACTCCCATGATTAGCAGCTATGGCCATGAGATCTTAGAAATTCAATTCTTTGATGAGAAGTCACCTTGAGTCTGTGAAATGTTATACCAGGCATTTGATTGATTTGAAGGCAGTAGCAAGTGGTGACAGAATAAAAAATGTTATCAGTGACCTGTATCAGTTGTGCAAATGCCTGGAAAATCATTTCAAGGTGATTTCTCAGGTATTTGTAATAGACCATAAATCAAAAACGACTGCTGGTTGGTGGCACCATGCACTCCAACTTGAATTTCTACAATATTCCTTAGACTTTAAATATGAGTTTAAAATTCCTCTCAAAAATATAAACATGTCCATTGTGAATAATCCAGCAAACAATGGACAAATACAATCTGAATTCCTCAAATTGCCTCGTACTCTTTAAACATTTTCCAAGAACAATTCTAAATTAAATGAGAAATCAAGTCTGAAATGTAAAAATTGAATAAGGCGTTGAGTTCTCCACTTTTTCATGGACATTTGAAGAGGCATGCTTCCCCATTCTACTGTAGGAGTCAATGGTCAATAGAAGTATTTGTGGAGTAAGATGGTCTTCTAACAGCCTTTTCAGTCCCTAAATAATTCTAGCATCATAACCCATTAGAGGGAAGCAGACTTGGCTCAACGGATAGAGCATCCACGTACCATATGGGAGGTCCACGGTTCAAATCCAAGGCCTCCTTGACCTTTGTGATGAGCTGGCCCACACGCAGTGCTGATGCGCACAAGGAGTGCCCTGACATGCAGGAGCATCCCCCACGTAAGGGAGCCCCACGTGCAAGGAGTGTGCCCTGTAAGGAGAGCCGTCCAGTGGGAAAGGAAGTCCAGCCTGCCCAGGAGTGGCGGCGCACACATGGAGAGCTGACGCAGCAAGATGACGTAACAAAAAGAGACACAGATTCCCGGTGCCGCTGACAAGAATCCAACCGGACACAGAAGAACACACAGCAATTGGACAGAGAGAGCAGACAACTGGGGCGGGGACAGGGGCGGGGACAGGGGCGGGAGAGAAATAAATAAAAATAAATCTTTAAAAAATAAATAAATAACCCATTAGCGCCGGCCCCTCACGCTCCCTTAGTGGGGGTAGAATGATAGGCATTTCGCACGTGGGTAGAGCAGAATTGCTCAGGAAGAGGCTGCTGGCTGAGCGCCCTCGAGTGCCTACCCTTGCCTGGGGGTGCCTCTCCTCGAGGTATTTATGTGACTGGTTCTTCTACTCACTTAGGTCTCAATTCAGATGTCCTCACAGCGGCTTTCCCTGACTACACCATCTAATCCTTAACTATCGGCCTGTTTTGTTTGCTTCGTGGCTTATAACTACCTGGGATGTTCTCTTTGGCTTATTGTTGATCTGTCCCCAGTAGAACGTAAGTTCCATAGCAGAAGCTTGAGTCTCTCATTCCTCACTGTTTTGCTCATGTCAAAGAAAAACGTCTGGCAAAAGTCAGCATTCAATAAATATTCATACAGTTAACTAATAACCCACAGAGGTGGGCAGCTCAGTCTATTTCTACCTAGCTCAAATTATGAGAAATTTATGAAAAAGGTTTTTTCTATGCAAAACTGAGAAGCATAGTCCTTTGAGAAGCCATTTATTTGTCCTAGTTTATCTTCTGGAACATGCAAAATAATTCTGCCTTTATTCTATATCCCTAAGCATTTGTTTGTTTGTTTGTTTTAAAGATTATTTTTATTTATTTCTCTTCCCTCCCCCAGTTGTCTGCTCTCTGTGTCCATTTGCTGTGCGTTCTTCTATGACCGCTTCTATCCTTATCAGTGGCACTGGGAATCTATGTTTCTTTTTGTTGCATCATCTTGCTGCGTCAGCTCTCTGTGTGTGCGGCACCACTCCTGGGCAGGCTGCACTTTCTTTCGCACTGGGCGGCTCTCCTTACAGGGCGCGCTCCTTGAGCGTGGGGCTCCCCTATGTGGGGGATACCCCTGTGTGGCACGGCACTCCTTGCGTCCATCAGCACTGTGCATGGGCCAGCTCCACATTGGTCAAGAGGTCCTTGGTTTGAACTGCAGATCTCCCATGTGGTAGGTGGACGCTCTATCCATTGAGCCAAATCTGCTTCCCTCCCTAAGCATTTGAATACAGTGACCTTGTCTCCTGTTAATCATTTCTTATCCTGGCTAAATGCATCTAATATCCTTTATATTGTGGTTTCTAGAATCTATCCTAACCAGTCTGTGTCCAGTTGAAAGAGCTTTCTCTTGGTATGAGCCTGCCAGAATGAGGTAACATATTCTGGGTATGTTGTGACCAGCACAAGCAGCAAGACTACCCCTTCCAAGACCTGAATAATATAACTCTATTAATTTTATCTAAATGATCATTACCATTTTTGGGGGTTGTATCACACTCTTGACATGTTCATGATAATGATATACTAAATGCCTGTTTTATGCTGAGCAGAGTGTCTATGGAATTAATAAATATGTGTCTGTCTCAAGACTTTTGTAATCTAGGGAGAAAAAACCTATTACACATAATCAGGATTTTCAGAATTGCAAGAAACTCTGGAGGGCTTTAGCCATAGCTTCTCAGTTTTTGGAAAATGCAGTGGGACCCCAGAATAGCTAGTGATAAACTGATAAGGAACAAGACCAAGCAGAATGCAATTAAGTGATAAATCATGCAGTGCAAACAATAAAAGCAATATAAGAAATTCGAGGGGAAAGAAAATCAATGACACTTTGTGTTGCTGGTGAAAACCTCATAGAAGTAGGTCTGGGCCTTTGGGTATGGAGATTTGGGAGATGGAGAGCAGAGATGGCATTCAAGAAAACTGGACACCACCCCCCGCAGAAAGCCAAGAGATAGGGCAGGGCATGACAAGTTTTTGAGACAAGTCTCACAACAATAAATGGTATTTTTATAAAATACCAATAGAGCATATAATATATAATTAATTCATAAAATAATAAAAAACAGTTTTAAATTTATAAAAGTATTTCAATTCTACAGAAAACTTTCAAACTAAAGATAGCCCTTGGCTGATACCTGAGAATATGAATTATACTTTATGGACATTTCTAAAATAAGTTTCGAGAATATACTCCAAGTAATGATAACTAACTGTATTAGCCAAAAGGGTGCTGATGCAAAATACCAGAAATTGGTTGGTTTTTTATACAGGGTATTTATTTGGGGTAGGAGCTTACAGATACCAGGCCAAAAAGC
This sequence comes from Dasypus novemcinctus, assembly GCF_030445035.2. Lineage (NCBI taxonomy): Eukaryota > Metazoa > Chordata > Mammalia > Cingulata > Dasypodidae > Dasypus > Dasypus novemcinctus. The sequence continues at coordinate 43,140,985 of NC_080694.1, read as the reverse complement.
GTAAGTTACTTCCCTCACCAAAGTCTATTTTCATGTGCTGGAGCAAGATGGCTGCCGACCTCTGTGAGGGTTCAGGCTTCCTGGGTTCCTCTGGGCTCAGCTCTTTTGTTTTCTCCACAAGGTCAGCTGCAGGGTATGAAGCTCTCTAGGCTTTGCCTCTCTCCACAAGGTCAGCTGTAGACTATCAGGAGAATGGCTCTGTCTCTCCCTGGGGTTTCTGCCATGTCTAAGGAGCCGTCTCTATTCCTCTATGTTCTTCTCCTGGCTCAGGGTTCCTCTCTTCCCAGGGCTTGCTTCTCTTTCCTCTGTGTGCTGACTTCCTGGGGCTCCAGCTTAAGACTTCTGCATCAAACTCCAACATCAAAATTCCAACATCAGAAAACCCTCAACTCTGTCCTTTGCCATGCCTTTTATCAATGCCGTAATTACATGGCCCAATCAAAGCCCTAATCATAACTTAATCATGCCCAGGTACAAACCAGATTTCAAACATAATCCAATATCTATTTTTGGAATTCATAACTATATATTTTTTTAAAGATTTATTTTATTTATTTATTTCTCTCCCCTTGCCCCCCACCCCGGTTGTCTGTTCTCTGTGTCTATTTGCTGCATCTTCTTTGTTGCCTTCTGTTGTTGTCAGAGGCATGGGAATCTGTGTTTCTTTTTGTTGCGGAATCTGTGTTTCTTTTTTTGTGTCATCTTGTTGTGTCAGCTCTCCATGTGCGTAGCACCATTCCTGGGCAGGCTGCACTTTCGCGCTGGGCGCCTCTCCTTACGGGGAGCACTCCTTGTGCGTGGGGCTCCCCTACGCGGGGGTCACCCCTGCGTGGCACGGCACTCCTTGTGCGCATCAGCACTGCGCATGGGCCAGCTCCACACGGGTCAAGGAGGCCCAGGGTTTGAACCGCGGACCTCCCATGTGGTAGACGGACGCCCTAACCACAGGGCCAAGTCCGCCGCCCATAACTATATTAAACTGCTATACTAAGCATACCCCCAAAATGTATATATCACTATGCTATTTATAAATAAAATAGATTTCTTTCAAAGCCAATAGAACCTAGCAACAGTGCAATAAATAAGGTAAAAACATCTCAGTGTTGATTTAAAGAGGAAGAAACCTGCACAGAGAGGTTTTCTTGGTTTTCTAAGTTTTCTTCTGACTGTCTATTTTTATATGTAAAAAAAAAAAAAACTATCATAAAAAATCTGCATGGGGAAGCTAATGAGCTCCTGCCTGCCACATCGCAAGTCCCAGTCTCGGTTCCCCGTGCCTCCTGGAGAAGATGAGCGAGACAGTGAGCCAGTGTGATGGGCAGGCACAGCAAGCTGATGCAGCAAGATGACACAACAAGGAGACAAAAAGAGGAAAGACAATGAGAGATGCAACAAAGCAGGGAGCTGAGGGGGCTCAAGTGATTGAGTGCCTCTCTCCTTCATGGGAGGTTCCAGGTTTGGTTCCTGGTGCCTCCTAAAGAGCAGAACCAGAGCACAGAGAACAGACAGCAAGCCCAACAGGGCGGGGGGAGGGGGGGTGGGTGGTGGAGTAAATAAATAAAAATAAATCTTTTTTAAAAAATCTGTATGACTACTTCAGAAGAAGTAAAATAATACAGAAATCTAGACACCCAGAGGGCTAAAACTCCTTTCATCAGTTGATAAATACAGCATCTGACTTATTCTTTGAATTCAGGTGATTCAGGATGACAGTCTTTTCAACTCTGGGGTGGAATAGTGTGGTGCCATGGAAATGTCTCTGCACCTAGATTTAGAAATCTTGGTTTGTTTGTTGTCTTTGAAATTGACTATGCCTTTCATTAAGTCCTGTAATCATCCTGAACACAGTTTCCCTCGTGGGTAAAATGGGAATCGTAAAAATCCTTATCACAGGGTTGATATGAAAATTGGATGTGGCAATATGTGTGAAAGCACTCTAGAGGAAATAAATACTATAATAAATATTTGTTTATCTATTACTATAGTAAATAAATAAATATGGAGCTCCTGCTATGTGCTAGATGTAATCTAGAAACTGAGGGTATGGCAGTAAATAACCAGCTAGAATTCAGCTAAAATTGTGTTTACATTCTAGTTATGGAGATTGACAATAAACAAGATATAAATAAGAAAATTTGTAGTACAGTGTCTAGTGATAAGTGTTAAAGAAGAAAATAAAGCAGAAGAGGGTAATTGGACGTGTGTGTCAGGCTGAGGGGGGTTGGATTGCAAATGTGTATAGAAGAGTCAAGGAAAGCCTTGCTGCAAATTACTTTTCTAAGGGCATGTCAGGCAGAGGGAGTAACCAGCATTTGGCAAGTCTGAGGAGCTGACAATTTATTGTAGCTGAGTGAGTGCCCGGGAGATAGTAGAAGATAAGATAGTGCTGGTAGGTCTTACGAAGCTTGTCTTTTCTTTGGAGTGACATGGGAAAACACTGGAGGGCTTTGAGCGAAAGAGTGACATGCTCTAACCTGGGTTTTGACAGGATCGCTCTGGCCAATGTGTTTGGAACAGACGGAGGTAAGGGTAGACGCAGGGAGGTTTAATTAGAAGGTTTTTGCAATAACACAGGTGAGAGACGATGCTGCCATAAGCCAGGGTTGTGGGGCCGATGGAGAGACAAGACTGAATCCAGGATATGTTATGAAGGTAATACCAGTGGGTTTTGTTACTGGAATGGAGTTGGAGAATAAGAGAGAAGATGCGAGGATGTTACACCAAACATCGGCTTGAGTGCTGGAATCAGGGAGTGTTAACTGAGACGGGAAAGGCTGAAGGGGGAGCAGCTTGGAAGAGTGGGGACCAGGGGAGAATATGAGGAGCTCAGTTTGGAACATGTTAAATCCAGACTATTAGATTTCTAAGTGAAGTGTTGAGGAGACAGTTGGATATAAGAGGCCAGAGTTCAGCACAGAAATACAGACTTGAAGATACAAATTTGGGAGTCGTCAGCATATAATAATACATTGCAGTTGAAGATTGTAAAATGCCACTCAAATATAAAATTTCATTACCTAGCAAAAACTTGAAAATACAAGACAACAGCAGAGATTGGTCCACTAAGCCTTCTATTCAGAATACCAATTTCTTTTTTAAAGATATTTTAAGCAGAACACATCTGTTTGGAAAATAAGGCGTATGAAAGTCTCAAGTTTTTCTTGTTCCACTCCACAGTTTTTTCATGTCTGATATTAAAGGCTAGAAAGTTGAGATTCTTAATAAATTATAGGCTCACAAGGTATTATTAATTGGCAGTTCTGGAAGGCAGTATAATGACATCTTCGAGAAAGCTTATCTTCCGAGGAATTGAAAAGCTCAAATGTGAAACGTGCAGTCTTGAGAAAGCATGAAGCTGCTAGGTCAGCCACTGTTTTGATAGTAATCATGTACTGAAGGATATGCTACCAAGCTTTGATAAGAAACATGCTGGTAGTTTGAAAACATATACACTTTTAAACACTCCACCTTGTAAGAAGAATTGAAAGAGATGGCTATGAAGATTTAACTAAAAGCTTGATTGTTTGAGGATGAAACATTTTATGGAAAACACAAGTGTGAGAGTATAGGGGAGTAATCCCAAGGAAAAAATTGTTATATTAAATGACTATGAATCATGATGTTTTTGAATTTCTGGTTCTAGAAATGGAGAGGAGGATAGATAAACAAATTGTGGCATAGTCAAACAATGGAATATTGTTCAACAATTTGAAAAAAAATAATTACAGATACACATAATAACATGGATGAACCTCAAAACATAATGTTGAACAAAAGCAGCCAGGCACAAAACATAGCTACTCTATGATTTCATTTACATGAAGTTCAAAACCAGGCAAAACTAATCTGTGATGATAAATGAAGGCTGCTCATAGCGGGTTAGGGATTGGCTAGTTGAGGCCAGGAAGCTTTCTGGGGAGATAGAAATGTACTATTACTCAATCAGGGTGATGGTAATACAAATGTCTACAATTATCGAAACCCAACAAATTGCACACTTAAAGTCTGGGCATTTCACTGTCAATAAATTATACCTCCAATTTTTAAAAAGTTAATTCTTTGTATTTCTCAGAATAAAATTGTAATCTCTATGTCAATATTCTTCAAGACATGAAATAGCTTTAGAAAGAGGAGAATAGTCTAAAGGAAGTCATTTCCATGAGGTGCAGTGGTGCTCAGAGATGTATTCACCAAATGCAATGAATGTCTCATGATGATGGGGGAGGTTGTTGTTATGGGGGGAGAAATGGGGGAAGGGGGGTGGGGGTATATGGGGACCTCATATTTTTTTAATGTAACATTAAAAAAATAAATAAAGACAAAAAAATAAAGGAAGTCATCTAACAACACTGAAAATTTTTTGATGAGAAACTACTATATCCTTGAATATAGATATCCATTCTTGGGTTGTTCCAGGTTGCTTTAAAAACCTTTTAGGTTTATGGAAGGAGTGTTAATTAATATCACACACTGTGGAGCACTCAATGTTCTACCACAATTTAGGAATGCAGAGTAGAGAAATACCTGGTGACCCTGCACATTTTGATTCTGAAAATTTCTCCTAAAATGACCCAACAGAAGTATAATATCCGCTAGTCGAATCCCATGATATCCCCTCTCCAGCATTTGTTGTTTGGCTTCAAGCATAAATTAAATCCATTATCTTCAAAGTGAATGTGAAAATTGAGGCAATTGCTGACACAATACAGGTTGCTCCAAAGTTAAACGTCTGGAACTGTATATGTTAAGATGAAGGAAAAAGGAGCTGTGGCTTTTCTAGATAATCTCTTCATTTGAGAGTCAGATTTAACAACAACAGCAGATTTCCTGAACTGTCACTTTTCATAAGTAATTGTGGGATATTTTTGCTTTGCTGTGTGATTGATCATCCTTAACTAAGAGAAGGAGCTTAGGCTTGACTTACCTTGGAAGCGAAATGGAAGTGATGCTTAATTCAAATTCTAAACATGTCTGCTCACTCTAAGATGATTCACTAAAAAACCAGACGAAATAAAGAATTCATTCAAATCAGTATTTTGATACAACAGAAGCCTCATTGTAATCAGCAATACCATCGGGAAGCCAGTAAAACTTTAAAGATAATTTTATTTTTTTAATTATTTTAAATTATATATATGTATATACCCATACATATACACATATACCAAATCATGTAATAAACTTAGCAGTCTCTGAGCTTCCCCTAAATCATTTTCAAATATCTCAGGCATTTCTTCTGATATTTACCTCCCCATTTCTTTTTTTTTTAAGATTTATTTTTTATTATTTCTCTCCCCTTTCCCACCCCCCGGCCCCCCCAGTTGTCTACTTTCTGTGTCCATTCACTGCCTGTTCTTCTGTATCCGTTTGCATCCTTATCAGTGGCACCGGGAATCTGTGTCTCCTTTTGTTATGTCATCTTGCTATATCAGCTCTCCGTGTGTGCAGCACCACTCCTGGGCAGGCTGCACTTTTTTCGTGCTGGGTGGCTCTCCTTGAGGGGGGCACTCCTTGCACTTGGGGCTCCCCTACACAACACTCCTTATGCGCAGCAGCACTGCACGTGGGCCATCTCATCACACAGGTCAGGAGGCCCTGGGTTTGAACCCTGGACCTCCCATGTGGTAGGCGGATGCTCTATCCATTGAGCCAAATCCGCTTCCCTAACTCCCTATTTCTAAACCACATGTTTGTATAGCCATGTCTTCCCTTTACTATTATCCTGGGGATTTTTTCCCTCTCTTCTGTGTTGGATCTCCTTTAGCCTGAGCTAATATCTTCTTTCTTGCTTTCTCTCTCCTTTTGGCAGATCATATTTTCCAGGGGCATTCTGAGAAAGGAAGCCTGGGAGGGTTCACTGAAGAAAGGGTACAAATTGCCAACTTGAGTGGTGACTTGAGTTTCAAATTTAAGATGGAAAATCCTTTTCTCCTCAGATTTTGAAGATATTGCTCTGTTTTCTGTTTGTCGAAGTTTTCTTTTGGTTTCCAGCATCTGCTACCATTGTGATATGTGTGTGACTTGTTTTTAGTCTTTGAAAGCTTTTAGAATCTTCTGGTTATCACTACTTGTTTGATATTTCACAATCATGTGTCTATTTTTTTTTTTACTCTATCGTGTATCTTTATGTTTATTTTCCCCCTGTTCTTTTATTGGGCATTTGGTGGACTCTTTCAATCTGGTAACAAATTGTCCTTCAATTTTGTGTTATTCTTATATTATTTCTTTGATATTTGATCCCTGTTTGCTCTTTTTTTCCTTTTCTGTTCTTCCATTAATCAGAGGAAGGACTATTGAACTGATCTTTTTTTTAAAAAAAGATTTATTTTTCCCCTTCCCTTCCTCCCACCCTGCTGTTTTTCTGTCCTTTCTTGTTCTCTAAATATTACCTTTTTTAATAGAATCCTTCCCCTGTTCCATGGAGACAATATTTTCTCTTTATGTCTTGTAGTCTATTAGTTATAGTTTTGGTCTGTCTGATTTTTTTAAAGGTTCCCTGCACTGTTTTTTTGTTCTCTGAGTTACAGAATTTCTTCAGATATCATGTGTTCCTTATTTGGGTGGGGCTTGTCAACTAGGGACAACTGTGAGTGGACTTTTTCTTGGTCTAACCCACTTTCCCAGAGAGGAATTTTCTAATCTGTTATTTAGGCATAAGCCACCTGCCAACTTCTGAAAACCAAGGAAGTGGACTCAGGTCTCCCCATTTAAAATGCATCTGTCTCTTAACCCTCCTATTTTCAGGGGGTGCCCCATCTGCCTACTGTGCTAGGGAGGGGCAGTTGCCTGGGTGAAGGGGCTGGAGGATAAACCCTGAGGTCCAGCCGCTCCTTTGACAAAGTTTCAGCCAGGCCTCTTGTCTTCAGCCTCACCCCAACTACTTGCTAAGGATCTCCGGTACATCTGGACCACATCTAAGTTGTGCAGGATGATTCCGCTTCATTCGTGTTTGCCTTTTAATCTTTGTTGTTAATGTCTATACATGGAAAGGATGAATATTTTTCCTCTGGAATAGTAATTTCCTTTTCCTTATTCACCCAAGATTTAGGCCTGTGTGACTGCACAAAAGCAAACAAAAGCTGAGCAGCAGTTACCATAGTGGATTGGGCTAAATCTAATTTTTAATTTATGTAACTGGTAAATTTATTGGAACACACATTTATTCTATAGAAAGTCCATAGATAGGAACATAAATAAAACAACATACATCAATAACTTCTTCTAAAATGTCAATATGAAGCCACTTAAAAACTACACCTACAAATTGAAAGTGTGTGTAGCGTTATAAAAGTCTTCAGTGAATATTTACGTCCTTTGCTTAAAAACGCATGGGTGTCCTAAGTTTTTGTAAATACAACCTCCCCCAAATGTCCCATTATAACCGAAATCAGGAAGTATTCATACTAAGAAAGCAATGAAGCCGGAAATGAAATTAGAAATGTTAATAGCCACCTATCTTATGTCCTTCTAGTATTTTAAAACATTTTATTTCAGGCCTCCTCAACTTCATTTTGGGCATGAAATTCATGATATATCATATTACTGCAAAATCTTCTAAGTCAGTGAACAAAACATATCAACAAAGTTGCTGGACCTAGAAACATATCGATAAAGATCAGCTTCACAAATTCATTCTGACAGAAGCAAATATACTTGAGGTGACATAATTTATTACTTCCTCCGGAGCAGGACAACCTCAAGACTTGATGAAAGGGATGAAGTGACCGGAAGGGTCTGTTTAAACGAAACTCCGTGAAGTAGAAGCCACTTATTGACAGACGGGCCAGGTCTCAGGTTCCCATCCCTGCCTGGGACCCTTCAAGAGAGTCTACGGGTCATGCATGGAGATGCTATGGTGTCTGTGGTTCCAGTCGAGGGCTTTGGATTAGCCAGCTTTAGATTTTCTAGATATGGAGCCTCCCTGGCTTCTGCCTGCCACCTCTGGTACCACCCCATGGAGGAGGTTCAAAAGATCTCAGGCATGGAAAAAGTCACTTTTGGAGACTTTTTTAAACAGTAGAATTGAAATATTGAAGGGAATACGCTTTTATCATGTAGAGGAGGAATACACTTTCGTCATGTTAAGTGGGAGAGAAAGCAGATCTTGATTTAGCTCTAAATTTTAACACTGGGAGCAAATGCCCCTTAACCAACGTGCTGTTTTGTATACTCTTGTGTGTAATTGAATGTTTCGACCATCTTGCTCTTGTAAAAAGTGACAGGCTGAGAACCCTAGTAAAACCCAATATGTTCTCACATATGCTTGCTTGAGTATAAAATCTATGTACATGGTGATATGAGGCAGTTTCCTTTGTGACTACCCGGAATTTAAAGGGGTTGTTTTGAAAAGCTTGGCATATTTTAATCTGATTTGGGGAACTGATTTCTTTATTGATACCAGCTTCTATTTTGTAATTTTGGTTTAAAAAAAAATGAAAAGATATTTGAGGTGCTGAAAAAGTTGGGGTAATAGATATTGGTGATAGTAGCACAATATTGAGAATGTCATTAAGGCTACTGAATTGTACACCCAAAACTGATTAAAATGGAAAATTCTGAGTTGTATGTATGTTACTACAATAACAAATGGGAAGAAATACATCAAAATATTAAATAGTATGTAGAGGAAAATGATATTTCCTGTTCCTTTTCAGCTGGCTTCCCCCCCCCCCCAGGTTTTTTCATATTTGGTTTATATTTTAAAAACTGAAAATAAATGTTATATTTTTAAAATAAAACTTAATGTGCCTCTTATTATGACCTGGCAATCCCATTTCTAGGTATACCCCAAAGAATTGAAAGTAGGGACTCAAACAGATATTTGCACACCAATGTTGATAGCAGCATTATTCAGAATCGCCAAAATGTGGACGCAACCCAGGTGACCATCAACAGACAAATGGATAAACAAAATGTGGCATATCCAGACAATAGAAAAATCCTCAGCCAGAAAAAGAAACGAAGTTCTGATACATGCTACAACATGGAAGACATTTTGTTGAGTGACATAAGCCAGACTCAAAGGATAAAGAGCATGTTCTCACGTGAAATAGTTAGACTATGCAAGTTCATGGTCATAAATTAGACTGCAGGTCACCGTCAGGGATCAGAGCGGTAAAGGGGGAGTTAATCCTGAATTGGTTTGGGGTTCCTGTTTGGGGTGATGGAAAGTTTTGGTAAAGGATGGTGGTGATGGTAGCACAACCTTGTGAATATAATTAGTAATAAATATAATTAACAACAATGAACTATTGTTAGTGGTTAAAATAGGAAATTTCAGGTCGTATATATGTTGCCAGAATAAAGATTTAAAAAATAAAAAACACCACAGAACTATAAAGCACGTGTAAACTATAGACTATAGTTAAATTATAATGATTTAATAACTTTGATTAATCAGTTGTAACAAAGGTACCGTATTAACACAAAATGTTACTAGGGAAAACTGTGTGTGTGAGGGGAGGTATAAGGGAACTCTATATGTTCTGGATGACGTTTCTGTAAACCTATAACTGCTCTCATAAAAAAATAAAAATATTCAAAAATAAAATCCTCTTAGACAAGGCAGTTGCTCAGAAAAATAAACCCTAGAAACAATTTGTTAAGAATATCTCTAAAATAAAAATAAAAAAGCAAACCAAAAAAAATTTTAAAAGAATATCTCTGAAAAAAAATAAAAGTGACTCTGCCCCTACCAAACTGTATGTGTCTCTAGTAAACTGCAAATTCACGTTCTAGAACACAAGCTGCTAGAGGGCAGAATCTACGTCACTCATCCATTCAACAAATGATTAATGAGCACCTGCTATGTGCCAAACTCTCTTGTAGGTGTCAGAGAAACAATGATGAACATAATTCATGAAATCCCTACCCTGTGAAGATTATAGTCCAGTGGATATGGAGGGGGAAACAAATAGTAAACAAAATCAATAATTAATTAAATAGGATATTACAAGGTAAGTGTTATGAAAAGAAAATTAGCAAGGAAATGGATAGAGATTGCTTGGTGGGTAACTTGCACTTTTAAACACTGATCAGGTTCACTTCCATTGGTAGGCAAACACTTGAAAGAGGTGAGGGAGGGAGCCAGGAGGTCTCTCAGGAAGAGGGCTCCAGCTTCAAGGAATGGTAGTGCAAAGGCCCTGAGGTGGGGCTGTGCCTGACCTACTTGCACAACAGTGCAACTAGAACAAACAGAACAAGGACAAGAATAATAGGAGATAGGGTCAGAGAAATAATCAGGGTCAGATTTTAGGGGCCCTTGGAAGTCCCTGGGAGGGCTTTGGTTTTCCTCTGAGTAAGATGGACACTACTGGAAAGTTTTGGGCAGAGGAGTGGAATAATCTGGTTTATGTGTGTGTGTGTGTTTTAAGATTCATTTAATTTATTTATCAACCCCCCCGCCTTGTTGTTTGTGCTCTCTGTCTGCTTTCTGTGTCCATTTGCTGTGTGCTATGTCTGCTCATCTTCTCTTTTGGAGGCACCCAGAACTGAACCCGGGACCTGCCATGTGGAAGAGGGATCCTCAATCACCTGAGCCACCTCAGCTCCCTGGTTTGTTGTGTCTCTCATTATCTTTCCTCTTTTGTGTCTCTTTTGTTGCATCATCTTGTTACACCTTGTTGCATCAGTTCACCGCCTCCAGGAGGCACTGGGAACCAAATCTAGGACCTCCCATGTGATAGGCAGAAGTCCAACCACTTGAGCCACATTCGCTTCCCAGGTTTATGTTTTAATAAGTTCACTCTAATTGCTATGTTGAGCATAGACTGCAAGGGACAAGGGTGGAAGGAAATAGACCTGTAGGAGGCTATTGTAATAAATGGTGATTTGGATCAGCAGTGGATATAGGGAGGAGTAATCAGATTCTGGATATATTTGAAGGTAGAGCCTGCAGAACTTGATGGAAAAATTGGGTGCAGGGTACAAGAGAAAGAGAAAATTTGTCAACTATTTTTGCCTAAGCAACTGGAAGTACCCAATTCCCTTAAATGGTTAGATTCACAGAACTTTGTCCATATTTCATACCTTTTTTAATTTATAATTTTATTTTTAGAGAAGCTCTAGATTACATAAATGTTCCATTGAAAGTATAGGGGGTTCCCATATATGCTCACCACCTCCCTCTCCCACACTTTTCCCCATCAAAAACATCTTTCATTAGTGTGGTACATTTGTTACCTTTGATGAACACATTGTGAAGCATTGTTACTACCCATGGACTATAATTTACATTATGCTTTACACTTTGCACTGCACAATTCTATAGGTTTTTTTTTTTTTTAAAGATTTATTTTTTATTTATTTAATTCCCTTCCCCTCCCGCGGTTGTCTGTTTTCTGTGTCTTTTTGCTGCGTCTTGTTTCTTTGTCCGCTTCTGTTGTCGTCAGCGGCACGGGAAGTGTGGGCGGCGCCATTCCTCGGCAGGCTGCTTCCTCCTTCGCGCTGGGCGGCTCTCCTTATGGGTGCACTCCTTGCGCGTGGTTTTGAAAAAAATGTATAATGGCCTGTATCCATCATTGCAATGTCATGCAGAACAATTTCAATGTCCCAAAAATACCCCATCACACTGTTTTTAAAGAGTTAAAAAACCTGCATTTTCCTAAAAGCACACTAGGCAAAGTACTCTGTAGAACAGATAGATAAGAATATAAAAGCAGAATTTTAAAACATCAATTTTAATAGTTAGAAAACAAGAAATGGGGGAGGAAGTTCAGCTACTTGCCACAGCCATGCAGCCAGTTAGCAGTAAACATCATGTTCCCAATCCTCAGCCCAGGCAGTTCTGACCCCCCTCTACAACATGCAGCCCTACCAGAGCGGACATAGGAGGAAAAGAGAGGGGGAGGGAAGAGGAGAGAAAATACACTGATGGTGCTATGATGAAACAATAACAGCAACGTGCATGTGATGAGCAGGATCTTCTGTAGTTGCACATATCAAAGGTAGAAATTAGAACAACTTTGAGTTACTAATTCCATTAAAATCCTGAACCTACCAATAAGGATTTTTCTTCATTTTCTTCGAGGAGGTTGACTTCAGTCTTGACCTAACTGTATATCAGATCAATTACATGACCACACAGAAGACAAAAAGAAATAGTCCAAGTAACTTTTGAACATAGCATTTTGACTACATACACAGAGAAATTTCTTGAAACTTATTTAAACAGTTTCACTGTAGCTAGTGACATGGATGTAGCCATTCTGCAACTATTTTTTGTGCACTGTAAGACTGAGCAAATGAGGAAGTATAGTGACATTTCAGGGAGATGGAGATATTACTGGAGGAAAAGGGGTATGCAATTAAGGATTTGGAGAATAAAGAAAAGAACCTGTGGTGTTTGATTGGATTTAGAGGTTTCAGTATGAACACATGATTCTTTAAATATAGATGATGGTAAATAGGTAGGTAGGTAGGTAGGTAGGTAGATATATATACATCTTAGAGTGAATTGTGTCCTCTAACAAAGAAGTGTTCTTAAAATTAATCCCAGTTCCCGTGAGGTGAATTTATTTGTAATTAGGGCAATTAGAACGCTTTCAAGCTGGATTAGCAATGTTAAGGAGTAGACTCATTTGTGACTAGGATCTTCTAAAACCCTATTTTAGGGGTGGCCAAACCGAATAAAGACAAGCCTTAACCCATACACCTGAAGACTTATTAAGAGGAAATTCTGATGCAGCCAGAAGAGCCAGAATCCAGAAGTCATTGCAAACCAGACAAACACAAGGAGTGAGGGATCGTCAAGTGCTGGGGCACACAGATGCAAACCAGCTGGCAGGGATCCATGGAGAAATGCGATTCTAGGGCTAGAGCAGGGAATAGACAAGATGAGCCTGGGTCATCTTAAAATATCAGAAAGCAAAGAAGTGCTAAAAAACAAATCCTCAAGACCCACAATGATGGGGTATGTCAAGGAGATGTAAGAGTGACCTGAAAGAACTTCCAAGGCTGGAACATTTTGAGCAATAAAAGAGTAGTATTGGATTATAAACCAAAGTATAAAATAAATATCCATGAGTCTGTTGAAATGAATAAATGATTAAATAAATGTGGGTGAAGAGAAAAATCTCCTGTTTTAGTTTCCTGGGCTGCTCAAGCAAATACCATGCAATGGGTTGGTTTAAACGACAGGAATTTATTTACTCACAGTTTTGAGGATAAAAGAAAGCCCAAATCAGGGCATCATCAAAGCAATGCCTTCTTCCCAAAGACTGGCATTCTGGGGCTGGCTGCTGGCCATCCTTGGTTCTGGGCTCCTCTGTCACATGGAAATTCATACGGCAGCCTCTTCTGTCCAATCCATTCAGCTTCTTGCTTCCTTGGCTTTCTCTCTCTCTCTCTCTGAGTTTCATTCTGTTTATAAAGGACTCTGATAATAGGATTAAGATGCATCCTTTTCTAAGTGAGACACATATTAACTGAAATAACCTCATTGAAAGGTCTTACTTACAATGATTCACACCCACAGGAATGGGAGTGCTGAGTTCCTAGCCAGGGGAGCTCTGTCACATTCCCCAATGGAACAGCAGCAATCCCCCAAGTGCAAGGTCAAAGACCAGTGAAGAAGAATGGTCCAATGATGAGCCCTTGATACTGATAACTATGCTTATGAGCCTGTGTACCTGACATTTCAACTAGACCTTGAGCTGCAGGGTGCCTATGAGTTCTCTCCCAAGTTACCTCCTGAGAGCCTCCAAATTGCTGAAATGTGGCCATTCTCTGTGTCAAACTCAGCATGTAAATGCATTACCTTCCCCCTAGTGTGGGGCATGACTCCTGGGGATGAGCCTCCCTGGCACCAAGGATTTACTACTAATCACCAGTTGGTGATGCAACTAGAAAAAGATCTTGAATAAAAGGGGTAAATGGTAAAGACAAATGAGTTTATATGGCTAAGGCACTTCAAAATGATTCGGGAGGTCATCAGAGGGGTCGCACTTATGCACACCTCAGCAGGATCCCAGAGACAGTCAAAGTAGATACAACCCCAGGTAATGGTGCTCTTGAGGGCTACAGAGACACACAGGTTCTGGAATTCAGTGCCTTGTAAGTGGGCCCTATTTTGGAATTTGTGCTCCTGAGTGTGATGGAGTTGGACTCAGATGTGACCTTTCTACGCATGCCTCTTCTGTTACTTTTACTGAACCTGTCATTGGTGCTGGGGTTGGTGTATATTCAGGAGACATGAATCTCTGGACTGGCCATGTGCCAGCTGGGCCCAGAGGCTTAGTAGAGTTGCAACACCTACCCTCCAGTTCATTGGATTTACCCAGGTCAGCTAACAGGGAGGTGAAGATGGTCAACCACCACACCAGGGAACCGAGAGTGCCTACAACTGCAAGCAGGAGAATTACATCCATCAACCACGTGGGATCTAAACCCTGTCTCGGTTTAGAGGTGGAGTGGACATCACCATCCCAGGGTCCACAGGATGGAGGAATAAAATATGGATTAGAATAGACTTACTGGTATTCTATTATAGAACAATTGTGACTCTAGCAATGGAAGAAATTGCATCATTGTGGAGAAAGTGACCATGGTAGTTGCTGAGGGCAGGGAGAGGGAAGAAGAGATGTGATGTGGGGGCATTTTCAGGACTTGGAGTTGTCCTGAATGATATTGCAGGGACAGTTGCTGGACATTATATATCCTGCCGTAACCCACTGAATGGACTGGGGGAGAGTGTAAACTAAAATGTAAACTAATCCATGTGGTGCAGCAGGGCTCCAAAATGTATTCACCAAGTGCAACGAATGTGCCACAATGATGAAAGAGGTTGTTGATGTGGGAGAAGTGGGGGAGATGGGGTGTGGGGTATATGAGAACCTCTAATACTTCTTATTTTTAATTTAATTTTTTTTTATTATTCATTTTTAAAAAATATTACATTAAAAAAATATGAGGTCCCATTCAACCCCACCGCCCCCTTCCCACCACTCCCCCCACAGCAACACTCTCTCCCATCATCATGACACATCCATTGCATTTGGTAAGTACATCTCCGGGCATCACTGCACCTCATAGTCAGTGGTCCACATCATAGCCCATACTCTCCCACGTTCCATCCAGTGGGCCCTGCGGGGATCTACAATGTCCCGTAATTGTCCGTGAAGCACCACCCAGGACAACTCCAAGTCCTGAAAACACCTCCACATCTCATCTCTTCCTCCCATTCCCCGCACCCAGCAGCCAACATGGCCACTTTTCCCACACCAATGCCACATTTTCTCTGTGGACCTTGGATTGGTTGTGTCCATTGCACGTCTATGTCAAGAGGGGTTCTAGATTCCACATGGGTACTGGATGCAATCCTCCTGCTTTCAGTTGTAGGCACTCTAGGCTCCATGGTGTGGTGGTTGACATTCTTCAACTCCATGTTAGCTGAGCCTTCAGCTTCTCTAATACTTTTTAATGTAACATTTTTTTGTGATCTATGTATCTTTTAAAAAAAGACAATAAAAAACTGGAAAAAAACTTTAAGAACATGTTTTGGATGAAGAATTTTCTTGTTTATTTTTTATTATTACTGAAATAATAAAAATACTCTAATGATGATTAAGATGATAAAGACACAATTATGTGATTATACCAATACTACTGATTGTACACTTTGGATGAACTATATATTTATTAATATGTATTGATACAATTTATTTGTTAAAAAAACCTGATAGAAAAAAGAAGCAAGAGGGAGCTGGTGTAGCTCAGTGGTTGAGCACCAGCTTCCCACATATGATGTCCTGGGTTCAATCCCTGGCCTTGGTACCTCCAAAATAATAATAATAATAAAAGAAGCAAGCGCTAACACCAATGACTTAACTACACAGCTGGAGGAACTAGAAAAGGAAGAGTACACTCTTCACAAAGGAAGCAGATAAAATAACATAAACAGAAATAAATGAAATTGGAACAAAAAAACAATAAAGATACAATAAAACCAAAAGTGTGTTCTTCAAGATGAACAAAATTGACAAACCCTTAGCTAAAATGACAAAGAAAAGGGAGAAGATGCAAATAAATAAAATCAGAAACAAAAGCAAGGACATTATTACTGACCCCACAGAAATAAAAGAGAAAATAAGAGGACACTGTGAACAACTGTATGCTAACAACCTAGACAACACAGATGAAATGGACAAATTCCCAGGAACATATGAACAACCACACTGACCCTTAAAAAATAGAAGACCTTGACAAACCAATCACAAGTAAAGAGATTGAAATATTTATCAAAAACCTCTCCAAATTGAAAAGGCCTGGACACATGACTTCACAGGTGAATTTTATCTAGCATTCAAAGAAGATTTAATACCAATCTTACTCTTCCAAAAAAAAATTGAACAGGAGGGAATGCTACCAAACTCATTCTATGAAGCCAATGTCACCCTAATACCAAACCTAGATAAAGATATTATGAAAAAAGAATATTACAGACCCATTTCCCTAAGAAATATAGGGGCAAAAATCCTCAACAAAGTACTCCCTAAATAAACACAACAACACATTGAAAGAATTATTCATCATGATCAAGTGGATTTTATCCTAGGCACGCAAGGATGGTTCAACACAAGAAAATCAATCAGCGTAATACATCATATTAATGCATCAAAGAAGAAAAGTCACATGATCATCTTGATTTACACAGAAAGGCATTTGACAAAATACAGCATCCTTTCTTGATAAAAACACTCAGAAATATAGGAAATGAAGGAAACTTTCTCAACATGATAAAGGACATACATGAAAATCCACTGCTAACATTGTACTCAATGGTGAAAGACTGAAAGTTTTCCCACTGAGATTGGGAATAAGAAAAGAATGACTATTGTCACCACTGTTGTTAAATATAGTGCTAGAAGTTCTAGCTATTGCAATCAAGAAAAAGAAATAAAAGGCATCCAACTTGGAGAGGAAGAAGTAAAACTTTTGTTATTTGCAGATGATATGATCCTATACCTAGAAAGTCGTGAAAAAATCAACAACAAAGCTACTAGAGCTAATAAATGATTTCAGCAGAGTAGCAGGATACAAGATTAATATTCAAAAATCAGTAGCATTAGTAATGAACAATCTGAGGAGGAAGTCAGGAAAAAAAATTCCATTTACAATAGTGACAAAAGGAATCAAATATTTAGGAATAGATTTAACCAAGGATGTGAAATACTTATATTCATAAAACTACAATGTATTGCTAAAAGAAATCAAAGAAAACCTAAATGTAAGGAAGGATATTCTGTGTTCATGGACTGGAAGACTAAATATTGTTAATATGTCAATTCTACTGGAATTGATTTACAGATTCAATGCAATCCTGATAAAAATTCCAACAGCCTTTTAAAAAGAAATGGAAAATTCAATTACCAAATTTATTTGGAAGAGTAAGGGGCCCTGAATAGAAGAAACATATTAAAAAGGAAGAATGAAGTTGGAAGATTTTAAATCATATTACCTACAGTGGTAAAAAGAGCACGGTACTGACATAAAGATAGATTTATATGCTAATAGAATTAAACTGATTTTTCAGAAACAAACCTTCACATCTGTGGTCAAGTGAGTTTTGACTACAAAAATCAAGCCCACCCAGCTGAGGCAGAACAGTTTAACAAATGGTATTGAGAGAACTAGAAATCCATATCCAAAAGAAAGAGGACCCATACTTCACACCTTATTAAAAAATTAATTCAAAATGGATCAAAGACCTAAATATAAAAGCTAGAACCATAAAACTTTTAGAAGAAAATGTAGGAACCTAGTGGTAGGTGGTAGTTTCTTAAGCCTTATGCCAAAAGCACAAGCAGCAAAAGAAAAAATGGATAAATGGACCTCCTCAAACTTAAACACTTTTGTGCCTCAAAGGACTTTGTCAAGAAGGTGAAAAGGCAACCCCCTCAATGGAAGAAAATACTTGGAGACCTCATATCAGATAAGGGTTTGAGTTTTAGGCTATGTAAAGAGATCATACAACGCAATGATAAAAGGGCAAGCAATCCAAGACTTAAATATTTTTTCCAAAGGAAGTACAAATGGTGAAAAAAACACATGAAAAAAATTCAATATCATTAGCTATTAGGGAAATGCAATTCAAAACTACAATGAGAGGTCATGTCACACCTCACAGAATGGCTGTTATTTTTTAAAAAAAACAGAAAACGACAAGTGCTGGAGAGGATGTGGAGAAATAGGAACACTTCTCCACTGTTGATGGAAATGCGGAAGACAGTTTGGTGGTCCCTCTGCCATAGGATCCAGCAATCTTTCTATTAGGAATATATCCACTGAAAACACGGACACAACAGACACTTGCACACCAATGTTCATAGTGGCATTATTCACAATTGCCAAGAGATGGAAACAACCTAAGTGTCCATCAACCAATGAGTAGATAAACAAAATATGTCATATACATATGATGTAATACTATGCTGCTGTGAGAAAAAATGAAATTGGGACACATATGACAACATAGATGAAACTTGAGGGCATTATCCTAAATGAAATATGTCAAAACACAAAAGAACAAATATTGTATGGTTTCACTAATATGAACTAAATATGAAGAATGAACACATGGAGTTAAAATCTAGAATATAGGTTATTAGGAGATAGGATGAGGGCTGAGAAGAGGTACTGATGCTTAATATATATAGAATTTTTAGATTAGCTTGACTGTAAATGTGTGGAAATGGACAGAGTTGTTGGTAACACATTATAGTGAGTGTAACTAACATGGATGGTTTATAAATGTGATTGGGCCTGAGAAGGTTTGCTGTGAGCCTTCCTCCCTTCGAGTCCCTGTTCAGATGCCAGTTGCTGAGCTTCCCTTCTGGCCCCATGTTGGGTGCCAGTTGCTGTGACCAGCTCAGTGATTGGTTGGCTCGAAGGGAAGGAAACGCAGAACTTCACAAAATAAAGGACAGAAAGAAAGACACAAGAGAGGTGATAAAGGTGGGACCAGGGGACTCACAGCTTCTGGAACCGAGAGCCTTGACCGTAGTTTCCACATCGTATTTATTGGAAAACTACTGAGCAGCTGTTTGCTATCAGAACTGCAACATCATCTACAATAAAAGGGAACAACTGCAACATCTACAATAAGGCAACATCTACAATAAGGAACAGGTCATACAAAGTTCAGATACAATTTAAACTCTTTGTCCCACAAGGGGTAGTCTAAGAAAGTAAATGTCAATTGAAAGAAAGCTAGAGAGTAATCTAAGGACTCAACAATTCATGAACCTGGTGGTGAATGAGGATTGTAGTTAGTACAAATGTATGAATGTCTTACTACACATTATGACAAATGTACGTCACAATTACAAGGTAGTAAGAATATGGTGCTGCCTGGAAAAAATACAGTTAATGTAGTTTGTGAACTATAGTTGATAGCAATATTCTAATCTTCTTGCATAAATGTCAAAGAAGATACCATATCAATGCTAAGGGTCAGTAACAGTGGCATATGGGATTTTTTCTTTTGGACAAAAGAAAATGTTCAGAAATTTACTGAGGCAATGACTGCACAACTCTGTGATGAAATTGAGAGCACTGAGTGTACACTTTCTATGGTTTGTACAAGGCATGGGATTGTATTAACGCAGCGAACCATGTGGTGGGTTATGGACTATGGTTAACAGTACAAATATGAGAGTGTTCTCTCATGAACCAAAGCAAATATGCAATACTGATATGGGCTGTTAATAATAGGGATGTATGGAAAAATACACCAAATGTAAGCTATGGCCCATGGTTAATAGCAATATTTTGATGATGTTCCTACATAATGTGTAACAAATGTCCCACAACAATTCAAGGTATTAGCGGAGGGGTGATGCATGGGAGTTCTGCACTTACGCATGATTATTTTGTAAGCTCACAGCTTCTCTAATAAATAAGAATATTTTGAGAAATGAATAATACTAGGGTGCTAATATTATTAATAAAAAATCTTTAACATAAAAAATTCCCATTATTAAAGCCAACTCATTCCTGGTTCTTTGCATCAGCAGCCCTTTGGCAAACTAAACCTCCAAGGCAAAGAAGTTGGGAGTGACTCTGAACGAGATGGGAACTCAATGCAAGATTTTAAACAGTGACGTGGCAAAAATTGCCTTATGCTTTAACAGGATCACCTTGACCCCTGAGAGAATATACTGAAGGTGGATGTGACAGTTTGAAGCTGGATGTACCCCAGAAAGACATGTTCTTAAAATTAATTATTCCTGTGGGTGTGGACCCATTTAAGTAGGACCTTTTGTTGTACCATCTCCACCCCACCCCACCCCCCTTGTCTGCTCTCTGTGTCTTCACAGTGCGCTTTTCTATGTCTGCCTTCACCCTCATCAGGCAGCCCTGGGAATTGATCCCAGGACCCTCTGGAGTGGGAGAGAGGCAACCACTCTCCTGTGCCACCCCAACTCCCTGTGTCCCTTATCTGCTCTCATCTCTGTCTCCTGCTGTGTCACCTTGCTGCGCCAGCTCTCAGAATCCACTGGCACTCCTGTGCAGGGTGGCACTCACGTGTCCGTGTGGGCCCACCCGCCACGTGGGCCAGCTTGCCCTCACCAGGAGGGCCTGGGCATTGAACCCTAAACCCCCCATATGGTAGATGGGAGCACAACTGGTTGAGCTGTATCCGTTTCCCCAGGTTGGATCTTAATTCTCTTACTGGAGGACTTTATAAAAGGAATGAACACAGAGAGAGAGAGAGAGAACTTCACAGAATCGTGAGCTGAAAGCCACACACAGGAGTTTCTTGCCATGTGCCTGAAAAGCCAAGGACTGCCCTCAGCTGGTCTTTGGGAGAGAGCATTGCTTTGATGATATCTTGATTTGGGCATTTTCCTTGACGCTTACTGTAAGCGAATAAATTCCCATTGCTTAAGCCAAACCATTTCATGGTGTTGCTTCAAGCAGCTTAGGAAACTAAAACAGAGGACAAGGATGGAAGCAGATGACCAGTTAGCAGGCGACTGCAATTATAGAGGTGAGAGCTGAAGTTGGCTTGGATTAGGATGGTGGTAGTCAGGGGGCTGAGTTTTTAAAATGTAATTCAGATCATATCACTTCCTGTTTAACTCCCTCTAAAGGCTTCCCATGACACATAGAATAAAATCTAAACTCCTGGACCCTGGCTCTGGTGCCGTCCTCCCCCTCTGCACAACTCCCTGTTCTTCCCTTTCCTATGTGGTGTCCTTTCCTCTGGTCTTTATGTGGCTGGCTCCTTCCCTCATGTTTTGGCTTAAACGTCCAACCTCAGAAAGACGCGCTGAATCCCGCCCAGTACTAGAGCAGCACCTGGTATGTAACAGGTGCTTGGTGAGTCTTTGTTAAATAACTTTGTTTTCCCTTTATTTTCGCCTCTAAAAATAACAAAAAGGGACAAATGATACCATTGGTAAGGTTTTTACAGCCCTGAATTGATGGAACTCAATCCCAAGGGGCATCACCAAGTTATCACCAGTCTCCACCCTATTGCACACCTTTATTTTTACTTACTTCAGGAATGCTCTAGATGCATACTTGAGGAACTGCCCAATATACAGAACTGCAATACAACAGCAGTCTGTCCCCAAGCAGTATAGAAGTAATAAAATATAGGTAAACATATGCTTTTCTCTTCTCCTATCGAATCCGGGAACCAGGTTTTATTCATCAAGACTTTGCACGATGAATTGGAGGGAAAACAAAATCCAAAGACCAAAATAGGCAAACAAACCAGCTTCTAACAAAGAACTTAAAAGGTAGTCAAGACTCTCCCAAGCCCAGAATCTAAAGGGCAGAGACCACTAGCTCAACGTAGGCTCTCTTAAGTCCCGCCCCCGGGGGGCGGGGCGTGCCGGGAGGGCGGGGCTTCCTCGCGCCGGGAGGGCGGGGCTTCCTTGCGCCGGCCCGCTCCCTTCCGGGCGGGGAGTGAGCGCGCCCCGCCGTTGCCTAGGAGATGAAACACAAGCCGCGGGAGCTTCACAAGGGAGTGAACGAGGTAAGCGGCTGGCGCGGGCTGGGGATCCCGAGCGGGCTGCGGGGCCGCCACCCTCCGTCCTGCGGGGCCGCCACCCTCCGTCCTGCGAGGCCGGCCCGGCATGTCCCCCCGGCGCCCCGTCCTTCCAGGGCCAGCCTCCGCCGAGAACCCGGGCCCGGACGCCGGTAGGGGAGGGACGCGGGGAGGAGGGTCCTGGAGGCGCGGGGCGGCTGGGAGGGGCGCTGCCACCTGCCGGCCGGGCTCCCCGAGGCCGCCAGACGCCTCCCTGCGCTCCCAGACGCCGGGGTCGGCGCGGGGTGGGCGGGCGGCCGCGGGGTCGCAGCCGTCGAGCGAGCCCGCCCGGGTGCTCCCCGCCCCCCGGCTCCCCTGCTGCTGGGGCTGCAGGGGAAAGTGCTCTCGGGAGCGAGGGAGGGTCCGGGAAGAGAGGGGAGCTGAGCTGGGAATTGAAGAACAAATCGGAAGGGGGAGAGTGATAAATCCGTGTCGGTGCTTCCTCCCTGACGTGCGGGTAAAGCGGGGTCCCCGCGCAGGTGGCTCTAGGGGCGCCCCGCCGAGCCCGCGTGGAGCTCGAACACGCGGCCCCGGGGACGACCCCTTCCCCCCAGACCCCTTCACGGTCACCCCGGGAGTCTTTTTAAGGGCCCTGCGGGAAAGGATCAGACAATCCATATTAACGAAAACTATTCCTTTACTGCAAGTGAGACGTTTTAACTTAAGGATAGGGTCGAAAGTCGAGTGTCCAGGGAGTGAGAGAACCAAAAAATGGGGTTTCAGTGATCAGTACCCTCGATTCTAAGTGGAAAGAGATTTGCACTTGTGTTTAGATGATCTTATAAATGAGCAGACATTTGTTCTGATGATAACGGAATTCTCACAGAAGGAACCAAAAGTTCTCCGACTTTTTTGGATCAGAAAATAAGATCTGGAAAACAACCCATTAAGATAAAATAGTGATGTGGGCAAAAGTCGCTTTGAAGCTTTTGAACTTCCTTTGTCTTTCCCCACCCTCCAAGGGAGAAGCCTTCGCTGGCCTTGGGCAGGGATGTTTGAACTCTTTGTTAGGGTGGGTTTTTTTTTTGTTTTGTTTTGTTTTCTTGTTTGCTTTATGTTTTTAAGTAATCTGTGAATATTAGCACAGAGCGCCGTGCTTTTTCTTTTAAGACTTTTTTTTGCTTTTAACACCTCCTCTTTACTTTCTGTAAATATATGACTGTTAGTTTTAATTTATTTTTTTTGGTTTTTAAACAATTTTGTGTTTTCTATAATGTCAATTACCTTTTTGTTGTTGTTGTTGTTAACAACAGTAATGCCAGCTTTTGGGCCATTTCATAGACATCTAAAACGTTATCTGTTCAGTGACTGTCAGACACAAGTTTTACCCTCCATTTGCCCTCTATGATAATCTTCTTTAATCCTGGATAAATCCCTTATTAATCCCTTATTAGCTGGCAGAAGCTGTTGAGAATAAAGCTCAAGTTTACAATAAATATGCACTTAAACAGTAATTGTGCACTTAGATAAAAATAAGAAAACTAGAATTGGAGAAATACTCTAAGGTGTTTATTTAGCATGTCTATAATTGAGCCTCTAAATAAATGTCTTTTATTTAAATCACAATATAAGGTTTGTTTACCCCATAAGAAAGTCAATAAATATTGTAGCTTGACTGTAAAATTATAATCTAATAGAGTTCCTATCAGTTCTGTTAAATTAATTGAGGATCATAGCAATATTACATTTCCTTTGGACTTTGTTGTGTTGCATAGATATGTTTTTATCTATTTTATTTTGTGGAAATGAAACAGATGTATATTCACATGTATATAATCGCATATGTTCATGTATATAAGAAATTGTGTTACTATATCCCGGTTTTGCAGAATTAGCTGTCCATGGGTCAACAGTGAAGAAGATATGTAACTTGTAGAGCAGTCCTGTTCCTGTTCATGAATGGGGTCCACGGAAAGTCTTTATTTTCTTAGATTATGTCTTCTGGTTTTTGACTAGTAATCCGTTTAGGGCCTGGCTGTGGTGTACTGATACAAGTAATTGCTTATGTGCTATCAATGAATGGGTACCTGGGAATGATAAAAGGAGCAACTTCATCTGTGTCTCTGTACATTAGGCCTTGACTTTTTCAGGAGGACAGAGGGCACAGTTGAATGGTCAGCTTCTCACTCCTGGAGAGAGAATTTATTTCGTAGTTAATCTGGCTGGAAAGAGGCCTGTCCAGAGTTTTTGCTTAGGCACAGAGTATTTAAACTGGTTTCTCTTCAGCTAACTGGTAGGGCTCAAACTGAACAGGTTCTTAAAGAGCTACAAATCTGAACTTTCTTTTCCCCGTCATATTCGGAATCTTCCCCAGTCCACCCCACCAACAGAAAGAAGCTGGAAAATGGCCATGCCCCTTGTTTGTTCTTCCCCAAACATAAGCACACCCTAACCTATGACCCTCTTCAACTTAAAACAAGGTTGGTGCTTCCTCTGCTAATTTGGAAGATAAGCTGAGACACTGATTGCAGGTTCCACAGCAGCCGCTCTGCACACAGTGGGGCTTCCAGGCCACGGCAGACAGTTCCCAATGGCCACGCGGTCCTGCTGTGCTGGAAGTGCTGCAGCAGGCTGAGGGCGGCCCTCGGGCTGGTGTGAGGGGCTTAATAGGGCAGGGGAAGGAACTTCATACCACCACTTCTGCCAGTTGTTGGGCCAATGCAAGGTTAACATTTGAGGACTCTTTCTGGCCCTGTCTTACCTCTGCATTTCCGTTCCTGCCTCCTTCCCCCATCCCATGTTACTGGAGGGAGCTCCCTCCTTTATTAAAAGCATTATGTCCTTTTCTAAAATTGCCTACATTCCTTTCCACCTGTCAAGCCATCAGTGCTTGCTGTTCTTGGTTAGGTGTCATCTTGAGAATGATTTCATTTAAAGAAACAAAACAAAACACGATGCTGTTATCCCATTAAGTTTCGTAATCCGATAATTTTCATGAGGGGAGGTCTGGGTAGACTCCTGCCTCCTTTAATCTACAAATCCTCAAGCTTTCTTTCCCTACACTGTTTCTGGGCTCCCTATTGTTTTTCACAGTGTCCTCCCAGCATGCTTAGATGACCCAGCTATCGAGCTAAGATTTAGTCTTGGGGTGGGAAGCAGTACCATCTGCGCCTTCCAGTTACTTAGTAGTGCTTGTTGTTTTAGGGTGAAGAGTTGAATTAGGAATCTGGAAGTAGAGGGCAGTGAGCAGTTCAGGTTATTGGGTGAGTCTGCATGGTTTGGATTCCTGTAGCTGCATTAGTGATTGCAAAAGCCAGCCTCATTTCATAAGAACAAGTTGTTAAATTGGGGCTACACTAAAAAAAGACAACTTCAAGCATAATGCAAGTATTGGACTGACCTCATCCCCGACTCTCTGGCTGACCATCGGTGGGCCACTTAATCCTTCTGTGCTTTCATTTTACAATCTTACTGACATGGAGAACATGATGGCCTTTTGGACAAATGCATTCCCTATATTGTTACTTAACTAGAAAGGATCAGGAACTTTGGAGAACACATTTCCTTAAGAAAGATAGGTCTATGTCGCCTTAAAGAGGTAACCAGAAAAGAATGCAAAGCAATTTAATATGCTGGTAGGAAATGTAGTTAGATACAATCCTAAATGTTCAGAAGAAAATATATTTCAGTTGCGATTTTGTTCAATCAGAGCATGTAGTACAAAACAAAACAACCCAAAAGATCTTTCAAAAGTACATTTGCTTATCCAGATTGAGGAAATATTAAGAAAGGCAACTCTCTGCTTTGGTCAGGAGCCATGTTGAGAGGTGTCGCCTTTCTCCTAATGCCTTAATCTTTAGAATCAGTGTCAATAATGTAAAAATCACTCACAAAGAAAGTATTCATTTGCTGCCATTTTTAAAAGGCCATTAGCTCAGACTTAAGCTGTGACAAAGAAAGACCTAAATAGAAACTGAGGCTTCTGTATGTCAACCTCCTTTTCAAGATCATAGGCTGAGAGTTACCATAATCTAATTGGTTTCACATTTGCTCTTGACGGGCTTATTATCTATATACAGTAAGATAAATGATAAATTAATACTTACTCTCCTGTTATTTAAAAACCCCACGGAATTCTTCCAAAGTGTTCTATGAACAATTAATATGGCCTGTGCATGAATTCAAACATATCTAATTCTGTATCCACGTTTACATAGTTTCCGGAAAGCCAATTGAGTGATATAGGCCCTTTAGGCTTTGAATGTTCAGGAAGAATATAGACTCAATGTGTATTTGAACTTAACATCCAGACAGAAGCTTACCTGGTATCCAAACACACCCCTGAACCCTACTGAAAAACTAACAGAGTCTTTTTGGTGCCAAAACCTCTCCTGGCCCCATCCCGTGTGTCTCTTGTATAAAAATGACCTAAAGGCCCTGCCCTGGGCCGGGTTTGTTTGGACAGAAGTCCATTGGGCCCTGCTGGTCATAATACATCTTCCTTCTCAGAGAATTCCTGCATCCTAGCCTTCAATATGTGATCACTGAATCCTCTCTGCTTCCGCTACACAATGACATTCCTACATATAGGAAACAACATGGTTTTACATTATTTCCCTGCACATGTTCATGTTTATTTTTCTAAAAAGCCTGTTTTTGGAAGCCTTAGGTACCTTGATGACCACAACATACCCTAAATTAGTCCTGAATTTCTGCATGCAGTAGAGAAGCATTTTCTATTATTTTACTTTATGGAAATGAGAGTGCTACAGCGAGAGAAAAATAATCTTTGAATTTATAGTTTGTCAAATTTTAAAAGGCATTTTAAGACAAACTATATTTAATGGTACCAAACATTTTGTTACCATCTTCAACTAAGCATAAAGGCTTCTAACAGAATGATGGAGATTTTAAAAAGCAAAATAAGAATGATGAAGAGGTATGCAAGGTGAAACAGTTCTTGAAATGCAGAACCAAAATAAAACAATTGGAGGAAACTATTGAACTTTGTTTTAACAGTGGACACTAAAGCCATGCTGTGTTTGGTTTTCCTTGCATCACAGTAATAAAATCAACCTATTGAAGGCTTAAAAGTCTGCATGTATGTTTTTATTATAACAGATCCACAATCCCATATCTGCACTTCCTTAATCCAAAAAGCTTTGAGAATGAAAGTTGTTTTCTTTTGAAGCATGTGGCAAACACATTTACAGCAAACATGACCAGAATGGCATGAGGCCATTTATGGTCTTTGTTTATTTTACTTTTCATACATTTTTCTGCAAATATATTAAAATGCTGCTTGGGGGTGTTATATAATATATGATATATGTACCATATTGCTTTTCCAAAATAGGAACATTTCCAAATTCCAAACCACACCTGATCTAGGAGTTTCACACAAGGGATTGTGGGCCTGTACGAGATTCTGTCAACACCGCTCCTATTTGACCATTTAAAAAATATCATGGTTCCACTGTGCTCAATCAGATAATGGCCACTTCTGATGGCATGACACAAATTGGAAAATCAGGTAGGGGAAAGGTTTAAATTTGATGAGGATACTGCCCAAAGGACAACCTGCAAAGTCATTCTCCAGAGTCCTTTCTGGAGGAACACATTGGGCTTAAGATCAAACAACCTGGATTTGAATCTAGGCTTTGCCATTTTTTTTTCAGTAATAAATTTCATTCCTTTTGAGAGCCAAAGAGGTGATATAAAGCAGTGCACTTTTAAAAATGTATTTACCTTTCATATAATCAACATTTAAAAATAAATTTCTCTGTCGCTAAAGTAATCATGAAAAAGTCATCTACATTTACTGTACTTATAAGCTGAGTATTACTTTATGAATTACTTTAACTTTGCAGCTGGTCATGTACTTGAAAACTCTACTACATGACAATTAAATGTAATACCTGATATTAGACAGGATCTTGTACTGAAGGAAAAACCTAAAGGATATGATTGAGTCACTGACAAGATTAAAATGTGAAGAGTACATTAAAGTGATGTTTTAATATAAGTTGGGGTGAAGGGCCATGATGTTTGTACCTTAACCTTAAATGGCTCAGAAAATGAAAATTTTATGTGTATGTGGATATAAAGAGGACACAAAATGAAAATTTTATGTGTATGTGGATATAAAGAGGACATAAATGATAAAATGGGGCAAAATATTAACAATAGGTAAATCTGGGTTCTTTGTGTGTTCTGTGTTTAGTAATTTTTTTTGCAACTTTTCTGTAAGCTTTAAATTATTTCCAAATAAAAAGTGTAACAGTAACAATTAAAATGCCTATACATTAGAAGAGGATATTAAAAACAGTAACAAATAAAATGAACCACAAAAAACACAATTCTATAGCTCAAGCCTCAGTCCCCTTTTCCCCATCCAGGGCTCTTTACATTTAGTGGTACACAATTTTCCAAAATGTTAATGTTCTGTCTCTTGAACTCCCTCTAAAGTAATCATATACATGCTCAAATACACACATATATGTAAATGTAGTTTTCCATCTTGTTTCATTTTATTAGTACTTGATAAGCTTTTCTTAGTTTGATGTAAAATAAAATAGCATAATACTTAAATAGAACGTGAAATTCTTTTATAATGCTCTTCATATAAAACAAGTTTGCTTTATACTTACTAATTTGGGTACTTGTATTCTACAGGTAATTTACTAAGAATATAATTTTAAATTCAATTTGCCAAATCAAATATGATGCTAAAACTGACTCAAAGAATGGGTATACTATAATTGCAAGATTTTTCTAAGGACCAGTTTGCTGTAATATAGATTATGTTCAATAAAATATGAATCATACAAATCAATAAGCCAATATTTATTGAGCATTCATAGGATAATTAGCACAGTGCCTTGTAAATGAAGCCTTAACCAAATGAGTATTAAGAGTCTATTATCATAGAGTATGGACTAGAGTGGACTTACTGATATTCTATTCATGAGCTATTGTGATTAGTAATCAAAGAAAATGTGGCATTGGTGTGGAGAAAGTGGCTATCGTGGCTGCTGGGGGTTGGGAGTGGGAGGAAGAGATGTGATGTGGGGGCGTTTTGGGGACTTGGAGTTGTCCTGGGTGGTGCTGCAGGGACAGTTACTGGACACTGTATGTCCTCCCTTGGCCCACTGGGTGGCCTGTGGGAGAGTGTGGGCTATGGTGTGGACCATTGACCATGAGGTGCAGCAGTGCTCAGAGATGTATTCACCAAATGCAATGAATGTCTCATGATGATTGGAGGAGGTTGTTGTTATGGTAGGAGTGGGGAGCATGGTTGGAGGGTATATGGGGACCTCATATTTTTTTAATATAACATTAAAAAAATAAAGACAAAAAAAGAAAATAATGTCTATTATGAAGAAATAAATTTATTATATATGAACATCATTCCACATAGCATAAATTATTTACTGACATTGATATTTATATTATTTGTAATTTGATTTTCCTTGTATTCTAGATTGCCAGTGTTGTTGTTTTTTTTTCAAAATTGCTGAAAGCACATGAAGGATTTATGTTTGAAATTCCCTATTTTGATGATGTACAAATTTTATGTTAAGTCACTGGAGAACAGCCTTTTGGCAGATTTCTAATAGTCTCAAGAATATTTCAAATGTCCCTTTTTATATTAAGAGAATTGTGGAGCATAATCATGTGTGTCATAACATCTGAAGAACAATAAGTTTTCTGGGACTCTACAGTATTTGCCTCTATTTTTTTAAAACAAATTATGTTATTGATCTAAGAATTAAGTGTATTAAGATAAGAGCCAGTATAGATGACTTTTTATTATATAGGATGGTTTTCTCTTTCTGCATGTGTGCCAGGTGTACAGTGTAGAAAGGATGTGGCGAAGCACTGATCCTTTCACTCACACATACGCACAGATGGAGATCACTGTTATCTTTGAATTTGTACAACTGCACATTTTTAGATTCTGGGGAAGGATCCAGTAGAGCGGGAGAGGTTAAAGAGCAAAGAGTTGTAAATGTTTTGAAGAGACTCATTAATGAAAATCTTTTTTTCCTGTTTTGTGTTTTATAGGGTGTTCATAAGAATGGAAGCGCTGTTTCCCTGCCAGATTCCTAAATGCTATATCTCATGAACCTATATAATCTTGGAGAAGAGTCTATATTTAATGATGACAAAACCTATCACCTGTCTGACAACCACAATCTGAGGGCAAAACGGAATAAAAGTAAAGACGTGTTTAAATTTCTTTTGAAGAACGAAGTCATTTCAGTCAATCATTTCTGCTGCATTATTTTTCCAAGATGAACCGATATACTACTATGAGACAGTTAGGGGACGGAACCTATGGGAGTGTGCTTATGGGCAAGAGCAACGAATCCGGGGAGCTGGTGGCCATCAAAAGGTACCGTTGTGCAACAAGGCAAAGTTTACCTTTGCAATTCTGATCTTTATTTCCTTTGCTTGCCTGAGAATATATTCAAACACAGAACCTCATGGCATTTGGGCCAATGTGGAATGCCATTCTGGAAAAAATAAAAGGTTCTGCTGATCCTTATGTATAATTTTTAGTTTCCTGGTTTGTCCAGATACATTGATAAACCCAAAATTGTCAGTGATCCTCTTTTTCTGCATAATAAATTTGTCTGAAACTGAAGGTAATGTTTGGAATGTTTTTAGACTGTTAAAATTGAACTTTTAGAGTACAGAGTAGAGCTTGCTTCTTTAAAACGATGGGTCTCAAATCAGGTGTTATTCATAATGTCAAATTATGTTCTGAATGGCATATGGTATTTTCCTAGGTCTAGCAATTAAATAGAATTATGTTCTGTTTTCAGTCTCTTGTATTAGATATCTATTGCTGTGTAACAAATGAGCGTAAAACTTAATGGTTTAAACTATGAACAAATATTAGCTCACACAGTTTCTGCGGGTCAGGAGTTCAGGAGTAGTGTAGCTGAGTGGTTCTGGCTTGAGGTGTCTTCTAAGGTGGCAGTCAGGTACTTCAGGAAGCGGTCATCCAAAGGCTTGACTGGGCGACTGGGGCTGGGGGATCCACCGCTGGGATGACCCACTCACACGCTCGGCAAGGTGCTGCCCACTTCCTCTTCAATGGGTCTCTCCACAGCCGTGCTTGAGTGTCCTCATGACATGGCAGTTGGCTTTCACCAGAGTGAGTCTTGGAAACTGGCTTCCACATCAATCAAGTGATGAAGATCTAAAATTTAAGTATTTTGACATATTTATAAATTATTAAAAATTTAAAAATACCATGATATAAAGCCTGTTTAAGGAAATAATGTTAAAAAACATTTAAAAATAGCCATCATTATCAATAGGTAAATGTACAGTGAATAGTAACTGATATGAAAAATTTATTGACAAGACTTAATAAAATTTAATTTAATACCCATTCATGTTATTTAGAAAATCTCCTAACAAATAGGAATAAAAGGTTTCCCTAACCGGATAAATCCTATATAATTCAAAATCTTACAGGTGAAATATTAGAAGTACTACCAGTAAATTTAGTTTTAAGAATGACTACTGTCACCCCACTGATCAAGATTGCCTTGGAGATTCTAACTAATGCAATAAGAGAAAAGCAAAAGAAATGAAGTTTAGACAAAATGAGAATATTTTCCTTACTTGTAGATTATGTGATTGTGTAAATTCTCCCAAAGAAATACTTCATTATGCATAAATATATTTGTATATAACAGTATTTTTAAAGGATGGAAGTATGTACATACAATTCATAATAGCTGTGGCTTCTTGGGGAAGGGATAGGAGAACGAGACTGGAGGTTGGGTCAAAGGTTATTAAACCTTTCCTGTTTCATATGATAAAAACGTTAATTATTCCATCTGGGTGGCAAGAACATGGTGTTTACTTATTCGTAAATTTCATAAAATGAACCTGCTTAGTACTAGGTAAAGCCGTGGGAGAATTCAGAAGCCAAAAGTTGCAAGAAGTCAAATAGAAGAGGCCATAAATACATAATTCAGAAATTTCTGTTATAAGAAATTTAAATTTCTGTTATAAGAAATTTTAGAAAATCTAACCAAAAGTAATTTTAAATTGGGATTTATTTTTCTCACGTAGCAAGAAATCTTGAGGTAGAACCTTGTCTCAAATGGTGTCAAAGAGCTAGGCGCCTATATCTTCAAAAAATGGCTGCTGCAGCTCCAGATAGAGTATGAATTCCAAGTAGGAAGAAGCAAGGAAAAAGTGAGGCCAGTTAGTTACTGACTCTTCTTTTAATTAGGGAAACAAAACCTTTCCAATGCTCCTAGCCCATTTGTTTGTTTGTTTGTTTTGGCTAGAAGTGTGGCACATGGCACACAAAGCTACAAGAGATGTGGGAAACAAAGCATTTAGCTGACACTTTGTATCCCTGTATAAAAACCTGGCCCTGTCAGTAAAGAAGAAAAGACAATGTCATAACTTAAAGACAGAGCAAAAAAATGAATAAGAGGAAGAGTCACATGAAAAACTTGAAAAAATTTTAGAAATCCACTCAATATATAATTGTTAAACTCCTACTTCTCTTGGTACTAGGTACAAAATGGTGACAAGATAGTTTACAATGTAGTGAGGATGACAAACAGAGTAGACTAATTATAGGAATTTTGGATCCTATGGTAGCAGAGAGAAGGCTTTCCATATAAAATGAGAACTAACGGAAAGGAACAAATTAGCAAGAAAAAGAGAAGGGAAAATAATCTTGCTGCAGGCACAGTAAGAATAGCTTGTACCAAGGCCTGGAGGCGAGGGAGAAAGTGTGAAGGCTTAACCAGAGTTGAGTAGCTGAAAGAAATTTAGATGGCTGAAGTTAGATTATGAGTGGAGCAGAGAAGGAATGCAAGGCTAAAAGAGCTAAGCAGGGTGAAATCATGAAACCAGGGTAAGGAATTTATCATGAGGTCAGTGAAGGTCAGTGAAGGATTTTCAGCAGGAGAGCTGATATGATCAAATATTGTTTTAGAATGATCTCTTTGGCAAAGAGTGGAGTCTCGATTGAAGAGGTCAAGATTGCGCACAGAGTGACCAGCTGGGAGCAGTAATCTTGACTGCTGGTCAAGAAGGTGGATGGTGACCTGGTGCTGGGGATGGACGTTAGGAGGAAGGCCTCACAGGAGGTGGTGACTGGGCATGGAGGTACGACTAAAGAGGGGGAATATATGGGCCAGCCCCTGGGATTCTGGCTCAGATGAGTAGTGGTGATGCTGCTCATGATGACAGGGCAGGGGGAAGTCACAGGCCTGGAGATAAAGAGCCTGAGTTCAGTTTTAGACAGAATGATTTAAAAATGTCTCTAGGTAATTGGATATTAGCATTGAAATCTCAAAACAGAGGGCCGAGCTAGAGATTTGGGAATTGTTAAGATGGTAACTGAAGCAGTACAGAGGGAGAAGGGGAAGAGAAGAGGTCCTCAAATAGAGTCATGAGGAACTCCAGCATATAAAGGATGGGCCCTAGCACAGAGTCTTCACAGGAGACTGAGATGGAGCCACCAGAGAGATAGGGAGAAAAGCTGGAGAGTAGAAAATATCAGAACCCAAGGGAAAGATCTAAAGAAGAAGTGACCACCTGGAAGACAAGTAATAACTAATGCCTGAAAAGCTTGTATGTTATTTAGGAGTGCTTCTTGCAGCAAGTAAGAAACACCCAAATCAATAGCAAGTAACAGAACCAATGGCTTACATGAATAGTTTGTTTGGAGATTGACAATTCCAGAGTTCTGTCAGTGGTTCAGTGGTGTACTCAAGGAGTCCAGTTGTTTTCTTTCTGCTTCTCTATACTCCATACTGAACTCCCACATGTTTGTCCTCAGACATGTCACCCAGTGGCCACATCATGGCTGCCTCACTTCCAGGCATTGCATCTATGTTCAAGGCAGGAAGAAAGGAGAATAGTACTAGCAAACTGTTCCCTCATTTTTTAACAGGAATTAAAATATCTTACCAGAAGCCCCAAAGTGACTTCCTCTTACATGTTTTTGGTCAGAACTGGGTCCTGTGGCCTGCCTTATCTCCCAAGAAGGCTGAAAAGGGCGTACGTACTCTTCCAGCCTCTCTACCAGGAGCCAAAATGAAGAGAGCCGGAAATGGCCAAGTAACCAAATAATAGTAGATACAATTATTGGTGTGTTTTTTTAGATTTAAGGAATATGACATAATTAATGGCAGAGCGGAGAGTTGTTTCAGTGGAATAGTGTAAGAGATAAGTCACATTGAGAAGCAGTGAGGGTTGTGTGACGGAAGCCCTGAGATTTGAATAGTTGTAGAGAATGTGTTAATGAGCTCTTAAGAAAATCAGAGGAGGATTGCCAAGCATCAGCAAGAGTCGTCTAAGTTTATCTGAGTCTGGTGAAGTGGAGCTACTGGGACATTTTCATGACTTTTCTTCCCACCTTCACTGTTCTGCACAGAAAGCAGACCAGAGAGTGGTGGGCGGCAAGGCTGATGTGGTAGGATGCTGAGATAGGGGGTATTCGGAGTATGTGAGTACCCTCGACAGTGTAGTAGTGAAAGGCTGATTGAGGGGCCCAAGTGGGATTATAAGGCAAATAAAGCCAAGCAGGCTCTTGTAGGAATGGCACAAAGTTGAGTCAGTGGATGCAGGAAGCAAATTTGATGATGGTGGGACAAAGGAGTCTGAACTTTTAAAGTATGTTATCCTGGAGAACAGCACCAGTGCTCATGATATGAGGTGTTTTTGAGTGACCATGTGTGGCAGATTGAATTACATACCCCAGGAAAACGTGTTCTTAATCTTAATCCATTGCTGTGCGTGTGACCCCATTGTAAAACAGACCTTTTGATGAGGTGGCTTTGAGCCGAGTGCCGGCATGGTGAGCCGAGTGCCCACATGAGCGCCCACGTGGCGAGCCAGTGCCCACGTGGAGCTGGTGAGCAAGCGCCCGTGCAGTGAGCCAGGGCCCGTGTGAGTGCCCGTGTGGTGAGCCAGTGCCTGCACAAGTGAGTCACGCAGCAAGATGATGATACAACAAGAGAGAGACGAGGGGAGAGTCAAGGTGAAGCACAGCAGAAACTAGGAACTGAGGTGGCACAGTTGACAGGGAGCCTCTCTCCACATCAGGACTCTCCAGGATCGAATCCCAGTGAATCCTAGAGGAGATCTCGAAAATGAGAAGAGAAGACAACATGGACAGCAAGAACAGCAGGGTGGGAGGAGGGGAAGGGGAAAAATAAATCTTAAAAAAAAAAATCCAATCATGCCTTTCCCTCAACTATTTTAAATTTTCCACGTTGAATAAATTCTGTGTATCAGATGAAGATGACCTGCCTGTCCTTAATCTTCAAAGTGGGCAGTAAAGCTGTACCTTTGAAGGGAAATTACATTGTCTGGAAGAAGGTATTTTTTATTCCCAAAGCCCTTAAATAGAAAAACCAAGGAGTTGCGGAGCAAAACGAGACTGAGAGCTAATAGCATAGTACTGAGCTGGCCAGACAAAGCAGGGGTCTGGCCCGGCAGGTGGTAAGTGATGGGCAGGGTGGGGTAACTGGGGAGGGGCACAAGGAGGAAGGCCTGCACTGAATTCAGTAGGCAGGGGGACAGGGCTCTTTGTCCAGGCCTGCAGTGCAGTCAGAGGCTGGGGTGAGTTGGTGGGCGAGAGGTTAGAAGTTGGGAGAACACTGTAGCAAGAGAAAAGGTAAACAGTAAAGAGACAGAAGGTCACTGGTAAGAAATGTTGTGTTATCGGCTGCCGTTTCAAAGAAAGCTAAAAGACACAATTCATGCTAGAGGAGGGTGGTAAGATCCCCGCTCCTTATTAAATTAGCAAATGCTTATAAGCACCCTGCCCTTTAAGGAGTGAGTGACCATTCCATTTCTGAGGGTCTCTAGTCTGGGGGACACTTCCTCATGAGCCCATCTGTGGGTATAGAAATTCATTCAGTCATTTAGAAAATATTGATGTAGCACTGAATATATGCCAGAAACTGATGTAGGCATTTGGGGGTGTCGTCATATTAAGGGAGAGAAGAGAACTAAACATAATAAATAAGTACATTATATAGTACATTAGATGGCAATAAGTGCTTGAAAAACAAAGAGTAGATGGGAAGCGGATGTGCCTCAACTGATAGAGTGTCTGCCTACCATATGGAGGGTCCAGGGTTCAAACCCAGGGCCTCCTGACCCATGTGGTGAGCTGGCCCATGCACAATGCTGCCGAGTGCAAGGTGTGCTGTGCTGTTCAGGGGCGCCACCGCGTAGGGGAGCCCCACTCGCAAGGTGTGCACCCCGCAAGGAGAGCCACCCTGTGTGAAAAAAATGCAGCCTGCCCAGGAGTGGCGCCGCACACACGGAGAGCTGACGCAGCAAGATGATGCAACAGAAAAGAGACACAGATCCCTGGTGCCGCCTGATAATACAAGCGGATGCAGAAGAGCACAACACACAGTGAATGGACACAGAACAGACAACAGGGGGGGCGGGGGGGGCGGAGAAATAAATCTTTAAAAAAAATAAAAACAAAGTAGAGCAGAGCAGGTGACAGTAACAGCAAGATCACTTCCTTAAGATGATAATGAGTAATTGGGAATAGCATGCAAATGAGCTCTGGCAGTAAAGAACTAAGGGTTTTTATTTCCACTAACCAGCTAGCTCTTTCTAGCCTCAGGGCCCACACACAGACTGTTATTGTCTGCCAGAAACTTCATTTTCTCTGTTTTCACATGCTGGCACTTTCTGTTTTTCAGGTCTCATTTGAAAAATTGCCTCATCAAAGAGAGCTTCCCTGACCCTCTTAAAATTCTTAAATTTTAAGAATTCTTAAATTTTAAGTCTCTTAAAAATCCCCCTTGTTATTCTATTCATGTTCCTTATAACTAATTTGTACATGTGTCTTGTGTTTACCAATTGCTAGTCTACTTCCTCCATTAGACATGGTAACCACATCTATTTGTCCATTGCCCTGGCATGTAGCAGGTGTTGACAGAATCAATGAATGAATGAAAGAGAAGTGACAGGGCGTATAAAAGGAAATACCTTTTCTTAGCTATACTAAGAAATGGGTTTGGCTTTGGGTTAATAGTTTTATATGGAATCTTCTGTGTTTGCTGCAGATAGATCCATGCATCACCTTAGGGTAGTATTTCTGAGAACAGTAATTGCTCAGTTGGTACAGAGTTTCTCTGTGGGGTGATGGAAAAGTTTTGGTAATGGATCGTGGTGACAGTTGCACAACATTGTTGGAGTAACTAATACCACTGAATTATATTAGTTATAGGTTATATGCTGCAACACAGAATGAACCCTAATGTAAACTGGATTATAGTTAATACTATAAATATAATAGTGAGGTTTCATCAGTTGTAACAAAGGTACCACACTAATGCAAAATGTTAATAATAGGGAGAACTGTGTAGGGGGAAATGGGAACTCTGTATCACCTGCATGATTTTTCTGTACACCTACAACAACTCTGATTTAAATAAAATAAAATTTTAAAAAGTAGCTTATTGGTAAATGTGGATGAAGCAAGTACGGATTTTACAAGTAGAACAAACATTTCAATTTCTACTAAATTGTGAAAAGTAGCTTGAATATATTTTTATCTGGCTTCTAAAAGATTGGATTTTTAAAATTCTGAAATTGCTAAGAATCATAGCAGGTTATATTGCAATTTTATATTGATCATGTTATTAAGTTAATTTTAATGCTATATTTGAATTAACTTCTTTTTTTAATAAGTTTTTTTTAAAGATATATAGATTACATAAATGTTACATAAAAATATAGGGGATTCCCATATGCCCCGCTTCCAATCCCTGCCACACTTTCCCACATTAACATCCTTCATTAGTGTGGTACATTTGTTACAATTGGTGAACACATTTTGGAGCATTGCCACTAAGTGTGGATTATAGTTTACATTGTAGTTTACACTCTCTCCCACACAATTTTTTAGGTTATGATATATAATGGCTTGTATTTGCCATTGCATTGTCATTCAGGACAATTTCCAAGTCCCAAAAATGTCCCCATATTTCACCTATTTTTCCCTCTCCCTCCCCTCTGAACTTTCAGTGGCCACTGCCTCCACATCGATGATAAAAGTTCTTTTATTGCTAGAATCCAATAAGTCTATACTAGAATACCACTAAGTCTACTTTAGTCCATTGTTCATTCCCCATTCCTGAGGATTTTGTGATGGTGATGCTCACTCCACCTCTAATTGAGAGGGGGCTTAGACCCCATGGGGTAGATGGATGGGACTATCTTGCTTGCAGTTGTAGCCTCTCTCTGTTCCTTGGGATGGTCTTTGTCCATTATTATCTTCTTGTTAGTAGCCCTGGGTGAGTCCAGTGAACTGTAGAGTAGGTGTTGCAACTCTGTTGAGAATCAGGGCCCAGCTGGCTCATGAACAGCCCAAAGATTTAAGACTCTTGGGCCTATACCTATCAACTGTAGTACTAACTATAAGTTCAGGTAGAAGGAGCAGAAGAGCCATGTGTAAGGAAACCACACCTCAGTACAACTCTGTCACACTGGGGAGCATAAATTCCCAAGTAGGGCCCACTGCCAGGGCACCAAACTCCTGAGCTATCTGCCCTACCTGTAGTGTCAGGATAACTCCACTATTTGAGGCAGTATTTACTTTGGCAGTCAATGAGATCCTGCTAAGATGTACATAAGTGTAACCTGTAGAATGACCCTTCTGACTTACTTTGAATATTTTTGGTCAATGTCTTTTTCCAGTTGCCTTGCTAGTTGGTGCTTGGTAGTAATCCCTCAGTGCCTGGGAGGCTTATCCCCAGGAGTCATGTCCCACACTGGGGAGGAAGGTAAATCCATTTATATGCTGAATTTGGCTTAGAGAAGGGTTACATTTGAGCAACAAGGAGGCTCTCAGGAGACAACTCTTAGGCACCCTATAATACTAATATGTTCATCATTTTAGGCTATAATAAGTTTCAGGTTCAAAACTGAAGTTTCATAAATACTTTCATCCACATCAAGGCCCATCCCCATCAGTAGTCCTTCCTCCTTCACTAGTCCATACCCCTGTACCTGACAGATTATTGCTGTCCCATTAGAGAATGTGGCAGAGCTCCCCAGGATGAGAATTAGATATTCTTTTGGTTATAGCGTGAATCTCCATCCACCATGACAATGCCCTGTGAACACTTGAACACATTTATATGCCTTATTGGTATGCCCCAGGTGAACCTCCTCTCATGCATACCCCATTACTGACACCCCGCATCAGTGGTCCTCCCCTGCCACAGTTGTAACCCTTCTGTGATACCAAACTTCTTCAAAAAAGAAGCTGGGAAGCAGACTTGGCCCAGTGGATAGGGCATCTGCCTACCACATGGGAGGTCCTCAGTTCAAACCCCGGGCCTCCTTGACCCGTGTGGAGCTGGCCCATGCGCAGTGCTGATGCACACAAGGAGTGCCCTGCCACTCAGGGGTGTCCCCTGTGTAGGGGAGCCCCACACACAAGGAGTACGCCCCCAGCATGAAAGAAAGTACAGCCTGCCCAGGAATGGTGCCGCACACATGGAGAGCTGATGCAGCAAGATGACACACCAAAAAGAAACACAGATTCCTGTGCCGCTGACAACAACAGAAGCAGACAAAGAAGAACACACAGCAAATAGACACAGAGAACAGACAACCGGGGCGGGGGGAAGGGGAGAGAAATAAATAAATAAATAAATAAATCTTTTTTTAAAAAAAAAAGCTAAGAAAATAACCGAATACAATTAATAAGAAAATGAAATAATGATAGCTTTAAAAATAGCAAACAAATATAAATTTTTTTTAAAAAATATGGGGTAATAAAAAATTAAAAATATAAAATTAAAAAAAATTTTTACATTGTCTTTCATCACTGTAAGATGTTATCTTGTATGTACAGTGACATTTTTCTTCTGTTTATTTTCCCAGTGTCGTCTTTTTTTTTTTTTTCATTTTGTCTTCAAAGAAGCTTTAGGTTACAGAAAAGTCACATACAGAATATAGGGGATTCTCATATACCCAACTCCCCCCCATTCCCTTTCCCCTATTAATAACATTTTACAAGTGGATGGTACATTTGTTACAATAGATGTATAAATATTGAAATATTGCTATTAACCATGGCCAATGATTTACATTATGGTTTACATTTTGAACCATATACTTTTATAAATTTTAATGAAATTTAACATGCCCTGTATCCATCATTGTAAGATCAGGTAGAATACTTCAGTTGCCCCCAAAATGCCCAGGTTCCATCTATTCTATTCCTCCGTCCTCCTCCCCTTGGGACCCATGGCAACCACCAAGGTTCACTCCTTGAAGAACAAGATTCGTAGTTACTTGCAAGAACATTGAGGACTTGACTTTCTGGCCTGGCCTCCCCTACTGGGCACTACCTATGCTCTCAGACTCGCACCCCTCAATTTGAGAACATAGCAGGACTCCCCAGGATGGGAGTCCAACCAACACCTTCCTGCTCATTATTAAGACATTATGACAAGATGAACACTCGTACACTCCCTAGAAGCCTGGCCCAGGTCCTCCCTGTCCCGAAAACCCCCCACATCCAAAACCTGAATCAGTAACCCTCCCCCGCTATATTGTGAAAAGAACATTCCCAGCGTTGTAGTGTTGTAGTTTCAACTACATACCTGCAAATCTCCAGTGTTCACCTGGTCCCTCCCCCAACTCTTACCCCAGTTCCATGGATATTCCACCCCATCCTCCCCACCCTTCCGCCTCACAAACCAGCACTGCCCAATCCAGTGGTATCACTGCACCACTGTTGTGCCCATCCACTGCACTACTACACACTTCCACCTTATCATAGATTTTGTGTATATAGGCATTGACTAAAAATAATCTCCATTTCTATCTCCTGTAAACCTCTTTTTCAGTCTCTAGCTCTGTGAGTCTGCTCAATTTGCTTAATTCATATCAGTGAGTTCATGTAATATTTGCCCTTCAGTTCCTGGCTGGCTTCACTTGACATAAGGTCATCAAAATTCATCCATGTTGTCCCATGTGTTAATACTGCATTCCTTTTTACAGCTGAGTAATATTCCATTGCATGTATATACCACAATTTGTTTATCCGTTCATCTGGTGATGGGCATTTGGGTTGTTTCCAGCTTTTGGCAATAGTGAATGATGTCTCTGTGAACGTTTGTGTATGTCTATCTGTATGTGTTCACGTCCCTGCTTTCAATTCTTCTGGGTATATACCCAGCAGTGGGATTGCTGGATCATGTGGCAGTTCTATAATTAGCTTTCTGAGGAACCACCAAGCTGTCCTCCACATGGCAGCACCATTCTACGTTTCCACCCGCAGTGGATAAGGGTTCCCATTCCTCCACAGCAACACTTGTAGTCCTCCGTTTTTTTTAATAGCCACCAGTCTAATGGGTGTAAGATGATTTGTATTTTCCTAATAGCTAGTGATGTTGAGCATCTTTTCATGTGCTTTTTAGCCATTTGTATTTCTTCTTTGGAGAAGTGTCTGTTCACATCACTTGTCCATTTTTAAAATGGGTTGTTTGTCTTTTTATTTTCGAGGTACAGGATTTCTTTATGTATGCTGACTATTAGGCCCCTATCAGATATATGGTTACCAAATATTTTCTCCCATTGAGTAGGCTGCCTTTTCACTTTCTTGACGAACTCCTTTGAGGTGCAAAAGTCCTTAATTTTGAGGAGGTCTCATTTATCTGTTTTTTCTTCTGTTGCTCATGCTTTGGGTAAAAAGTTCATGAAACCATTTCCAATATTAGATCCTATAGATGCTTCCCTACATTATCTTCCAAGATCTTTGTGGTCTTGGCTCTAGATCTTTGATCCATCTTGAGTTAATTTTTGTATGAGGTGTGAGATGGTGTTCCTCTCTCATTCTTTTGGATATAGATATCCAGTTCTCCAAGCACCAGTTGTTGAAGAGGCCTTTCTCTCCCAGTTGAAAGGCTTTGTGACCTTGTCAAGTATCAGTTGACTACGTATGTGAGGATCTATATCAGAACTCTCAAGAAGGTTTCATTGGTCAGATGTCTATCCTAGTGCCAATACGATGCAGTTTTGCCCACAGTAGCTTTGTAGTATGTTTTAAAGTCAGCTGGTATGATTCCTATTTCATTTTTCTTTTCAATACGTCTTTGGCTATTTGGGGCATCTTGCCCTTCCAAATAAATTTCATAGTCAGCTTTTCCAAATCAGTAAAACATACTGTTGTAATTTTTATTGAGATTTCATTAAATCTGTAAATCAGCTTGTATATGATGGACATCTTAAGGATGTTTAGTCTTCCTATCCATGAACAGGAAATACTCTTCCATTTATGTAGGCCTGCTTTGATTTCCTTTAACAGTATTGTATAGTTTTCTGTGTACAAGTCATTTATATCTTTAAATTTATTCCTAGGTATTTGATTCTTTTAGTTGCTGTTGTAAATGGGATTTTTTTCCTTGGTTTCCTCTTCAGATTGCTCATTATTGGTGTATAGAAATGATTTTTGCACATTAATCTTATAACCTGCCACTTTACTGAACTCATTTATAAGCTCTAAAAACTTCATTGTTGATTTCTTAGGGCTTTTGAGGTATAGGATCATATCATCCATAAATAGTGAAATTTTTACTTCTTCCTTTCCAGTTTACTTTCTTTCCTTTCCAGTTTGGATGCCTTTTATGTCTTTTTCTTGCCTAAGTGGTCAAGCATGTACTTCTAACAGAATGTTAAATGAGAGTAGTGACAGTGGGCATCCTTGTCTTGTTCCAGATCTTAGTGGGAAAGCTTTAAGGATTTCACCGTTGAATATGATGCTAGCTGTGGGTTTTTCTTATATACCCTTTATCATGTTGAGGACGTTTACTTCTGTTCCTATCCTTTGAAGTGTTTATATCAGGAGGATGCTATATTTTCTCAAATGCTTTTCCTGCATTTGATAGTAGAGATTATGTGATTTTTTTTTCTTTTGATATGTTTATGTGATATATTACATTGATTTTATGTTGAACCATCTTTGCATACCTGGGATGAAGCCCACTTTGTCATGGTGTATAATTTGTTTGATGTGTTGCTGAATACAATTAGCAAGTATTTTGTTGAGGATTTTAGCATCTAGGTTCATTAGAGAGATTGGTCTATAGTTTTCCTTTCTCATGGCATCTTTCTTTGGCTTTGGTATTAGGGTGATGGCATCATAGAATGAGTCAGGCAATGTTCTTTCACTTCTGTTTTTTTGGAAGAGTTTAAGCAGGAATGATCTTAGTTCTTTCCAAAATATTTGGTAGAATTCACCTGTGAAGCCATCTGGGCTCTTCTTAGTTGGGAGATTTTTGATGACAAATTCTATCTTGTTACTTGCAATTGGTCTGTTGTTAACTTTTATTTTAAATTGGTTATTATGCTAGATTTACCTTTTGCATTTTAGTACGATACTTTACAAATCTATAGCACTAAAAATATCCTTTGGTAAACTGGTAAACCCTCAATTTCATCCAGCTCCTTTACAAATTCCTAGAAATTATTATTGACTATAAGGGCATTTTAGAAATGATAGCAGTGAATTGCATCATGTCTTATTACACTCTACTATAAATATTGGTTAAAAAAAAGAATGTCTAGTATTTACTGTGTGCTGAACTAAGCAGTTTATAATAGATTTGTGTGATAAACTTACTTTATGAGACACAGAGAGGTCACTGGCTAACTCGCCCGAGAACATACAGTTAGTGAGTGACAGGGCAAGGAGTCCAGTCCAGACAGTTTAGTTCCACAGCCAATTCTGCCAGTTCTTTACTTAGATCTTTACTTGTGTATTATGTTCTCAAGATGTGGATTATAGTAATTATTCTAGTTAACAAAAGTAAATTTATGTTTCCTGAGGACCTTCTAGAATAGCTTAAGGAAAGGTAATAATACTAAATAAAAGCAGTAGGATATATTTGTTTTTTAAATGTTCACAGTCCAGCTGTACAACTCCCACAACTGAAGAAACATTTCCTAGAGCAGGAATTCTGTTTTTTTCTTGTTTCCTATTTTCTATGGTGACTAGAACTCAATTCATATAAAAAAATATACCATGGTGTTACTTTTTTACCCTAAATAAATATGCTTTTGTCATATTTTCCCTAATAGTAATCAATTTAGGATGGAAGAGGGGAAATGGGGAACAAAATCCAAGAAAGCTATTGCTAATATTTGATTACTTAGATCTTTGCTGGCTTTATTTATTTATTTATTTATTTTTAAAGACTTATTATATTTATTTCTCCCCCTTTCCCCACCCCATTATCTGCTCTCTGTGTCCACTCGCTGTGTGTTCTTCTGCATCTGCTTGCATTTTCAGGCGGCACTGGAAAAATGTGTCTCTTTTTTTTTGTTGCATCTTCTTGCTGCATCAGCTCTCTACTCCTAGGTGGGCTGTGCTTTTTTCAGCTGTCCCTGAGGGATGCACTCCTTGCACATGGGGTACCCCTACACGGGGGCACCACTGTGTGGCACATCATTCCTTGCGTGCAGCAGCACTGCACATGGGCCAGCTCACCGCATGGGTCAGCAGGCCCTGGGGATCGAACCCTGGACCCTCCATATGGTAGGCAGATGCTCTAATCAGTTGAGCCATGTCTGCTTCTCTTTGCTGACTTTAAATCACTCAATTTTATGGACCTCTTGTCTAAAACCAAGGTTAATGCAAAAGTAGTTGGCAGATCAAATTATCAAATT
The DNA here is from genome assembly GCF_030445035.2 of Dasypus novemcinctus. Lineage (NCBI taxonomy): Eukaryota > Metazoa > Chordata > Mammalia > Cingulata > Dasypodidae > Dasypus > Dasypus novemcinctus. Next base: position 43,096,299 of record NC_080694.1, on the reverse strand, counting down.
ATTTGACTAAATTTCCTACCAAAATTTCTCTCCCTACCCCTCTAAGAAGTATAGTATTTCCTATTTAGCTCTCAAGTACTAGAAAGAGAGGACATTTGGAAGTGGCCCAGAAAAGCACAATTAATTAGAGAAATGTAATAAGAACTCTGCCAGAAAGAAAGTTGAATAGTAATTCCATCACTTTTGTGCCCAGGCAGAATTTTGGGCATCACATAGACATCCTCTGAGCCTTTACCAGTGGGCCTTGAGATACAATGAAGGAAGGTGATTTTCTTTCAAGGAAGAGGAAACTGAGAAAGGCATCACAGCTTGCCCAAACTAATAGTTCAGAAAACCAATGGTGTATTTTCTGTCTGAATCCTCAGTTCAGGTACACTAAACTTTAACTTATTTATTTCAGGATGAAGAGGAAGTTCTATTCTTGGGATGAATGTATGAACTTGAGAGAAGTTAAGGTAAAACCTTTGAAATGAAAGGAACCCATGAAGGCCTTAAGTGAGCTGCTGACCTCACGCCTAGCTCATTTCTGAGGACAGCAGCTAAGGAGATGAATCTCTTCCCTGTGGGCAGCTTCCCAGAGATAATTGCTGCTTATGTTTTTTCTTTCTTTTTCAAAAATAATTTCAGCTCATGCCTTCTTGTTCTGCTGTCAGTGGAGAACAGAAAATAACTATATCCTTGTATTTGAAGGTAGATTGGCCCTTTTGAAAGATCATTTTAATCCATGTAATCAAATGAAAGATAACTTTTTAAATGACCACATACTGTTTACAGTAGATTTTATGCTGCATTAACTTGGATAACTTTTTGGTGACTTTTTGCATGGAATTTCACATGGTTAAGCCAGAAAAAAAAAAATGACCTTTTTAATAGAAAAAATAAGTGACAGATTGAAAGAAATGTTTGCTAGCTACTGCTGACTTTGTTTGATTTTGTGCTCACATGCTTTAAAACAATTGTTTTAAACAATTGCTGCTTATTTTAAATAGGTGTCCTAAGATAATTTTAAGTTATATAGATATTCAAATGTTATAATTTATTAACAAATCTCAAAGAAGTAGAAAACTACTTATGATACTTATAACTAGAATTGATTAGATTTTGCAAACTTCTGTAACTGTGCGTTAAGGATTTTAATGCTTATTTATGGTGTTGCAGTCTCTGAAGAAACTTAATCATGCCAATGTGATTAAACTGAAAGAAGTTATCAGAGAAAATGACCATCTTTATTTTATATTTGAGTATATGAAAGAAAACCTCTATCAGTTAATGAAAGACAGGTATGTCTTTATTTCATGAAAACTGCAGTTTTTCCCCTATTATTTCCTCTATGATTTCCCAGGATCTCTTCAATATGTCACACTTTATGATACACCAGTTTAGCAATACAAGAGGTGAGTGTAAATCAATTAGTTCCATTACTTTTATGAAAAAATAACACTTGATATTGAAGAAGAAGCTACGATGTAGCCACCATTTTTCGATTGTAATTCCTTAAAAGTCAAAGTAAATTTTGTATATAAACATATGTAGTATTTATATTTTAAATAAAAATCATCTACAGTTTAATAGTATTAAAGCTGGCTTTGGGGAAAATTGAGAAAATTATCTTCATTGCTCTCTCAGGCATCTTAATGAAAGGTGAATGAAAGAATGACGAAGGGAATGAAGCAGCTCTCAAGAAAGCTCATTAGAATGCATCAGTGAATGAATGATAAGACTTACTTTTTACTGATCCTAAGGATATTCTCATTTTAATTTTCAAACCTACAGACATAATCTCTAAGGAGAGAGCTTTATTTGTCCACCATGGGCTTAGGGAGGACACTGTCTTGGTCACTTCTCAGAGATTAATGTCGTTTTCTCTTCTTTTAAAGCCAGAGTTACTCAATAAAAGATTCTTAAAAACTTTGGAAAATTACTTTAGAATATTTCTAATGTAATGGTATTGCTTTCTCTCTCTTTCTTTCATGTCCATGTGTGCACATACACACACAATATCAAGGTCTGAGGTGGCCAGTGAATTTTTTTTTTTAAAGATTTTTTATTTATTTCTCTCCCCTTCTCACCCCCCCCCTCCCCCCGCCCAGTTGCCTGCTCTCTGTGTCCATTCACTGTGTGTTCTTCTGTGACCGCTTCTATCCTTATCAGCGGCACCAGGAATCTGTGTTTCTTTTTGTTGGGTCATCTTGTGTCAGCTCTCCATGTATGTGGCGTTATCCTTGGGCAGGCTGCACTTTCTTTCGCACTAGGCGGCTCTCCTTACGGGGCGCACTCCTTGCGTGTGGGGCATCCCTACGCGGGGGACACCCCTACGCGGGGGACACCCCTGCGTGGCAGGGCACTCCTTGTGTGCATCAGCACTGCGCATGGGCCAGCTCCACATAGGTCAAGGAGGCCGGGGGTTTGAACCTTGACCTCCCATGTGGTAGGCAGACGCCCTATCCATTGGGTCCAGTCCGCTTCCCTGAATTTTTCTTTAATCAAATATTTCCTTCTTTCAAAAAATGTTTGAAGAATGCCTGGTTTGTTGCAGTCAGATAAATGAGAATATTAATAGCACTTAAAATAAAAGTAAATTTCTATTTTTCTATCTTTCTTTCTATTCCTTGTGCATGAGTATACATAATTTTTGCTGAGTGGTGATTTTAGAGGTGATAAGTTCTTTATGTAATTATTCACTTAAAAGTATCCTATGCATTCTGGTACCAAGCCTTCATTGTTACCATAGCTACTGTGCTCTGTTAGATGGCTAGACTATACCAGCCTATACTTATTTCTTTAAACTATTTAAGACAAATAGCTATTGGCATCTAGTAATACTATATGTACTTTGAAATATATCAAATGATAAATACATGCATGATATTTTGAGATAGATGTGTCAAAGAAAAAGAAATTAAATGTAAATTATAAGTTATATACATAACTATATATTAACTATAATTATACATTTAAATTACATTATATAAATGTAAATGAAATCATAAATGATATATTATGAATATAATGAAATAGCCAATGAATACTACCAAGAATCAACATTTGGGTTTTGGTTTTTTTTAGGTTCCTTTTTTTTTTAATTTATTTTTTTTAATGTTACATTAAAAAAATATGAGGTCCCCATATAGCCCCCGCCCCCCAACATTTAGGTTTTATGATTTAATTCTGGATTTCTAAATTAAATGGAAATAAGTAATATTATTGTTTAGATTGTTATTCAAAATCAAAGGAATAAATTCCACTGAAAACAATAGTGAATGGTGGGGAGCAGATGTAGCTTGAGTGGTTGAGTGCCTGCTTCCCATGTCCAAGGTCCTGGGTTCATTTCCCAGTACCTCCTTAAAAAAAAATAGTGAATGGTGAAGGGCTGCTTGAGATGAAGTGGCATTTTAAAATTTTGTTTTAGGTACTTTAACTCTCTGAAACTTTGTTTTGAGGATGAAAGCTCATCTAAAACTTTTTCTTCAGTTAAGCTTCTTTTCTATTTTAATTGAAGATCAGTATACATAAACTTTTGCTCTGATACTGTAATTGTGCCTTAAGGACACAGCACACCTTTTATGAAATTAAATTGTTGACAAGAATAAAAATATTTTGGTTATCTCAAAATTTATTTTATAGTTTATGAAAGTGAGTTTTAAAAATATTTCAATGATATGTGGTCCTTAATTATTTTAAAATTTGAGATAAAATGAGCATTTAACTTTCTTTGTCAATTGTGCTTTCCAAACCCATTTGGTGGCCTAATGATGTAAATGGTGGAGCAGTTTAGAACATAATATAGATATATTAATATTATGTGATTAACAATACAATGTTGAAAAATACGCCTTTTATATATGTTGAGAACATTTTGAATTGACCCTCCAAATCAAATCAAACATGGTGAAGTAAAGATAACAGAAAATGTTGACATTAATGATAAAGCTTAAAAACTTAAACCAATTGATACCTTCCGAAACCCGGTGGATCTCAAATTAGGTGTCGATCATTTTAGTTTGTGGCATGGCAGCAATGAATATTTTCTGCTCTCTTAATTTAGCCCTTATTCAAATCTTACTTTAGACTTGATCTAAATATCGTATGAAGCTGTTCTGTTTAATATAGTAGGCAGTAGCCAGTAGCCACATGTGGCTATTGAATAGTTGAAATGTGGCCGGTCTGAATTGGGCTGTGCTGTATTTGTAAAATGAAATTCACACCAGATTTTGAAAACCTGGTACCAAAAAAACAAATGTAAATTCATTAAGAATTGTTTTTATTGGTTACATGCTGAACTGTTAATATCTTGGATATGCTGGATTAAATAAAATAAATTATTAAAATTAATTTCACCTGTTTCTTTTTGTCCTTTTTAATGTGGTTACTAGAAAACCTTCGAATATATGCATGGCTCTCATTTGTGGCTTGCATTTTATTTCTACTGAACAACACTGATAGGAAGGAAGTATGAAGTAAAATAGAGAATTGAAGCATTTATGTCCCCCAAACCCTCAAAGGGTAAATTAACACAAATCTATATACCTGACTTCTCTGATAGTTGATTCAGTTTTCCAATTTACTTTGCTTTGCTTGGGGCAGTTTAGAATTTATCCATTAAATATTTTGTAATACATGTCATTGTTGGATTTGAGTTTTTACGAAATTAAAGAAAAATCTTTCACATTTTAAATTTATGATCTCTAACATTATAAATTTAAAAATCATACTTTTACCAATATCATGAGGCCAGCAGAGGCTCCAGGAGAGAAGGAATGTCTCCCTTCTTGTTTGTGTTGGTTGGTTGGTCAGTTGGTTGGCTGAATTTTCTTAAGAAAGGCTTGACAGAATTTTGTGACTGTTCATTTGTTCGTTTCTTCACAGAAACAAGTTGTTCCCTGAGTCAGTCATCAGAAATATTATGTATCAAATACTGCAAGGGCTGGCTTTCATTCATAAACATGGTAAGTTCCTTTTACATTTCATTCCCCCTAGTTCTTTAGATTATTGTCAAGATCACACACAGGAATTGTACATAAGTCATACTGGATAACTACAAATTTGGGATATGTGCCTACACACACTGACTTTTTGATGTAAAATGAGAATGTCTGTAGTTGGAGGAAACTTCCTGGATGGCAGAATCGTCTAAAAGATCATCTAATCTGTGAGTGTCACTCATCATAAACCCATTTTGCAACCTCATTCTCCTTAATTTTATCATGGAAATGAAAAAAAAAATAGAACCCTCTTATAGAAAAGCTTGGACTCCTTTGATCTACCATGACCAATCGTTAACATTTAAGTAGTGTAAAGGACCTTTGATGTGTTTTACTATTTTCAACAGTATGTACATTTAGTTATTTCAGTTCTTTGAGTGAAGTTAAAAGTGTTTTCCTTATTTTCTATGCATTTCTTATATTACATAATTTTAAATTGTGTAGTTTTTCACTTATCTATCACTTATCTATTTAGTGGTTTAGAACCACTAGATATTAAATAGTAAATTAGAATATTTTGTGCGATACTATACTGTATTCTGAACAGATGCACTCAGAATCCCTATCATCAGACTTTGTTTCAATCTATATTTAATATTTTCTCCCTTCTCCTTTAATTGCTAGAGGAAATAACTTATCTTCTAAAAATACTATGCACAATTCCATTAAGCATTTTGAGAACATTTCTTAGTCCTCAACATTTTATCTGTCCCATATAAACTATTATATTTTTAATTATCTAAAAACCATGATAACCTATAATCCATCAGTGAAGGTCAGTAATTTATTAATTATGTGGAGATAAAGAATATATGCAATTTTCATTGTTTGTAATGGATGCATGATCTTCAATCATTTTTTAAACTCCAGTACAGTATTTGCCTGACTGATTTATGCTACTGGAGGCAGGTGTGATGTGGACAAGTCAAAGCCTCATAAATCAAATTCTTTGAATTTTGATTTTGGAAGTAGCTTTGTTCTTCATTGATTTGTTTTAGGCTTGATTTAGTGCCTGAGATATATCTCTATTATAAGCAACTCCTAAAGCATAAGGGATTGACGGAGGAAGTTACCTCGGGGTTTAAATGTTTTGACCCAAAGTAAATAGCGTGTGGGTGATGTGAAGTGACTAAATAGTTGACTGTATAGTGATTTGGGGAATGAGGCTCCAAACACAATAGACAATTTTACAAAAGCCTAATTATGCTTGTTATAGTTGATAATTATCTCAGATGTAATACTTGGGGAAAATAAATATCTTCAAAATAGTAGTTGCCAAAAAATTAGAGTGATATTTTAGTTAAAATAGGGTCAAACTAGCAATACATTTATATAATCAAAGATAGGGAAAACCTCAACTGTATACAAATATGTGATTAGCTTAATGTCCAAGGGATTACGAGCTGATGTCGCTTGGCTCTACCTGTTTCCATATTAAAGAAGTATGATGTGTTTCTCTCAGAAGTTAGTGAAATGGATCCTAACAGCTATTTTGAATAAGAAGTACCAAATAAACTCTTAGTACAGAGCTATTGAGGATGTCACACATAGAGAGCTGACCCTGACTTTGAAATGGTTAAAAACATTTAAGCTTAGAGATTCTTTCTGCCCCCGCCCCAAAAAAAACCTTCCCATAATGATCACCTACACGGATGACCAGTCTTTTTTTTTTTTCTTTATTCTTTAAAGGAGCTTTAGATTACATAAATGTTACATCGAAAATATAGGGATTCCACATACCCTACCACCTCCCCCTCCCACACTTCCCCTGTTAACAACATCTTTCATTGTGTGGTACATTTGTTACAGTTTGTGAACACATACTGAAGCACTGCTACTAAGTATGGTCTATAGTTTACGTTATGTTTTACACTTTGCACCACATAATTTTATAGATTTTGACAAAATGTTTAAAGGCCTGTATCTGTCAGAGCGATATCATGCAGAACGACTCCAATGTCTCAGAAATACCCCACAGTACACCTGTTCTTCCCTCATACTCTCAGATTGCCAGAGCTGCCGTCACAAACTCCGCACAACAGGTCAGCTTAAACGACAGGAATTTTTTTCGCCCACGGCTTTGAGGCTAGAAGGAGTCCAGCATCAAGACACGGGCCCAGCTGGCTTTCTCCCAGGCTAGCTGCCGGCAGCCCTCAGGGCTCCTTGGCTGGTATTTCTGCCTCCCCTTACAGGGCGATGGCCTCTCCTTCTCCCTTCTCCCTGCTCCTTTTAGAAAGGCGCACCCTCATTCAGCTGGGCCACACCTTAACTGAAAAGAACATCTTCAGGAGATCCTGTTTATGAGGGGTTCACAGCCAGGGGAATGTGAACCCAGACCAAGAACATGGCTAAACCGGGGTATGTAACTCAATCGACCACGTCCTCCCATTTCCCAGGCTATTAATTAAAATACAAGCCATCTATGTGCAACCAGGATGCTTTAGGTCTCCCTTAGAAAAAGACTCCCTTCAAAACAAAGCTAATTTGCAAGGAGGGTCTTAGTGTTTTTCTTTCCTCCTGGGTTTTCTACCTCATTTCCATTAGCCTCTGTGACCAAACATTTATCTTAATATAAATTGGTAATGTAAGCATTATAGTGATCGAGTTTTTCAATGAAGCACAGCCACCCCGGGGTTCTGAACTTCTAAAACACTGTTACATGAAGGGCTTAGTTGAAATGTATATATGGAGTTCCTTTTTTTTGGGCTAATGGACTTTTTGACAAAAGTGATTGTATCCAGGAAATGTCCTGTTCAACTGTGATGAGCAGATATGAGAAGCGGCTGTGCTGCCTCAGCCTGCAGTGAAGCCCTCCGCAAGCATTAATGGGGCTCCTCCTCTCTGGGCTGCAACCCCCTCATCTGTAGGCAGCAGTGATAACAATCCTTCCTCAAAGTTGGATTTAAGGAACTTAAAGTTGTTGTGCAAATGAACGGAGATAAAAATGCGGCTTTTTTAGTCAGGGTTCTGCAGAGAAACCTAGCCAGATTTTTATAGGAATTGACTCACACAACCATGGGGTTTGGCAAATCCAAATTCCGTAGGTTAGGCGGCAAGTTGGGATTAGATGACGGTGCTGAATTCCCCAGGAGCAGCAGCAAGTTGGGCACTCTGCGAAGGCGATGAATTCCCCAAGAGAGGCTGGCTGGCCAAAGCAGAGGTAGAAATTATCCTTTCTGATTGCCGAAATCCTCAGTTCTCCCTTTAAGGCTTCCAGCCGATTGGATGATGAAATTGTTCTCACTGCTGAGATTGTAGATGCAAACAGGGGTAAATGCAGTCAGCTAAATGATGATTTAAACCCATGAAATACTCTCCCTCACGGTAGCAACCAGGCCAGTGCTTGCTTGCCCACACAGGGGGGCACCATGACCTAGCTGCGTTGGCACATGACATGAACTGTCACCTCACCCGCTGCCTGGCTTTCCTGGATTCATAAATGGAAATATATGTTAAATGGGTTGTATTTCAACGATTATATATACTGTGTGAACTTTCTTGCTAAATTATGTTGAAAGGGGGATCCCCAAATCCCATCACTTTTTAGACAATAGATGTGACCTATTTTTGTTTCTAAATTCACTTTCCTAATTACAATAGAGAGGCTCAGTTATATTTTATTTATAAATCACAGCCATGTTTAAACATGAGGATTTATTACATTTTTCCTCTCTATCTTACCAAGGTTTTTTTCATAGGGACATGAAACCGGAAAACTTGCTTTGTATGGGTCCAGAACTTGTGAAAATTGCTGATTTTGGACTTGCAAGAGAATTAAGATCACAACCACCATATACCGATTACGTATCTACCAGATGGTAAGTTTTATACGACTCTCCTAAGGCATACGTCTATGTTGAAGTTTTTCTAAAATGTATTGTTACGAATCTTTCTGAAGGTTCCATATTGAGTATTTAAAACAAAATATAAACTCAATTTGTATCCTTTAAAAAGAGGGGGTTGGAAAGATTATATCATTCCTTCAACCAGTCATTTTTAAATATGTACTGAAAAAGCTACTATGTGCCAGGTACTATTTTAGTCCCTGGGGGCAGCAGTGAAAAAAACAGAAACAAAAGCTCTGCCCTTCCACTGCTTACATGACAGACAAAACAAAAAAATCAGTAAGTTAAAAATACTACTTATCACCAACAGAAATATATACACATGTTCACCAAATCGCGAACTGCCAACTGCCCACCTGTCCGTCAGTGGTAGCTCAGCAGCTCCACTCCGTGGTACTTTGCAGCAATGAGATGGGAAGGTCTGCCCCAGGCAACATTGTGGGTAGACCTCGCAGGTACCATGTTGAGAGCAGGAGGCCAGATGCTGCATGGTTCCATTTATCTAAAGTGCAAATAGAGAAAAGTAACTTGTGCTTTCAAAAGTCAGGCTAGTGGTCACACGTCCAGTGGGCAGTGGCTGGAAGGGTGCATCGGGTTTCTTTTGGGATGCTGAATCCATGGGTGTCCTCCTTGTGAAAATCCATCAGGCTGTATGATTATGATGCATTTCTCTCTGTGTATATTACACTCCAATAAAAACAAGTTAAATGTATCTGTTTGTCAGATGGTGATGCATTATTATGGAGGAAACTAAACCATGGAAGGCGACGAGGAGTTGGGGGAGATAGTGGAGGGAAAGGGAACGTTGCTATTTTAAAGAGAGAGGAGGGAAGGCGTCAAGGAGAAGGAGAAACGGGCGCAGCCAAGCAGGTGTCGGGGAAGGGCTTTCAGTCAGAGGAAGCACCAGGCACAGAGACCTGGAGACAGGAGCATGCCAGGTGTGACTCCTGCAAAGAGCAGAGTGAGTAAGGAGGGAGGAGAGGAGAGGGAAAAGGGCAGAGAGTCACGGGGTGGGCAGCTCTCAGGGAGTTGTGGGCCATTGTTAGGACTGTGCCTTCTTCAGCTGAGTGACGTGGAGAGCCACTGCAGGACTTTGAGAAGAGGCGTGACTCCATCCAGCTTGTGTTTTGTTTGTTTTTCAAATAGTATCTCTTGTGTTTTGTTTGTTTTTTTAATTTATTTTTTATCTTCTTCCCTGCCCTGGGATGACTCCCTCGTCCGTCTGCTCATCTTCTTTAGGAAGCACTGGGAACTGAACCCAGGACCTCTTTAAGTGGGAAGCAGGCACTCAGCGACTGGAGCCACATCCACTTCCCCACAATAAAATGTAAAAAAAACAACAAAAAAACCCACAAGCTGAGGGAGCAGATTTGGCTTGAGCAATTGGGTGCCTGCTTCCCACATGGGAGGTCCTGGGTTCCATTTTCAGTGCCTCCTAAAGAAAAACAAACAACAAGCAAACAAACAAAAAAACAACTCAGAGGAGCCGATGTGGTTCAGTGTTTGAGCGCCCACATTCAAGGTCCTGGGTTCAATCCCCAGGCCTGGCACCTCAAAAAAAAATTTTTTTTTTAATTTTTAATAACATTTTATTGTGGTAATATATATATAAAACATGAAATTTTCCAGTTTAATTATTTTCATGTGTACAACACAGAGGCAGTAATTATAGTCAAAATATTGTGCCACCATCACCACCACCAGCTTGTGTTTTAGGATCGCTCTGAATGCTGGGTTGAAAATAGAGTTTAGTGAAGCAGGAACAGGAGCCGGGAGCACAGACAGGAGGCTTTTGCTACAGCCCCGGCAGGGAGCGGTAGTGCCTTGGACCTGGTGCAGTGGAGGTGGTGAGAAGTTGTGGCTTCTGAATATAGTTTCAAGGTAGAGCAAACATGATTTCCAGGTGAATCAGGCGTGGAGTATAAAGAAAGGTATGGAGGACTCCAGGGTTTCCGTCCTGGGCACCGGGAAGGACGGAGTCGCCATCCGCTGAGATGGCGCAGGCTGCAGGAGGAGCTCGACGGGACAAGAACAAGTCCAGTTTGGACTGAGCAAGATGTCTACGAGGCGGCAAGTGGAGCCGTCAGAGTTGGCAGTTGCACAGATGATTCTGGAGTTCAGGGGTTACGTCTGAGCTGGAGATAAATTTCGGAGTTCTCAGCATTAAAACCGCAAGATTGATGAGATCAAGAGAACGCATGTAGTTGGAGAAGTGTGAGGACTGAGCCTAGACAGAGTGACGATATGTCCAGGACAGTCTCTGCTGGAGCCTGATATCCCAGCATCCCATCTAGTTTAGCCCTTGTGCCAGACTCTTTATTTTTATTAATAGTTGCATTAAAATAAGCTGGGTGGGGGAAGCGGCTGTGGCTCAATCAGTTGGGCTCCCGTTCACCATACGGGGGGCCCTGGGTTCGCGTCCTGGGGCCTCCTTGTGAGGGCAGGCTCGTCTGCACACTGTGGAGAGCCGCCAGCCTGCAAACGCTGCGGAGAGCCGACTCGGAAAGGTGATGCAACACAAAAGGGAGACAACAAAAACACAGAAGAGCGCACAGCAAATGGACAGAGAGCAGACAACAAGCAAGCCACAAGTGGGGGGTATAAATAAAAATAAATAAGACACACAGAAGAACGCACAGCGAATGGACACAGAGCAGACAGCAAGCAAAAAGCCACAAAGCCGGGGGAGATAAAAAAAAAAGTTGGGTGAGCTTAATAGACCTCTGCCCTGTGCTTCCTGCTCCCTCCGTGGTCTTATCTGGTAATCTTAGAGATAAGACAGAAACAGTGAGCAGAGTTCTCACCTAGACATGTGGTTGAAATGGAAGATGGTCGCTGATTTCCCATATCTGTATGTCTGACCCTTACCTTAGGCTCTGTGACAATGTGCTTAGACAGGAGTGGCCCTCGGCTAACCCCTTCCAGTCTCAGGCCTTGGCAGGAGAAGTGTCTGATCCCCCTGCCCCTGCCAGCCTCGTGGAAGACCAGCCAATGGTGCAGCCAATGTGCCAGCGCCATGACCTTGGAGATGCTAGTTGGTGGGATCATGGGAAAGGCAGGAACTTAAAGGTCATGGGTGCAGGAAGTACACGTGGGAGAGAAATGCTGAGCAGTGCTCTTACAGAGCACAGAGGAAGTGGTCTGGATCTTCTTTCTACAGTGGTTATCATATTTTTTTAAAAAGATTTATTTTATTTTATTTATTTCTCTCCCCTCCCACCCTGGTTGTCTGTTCTCTCTGTCCGTCTGCTGCATCGTCTTCTTTGTCCGCTTCTGTTATCAGCGGCACAGGAATCTGTGTTTCTTTTTGTTGCGTCATCTTGTTGTGTCAACTCTCCGTGTGTGTGGCCCCATTCCTGGGCAGGCTTCACTTTCTTTCGCACTGGGCGGCTCTCCTTACGGGGCGCACTCCTTGCGCGTGGGGCTCCCCTACACGGGGGACACCCCTGCGTGGCAGGGCACTCCTTGCGTGCATCAGCGCTGTGCATGGGCCAGCTGCCCACGGGTCAAGGAGGCCTGGGGTTTGAACCACGGACCTCCCATGTGGTAGATGGACGCCCTATATACTGGGCCAAGTCTGCCGCCTATCATAGAGTATTAATCTACAACTCTTTCATTTTTGGGGCATGATTTTAAATTTTGCAGTGAACTCTTTTCAACGGTGAGCTCCACTGTTTAGTGAAAAACGATTGCATTTCTGCATTTCAAGGCAAGTTGCTGATGAATTTACATAAGATGCTCTTTGGCATTTACCATCCACCACAGCAACCACGAGTCAGTGACCTGGTGAAAACCAGAACACACACATCTGCCGAAGTAGCTGCAGCATCTATCTCACGAGTATTAGCTATTTTAAGAAAAATATGCCAGAGGTGACTATGAGCAAGTGCAGCTTCAGGAGATGAGCCTCCATATTACTCTCTGAAGTGGGTCATTGCTTTGATTTAGATCAAATGATCTAATTTCATTCATTTTTTAATCACAGGTTTTCTGGTGTAGGTACGAAAGTAAAGCAATGGCCGCAAAGGTATAAGCTACTTTACTAGGAGGAGAACTTCACAGTCAAACCATGCCAGTTTAAATCAGCATCTTCAAATGCTTCAAAGTGAAAAATCAGTTCCTTTTTCTATTTTTTTAAGAAGGTACCGGGGATTGAACTGCAGGAACTCAACCACCAACCTACATCTGCTCCCCAATAAGAGTTGTTTTTTTCATTTGTTTTGGTTTTAGGAGGTACCAGGGATCGAACCTGGGACCTCATACATGGGAAGCAGGCACTCAACCACTGAGCTACATCCACTGTCCAGTTACCTTATTTCTTTTTTTTTTTTAAAGATTTATTTATTTATTTCTCTCCCCTACCCCCCCACCCCGGTTGTCTGTTCTCTGTGTCTGTTTGCTGCGTCTTGTTTCTTTGTCCGCTTCTGTTGTTGTCAGCGGCACTGAAATCTGTGTCTCTTTTTGTTGTGTCATCTTGTTGTGTCAGCTCTCCGTGTGGGTGGCGCCATTCTTAGGCAGGCTGCACTTTCTTTCGCGCTGGGCGGCTCTCCTTACGGGGCTCACTCCTTGCGTGTAGGGCTCCCCTACGCAGGGGACACCCGTGCGTGGCAGGGCACTCCTTACGCACATCAGCACTGCGCATGGGCCAGCTCCACATGGGTCAAGGAGGCCCGGGGTTTTGAACCACGGACCTCCCATGTGGTAGACGGACGCCCTAACCACTGGGCCAAGTCCGTTTCCCCCTTATTTCTAATGATCGTTAAAGTTTTCATCTTCATCCAAGTCAAAGAATCAAAGCTTTTGGAAGTTCATTCTGTCGAAGGTGAAATGTCTGATCTTATTGTGAATCCTACTGCAATTTCAGTTAAAAAGTTCAACACTGAAGATCAAATTGTTTTTGCAGCAATAGTAGAAATACATATTTTAATAGAGAACAGCCTCATGTAAAACAGTGTTATTAAATTAAGAAACCCAGAAAGGAGAAATGTACTTGGATTTGTACATCTGTTTTGTAAATGAATTGAAATGGGGCATTACTTACCATTCAAAATACAAATTGTAGTTGTCAAAGTTTACAAATTATACCCATGTGAAGTTAGAGTAACTGAACTATAAAGTTGGAATGCTCATACCCTGCTGGTGGGAATGTAAAATGGTGAGCCACCGCCACTCTGGCAGTTCCTCAAACCATTAAACATAGTTACCCTATGACCCAACAATTCCACTTCTAGGCATACAACCAAGAGAAATGGAAACATGTCCACGCTAAACCCTGGGTGCAAATATTCAAGCAGCATTATTCATAATAGTCCTAACGTGGAAGTAAGCCAAGTGTCCATCAACTGGTGAATGGATAGATAAAATATGCCCTTTCTATACACTAGAATATTATTTGGCAATAAAAAGCAATGAAGTATTGATGGATGCTACAATATGGGTGAACCTTAAAAACATTATGCTAAGTAAAAAAAGGCAGTCACATATCATATGATTCCATTTATATGAAATGTCCAGAATATGCAAATCTAGAGAGACAAAGTTGATTAGTGGCTGCCTAGGACTGGGGGAGAATGGGGAGACCAGACCAGGGGATGGAAAAGGAATATAAGTTTTCTTTTTGGAGTGATGAAATGTTCTCAAATAGAGTGTGGTAATGATGCACAACTCTGTGAATATACTAAAAGCCATTAATTGTACACTTTAAATGGGCAAATTGTATAGTAAGTAAATTACATCTCAGTAAAGCTGTCAAAAATATTTGTCAATGAAAGGTTCTCTGAATGGAAGCAAAAAGGCATTCTATAAGAAAAAGAATTAGAACTGAGAATATCCTCCATTTAGCAGACTTTGTGTTGAGCTCACCAGGTACCTTTGCTCATGTAAAGAGAGTATTTTCTCAATTTAAGAAAGGGGTGGTCTACAGAGAGGAGTCCGTTGAAGGAATCGGCAACTTCAAACTCATAAGCAAAAAAATAAAAATAAAAATTTATATTCCATTACTCAGGGATAGTCTTTGTTAGCCTTTTGCTTTCTATCTTTCATATGAATATATACTGCAAATAACATAAATAACATGCTTGCCACCCACCCCTGTTTCCTTAATGTATCAGTCAGACAGCACTTACTTCTGCATGTCTTCGTTTGAGCTCTTATCTTGGGCTTCTTGGACATTTCATTTATGTTTGACTCCAACCCCAATAGTGGTTTGTGGCCAGGAAACACATGCTCTTTCCAATTCGAAACCAGCACATTGTACAAATGCCTGATACACAGAAGGCACTCAGTACCTGTTCCTTGATTGAAATGCAGGACCACACAGAATAGAATTCTATTGCCAAGCCATCTTTGAAACTACTTAATCATAATAACCATTTTCATTTTGTTTCATTTTATGTTTTCATAGGTATCGTGCTCCTGAAGTTTTATTAAGATCTTCAGTTTATAGCTCTCCCATTGACGTTTGGGCCGTTGGGAGTATAATGGCTGAACTATATACTTTCAGACCACTTTTTCCAGGGACAAGTGAAGTTGATGAAATCTTTAAAATTTGCCAAGTTTTAGGGACTCCCAAAAAGGTACATGCTCTTGCCCCAAAGTTTTTATAACTATGAATTATTTTATAACTTCTGCCAAAATATTTGGTATTTTCATTTTTAAGTAGACATACTTGAAATTAGCCATTGTTCATTTTATCATTCTTATTTTTTAAGGAGGGTGGGGGTGAGGATTGTAAGAAGCCAGTATCTCATCAGACTGAAGAAAAAAGATGCTTGCCTTTCCTTAACAACTTCAAGAAAAAATCTGAATATTGAGAGTGTAACTTTAACTGGGTTGACTGGTTGGAAACCGCTTAGACTTGCTTACACTCTTTCCTGCTTGTTCTGTGACTGTCCATTGGCAATGACTTACTAACCCCGGGTGTCCTTAACTTTATTTTCTCTTAACCCCTTCTTATTTCCTTTTATACACCTCTACTACAGATATATGATATGTTAAACTGAGTGCTTCCCAATTAACTATTACATTTCAGCTAGACTTTACTTTCTGAAATGTTTTTAGTTTAAGTGTCAATATGCATAACTGAATCCTACTTAAATTAGTATGTGCCTTGTAGTTACCATTGGACAAGTAAATGTAGATATTAAAGCTTTAACATAATTGTTGTTTCCCAGTGATGAGCAGTTTTTACCTTTGGATACAGTATGTAATATATAATGAAGGTCTTTGTACTAATTTGACTCTTTTGTCAAGCATTTGTCCTTATTTGTTCAAAGTCACCCAGGTGTCGTCATCATCATCAAGATCCAAATACCAGACACGTGTGTAATATTTTGAAATTTTCAGAAGTTCTTTCTCATTTTTTTCTCTCAATTCAGTATTCTTTCTATACTCTTTGTAGCAACTAATTGTATGTTTTCTGGCATTTTATTCTCACATACAATTATATGAAGCAAAATTAAAATTTTTACATGAGTGATTCTTATGTAATTGCTATGTTTTTAAATTAATTGCTTAAAAAAACTTTTCTTTCCACCTCCACCCCCTTCTTTTTTTCTTTTCTTTTTTTGTTAGAGCAGTTGTAGGTTTACAAAGAAATCATGAAAGAGCTCCCATATCCTACCCCCCCACACACACACAGTTTTCCCTATTATTAACATTTTGTATTAGTGTGGTAACTTTGTTACAACTGATGAAACAATATTGTTGTAATTTTACTATTAATTATACCCTACTTTACATTTGGGCTTACTCTGTATTTTACAGTTCTATGAATTTTTTTTAAAAAATTTATCTGGTAACATAAAAACAACCTAAAATTTCCAATTTAATGACTAACAAGCATAGAATTCAATGGTGTTAAATACATTCACAACATTGTACTACCATTACCACCAACCATTTCCATCACCCCAAAAAGAAACATCACCAATTAAGCAGTTTCTTTTTGGTGCACTAATTCTCCACCCCATCCCCTGGAAAACTTGCGTTCTAATTTCTGACTCTGAATTTACATATTCTAATTATTTCATATAAGTGAAATCATATGATATTATCCTTTGTGCCTGGCTTATTTCACTCAACATGTTGCCTTCAAGTTTCATCCATGTTGTCACATGTAACAGAACCTCATTCCTTTTTATGGCCAAATAATATTCCATTGCATGTATAAACCATGTTTATCTGTTCTTCCATTGATGGACACTTTGGTTGTTTCCACCTTTTGGCCATTGTGAATAACATTGCAGAATGAATACTGGTACACAAATATCTGTTTGAGTCTCTGCTTTCAATTATTTGGGACATATACCTAGAATTGGATTGCTGGATCATATGTTATTTCTATACTTTCTGAGGAGCTGCCAAACTGTTTTCCACAGTAGCTGCACCATTTTACATTTCCACCAACAGTGTAAAAACGTCACTATTTCTCCACACCCTCACCCAACACTTGTTTTTTTTTTTCCTTTTTTAAATAATAGCCATTCTAGTGGGTGTGAAGTGTTATCTCATTGTGATTTTTATTTGAATTTCCCTAATGGCTAATAATGTTGAGCATCTTTTCATGTGCTTATTAGCTATTTGTATATTTTCTATGAAAAAAAAAATCTAAGTCCTTTGCACCCATTGTTAAAATTAGATTGTCTTTTTGTTGTTGAGTTTGTAGGAGTTCTTTATATATTCTGGATATTAAGCCTTTATCAGATTTTTGGTTTCCAAATATTTTTTCCCATTCTATAGGTTGTCTCTTTATTTTCTTGAAAAAGTCCTTTATCAATATGTTTTTAATTTTGATGAGGTCCCATTTATCTATTTTCTCTTTTGTTTTCCTTTCTATATTCCTTACACAGAGTGACTGGCCAGAAGGGTACCAGCTTGCATCCTCTATGAATTTCCGCTTTCCCCAGTGTGTTCCTATAAACTTAAAAACTCTTATTCCCAATGCCAGTAGTGAAGCCATTCAGCTTATGACTGAAATGTTGAATTGGGATCCAAAGAAACGACCAACAGCAAGCCAGGTAAGACTAAATGTGCTCTTAGCCCTTTGTAAATTATATAACTTAAAATACTTGTATTTAATTACATTATTCAGTATGGATTTCAAGTTTCCTTTGATGGAGCTTATCAAAATTGTAAAATAAATGAATTTTGAGGTTTTACAATATTGGATATTTTCATTTAGGAAGACAAGTCTGTTTTCAACCAGGCCTTTACCAAGAGAATTAAACCCTAAGGCATCCAGTGTTTATAATGAATGAATTTCTAGCTATATATACCATCCTTGGGAGAATTTTTCTGTGTTTTTGTGGTTCAAATGAAGAATCCCAGTTAAGAAAAGCTGAAAGATTCAACCTCTAATGGTGAAAATTCAAGCATATGATAACTGTCATGGGTGCCAAAAGGCATCTCTTATACAACGTAGTAGACTTTCCAGTGCTCTCCTTAAGGTTTAGGGATTGGATTCTTACTCCTTTTTCACAGCAGTGTCATCCCTCCCTAGAACTGGCTCTCACAGGAGGGTGGCACCGGGGCTTCCAGCTCAGTGCCCTTGTTACTATACCTTATTGCTTCTGAATGTATTTCCAGTCTCATGGTTTTTAAAATGCTTATCTGCCTGCAAAGGACTTAAATGAAAAAGCAATAATAAGCTTGATTATTTAAATATATATTCTTATTATTTAAATATAAATTCAGTATGAACATTAGCAACAAGTTTTTTTTATTTAACTTGAGAACATTTTTCCAAAGATCATCCCAAAGAGCAAATAGAAACCAATAGTCAAGAATGTTAAAAACAGAAGTTTTAAATTTTAATGAGGTCCCATTTATCTATTTTTTCTTCTGTTGCCCCCTTCTGTATTCCTTAAACAGAGAAATTGGCCAGAAGGGTACCAGCTTGCATCCTCTATGAATTTCTGCTTGCATCTTCTATGAATTTACAAATTAAAATAGTCAAGACATGCTTGAGGGAGCAGATGTAGCTCGAGTGGTTGAGTGCCTGCTTCCCACATGGGAGGTCCCAGGTTCGGTTCCTGGTGCAGCCTAGAAACAAAACAAAAACAAACAATAGGCAAAACAAACAAAAAAAATGAACTCAGGGGAACCGTTGTGGCTCAGTGGTTAAGCACCAGCTTCCCACATATGAGGCCCCAGTTTCAATCTGTGGCCCCAGTACCACCAAAAAAAAAAAAAAGCACATGTTTGAGTAATAAGTAACAGGAAGGCAGTGGTAGGGGAGGACAGCTTGCCCTATCAGATAAAGTCTATAAATCGATAAAGCAATGAAGGTATGGAGGTATGGTATAAGAATTGACAGATAGGTCAGTGTTGCATTAAAAGATAAACATGGCATCATAAATCAGGAGGGAGGATTTGGACTGATTTAGAGGGACTGTTTAATGAATGAGGCTGGGACAATTAGGTAACTTTTAGGAAAAAGTAAATGCTTTACAAAGAAATTACAGAGGGTTTAAGTAATGAATTAATTTTTAAAAACCTAAACTATTAAAAACTAAAAGAAAACAGAAGTGAATATTCAGTCTCAAGGTAAGAAAAAGATTGGTATGAAAGTGATAGAAGAAGCCACAAAGGGAAAACTCAAAAGATTTGATGACCTAAACCTTTCTACATAAACATGGTAAAATTGAAAGACAAAATAATGAAAATTATTTTGTGACAAATATAACAGTGGTTGGGATCCTTAATATAAGGCACCTCTATAAGTATAAGAAAAACATTGAGACTTTTTTCTATATTTTCCAATTTTTCTAAACATTTATTCTGTTACTTTTGTAAGAAAAATATAATAGTC
The DNA here is from genome assembly GCF_030445035.2 of Dasypus novemcinctus. Classification (NCBI taxonomy): domain Eukaryota; kingdom Metazoa; phylum Chordata; class Mammalia; order Cingulata; family Dasypodidae; genus Dasypus; species Dasypus novemcinctus. The sequence continues at coordinate 43,076,662 of NC_080694.1, read as the reverse complement.
TGAAATTTACTTAGAAAAGTAGGCATGAGACCTGAAAAAAATCATAGAAAAATAAATACAAATTAACAAAGCTATTTTTAAAATGTTCAACCCTTGTTCACAATCATAAAATGCAAATAAAACTGAGAATCCATCAAATTAGCAGAAAATAAAAATAGTTTAAAGGCTAGTTCTGTCTTAGTAAAGGAAAGCAATTTTGTGATATATATGAAGAACTTCAGAAACAAATAGAATGTTGGGTAAAGATTTATGACCAAAGACATTTAATACCAGTTGAAAACTGCCCATTGAAAGTATAACCTACAAGTTTCCAAATTAAAAGCATGTACAGTGGAAGACTTTGTAACATTGATATAAAGACAGTGGTCACCAGAGGTTCTGAGGGGAGGGAGAGGGAAGAACAGGTGCAACATGGGGCATTTTTGGGACACTGGAATTGTTATGTATGATATTGCAGTGATGGATACACATTTTGTCAAAACCTATAAAATTGTGCGGTACAAAGTGTAAACCTTAATGTAAACTATAGACCATAGTAGCAGTGCTTCAATATGTGTTCATTAATTGTAACAAGTGCACCACACTAGTGAAAGATGTTGTTAATGGGGAACGTATAGGAGGGGGAAGGGGTAGGGTATATGGGAATCCCCTATATTTTCAGTGTAACATTTATGTAATCTAAAGCACCTTTACAAATAAAAAAAATAAAGCACGTATATTCGTAATGTGAAATATTTTGCCACCATAAAAAATTCAATAAAGTTTTAATTTGGGAGAATTTTTATGCTCATATGCTAAGTTAAAAAGACTATAATATTATATATATAATGATTTTATTTAAAAAAAAATAAACATGTATGCTATGTGACTAGAAAAAATAACTGAAAAGAAAAATATCCAGAATGTTAGCAGTGGGATTACAGATAATTTTTATTTTCTTCCTGAGAGCTTTCTCCCTCATTCCTTATTCTTTACAATGATCAGGGGAAAAAATAAGTATTATTTTTTTAAAGATTTTTCTCATCTAAGAAGGATGATAACTAGGCTCTTAAAGGGCTTCCCTTTGATTCAAATGAAGTCTTGAAATTACAAAACCTATTCACAAAGATTTCAGCTCCAAGATATGCATTATTAAGCAGGAATATTAACATACTAATTAATTGATTAAATTAATTCAGAATGAGTGCCTTCTGTGTGCCAAGTACTGATGTATTTAAATTATCTGTATTTGTTGTATCCCATTTAGCAAAATTAATATAATTATACATCAGTCGCAGTAGGGAGCATCTTAGGATAAAAACCCTTTTCACCTCTGCTAAAATCTATCTCCCATCCTCTCCCTCAATTCCTAACTTCTTCCCTGCCCACCCTCTTTCACAGTCTCCTATTTGGTGGGAGCAGGAAGACCTAGTCAGTTGTAGGATATGGGACCATGTCAAGTTCAGAGCTGCCTCTGTCCCTCTAGAAACTGCCTGTACACACGGAGGGGAGCGCCTCACGCTGGCACAGGGTCGGGGGGTGGGGGGTGGGTGCAAGGGAGAGGGGCTCGGCTATCCTGAAGGCCCCTTCCCCCATTTAGCCAAGAGGTAGCAGACCTGGGAACTTGCCTCCTTCACCAGACGCCTGCCGCTGATAAGGAGAGCATTTCCACCGCTGAACTGCACAGATTTCAGACATTCTCTAGATCAAGTTTCCTCGACCTCAGCGCTCCTGAGTCTGTCCCGTGTGTTGTAGGATGTTCAGCAGCATCCCGGCCTCTGCCCATTAGATGTCAGCAGCACCTCCCACTCCCCAGGCGTGACAACCGAAGATGCCTCCAGACACTGCCAGATGTCCCCTGGGTGGCAAGATCGGCCTCAGTTGCAGGTGGCTGATGTAGACTCTGCCATCCACCTCGTCATCTGGGGGCCTCCCTCCCCCATGTAGTGGCAGCAGTTGGATGACTGATACATTTAAAACTCAAACAGTGATCTTGTATATTTCTTTCCCATCAATTTCTCCTTGCTGGTCTGTTGATATAATAAGCTGCAAGACATGTATGTTTGTAATCTACTTTCTTAGGACTTTTTTTTTTATTGCTGGTAGGTATGTTGTTATACTCATGCTGAGTGGCCCTGATTTGTACCTAGAACTGTAGTTAATCATTTTAAAATAAGCTACGTGGAAGGCTTTCTTCACTTATTTTTAAAAATGCCTTTGGATGGACATTCAGGCATTATCAGTATACACATTTTGATCTGAATTAATTTCATCAAATTTAGCCAATGCTTATAGCAGATTTTGTTTAAAAAATTTTTTAAGTGAATAGATCAGTTGCTTTTTCTGGGTATTAAAACTGCAAGTGAATTTTACACTCTTCCTGGTTACTTATACTTCTACATTAAAAAAAAAAAAGAAATGTATTTCTCGAATCACTTTTTTCCAGCTATCTTTTTTAAAGTCATCATGATCATAAGGGAAAAATTGGACACTTTCTAAGTCTTTGAAGCCCACCTCAGCTAGTGAGGGATATATGCCTAGCAAGTGCCCAGCAAAAGTTTGTGTGCAGTCAATTCTGGTGGAATCGTTTTGCATATGTTGCTATTTTTTGTGCTTTTGTAGGCATTGAAACATCCATATTTTCAAGTTGGTCAGGTATTAGGTCCTTCTTCACATCTTCTGGAATCGAAGCAGACTTTAAATAAGCAGCTGCAACCACTAGAATCGAAGCCATCTGTAGTTGAATTAGAACCCAAGCTTCTGCCAGAAATAACCGACCAGCCTGTTGGACAGCCCCAGGCGAACCTGAGCCACCAGCCACTGCAGCCCCTGCCGCTGTCACAGAACCTGAGTGTCCAGCAACCTCCGAAGCAGCAGAGTCAGCAGCCGCAGCAACTAACAGTGCTTCCGAGGATCGGCAAAGCCCTGCCAGCCGTAAGTTGCCGACGGTGACTCTTGAAATCGTTAGACTAGTTAGGATTCTGTTTCTAGGCACTTCCAAGAACACTGGGGAAACCACGAAAGAGTACTCTAGGTTGAGCTCCCTGACAGACGCTTGATGTGAAATAACCTAAAAGTCTAATGAGGTTCGGAATGAAAGTAATAAGCTTAAAGTTTGCATTCAACAGAATTTCTTTAACTGTAACTTAGATGCAAAGGAATTCAAAGAAAGAATCGAAAAGAGTCCGGTACTCAAGAGTACTGATCCTATATCTTAAGGATTTTGATGATAATTTTAAAAGTTTTTAAATGCTTTGAACAGAATTTTTTTCCCGCCACGTGTCAGGCATAGTTTGAAATTTCCTTTGTCCCCTTCGTTCTGTTCAGAGATCTCATCAAGTCCCACAGTTTCAACTCTCTCCTCAAAGTTTATAAGCGAGATGTTAAATGCATGGTGGCATTTTAGGTCTAAAAGGGATCTTAAAGAACGCCGTGTCTAGTCCCATATCAGACCCAACCATACCCGCCATCCCATCATAACATACTATTGATTACTTGTTGCTTATGTCTAGTACTTATTGTGTGGCTCTTTCTACTAGAATGTACATGGATATTTGTCTGTTTTACACATCAATAAAGATCCGGAACCCAGAACAGTGCCTGGCACATAGTAGATTCTCAGTATATATTTGTTGAATGACTGAATTGTTTCACCACCTCTAGTGTCATGAGGAGTCCACTTCATCCCTGGGGCAGTTTTGACTCTTAGGAAGTTATTCGTTATGCTGAGTTAAAATCTGTGTTTCAGCAGCTCTTCTAGAAGACAACTTTTCAGATATTTGAAGATAGCCCTTATATCATCTTCCCCAGGCTGCTTTTCTCTAGGATAAACATCCCCATTTCCCTTGGTGCACTGCAGATGACATCATTCACTGAGGAGTGAGTGCGAGGCCTTGGGAACACTAACGTGGGTAGCCCTTGGGACCCGTGTACCAAGGAGCCTTTGAATCCCCTTGCTTTCCTCCTTAGAGTGAGGCTGCCAGAACTAGAGGCAGACAGTGGGTAGGGAGTGTCAGGCAAGGTTATTCACCTCCGACATCCCACTGCTGTATGTCTGCTGGTGTCATCAAAGACCTGCAGTGTTTGTGTTGTTTGTTCGTTTTGTTTTTATCCTGGAAGGCACATCAAAATGTTGACTCATATAAAGAGGAAAGGAAAGGAAGTGCATATTTATTGAGCAGTTATGAAGTGTCATGCACTATATTAGGGCCCTTGTGTGCATTTGACTTAGGTTAAAATACCCAGTAACCTAGCCCTAAATTTTTATATAGCTAATAAGTTACAGACCTGGAATTGAGCATTCTGTTAACTAAAACCTCTAAGTTGCTCTACTTTTTATGAGTGTTTCTGCTAAATCAAGTATTCTTTATCCTATACTTGTGGTATATGATCTCTAGGATTCAAAAAGTTGCAAGGCCTCATTTTTATCTCCTGAATTTCAATTCAGTATTTTTGACCTTTTATTTTGCCTTCTAAGGTTAACCATTTGGCTCAGCTTATTGTCAGCTAGGTTTTTATTTAGCTGGACTTTTGTTTTTTTTTAAAAGATTTATTTATTTATTTATTTTTCTACCCTTACCCCCAACCCCCCACCCCGGTTGTCTGTTCTCTGTGTCTCTTTGCTGCGTCGTCGTCTTTGTCTGCTTCTGTTATTGTCAGCGACTGGGTAATCTGTGTTTCTTTTTGTTGCGTCATCTTGTTATGTCAGCTCTTCATGTGAGCGGTGCCATTCTCGGGCAGGCTGCACTTCCTTTTGCGCTGGGCGGCTCTCCTTATGGGGCGCACTCCTTGTGCGTGGGGCTCCCTATGCAGGGGACACCCCTGCGTGGCAGGGCACTCCTTGCGTGCATCAGCACTGCGCATGGGCCAGCTCCACACAGGTCAAGGAGACCCGGGATTTGAACCGCGAACCTCCCATGTGGTAGGTGGACGCCCTAACCACTGGGCCAAGACCACTTCCCTGGACTTTTTTTTTCCTCCTGTTTCTTCATGATGTACAGAATAACAGCAAGCCCTTGGGCAGGCCACTAGAATCTTCTCCCAGATTATCCAGTAATATGATTATTGAACTCTGTACTGACCCACCTTTTATGTCCTTTGATTACCTCATTTCATTGATAAGGTTATCATGAAAGAGCCTGTAACCCACCTTGCTGAAGTCCAGATATGCTACATCAAATAAAGTCAGTATTTGCTTTTGACGAAAAATGGTGGAATATGTGATCTACCACTTTTTCTTACTTAGTGCTCACAACTTTCCCCTTAGCAATTGATTCTGGAATCTCTGCCCTTATCCTATTCCAAACCTATTGATTATGGAGCTTATAAAAATCTACCTTCTATTTTATGAAAAGTATTTCTATTTGCCCCTTCTCCTGTCTTCTCATGCATACATACTGGATTCCCTAAGTATTACTGACTTTGTTCCACAGTAATCAGCATCAGCACCCTAAAATAAAATTAAATTGAAATAGGAGTCTTGAATGCGTGTGTAACAGCTCATTTTATCCTTAGTAAGTCTGCTTATCTGGAGCTTCAGATCTTTTTATTCTCTTTAGTGTAGAGATCATTCTTCTAGACAATAGAAGTTGAAAAATAGGATTTATTGTCATCATCCATCACTTTGACACCATCAGCTTCAAGCAATAGCATATCCATTTTTTACAGATATTCTTGCTCCAAACTTAGCTATATTTGCTGAACCTGCTTTCCAGCTCTATTTTTAAAATTTCCATGCCTTTTGGAATTTACATTCAGATGCCCTCAATCCAACCCCTGTAAATTTGTAAAAAAAAAAAAAATCTGCTCATTGTCAGTAAAACAACAATCTAAATAGGAGGAAATATTTAGAAACCACATATTTGAGAAGGATTTAATATCCAGAATAGGTAAAGAAATTTTTTAACTCAACAACTAAAAGACAATTAACCCAATTTAAAAATGGGGGGAAACGGACTTTGGCCCAGTGGTTAGGGCATCCGTCTACCACATGGGAGGTCCGCGGTTCAAGCCCCGGGCCTCCTTGACCCGTGTGGAGCTGGCCCATGCGCAGTGCTGATGTGTGCAAGGAGTGCTGAGCCACAAAGGGGTGTCCCCCGCGTAGGGGAACCCCACACGCAAGGAGTGCACCCATAAGGAGAGCCGCCCAGCGCCAAGGAGGGAGCAGCCTGCCCAGGAATGGCGCCGCCCACACTTCCCGTGCCACTGATGACAACAGAAGCGGACAAAGAAACAAGACGCAGCAAAAAGACACAGAAAACAGACAACCGGGGGAGGGGAGGGGAATTAAATAAATAAATAAATAAATTTTTTTAAAAAAATAAAAAAATAAAAAATAAAAAATAAAAATGGGCAAAACACTTGAATAGACATTTCTCAAAAGAAGATATAGAGATGACCCAAAAGTACATGAAAAGATGCTCAATATCATTAGCCAATAGGGAAATATAAATCAAAACCACAATGAGATACCATTTCACACACACTAGAATGGTTACTATTTAAAAAAAACAACAACAATTACAAGTATTGGAGAGGATGTGGAGAAATAGGAACACTTATTGTTGGTGGGCATGTACAATAGTACAGTCATTTGGAAAACAATTTGACCTTTGACCAGAAAGTATAGAATTATTACATGACCCAGCAATCCTACTTCTAGGTATATACCCCAAAGAATTGAAAGCAGAGACTCTCATGTTCAAAGCAGGATTAATCACGACCGCCAAAAGATGGAAGCAACCCAAGTGTCCATCAACCAATAAATGGATAAACAAAATGTGGACTGTATACACAATGGAATATTATTCTACTCTGTAAAGGAATGAAGTTCTTATACATGTCAAAACACAGATGAACTTTGAAGACATCATGTAGAGTAAAATAAGCCAGGCACAAAGGGAGAGATATTGCATGATCGCTCTGATGTGAAACTATTAAAATAAGCAAACCCAGAGAAGAACCTAGAATATAGGTTACCAGGAAATGGACTGGTGCAGGGAATAGGGAGTTAAGGGTAAAGTGTACAAAGTTTCTATTTGGGATGATAGAAAAGTTTTGGTAATGGATGGTGGTGATGGTAGCACAACATTGTGTACGTAATTAACAACCCTGAATTATATGTTTGGATGTGGTTAAAAGGGGAAATTTTAGATTGTGTATATATCCCTTGAATAAAAATTTAAAAAAACTCCTTGGAACTGTATAACACAAATAGTGAACCCTAAGTTAAATCTTGGACTGGCTGGAATTAATAATACAACTAAAAATGTGCTTTCATGAGTTGTAACAAATGTGCCACACCAATGCAAGGTGCTACTAATAGGGTGGTACATGGGAGTTCTGTCTTTTACGCATGATTGTTCTGTTATTCAGCAACTTCTCTAATTAAAAAACAAACAAACAACACTCATTGTCTGCTCCAAGCCAGGGCTTCTTCCTCGTTTCTGATCTCCTTATTTTTCTTCCAGAGTCATCCCTACTCTTTCTCCTCTTTGTGTCCCTTAGGATCACATTTAGCTCGTTAAACAGAAACCTGAGTCCTGTCCCTTAAACAAGAAGTCAGGTGGTGGGCAGCTCAGGGCTAGTAGTGCCTGTACCAGCTTCTGTCCTCCTGTCCCACCGTCCTTAGCATGTGGTATTTCATTCCCGCGGCCACAAGATGGCAGTGGCACCTTCAGGTGTCCCGTCTGCAGTCAAGGCTGGAGGAGGAGTGAAAGTCACCGCCCGTGCCAGCTGAGTCTAAAACTCAGCTCCCTGGAGGTGTCTCCCAATAGACTTGCACTCTCAACTCACGTGCTAGCTTATGCAGCCTGGCTACTCATAGCTGCAAGGGAGGCTGAGATATGAGGTATTTTAACTGGGCTTATTGCTACACCGAACAAAATCTGGAAGAGTGGCTGTTGCGTAGGAACCTGGAAGTATCTGCCACTCACTGCTAATCAGATAGTCACAAAGCCCAGCCCTTTTATTCCTTGTTAGCGTCAAAATGCATTCTTTCCTCAGCTCTCCAACCACGATGACCCTGTTGCCACTGTAATTGCAAAGGCCTCCTGTCGGAACAGCCTCACCTTTCTCAAATACTGCCCTTATCACATCACTTTTCAGCTCAAAAGCATCCATGTGTTGCCCATTACCCGGAAGATAGCTGCAGCTCCTTAGCCAGACACTCAAGGCCTTTGTATCTAGCATGATTCTGCCTTTGCAACCCTATCTTTAGCTGCACGAACTGTCTGCTTTGGTAAATATCCAGAGCAAAACAAACTCTGGCACTTTGCTATTAAAAAGCCTTACTTGATACATTTCCTCTTCCAAACTCTAGAATAATGATAGTAACAATACATCCTACCCCTTAGTAACTCTTATGTGCTAGGCCCTAGTCTAAGGACTTTTGATGTATTTACTATTAAATTCAGAAACATTAAATCAAGACCTCATATCCTCATTTAAGGATGAAAAACCTAAGACCTTGAGAAGTTAAGTTGCTTACCCAAAGACACACAGCCAAGTGGCAGTTTTCCAGATCCTAAGTCAACTTGGATCCTAAAAATTCAAGTCTCCCTCAATCCAAGTTCACAGAGATATTTCCTCCCTGTGCATTCCTATATATTTCTAGTTGAGGATGTGGACTCTTAGTGTCAAGCTTGTGCATGAAAGGCATTCAGTAAGTGATTAAAGATTATGATGACTCATTTTCTACCACAGAAGCCAAATGGGACACTGAGTCATAAAAGTGCCAGGAGACGCTGGGGTCAGAGTGTGTTCAAGTCTGGAGATAGTTGGGAAGAGTTTGATGACTATGATTTTGGAGCCTCCCATTCCAAGAAACCAAGCATGGGTGTTTTGAAAGAGAAAAGGAAAAAAGACTTTCCATTTAGGTAAGATTTCGTATTCATCAGGAAAATACACTTTTATCATGCATTGACATTATTTTACTCATTAAATATAAATGTAGACATTAAAAGACAGTGGGTGGCTTAATATTGTTTTCTTCCACAAAACCTAAATCTCTACACATATCTCCAAAAAGGTAAAAGTCTTGATTTCTTAGTTATCATTCTCAGTGTTAACGGGTGAGGATTGTGTATGTGTTCAGAGGCTTTTGTTATATTTTTATAGAGTGCTTGTGAATTATGATCATTATTCCTGTTTGAAATTCACATGCCTATTTGCAGAAAGTACAACCTACAAAGTTAATAATTTATGCCGATGGTGTTAAGATTTAATTATTCATTTGCTTGCTATTCTCAGCTTTTATCATTTTCTGAACTTTTCCTGGAAGTTTAATACTTCCAGCAGTTCCTTTTTTCTATAAATTGGGTTGTCATTAGTACATTATTCAATTTTGAAGTGAGGCTGGGTCATATTTTGGTGAACATTTTGGAAAGATACTGTCAATGTCTTTTCTTTTTGGCACAGAAGAATGATAGGGGGAGAAAGTGGGTGGCATGAGTCAGGGAAGCCTGCTTTCCAGCTGCTTGGCCCTGTCCAGTGCAGAAGTCTCCACTTTGGGGCGCTCCTACCCCTGAGCATAAGTGAAGACTCTCTAAGGGCTCCCTATGCTTGGATAATTTTTGGCCAATCAATTTCTAGATCCTCAAGTTCCATAGGTACTCTTCTTTAAAATACAAGAAGCTGAGAATAAACCTGCTGAATCCTTCTCAACACCTCTTGGCCATTTCAAATTTCACATTGCCCTGGTGTGTAATAACCTCCTAGGTGCTAAACAAAGGAGAAATCAGAAGACTAGCACAAAGGCTTTCTGTTGTTCCTTGTGTTGTATACATGTATTTCTCCTAAGGGAAAAACCCAGAATTAGAAATAGGGTATTTTAGCCAATGTAGGAAAGCCTGGAAATTAAGAACCACTGAAGTAACAGAGCCTAGTGATGCCTGTTTTTAAAAAATAAATGTACTAGAATGCTCTGTGGGACCATCTGACTTTTCAAAACCCATGGATAAAACTGTTCATGATTTTTTGATGATTTGGAATACTTTATTAATTAAAGTATTAAACTTATTTATCAAGTTATATCATGAAATATTTACTCCAATTACAGTTGATCTTCATATTTCATCTTATGAAATATTTTCTGCTTCCTGTCTCCTATTAACAAGAAACAGAAACGAATTTAATTTACTTATGATGAAAAATTGTAGATGCCAACTTAAAAACTGTGTAGGGAGGGGAGCAGATGTAGCTCCAGTGGTTGAATGCCTGCTTCCCATGTAAGAGGTCCCAGGTTCAATACCCAGTACCTCCTAAAAACAAACATACAAACAAAAAAAACCAACTCTTATTGGGGAGCAGATGTAGCTCAGTGGTTGAGGCCTGCTTCCCATGTGCAAAGTCCTGGGTTCAATCCCTGGTATCCTAAAAAACAACAATAACAAAAACCAATAAACTCTATAGGAAGCTACATAATTGGGTGTTTTTTAAACAATTCTTTGGGAATGCGGGCACAAAAAAATTGAAGTTCACTGGGAAAGTGGTAGATGACTTGAACACGTATGGTTAAAATGAGAAAAACTATTATAAAAAGGAAAACTGTGACTGCCAGATTGAATTCCAGTTTGCTGTATAGGTTTTTCTGTTGAAGGTATTGACTGGAAACAATGTCCAAAAAGATAAAAAACAACTACAATATCAGTGAATAAAACATGATTATTTTCCTTGGTTTCATTTACTCATCCTTTTTATCAAAAAGGAGAAAATGTGAGAACTGGGAATGGAACTGAGGGTGATAATAAGCTGATAAGGGGATTCATTTGCTTGCCATTGTATTATTGTTTTTAATATTTACCTATTAGTTCAGCAAAAAAAGTGGTGGGAATCACACACACAGTTTTGTTTCATTTCTAATCTAATACTAAAATTATTTTAAGTTCTTTTTTAACCTTTGTAAATTTCAACTGAACTTTATCCATATATTTTTGGGAATGGAAAAGGTGTGAATCAAAACATGTAGTTAAAATCAAGGTTGTAGCCCATAAGCTTGATTCAGGCAGGGGAACAGTTGGTACATTTCCTCAACATGCTACACCAATTACCCCTTTTCTCTGAAATTCTTTTAAAAGAGAATGAGATTGAATTTTTCATTTGGGTATGTCTTTCACATTTTTATTTTTTTGGTTTCTTTAAATGGCCCTTGCACAGTTCTAGGTTAATAATTATTATTTTACTGCCATATAGTAAGCACCTTGTGAAACTTCTGTCATACAGGACGCTGAGACTCAGGTTGGGTAACTTGTCCAAAGGTGGCTGAGGCTTAATTCAAATCCAGGTCTTTTTCTTTCTATACCAGACTACCTCTTTAGGCAGTAGGCACTCAAATACTTGGAGAATTGAAGGGACTCTGAAGTTTCCTGCTCAGTCTCTCAGACAGCCCAGGCTCCCCAATAAAGTATATGAAGTATCAAATACAAGAATGTAAATCTTGTCTTTAATGGTTGGCTTTTTCTTTCAGTGAACAAAAACAAGAAACATATGTATATGTAGACTTGTATTTATACCTGGATGGTGTTAGGCAAAGGTATAAACATACTATCTCTTGACCTCAATTCACCAAACATGTAGTAGCAGAAATAACTATAACACAAGACAGAATGTGTTTCAAGTGCCATTAGTGACAGACTGGGGGGTTGGGATCTGAGTTCCTCTTGGAGCAGGAGAGGGAATCTTTTCAGAGTGGGCAGTTTTGACGGATGGGTAGACTTTCAGCAAGTTACGGTATGACTGCGCTGGGCGGAAAAGAAGGGAAAGAAACTAGAAATGGGTGGGGCTGCTGTCTAATGAAGCAGACCTTTCTGTCTCCAGAGCGGGCAGCTCAAAAGGCCAACCAAGTTAGTGTCCATTTCCAGCAGGGGTGATTTGGCACGTAGGCCTCGGTAGTAAGAATCTTCTGGGTGGTAAACATGGATGTTGGAGTCAGGTGACAAGAGCTGGGCAGTGCATTCCCAGCAGAGGAGGCCCGGGCACTGGGGCGGCAGGGCGAAAAGTGTGCCCTAAAGGGCTTTCTGTGACACACTGATTAATGGGCAGCAAAGCAAATGACAGCCTCTTCCACTGGGAGTGATGGGCTACCTTGTGTACTGCCGAGGTTAAAACGGCTCCAGGAGCTCAAGAGAGCTAAGCCTGAAGCTGGAACTCCTCAGCTCCTCCAGCTGAACAGAGCTGTGGGAGGTAGGGGCTAAGTGGCAAAGAGTCCATCTTAATCCTGGCACCGCCAAACAGCCAGCTGGTGGTTAACCCCTGGACACACATCCTGCCTAGTTGGGAACAGACACATCCCAATAAACTTGGATGTTCTGTGCACGTCACTAGGCTAATTGGAAACGTTATTTGGGAGCCTTTCCGGCATTTGTGTTCTCTTAGCCCAACCCAAACCGTGTCCCAAGCAACCTTACAGATGATTTTTTTAGGAGACAGGATGGCTCTGATAGTCTTCCCTTCCAATATGTCATCTTCCCACAGTACAAACCCAGAAGTGCCATAGCTGCAGGAAAGATACAAACATTGAATACACAGACAATTTGCTGCCCAGTTATAAAGCTTTCGGTTACATGCTGCCACGTAGTAGAAATGATTGTATGTGCTGCCTCACATCACCTGGGGGGAAAGTTACCATTCACATTTCTATCAGCAGGAGGAGTCTGATGGAAACCATCTGAAGGGGATCACATCCACTGGTTTGAGAAGATCTACAGAGGGTGGGTGGGAACACAGTCGCTGTCCTCTCTCCTTGCTCTCACGCTACCTGCTGTTTACTTTGAAGGCTTCCAGACTCAGTAGCCTCGGGCTCCGTTCACTCACCAGATGAAAACAAGAACTTACCTGCCGCTGTTCCCCGAAAATCCGATTCTGAATTGTCATCTGCTTCAACAGCTAAACAGTACTATTTAAAACAATCAAGATACCTTCCAGGTAAGTAGAGAAAATAAAAAGTCTACTACTAACTAGTGTGGAGATAGGTGAGGCTCATTCAAGTGTCTTGGCAACTTTGCAGAAAAGTATAATCATCGTGTTCTTGGCTGGTAACTCTGCCATTAATTGAAGTCTGCTTGAGAAATCAAAAGAGCCAAAAACCAGTGTGAAGAATATGCTTCAAAAAATAATTTTGCACTACCACCACTACCCCCTGGAACATTAAAGCTATGCATGGTTTGGCAACTAGATTTTGTGAAGGAAGGGAGGGACTAAATATTCATTCCTAGGGAATAGATTTAGTAATGGTAAGTTGTATTAAAACAATTCTCCATGCCTATTACAATTTTTATAAAATTCAGGTTTTTAAATACCGTTTCCTAAAGGATGTGATTTATGTCTTTAAAAGATAATTCTGGCTGCAATGGTTCAAAAGGGCCAAGGAGACTGGTAAAGAGACCGTTACATGTGTCCAGATAGAAGGGGATGATGGCTTGTTCCAGAGTGGCAGTAGTAGATATGGAAGTAGATGAAACCTAGATACAGCACAGTAGTGGAACCCATAGGGCTTGCTGATAGATTAGCACACATGGTGGCAAAAGACTGGAACAGATTTGGGTCATCTTCTGGGTTTTGACTTGGCCACGGTGGACGGCGATGACTTTAAGGAGGGGAACGTTAGGAGAGGACAGGAGCGTGGAGGGAGAGGATTAAGAGTTGAGTTTGGGATGCCCATTAAACACCCAAGCGGATCTGTTTAGTAGCCACTGGATATATGAGTCTGGAGCTAAGGAGAAAGATCTAAACAGAACGTTTGGGGGCGGGAGGGGCGGGTAGTGATATGCCTTCAAGTAGCATTTTCTCCTCTAAGTCCACTTGAAAAACAAAATTGAAAAATTCAATTTAATCTAAAAGGGAGTCAAATTCTAAATCGTTGCCTACCTTAGAGGTACATCTTTAATCTAACAAGAGGAGAAGATTTTTTTTTCTCATGTTTTTGTGTTCATGGCCATTTCCAGGTTTCTAAATGCAGTGAGCGGGGTTCACTTGAGGAAGTCTCCTGAAGTTAGCCACAGTCTTAATTTCCCCTTAGTTGATTGGGGAAGGAGAGGTAGGGAACAGAAGTAAAAAGGTTGAGGTTTAATTGTTACGAAGAGATGGGTGCTTAACTTATTTTTCTGTGTACCTCTGAGGCAGCCATAGAAACTTCAGTTCCTGGAATCCAGCTGGGATCCACTCCTGTTGTCAGTAATTGGAGAGAGGGGAAAAACGTAACAGAGGAAAGGGTTTAGAGATAAATGGGCGAGAAAACAGACAACACTGGGTGTATAGGTTTAGCAGCATGTGTTAAAGATATTAAAATACACTTATGAAAAACAAATCAGGGCTTTAGGAATGTACATCTATGCTCATTAATAAGGAGGAAGCTGAAATCTAAGGAAGGTTGAAGAGATTGGTATGAAGCTGTCAGGCAGGGGTAGAGGTAAACCTTTAATACCCTCTGCATTTGGGAGAGGCTGTTGAGAAACATTTGATTGCAAAGATCTAAGTGGGTAAAATAATGTTTGGTTAGGTTTGGTTTTAAGCACATTATTTAGGTTCTGTGGTACCAGGGTAGAAAAGGAAATAGAGGGGAAAGATATTTGTATCTTCTTAGTAGCATATACCAAATGAATTTACAAGGATCTCATTAAAATAGCTAGGGAGATCATGATTCTTGTGAGCAAGGGATGGGAATTAGAAAATCCACTATACAGTAAATTTTTGCTAATATAAAATGTGACCATGGCATTTGCTATTGTCCTTTGTATTTTTAACATTTTTTAAAAATTGGAAATACTTTGTAAATTTTTCGCATCTACTCTTGACCTTAAAATCCCTATTTTTTTTCCTTATAAGGTCAAAATTTTGTAACTGGAAACCCTCCAAACAGTTTGGGAAAGACTATTCTACTTGTGACATTAAGAATTTAATTTTTGAAAGAGAAAAAATAGTGACGTTATTTCCATTTTTTGTGCAGGAAATTTTCATACCACTACACTAACAGGATGGGCATTTGTCCTCAGATTTCTTTACAATCAGACTCTAAACACAGCGGGACTCACTAGGCTGCTCCCTCCTACGGGAGCCTGAAAAAGCAGGGTGCCCTCGTGGTCCAGGCGGCAGAGGGCCGAGAACCCCCTCTGGCCTCGGGTCTCGCTCTTGGTCCCCATTCAGCATCCCTGGAAGAGGATCGCCGAGGAGGAGCCCCCTCCGCTGGCTCCCCGAGGCTCCTGGCCTTTTTCCTACTCAGCCAAGATTTGCCCATATTAAAGACGGTGTCTAAGAGCGCTCCTCGGATGAAGAAGCCCTGCCCTGACGGTCCCCACCGCGCACTCACTGATTCTGTGATAGTGCCTCTTCAGCACACCCACACTTCCTTCATCCCGACTGACCCAGTCAAAGAGCAGGATCGGTGGTGCTGGGTGTTCCCAAAGGACAGAGACAGGCCCTGCCTGTGCAGGGAGAGCAGGAAAGAGGGCGGAGAACGAGGAACCGTAACCAGCAGTGAGGGTGGGGGGCAGAGGGGCGCCGCAGCCCTGTCTGGAGGCAGAGCCTTGAGAGAAGAGGCGAGAGAGCTGGTCCTTACAGCAGGAGAGGAAAACATGCTCAGACTTGCGGGCAGCAGGGATAGTTGTGTTGATCCAGGTGATCCTTTCCTTTGCTTTACTCATTCACTCTGTGTTATACATTAAGTGCTTAACACGTGCCAGGCGCTTACTCTTCTAGGCCCTGGATATAAGCATTTGACAAGGCGCTCAAAGTGCCTGCTTCCCAGGAGCGTGCCTTCTAGTAAAGAGCGAGGAAAAGAAATTGAGCAGGAGGTGATCAGTGCCTTTATCATGAGAACAGGGAGATGAAATCCAGGGCCGCTGCACTGGGGGCGGGGCCTCCCTGACACCCGAAAGGTCAAAGTTGGCGTCCTGAAAAGCGTGATGGGTCAGGCAGAGGCGAGGAGGAAACAAAAGGTCACCACTGGAGTGCAGCGAGGGGCAAGGAGGGGCAGGCGTGGGAAGGAGTCGGCAGGTTGGGATTGCACAGCGCCTTCCAGCGTGGGAAGGAATTTGGCTTTTCTTCCTGGCCACATTGGGGAGGGCTTAAAGGACACCTGGTCTGTGCTTTTAAAACCATCTGCGTCCTGTGAAGAGAATGCCTGCATCCAGGTAAAAGGTACTGATGCTTTCGGAAGAGGTGGCCTGTTACTGTATTTTGGAAACAGACTTGCGGGTGGGTTGTTGGGGGAACACGAGGGAAAAGTGAGTTTGGGGCTTGGATCGTGGGTGGGTGGAGCTGCCGTGTGCTGACCTGGGGACGACTCAGGAGAAACAGGTGGGCCGGGGCTGCGGTGTTCTGCCCTCTTTGGGGATGTTCCTTGTGAGAGGCTTGGGACCCCTTCCCGTGTAGACAGGTTGGGGGCAGGCGGCTGTAAGAGCCTGGAGGTCTGAGCAGGGATCCGGGCCGAGATAACAGTGCTGAGGGCTTAAGTCCCCGGCATTTCGACAGAACTCGAGTCGGCAGCATTGGGTGGGCTCGCCTTGGAGAGAGGATGGTGAAAGCCAGGCCGGCGGGCCTGCCCTTAGGAGGGGCAGCGGTGGAGGAGGAGGCCCTTCCGGGGGCTGAGAAGGAGCGGCCAGACAGGAGAGGGGACAGCCAGGAAGAGGAGGTCTCCAGAGGCCTCAAAGGAGAGGTTAGTTCAACAAAGAGCTGCTGCTGCTCAGCTGCTGGACAGGACGGACAGATGCCTGATGAAGGCCCCTGGTGCCCCTGGTGAGCAGTTTCGGTAGAATGGCTACGAGGATCAGGGCTGGGGTGGGCTGAAGGTGAATGAGAGGTAGGAAATTGGGGGCTGCAAAGAGAGACAACTCTCCAGGGGCATTTCACTGTGAAGAGCAGCTTAGAAATGGAGCCACAGCTGGAAGGGGATGCTGACTGGGGGCGGGAGCGGGGGCTCTAACAGCAGCGGCTCTGGAGCAGGTCTGCATGTGGATGGCAACGATGGCGCACACCGGGAGCGAGGGGATGAAGGGGACAGGGGTCCTTGGGAAGCCAAGAGGAGTGGGTATCAGCCTAAGGGATGGGGTTCGTTTTGTTTTTTTTCTTTAAATTTTTCATTTTGAAATAATTTCAAACTTACAAAACTTTACAAAAGTAAAACAAAACCCATGTAGAGAACTCTAGCATCCACTGCCCCCAGATACCCAGACCCACCAGTTTTAATGTTTTGCCACATTTGCTCTATCTTATCTATCTCTCTATCTATCTCTCTATCTCTCTATCTATCTATTTATCTAGCTTCTGAGTTCTGAGTGTAGGTTGTGTTGGAGAAAAACGGCGTTCAGCCCAGACCCACCAGTTTTAACATTTTGCCACATTTGCTCTATCTTATCTATCTGTCTCTCTATCTCTCTATCTATCTATCTATCTATCTATCTATCTTCTGAGTTTTGAGTGTAGGTTGTGTTGGAGAAAAACAGCGTTCACTGGGACACGGAGACTGATTGACCACAGGCAGAAAATGTGTTTATTGAGAAGCTCTCCCAATGGAGGGGGTCTAAAGGGCAGGCTTCAGCCCTCCTACCAGCATGGTAGGGGTCCAAAGAGAGACTTCAGCCCACTCCTGGAAGGGGGGGACTTGAATTTATACAGAACTTTCCTAGGCAGGGGAAATGATAGTGGGAGGGGGGTTGAGGGAGTTTATGATTTCTTGGAATTGTGCAGGAGCAGATGTTTCTTTTCATCTGTAGGGATTAAAGGATATGTAAATAGTGAAGGTTTCCATCTCCATCTCCTTCTGATATGCAGATGATAAAGATCTCTTTCTCCCTTAACTCCTGTCTCTACCAGGTTTCTTTGTTTAACCTGTGGGAAAGTGCCTGCCATGCCCTCAGACACAGGGGAGGGGGTTTGCCTTTTCCCAATGCATTATCAGGGCAAACTGAGCTACAGCTTGTTAATTATTGAAAACCTCTAACAGGTTGTACTCCTTGAACACATAATCCTTCCTGCTCCTTGAGCACGTAATACTTCCATGTACATTTCCTAAGAACAAGGATATTCACTTATGTAACCACCTTAAGTAGTTATCAAGTTCATTGACATAAAGCTTTCCATCTGTATTCCGGTTTTTTCATATGTCCCTATAACATCCTTTTGAGCCTTTTCTCTTTCCTCCATTATTAGAGCCCATCCAGGATCATGTATTGCATTTAGTTGTCATTGTCTCTTTAGTTGATTTTTAAAAATTTTAATTGTGTGGAGTTCACTTTTGCAAGGAGCAAAGATGGGAGGGAAAGAGAGTTATTCTCTATTTAGATACCAATAAGTTGTCTATCTGGGTGTGGAAACAATGAGAGAGTCCCAGTCTAACTGCCAAAGAAAGGTGTAAGAAGGCTCCCAGAACTGACTCATGAGGGGGACACCATTTCCTGTTTAAAATAAAAATCAAGTTCATTTCAATGACTGAAATTTAGCGAGTCGGTATTTTATCTTACCTATAGAAGTAAATAATCCATTTTTCATAGCTCTGCTTCCTAATTTGGCTTTCAGTATCTGAGACCTGTCTGGTCATTTTTAACTAAAAAGATATAACAAAGTCTGCAAATTACTTGGAGTCAAAAGCATGGCTGTAATTTAGCCTGAAGAAATATACTCAAAGTTAAAAAGGACTATTTGAAATCTAAACTTGAGGTGTTACCCTTTTGCATTCTTCTGCCTTGAAGATGGCCCCTCTAGAGCTGGATGAGGTTTGAGACTAGACTTGAGCTCAGTTCGAATCTTTTAGACAAACATTTATTGAGCACCTCTCGTGAGCCAGGGATAGGGAAGAGGACAGAAACCCAAACAAGAAGTGGTCCTTAAAATTTATTTAGGATCCATAGTTATTTTTATAGTTGAATATCTTCAGGAATAAAGAAGAAGAATATCTTCAGGGGCCCTCTGTTATACTCTAAAGCTAAGTATAAAAGGTCTTACTAATCATCAACCTTTAGGATTATGGGAGCTCTAGAAATTTGCCATATAATTGCAGGGCAGCATGACACTGTACTACAAGGATTGGCAGATCTATGACACTGGCCTTCAGGGAAAGAGACACAAGAGTCATATTTATTGACCTGCTACTGACCGTCTGTGTACTTGGAGCAAGACTTTGAAATTCTGTTTTCTGTTACTTACAGTGGGACCTCGGCCATCTCTCAGCTCACCCTGTAAGCCTTAGGTACTTAGTTATCACAAGGTAGTTGCAAGTAGAATATGCAATGGAAGCACCCAGCGGTTGCCCACTGGTCTCACTCCCTACTCCCCAAACTGTCTAGCATTCATCAGCGTGGGCACCTTGGAAACGCTGGTCTGAGGGCACCTCTCTAGTCCCACCATCACTCACCGTCCTTCCTTCCAGCCTGTTTATTAGTGCCTGGTGTCATTTCTATACTTGCCCAACTTCCCACATTTTAAATTTCTCAGCCTGACACACACATTCCTGCGTGATCTGGCCCCTCCTCAGCCCTGGCTTCCCTTGCTCCATCCGTGCTAGACTTCTCTGAGTTCTTTCCTGTCTCAGGTCATCTGCCTGATCTGGTGCCTCTCCCAGGAACTACCCCCCAACCCCTTCTCCACTCTTTACCTGGCTGAGCCCCAGTCATCCTTCACATTCCAGCCTAAAAATTCTTCTTTTTTTTTTTTTTTAAGAAAAACCAGCCTAGTTGCTTCTGTAATTTACCCACCCCCAGCACCAGATTCTTCTAAACACTTGGCATACTGCTAATTATTTTACATGATTATTAACAACTATTTAATGTCACCCTTTCCATTAGTGTAGATTATAAGGGGTCTGTTTTGTTTACTGCTTTTTCTCCAGTGCCACACATACTGCCTGGCACATGGCAGGTGCTCAGTAAATATTTGCTATCAGACTTTTAATCTCCTTTGAGGTGAGGGCTCATCATACATGGATTTCTACTTCTCCCTTTTACTTGGTACCTAATAAAAGCTTGTAAATTATCAAATAAAATATTAAAATTCTAGGGTGCGTCTACTACAAATAAATTGGAGTATCTCTTCATCTAAAAAAGACCTAGCATTAAACCAACCATTTTCAATAACATATATATTTACTTAAAAAAAGCACTATTTAGGGATATTTATTCCCAAAGCTAACTGGATTAAAATAAGTGAAATATTCAAGGCCTATTTTTTGTTGAACTATATTTATAAAAACCATATTCACTTAAAGAGATTATTTTTTCCCTTATTTGTACTTTCTTTTTAGGTAAAGGTGTTTTTAATATGAGTAACTGCCACATATTGCATATTTTATTGCCAGATAATGGCCTATTATAGTTCTGTTTTGTAGGTGTTTTATTAAGAAGCCAAAATCCATACAGAGTTATAACCTATGAGAAAGGGGATTCATTTACCAGATAGAACGTTTACTTAGAGAACCAAAGACAGCTCACCTTAGAGGCTTAATACTTCTGGTTTCAAAACAAGGGATATTATTCTGTATCTCATACTGTGAAACCTTTTGAACCAATTCACGTTGTGAAAAGCAAAAGCTAATACTGCCTGGAAACAGTTCTATCTTCCTTCAAGGAGTGCCGATCTCTGTACTAGCTAAAGAAAACACCACATGCACTAATCAAAGGCATGTATATTTCTACCAGTTCACCAGCTTAATCAGTTAATTATCAGTAAAAAGAAAACAAGTTCAAGAAGTTTTCAAATCTCTTTAAAACCAATGAAAACTCCCTTTGGCCGCTAGTACCAAAGTTCAAGGTTGACCCTGCCGTTCACAGATTTCAGAAAAGCATGAAGAATTTAAACTGTCCTCTTTTCCAAGCACATTTCCAGCACCATCTCTCTGGTTCACAGGTGACTGTGTAGATTTTACTATGTCTAAAACACAAATGAGCTTGCCTGATGGACCTTTTCACATCTGCTTTGGAACTTCTCGGGTTGTCCTGGAGTCTTTGGTCCCGTGTCTCTGTCCCCACCATTCCCAGCACAAGCTCATGAGCATATCAGTAACACGGCAATGCCATCTTGAAGAAAAACAATTGTGCCATCTCAATTTTTACAAGACATGTAAAACAAGAATGTTAAACATTATTTATTAAGAATGTTGAGGTTTTTCATTTATTTATTAAGGTATGTAATAATTGTTCATCATTTTAACCTGCATTTATTTTCATTCTCCTCCCCAAGTTACTTCTAGTCTTTGTATGTATTAGATATGTCTCCTTCAAGGTTATGACTGCACCCTAACCTTTGAAATGATTTTGTTCTTCCAAGGTGTAAATCCTAAGAACGTGTCCTTGTTAGCCAGTGGAAAGAATGTGCACCCATACACTTGGAATAATCAGTTATTCCCTAAGTCACTGGAACCCATTGGGACAGAACTTGCTTTCAAAAGGAATAATGCAGGTAAAGCAAGAGTACTGAAAATATAAATTTACATATTTTTTCTCCTACATGTTTTTACTTTAAGATTTATCACACATGCCTTCTTCCAGCAGAGAAGCGTGCACCTCTGGAGGTACACAAAGATTTTCCAACTAGTACTTGAGCTCAGTTTTAAGGGGATTCTTAAGGGGCTCATTGCCAGATCCTCAACCTCTATATGGATTCTTTCCTAAAACTCATCTACCTGATAAAGGTGTCTCTATTCAGAGTTATCCTTCTCCCACTTTACAAAAGAAAGGACTACTTCCCATGATTTACTACCATGTGTTTCCATTTTCCCCCAAGGTATATAAAGGTCTGGGGTGCCAATCGGAAGGGACAGTCTGACAAACAGATGTCAGTGTTGAGAAGGTAAATTACTCTGATGACTGGGGAACAAATCCTTTAAGTCAGGTCGTTTCCAGTTCTAGACTTTCAGAGAATTGGAAGAAGGACCTAATTGAGCTTTTAACTGACAGGTAACTAAACATCATATTTTATGACAGATCACTATTATTTTTGGCCTATTACTTGGAAGGAGTTCAAAGAATTTAGTGGCAGTGCTACAGCGAAACACCTTTCATTCCCATCTATTTTGTTATGTTAACAAGGTTCCTCAGTGCTTCTGTCTATAAAAATGAAAAAGAAAAAGAATTGAAGCTGAACCCTGTTTGATTCTAGCAATAAGTAATATCCATTTACAGATACATCTTTTTCATTAAAAGATGTGTTTAAAAAAAAGTTTTCATATTTAGTAATAAAATTTGTAATAATCCTTGCTTGATTAATTATATAATAAATCATAATTCTAACTAAATTAATTTAAAAGCTAGAAGAAATTTGTAATAATTTATTTTCATTTGTACACATTTTGGGGGCAATCAAATTAAAGACTTTAAAACCTACAAAGATATTTGGATAAAACTTGGTATTGGGGGAGAATATGCATGAAAATTCAATTTTAAGAAGAAAATGGATTCATGTAAAATTTCTTTCTGTCACAATGGAATTTGTTCATGTATATTTTCAATTGATATTGGTAGGCCTAATATCACTATGGTATTTAGATTCCATTGATTATATTTAAAGGAACACTGTGTAAAAGTTTAATTTTAAATGTCAATAATTTTGTCAGAAATTACATTCTTTGCAACTGTTAAGGTTATAATGAAAATTTTTAGATATCAACTTAAAAGTATATGAAGGAAAAAAAAAGTGTATGAAGAGGTACTTTTTTTGAAAAAAATTTAGATAGCACTGGTTCAAAAGAATGTGTAGTCTCCTGAAGTATTCTGATGTGACAAGCAACACACTTTGGATTTTTTACAATTTTCCAGCCTACTGGCCTCAACTGTTTAATAGTTCTGAGTTGTCATACACTGCAGCAGTATAATTTGCTCATTTTCACTCCCCTATTTCAAAATAGCATTCACTCTGAGCCAACCGGTTATACAGATAATTTAAAATGATAGCACGAGGAGCTTCAAGTATCAGAGAATACACAATGGACATCAGATTGAAGCTGTGATAGGCATGTGGGAACATTTCTCATTTCAAGAGTTCTTTCTGTATCTTTACATGAATCATCTAATCCATTTTTCTTTGCTTTTTCTAACACAGTCTCCTTACTATTCATTCTTTCCTTCCATCTGCCTTCTCTTTAGAAGAAAGCATAATCAAACCAATTGAAAAATTATCATGTAATGAAAGTTTTCCTGAAAAATTAGAGGACCCACAAGGTAATTTGAGGGCATTACAGATGAGTAATTAATTATTGTCTATTTTCTTCTCAACACTTGCCCCTAATCCTGTTAAAAGGCCACGATGAAGGCCAAGGTCACCTGCTTTTAGAAGTCAGATCAGGAGGAGAATAGTGTTCCATGTCACCAAGAACCTCTTCCTCCAGGAGGAGGGATTCTAAGACTAATTCTCAGAAGCTCTATATACATGCCTTTCCCCCACCCCCATGGCTCCCTCATCTGTTCACTCATTGCTTTTGCTCCTTGTTTGTGCTTGTCTGCTCGTTGTTTTTGCTGTTTTTTGTTTTTGTTGCTGTTCTGTTTTTGTTTTTTGGTTTTTTTTAAAGATTTATTTATTTATTTAATATCCCCCCCTCCCCCGGTTGTCTGTTCTCTGTGTCTATTTGCTGCGTCTTGTTTCTTTGTCCGCTTCTGTTGTCGTCAGCGGAAAGGGAAGTGTGGGCGGCGCCATTCCTGGGCAGGCTGCACTTTCTTTCGCGCTGGGCGGGTTTCCTCACGGGAGCACTCCTTGCGCGTGGGGCTCCCCCACGCGGGGGACACCCTTGCGTGGCACGGCACTCGTTGCGTGCATCAGCACTGCGCATGGGCCAGCTCCACACGGGTCAAGGAGGCCCGGGGTTTGAACCGCGGACCTCCCATGTGGTAGACGGACGCCCTAACCACTGGGCCAAAGTCCGTTTCCCCTGTTTTTTTCTTTAGGAATCATCAGGAACTGAACATGGGATCTCCCGTGTGGGAGGCAGGCACTCAACTGCTTGAGCCACGTCCTTTCCCTTTGTCTTCTTAAATTATGACAGTTTATAGAATTCAAGCAAATCATTTTACTGAAAAAAAAATTAGGATTTTTTTCTAATGTTGTAATCAATATTCCTATAATAATTTTTCAAGAGTTCTAAAAACCAGTTTTTAAATGTAGCAATCACTTAAGAGCAGCAGTGAGCCAGGTTAATAGAGATGGTGGTTTCTTAGGGGTTTAGTGTCACTGGTTTACACAGCACTAAGCACTGGCTCTGGCTTATAAATTGACAGCTCACAATGTACTCCAAATAATAACCAATAAGCCAAAATAATTTAAGGCGACCTTATTTTCCGTTCATCTTTTTCTTAGTGCTGTCTTTCTCCAAAAGGACGACGCTTCATATCGTCGTCCAATGTGTAGCTTTTTAAGCCTGATGTATCCCCATTCTGTCACTTATAATCGTGGGAAAGTTATTTAGGCTGCCTGTGTCAGTTTCCCATCTATAAAATGGAGGAAATAATACTAACCTAGGTTTAATTTTATAACCATATCTAGGATTTCTGTCACACAGTAAGCATCCAGTAAGTGTTGGCTCTAATGAGAGAATGAGAGCAAGAGATTTATCCAGAAGCTGCCCTGAATTTCCTTTCAGAAAGTTTTTTGGGGAGCAGATGTGGTTAAAGCACTTGAGCGCCTGCTTCCCACATGGGAAATCCTGGGTTTGGACCCCAGTAACTGCTAAAAACAAAAACAAACAAGCAGCAAACAAACAAAAAACTGAACTCAGGAGCCGATGTGGTTCTGTGGTTAAGCACCTGCTTCCCAAATATAAGGCCCTGGGTTCAATCCCTGGACCCAGTACCTAAAAAAAAAAATGTTTTTTTTGAACTGAAGGACTGATGAGTGATTTAGAATGTCCTCAAGGTGAAAAGAAAGGTCAATCTAAGAAGCTGTGCTCATGTAAAATTCAATAGTGTTAAAAGAGTGATAGGCAGATCCATGCGCTTATTACGTAAAATCTATTAGGGTCGATAAATAATAATGCTGTTTGACACTTGTTGGCTCAAGAGCACACACTTCTGGGTGCCTACTCTTTACAGCACCGTGCCAGACACCAGGGATACAGAGCTAAGGGCCCGGATGTGTGAGCAGATAACACTACGCAAAAAGGGCTACAGCTGAAGCTGCCAAACGAACAGCCTTGAAACTGCCAAGGAAACTAGAACGCTTTTCACCTTCTAGCAAACCAGTCATCTTCTTTTCTGAATAGCTAGGTTCCTTGGAAGAGAACTTAATATTCACTGCTTCCTCTTACTACCTCGTTTCCTGCTCAGCTCCCTGTAGTCTGTCCTCGGCCTGCCTCATGCTACCCAAACAGCTCCTGTTAGGTCCTTTTTCCCAATGGCCAAACGTGGGCACTGCTGGTCCCATTAGACCTCTCTGCCTTGCTTGGCGTTCCTGCCTTCTTCGCTCTCGTCTTTTGAATCTTCACACCCTGCTGTCTGTCCTCTCTGGTGTTTCTTGCGGTTCCACTCTAAGACTGCTCACACTCCACCATCTCTTTGCTCATCCATGCCCATAGCTCTGCGACCACTTACCCTGATACCAGGTTTTCCCAACCTGCCTCTTAGACCTCCACTCCTTGGCTATCTACAGGCACCGTGGCTTCCCCGAACCAGCCTCTCCTATGATGCTTCGCTGAGATAACACACGCAGCCACCTAAGCTGGACACTTAGGCATTGACAGTGCTCTTCCCTGACCACCCTCACCCTCACCCTCCATGACTGCCTTAGTTCAGACCCTCGTCCTCTCTCACTGCAACTGCAGCAGTGACCTCCTGGCTGGCCTCTGCCTTTAGCTTCCCGCCCCCCTCCAGTCCACTCTCCAGTCCACCTCCCATACGTACTGCCCCACACTGGTCCTTCAGTAACGGTGATGATGGTGATGGTGATGATGATAGCTCACATTTATGGAATACCAGATTCTATGTTAAGTGCTTTGCACATATCTCATGCAATCCCTACAACAACCCTATGAGAGTAGTTGCACGTACTATCACAATTTTACAAAATAAAGAAAAGCAAAGAGAGGGCTTCAGAGAAGGGGGCTTCCTGGCAGGAAATATACCCCCATGTTAACAACTGGAATCATAAAAAAAAGCCCTAGTGTGCGCACGGGGAACTTAACCTTGGACTGTGATTCTCTCTCAGTCACTTCCTCTCTAGGAGAATTTAGGCAAGTTACTTAACATCCAAGAGCCGCACAGTGTGGCTAAGACTATTCATCTAAGAGGTTGTTGTATGGACTGAGTAAGAATATCTGAAGAGCATAGTGCAGTGTCTGGAATATAACAGATGCTCAAATCAACAGTGTGTAGTAGTAGTAAGGGTAATATTCAAAGTTATTCTACTGGTGCCTTAAAATATTCACCTTCTGACCATGAAACTTTATGATACATCACTAGGAAATCTTGGAAGTTACACTACTTACAATCAGTCAGGATATATTCCTTCCTTTCTCAAAAAAGAAGTTGGGTCAGCTGGCCAAAGGATACATTTAGCACCTCTTGGTGCTACAACTGCAGGTAAGAACAGCTTTAGATTCAGTTTGGGGGATTTCTCATCAGAGAGGAAATGTTTTCTTTTTCTTTTCCTTTTTCAAGTTTATGCAGTCACTTTTCCCAAGCGGATACTTCTATTAGTCTTACCTTGCTAACAAAGCTCTGTTTTGGCAAGAGATCCCATTTTTCTTCCAAAGATGTGGTTTGAGAGTCTCCTAATTATAAGAAGCGCTCCCTCGGTTAAGTGCTTACTCTGGAGGCACAGCGTAAAGAGCTCTCTCTACAGGATGCTCCCATTTAACCCTCACGACCGCCTCGACGGGGTCGCCCTCTTACAGATGAGGAAGCTGACGTTCCATAACGCACCTGAGGCCGCACAGCTCAGGTTCCTTGGAAGAGAAGTTACGTTCGCTGTTTTATTACTGCAGCCAGGGCAGAAACTCGGTTTGTCCAGGTCCCAAAAACCTGTTGTGCTACAGAATGAGATGTCAGATGGCACATTTTGCTGAGCTTTCCACCCCATCACCTGGCACACAGTGAATGCTTAATAGATGTTAATACTCTTATGTATTTATAAATGTACATGTGGTTTTTCTCCAGCTGCGTTTTTTTTTTTTAGTTTTTTTTCCTTTTTGCTTTAACAGTTCCATTTTTTGAACAAAGAAATAAGTCACACAGACCTTGAATGCCGTGGCTTTTGCTCTGCTTGTTAGTTGGCGACGGGTTTATTTCCTCCGCGCTCCCATTGCTTGATGAATTTATGTCAGCTGCTCTTGTGTGGCGTGGCCTTGGCCGCACACTCAGGGCACGCCCTTGAAACTGAAGGCAACAGTTCTATACTGGAGCTGCCAGCTTTGACTATGAATGTTCTCTCAAGTATTTAAATCTGAAATAGATATCCCTATTTAATCACTTAAAATAAGCATTAAGACACATAATCAGAAGTGTGGAAAGATACCTAATTGTAGGTTGCTTTCTTTAAAAGTTTACTCCAAAAGTGTTCTCACTCTGCCCTAACCTGAATCTTATATTCAAACCCCTTGCTGGAGTTGCCAGTCATGAAAGTTTGCCTAAATGCAAAAAAAAAAAAAAAATACACTGGACTTCTGTAATTTCTTCTTACCAGAGCAGAGCTGCATCAAGTAAATAATATTCAGTTATCTTATTTGTAACAAGAATTGCTTCATTATTTCTGCTGGAACTAAATAAATAAGTAAACCTTTTATACACAGCAATGATTTTTATAAAGCCAGCCTTAAAAGGAATCATTCACTATGACTTAATAGCAAGTTTTAATATAAAAGTCAAAAATCATATTGTTTCAAATTATTTTGTTATCTGGGTACCCCCTGTTCTTAGAAAGTGAAAGGGGATTTTTTTTAAAAATTGTGGCAAAATATAACATAACATAAAAGTTACCACTTTAACCATTTTTAAGTAGTTAATTAAATTTGGTGAATTAATGCCACAATTCAGTGGCATTAAGTACATTCACAATGTTGTATAGCCAAGAGTGGGTATTTTGTGTGTATGGATTTTTGTTTTTCTTTTTTCCTTTTTGTCTCCCTGGATTTTTGTTTGTTTTTTCAAAAGTACTAGGACTGAACATGCAAAGCCAGCACTCAACCACCTGCTACACCCGCTTCTGATTTTTTTTAAAAAACTTTTTACTTTTAAAATAATTTCAAACTTACAGGACAGTTGCAAAGATAATGCAAAATCCACATACTCACATCTACCAAATTTTAATATTCTGCAACATTTGCCCTTCCTCCCTCCCTCCCCTCCGCCCTCCCTTCCTTCTTTGTATCTATATCTATCAGTCAACCTATCTGTCTGTCTATCTATCTATCTATCTATCTATCTATCTATCGAACATTTGGGAGTTGGATGTGTACACCATATTCCTAGAATACGTAATACTTTCCATGTACACTTCCTTAGAGGGAAGATACGTAACCACCA
Organism: Dasypus novemcinctus; assembly: GCF_030445035.2. NCBI lineage: Eukaryota > Metazoa > Chordata > Mammalia > Cingulata > Dasypodidae > Dasypus > Dasypus novemcinctus. The sequence goes on along the minus strand of NC_080694.1, from coordinate 43,048,259 downwards.
TAAGTGTAGTTATCAGGTTCAAGTAATTTAAGACTGATACAAAGCTTACAGCCTGTATTCCAGTTTTTTCACATGTCTCAATAATGTTCTTTTAGGTCATTCTCTTCAACTATTAGGTCCAGCCCAGGATCATGGATTGTTATTTGTTACTGTCTTTTTAGTTGTAGAGTGAGTGTTTTAAAAATTATTTTTGTAAGATGTTTAAGGCCTTTATATTAATTATTCTGTTGGAATAACATGCATATTCCTGTTTTCATTTCTTAAGTAAATGCTTTCTCATAATTTTTTCATCTCTTCATTTACTCTGCTTATCAGATTGTTCTACAGATGGTGATAGGAGAAAAGGTAAAAAACAAAGTAAATTTAATTCCTCTCAAGTGGTAAATGCAAATCCTTAGGAAAACACTGCTCTGTAAGAGATGTGTCTCCAGTTCTCCCACTTGTGTGACAGTTTCCCACAAGAAAATAAAACCAGGTCATTACCATATTTATTTGACTATTCTTCCTTCTCTCATAGTATCCTTCTTTGCTTCTCTTCCTCCTCACTGTCAAGTTTTGAGCAGAAAAATCAAATTATTTTCTTCTCCCTCCCTCTGTAATCTCTTACCTCAACCTTCCTGGTACCCTCACACTCTACTTTGAAAATCACCAGGGCTTTGAGGTGTGACTCCTTGCACTTTGAGCCATCCTGTAGAAGCACGGGGCCCTATCCTAAGTTCTCTACACACTATCGCATTTACTTCTCCCAGTGGCTCGATTACATAAAGTGCTATTATGAGCTCTATTTAATAGAAGTTTTATATCTTACTAAAATTTATATAGTAGTGGCATCGATTAAACCCATAAATAGAGGCAAACTCCTTTCCTGTAGCGAACATTTTTTTAAATAAGTTAAATGCTTTTGACAGGGCAAATGCAGTTTTCAAAATAAATTGTGCAGCCAGCATCCCCAGGGCCGACAGCACTGCTCTGGGGGAGCAGCAGGCTGTGTGGTGGCTGGGCTAAGGGACAGAGCCTTTCTGAGCTCTGCCGGGAGACCTGGGTCCCTCTGCCAGCTAGGTTCTTCCTCCCGAGCCTGTGTTTTCTAGGAAAGAAATCCTAAAGTCAACACGACACCTTCTGATCCCTTGGCAAAATGATTCTCTCTTCGAAGTTTTTGAAAAATCTTGGCCTGGACACATTTCCTTTAAATGCTTTTAGGACTTGACTTAGGCTACTTTACAACCTGGAAAATAGCTTCACTTTTTGTTATTCCCTAAATCCCTCACTTGCCCATCTCAGGAGCCTCTCTGTTAGCTGAAGTCTGCTCCCCCTTTCCTAGTGTCTGATTCAGTCACCTGGGGTTAGGGCTCCTTTCTCCTCACCTCCCCCCATGCCCCAGCTCCCCAGCACTCTCCTGTGCCCAAGGTACCACTCTGACCTCCAGACCTGGTGTGTGAGCTGACTAATTTGACAGACTATCACTTGTTTATAGTCTAATGGGTTAAGACTAAAAGGCTGTTCTGGAAAACATGCTGCATTTTAACTGGCCTTTCTAGACACACTGTCCCTGCCTTTGTCATGTAGCTCTTGTGGCTTTAACTAAGAAAATTTTAAGCCCAGTAAAGAGTAGAATGAAACAACCTGTCAAACGAGCAGGGGCAGAGCTCTGGGCCTCCCTGCCCCAACCAAACTGCCCAGCATTAGCTCTTAGCCAGGAGGGTTCCTCACTTACCACTTTGCTTGCTTTGAACTGACCTCAGCAGCATAGCAGGACCCATATGCTCTCGTAATTTCCTCCTGAGCTCCCAGTTTTTCAGTAAAGGTATAAGGACAGCAAAACAGGAAAACATGCTAAGTAAGTAAGTTATTATAGCGAGTGTTCCAGGTAGAAAATGGTCACACTTGCTCATATTGACATTTAGAATTTAAGAATGACAGATCTCTACCCAGTGTGAAAAGATATTTAAATCCCAAATGGAAAGATCAAGCCTCCCTCCTCACACAGATCTATGATATCTAGCTTTCAATTTGAAGCAGAGGGGGTGAGGGGGGAATCATAAAAGTTCTCTGCAAAATAATGTACTGGGGTGCCGATATGGTTTGGTGGTTGAGCACCAGCCTCCCACATACAAGGTTCCAGGTTCAATCCCTAGACCTGGTACCTCAGAAAAAATTTTTAAAAAGTTAATAATATACTGTCTTGTCATTTGAGATGTTTAAGCAATTTTGTCTCATATGAAAAACAGATATTTAACATTTTAAATTTTCAGTGTAATTTTAATCATTCAAATGTATGAAAAAAACAAATCTTGTGGTTAAAGGTTTAAGATCCCAGGAATATGATATATTTCAAGGGGTTATCACTCATAATTTTCTCAAAAATTAAGTTTCTTGACTTATAAGAAGTCACATTTTCACTTTTTAAAAATGTGGGATCCCACATTGTAGCTCCATGAATACAGAGCTTTATAGGAATCAATTACATATAAATTTTCTATAATGATACTACATTTGAGTATTATGTTTATTAACAGTGTGATTTTTAAAAGTCACTAACACTGTAGGTATTGCACACTGAACTTGAACAAAGAACTTTTCCTTGGCCATCTTAGTTGGCGTTGCCCATCTGAATGGTTATTGTAAGCAAACTCAAATCAGAACAATAAATCCAAAACTTTTGGCTCTTAAAACTACTGAAAATTCGAATTGATGTCAACACAATACTATGCTAGAATTCTTGGTTTTAAAATAAAAATCCTTGAGACCACAGAATTAAACCTTTCTAAAATAAATTCAAATTTCCCCCCATAAAGCGACAAGATTCATTACTTTGTTTTGAATTTGATAATCAAATGAATAAAGCTCTAATCTCTCATTTTGATTTCTTCCAGAATATACCTGGAACACAAAAACTGGTCGGGGGCAGTTTTCAGGACCTACTTATCCTCCTACAGCAAAAAATCTCAGCCTCGTGAGCCGCGCACAGCCCGTTCACTCCGTGCATGGAAGGACAGACTGGGTGGCCAAGTACGGAGGCCACCGGTAGGGGCTCTCTGGTGTGGAGCCCGCAGCGTTGCTCCTTTCAGTGGGTGCAAGTCACCTGACCCTGGGAAATGTCTACAGATGTCTATTTCTACTGAGTTCTGGAAGAAATATGCTATATGTGTACCTTAAAGAGCAAAAATCATCTCCTATTTTATTCCTTTCCTAGAAAAGAAATGCACTTTCGTAGCATCATTGCCAACAGTGCTGATATATAAGTAGAACTTTACAAAGTGTTGAATAAACTATTTGCCAAAGTATCAAGTATTTGACCTGCAAATTAATAGACAGTAAACATGACAAGAAGCTTTTCTTTAAATGCCTCCAGAGAGTGTTTAGTGTTTTAGTTTTCATTTATTGTGCATTTGCCTAAATTATTTAGTATTTCATTGTTATGCAGTGATGCCCTCAGGGTTTTTGTTTTTTTGTTCGTTTGTTTCATTTTTTTAAAAATAGCAATTAGGCAGATCTCTGTGGGTTGTCCCTTACCGTTCTTATTTGGCTAAGCATTTACTCTGCCACTTTGGCAATGGCAGAAAGATTGAAATCTACCATTTGTTTTTCTCCTCTGAAACTACAGAAGCTATGATTGTTCCAGTCTTGAGCAGGATGTCTTTCTTAATATAGAGAATTTCAAAATGGTGCCACTGGATTTGAAAGGAGAGTATCTAGTGTGAACTTGACCAATACAAATGCTATTAATTTCTGGTGATTAGAAAACCCAATGGCTTGGTGACTTCCAATATTAAGTCAAGGTTCTCTCATTGTTACATCATTAAGAAAGCTCTTGAAACTGTTTTGGGTGTTTGTTCATCAGACTTGCAAAAACACTTTGGTTCCATGTTTCTTCTGGACACAAAGATGGGGTATGTGAGCTGGTCCCCTAAAGCAAACTCTTGCTGCTGCAGATCACTGACTCTGCTCTGATCTTTACATTTGCTGTCAAATGTATTCAGTTGCTACAGCAGTGATTTCTCTGAGTTCATATATTTTTTTCTTAGTTTTATTTCAAAATTGGTATTTAAAATAGACATTTTTAACTTAGGACTATTCTATTTAAACTTGCCATTTAATGGACATTAGGACTTTATGCTCTTTTTAAAGAATAATGTTATCAACTGCTGATATTTTTATGTATTTTATGACATTGTAACAAATGCTAATGTAATTGGTATCATCTTGAGGGCATTCTTCAAAGGTACATTATAGAAGAATAATTATATGGTATTTTTGCCACAGAAGTTCCAATTTACCTTGTTGAAAATGTTGAAATCTAAAGACTAATTTATTCTGATGGTACTGTGCCACAAGTTTAATCTTTAAGGCTATGTGTATTTGTACAGTTTTAATTAATGTCTCAAAGCTAAATGTTGCTGGGAAACTTTTAAAATCTGAATAGAAATTAAAATAAATATGGTTAACTGGTGTGTTTTCTCTGTATTTTAAAATTTTATATGTCTACCCTAAGGCTAATTTTGGGGGATCAGATATTGTTGGGGGAAATCTTAAAAACAACTACTTGCCAGAGAATTGTAGTAAATTATGCCACACTAGCAGTATAGGATCCTCACGTATATTCTACTACTATAGTTTACTATATCTGGACAGAAAAGAAAAATAGGAACTATTTCCCACATATCTTACTGCAATAGTATTTCTTAAACTTTTAAAGTTTTATTGAAGTAAATCATTCATGCATGAACATACGTAAACAGTAAGTGTATATTAAAAGTTGTGAACTGATAAAACAGGCATATCATCATACTAGGCTCCCATATATCATCCCACCACAAACACCTTGCATTTTTGTGAAACACTTGTTACAAACTATGAAAGAGCATTGTCAAAATATTACTAACTATAGCCCATATCTTACATTTGGTGTATTTTCCCCCTAATCCACCCTAATTATTAACACCCTGTATTAGTATTATATATTTGTTACAGTTCATTAGAGAATGTTCTCGTATTTTTCCTGTTGCCCAGTCCTTCCACCACAGGATTCCCTGTGTTATACATTCCCATGCCTTGTACAATCCATTCAAAGTGTGCATTCAGTGGCTCTCATTTTCATCACAGTGTTGTGTTATTATCACCTCAATTTTAGAATGTTTTCATTACTTGAAAAGTCCCATACTCCCTTATACCCCGCATTGCTGTCTCTTTGAATTAATATACTATCTTCTTTACCATTGCTGTAAGAATATTACCACATTACTGCTAACTATCATCCAGAAGTTACATTAGTTGTAATTTTCCTGTGTATCACCATATTCTTAACACTTTATAAAAGAACACTTTATAAAATAAAGTAGTATTTCTACTATTAACCACAATCTTCATCTACCATCAAAATTACTGTGTTAAACAGACCCTAGATGAGTCCCTAGCTTCCTTTCAATTGACATTTATGTCCACAGACTACCCCCTTTCAGCTGCAATCACATTTATAAATCAGCTGTGTCACCTTAAAATTTGAAAAAGAAGTTGAAGAAGAAAACTTAAAGGACAATTACAGTGATTTATAAAAATTACAAGAATATTAATTACTAGAATACATGAAAATGACAAATAATAGATTTGTGATGAAGATGAAATTAACATTTGCTCATAGGGCCAACATATTTTGTTGGGTGTTTTAAAAATTATTTTGCTTTTTTTTAAACAAATCGATTTTATTGATACATATTAATAAAGCATAAATCCATCCAAAGTATACAATCAATGGTATTCAGTGTAATCACATATTTGTACATTCACCACTTCAATCATTCTTAGAGCACTTCCATTATTCCAATAATAATAAACAAAACATCACCACTCCAGCTATGCTTCCCCTGCCGTTACATAGCTGCTATTCTTTTTCTTTCTCTCTGGTATATTTGTATTTATAGTGTGTCAAAACAGTCATATATGCAATATCACCCATATTCGTGTTTTACTATCTTACTCAGTCCCATGTTACAGTTTTTGGCTTTCCTTCTAGCAATCTACATGACCTCAGACTTTCCCTTTCAACCAGTCATACCCATATAATAGCTCTGCTAGTTACAAACACCATGCTGTGCTTTCACCATTTCTACTCATTTCCAAAGATTTGCAAACAAGCTTTTTACCAATTCTGTACAGATTAACCCTCAGCTTTCCATTCTCTACCTTCCTATTTTCCGGTGACCTGTACTCTAGTAACTCCATGAGTTTACACAATATATTTAGTTCGTAATAGCACTATCATATCATATTTGTCCTTTTGTGTCTGGCTTGCTTCACTCACATCCATGTTATCATATGCTTTGCGACTTCATTTCTTCTTACCACTGCATAATATTCCATCGTATGTATACACTGCAATTTGTTTAGCCAGTCCTCAGTTGATGGGCACTTGGGTTATTTCCACCTTTTGCCAACTGTGAATAACGCCACTATGAACATTGGTGTGCAGATGTCTGTTCTTGTCTAGATCTTCAATTTTAGCTCTGTCTTCTTTTTTAATGTAAGCATTGAGGGCTATAAATTTCCCTCTCAGCACTGCCTCTGGAGGGTCTCATAGCTTTTGATATGTTGTGTTCTCATTTTCACTCATCTTAAGATGTTTGAATTCTCTTGCAATTTCTTCGATCCACTGATTGAATGCATTGCTTAATCTCCATATATTATGAATTTTCCTTTCCTATCATTATTGATTTCCTGCCTCATTCCATTATGATCAGAGAAAATGTTTTGTATAATTTCAATCTTTTAAAATTTATTGAGACTTTGTGACCCAACATATAGTCTGTCTTGGAGAAGGATCCATGAGTAATTGAAAAGACTGTATATCCTGATGTTTTGGGGTGCAATGCTCTATTGATGTCTGTTAGGTCTAGTTCATTTATCATATTATTCAAGTTCTCTGTTAATTTATCCTCTGTCCAGATGTTCTATCCAATACTGAGTGTGGTGTATCGAAGTCTCCAACTATTATTGTAGAGACATCTCTTCCTTCTGTTTTGTCACTGTATGCCTCATATATCTTGGGGCACTCAGGTGCATAAATATTTAGTACAGTTATTTTTTCTTGGTGTATTGCCCCTTTTATTAATATATAATGACCTTCTTCACCCCTTATAACTGTTTTGCATTTGAAACCTATTTTGTCTGATATTAGTATCATAATTTCAGCTCTTTCTGGGTCACTATTTGCATGGAATATCTTTTTCCAATCCTTCACTTTTAACCTGGTTGTGTACTTACGTCTGAGATGAGTCTGGTGTAGATAACATATAGATGGCTCATATTTTTTTTACCCATTCTATCAGTCTATGTCTTTTAATTGGGGAATTCAAGCCATTAACATTCAGTGTTGTTACTGTAAAGACATTACTTACTTCATTCATTTTGTCCTTCAGCTCTCTGTTGTCATATCATTCTATTGTCTTTTTACCCTTTAATTTACCCTTCCTAATAATCATTTCTACACTCTTTTCCAAATTTCTTGCCCTTGTTTTTTCCTTTCAGGCTGCGGCATTCCGTTTAGTTTTTCTTGTAATTCTGTTCTTTGGGTAACATGTTTATAAGTTTTTATTTGTCTGTGAAGACTCTGACCCTTCCCTCATTTTTGAAAGAAGTTTTGCCAGATAAAAACTTCTTGCCTGGCAGTTTTTCTCTTTAAGTACCTTAAATACATCATACCACACCACTTTCTTCTCACCTCCATGGTTTTTGTTGAGAGGTCAGCACTTAATCTTATCCCATTTTCCTTGTATGTGATGCTTTGATTTTCTCTTGCTGCTTTCAGAATCCTCTCTTTATCTCTGATATTTTTCATTCTGAATAGATGTCTTGGGGTGGGTCTATTCAGATTTTTTCTTTTTGGGTATGTTGTCCTTCTTGGATATTGATATTTATGTCTTTCACAAGGGTTGGGAAGTTTTTGGTCATTATTTCCTCAAATATTCTTTCTGCTCCTTTTCCATTCTCTTCTCCTTCTGGGACACCAATAATGCGCATATTTGTGTGTTTCACATTGTCATTCAGTTCCCTGAGACTTTGTTCCTTTTTCCCATTCTCTTTCTGTTCTTTTGTCTTTTCTATTTCAGATGTTCTGTCTTGAAAATCACTAATTCTGTCTTTGAGCAATTCAAATCTGCTCTTAAGTGCCTCTAATGTATTTTTAATCTCATCCAGCATGTCTTTCATTCCCATAAAGTCTATTATTTTCTTTGCAGGCTTTTAAATTGTTCTTTATGCTTGCCCAGTGTCTTCTTAATATCCTTTTATCTCTTTGGTCATTTTTCTTTAAAACTTTTGATTTAGGAGAGTCATGTGATGATCACTGATTGTCTTAAATCATGTAAGTCTTCAGTATATTTGTTTTTTCCCTTTGGCTGGGCCATCTGTTCCTGTTTCCTAGTATGGCTTGTAATTTTTTGCTGATGTATGTCAGTAAATTTAGTCTGATGGCCAATTACTCTCTTGCATTTTTTTTCCCCACAGCTCTTCTTTGATACTTGTTTCAACTTATTTGAAGTCCATAAAATTTCCCAGCCTAAGTTATCAAAATCAGACCAGGGATTCACTAATGGGGCACAGATTTTCTTCCAGGGATTAGGATAGAGAAAGAAAAAACGTTTTTTGTCCATGCAATTTCCAGACCAGCCAGCAGATGGCATTTGACGATGCACCTTTTTCCATGGAGGTCTTCAGTCTTGACTCCCTTTTGTATCAGTCTGTCCAGAGTTGAGACTCAAAGCAGGCCCTGCTGCCCAAATTCACTGAAGAAATTAACTCCCCTTTTCCCTTGAAAAAACTAACAGGAAGAAAGATGTCTTTCCCCCCTCTCACCAGCTTAATATCTTGGGGGTAAGGGAGGAGAGTTCTTCCTAGCTGCCACGGGGATTTGTTAACTCACGTGTGTTGTTTCAGGTTCTTCGTCTCTGTCCCTCACCCTCCTGGGAGTTGTGTAGCACTGTCCTTGTCTGCTCACCCCCAAAGCATATCCCTGAGACAGATTTGAGTCTTTTTCCACTGTTTTTGTGAGAGAATTGCGCTCTGCTTGCCTAGTTCAATGCCATCCCCACCCCAATCCCAACCTTATTTCACTTTTTCATAAATTTTTCTCTGCCTTGCTCCAAGAAGTTACTATCAAATGGCCTGAGCAGATATGTGCAACTTGCAAGTTGGATGTCTATATTTAATCACTAAGTCAGTTCTGCCTCTTACATGTGTCTCACATGTGCTCTTCCCTGTGCTTTCAGTTCCATGACTTACTCTAAGTCATTATCTACCCAGACTGGGTACTGCAGCCATTTGCCTAAAATCCCTTACTCTGGATTCATTCCCCATGAATGCAGCTTCCACACGATAGAAGCGTCCTACTTAAAATAACTCTGCTTTCACTTTAAGATGTATAATTGAACATATCACTGATGTCTCTTCTACTTCCACATTTCACTGAAATTAGAGAAGAAATCTCATGGATTGGGGGAAAAAGTAGATAGTATTTGGAGGACTGGTGAAATGTTAATTTGGGCTAAACAATACATAACAGTATTATATCAATGTTAAATATACTTGACAATATATCTGCTCTTACTATACACATGGTGATGTATTTAGGAGTAAAGTGTCATGACATGAGTAACTTACTCTCAAATGGTCAACAAAAGTAATCATAAACAACAAACATGGAGAGAGAAAGCAAATGTGCCTAATGTTAACATTTGGTGAATCTAGACAAAGGGTAAGTGGGTGATCACCTTGGTATTCTTAAGCTTTCCTGAAGATCTGAAAATAAGAAAACAAAAACCCATAAATATACATAGTAAAAATGTATCATAAATAGTCTCCCAGTCGACCAAGATGGCTGTGTAAAATACCCCGGGGGTGGTATTCCCCCACACAATCTATGAACAACTAAAAAACTTGCAGGGCCATCTTCCTCAAAACTAACGGAAAGAGTTAAAGGATTATACAGTAACTGGTTGAGGGCTGAATCAAGAAAATGAAGCCCATAAAAATAAAAATAAAAATTTAAAAATAAATAATTTTTGAGGGAGGGAGGAAGGAAAAATGCAGCTTTAAAAATGGTAAGAAAAGCTCATAACACCATTGCTGGTCCTACTACCATCCCCCCTAGTCCATTATGGAGCCAGCCTGTGCTCCCATTGTGAGTCATAGTCGTGTTCCAAGGTATAGAAGTTTGATATGGTTATGAATTCCAAAAATAGATACTGGATTATGTTTGTAATCTAGTCTGTACCTGGGCATGATTAAGTTATGATTACGGCTTTGACTGGGCCACGTCATTAGAGCACAGATAAAAGGCATGGCAAAGGACAGAGTTGAGGGCTTTTAATGTTGGAGTTTTGATGTTGGAGTTTGATGCTGAAGCTGGAGCCCCAGGGAGAGAGATAGAGCCATTTGCCTGGTAGTCTAAAGCAGACCTTGTGAAGAGAGGCAAAGCCTAGAGAGCCTCATAGTCCACAGCTGACCTTGTGGAGAAAATAGAGGAGCTGAGCCCAGAGGAACCCAGGAAGCCTGAACCCTCACAGACATCGGCAGCCATCTCATTCCAACACGCAGAAATACTTTGTTGAGGGAAGTAACTTATGCTTTATGGCCTGGTAACTGTAAGCCCCTACCCCAAATAAATACCCTTTATAAAAGTAACCAATTTCTGGTATTTTGCATCAGCACTCCTCTGTCTAATACACAAGGGAACAGAGTAACCCCTATGCACATGGGGAGCCCATATGTTGGTGCCAATATATCAGTAGCAGACTGAAACTTAACTCAGGAAACCTAACTCTGGCTCACCCTCCCAAAACTTACCCAGCAGGCAGAAGCAACTTCCAAACAGCTAAAGCCATGGAAAAACAATTAGATCAAAGTGGCCTGGAGCAAAGGATTACCTGCTTTAATCATACAAAATATTACCTAGGAGGGGAAGAAAGTCTTTTCATAGGGAGCAGAGGGGCATTCAAATTCCTGTAAATGAGTAAATTCCTAAGGCCACAAACAAGCATAAGCCCAGGACAAGACAAAGGCAAAGAAAAGAAAGAGGACCTGGTACTTCACATTTGCCTCAGGATAATCTTAGAGACAGGAGTACTGAATCCTGAAGGAAAGTACCAAACCAAGGCAGACCCAATTTGCAAAGACTGTGAAAGGTGTTTTTTGCTTGGTTCATTTGTTTTTGTTAGCTCCTGGCACTTAAGGAATCTCTGTCATATCACAAGTTAGTTGCAAACTTAAAGAACAGACAGGTCAGGGAGTACATCCAAGAGGTAACACTTAAAATAGCATGCAACAGAAGAAGTCAAGAAAAATGAAGAAATGGGAAATGATTGCCCATTCAAAGGGCAAGATAAAAAATCCAGAAACTATCAACAAATAAGACCCTCCACATACTCAAGAAGATATGGAAAACAAATAACTAAAGGATATCAGGAAAACAATGTATAGTCAAAACAATGAGACTCAAGAGAAAGGAATTTTAAAAAGGAGCCAAAGAGAAATACTGAAGTAGAAGACCACCATAACTGAAATGAAAAACTCCCTAGGGGATTTCAACAGCATATTGGAGCTAGGAGAAGAATGAATTAGTGATCTTGAAGACAACTGAATTGATTTAGACTAAGGAGCAGCAAGGAAAAAGAACAAAAAATAGCAAACAGAGCCTAAGAGACCTGTGGGTCACCATTAAGTGTATGAACATATAATGGGAGCTCCGGAAGAAGAAAGAAAGGGGTAGAAGGAATATTCAAAGAGAGAAATAATGGCAGTAAACTTCTCAAATTTAATAAAAGACAAGAATATGCACACTCATGAAGCCTAATGAACCCCAAACAAGACAAACTCAACAAGAACTATGCCCAGACACACAGAAATCAAACTGTCAAATGCCAAGGACAAAAAAGGAGTTCTGAAAGCTGCAGGAAAAAGCAATGTGTTATATACAAGTGAGTCCCATAATATTAAGTGCCAATTTCTCATCAGAAACCATGGAGACAAAAAGACAGTGGGAGAAAGTAGTTAAGGTGCTGAAAGAAAACAACTGCCAACCAATAATTTTATATATAGCAAGACTACCTTTCAAAAATGAGGGAGAGATTAAGACATTGCCAGATAAAAACTGAGCCAGTATGTAATCACTAAACTGCACAAGAAGCCATGCTAAAGGGAGTCCTTCAGAGAGAAAGGAAAGAACACTACATAGTGGACTGAACTGGCATAAAGAAAAAATGCCAGTATACAGTATGTTTCTCCACTTTTTACTTCTTACAGATTCTAAAATGCAAATGCATAAAGAAAAATGATAAATCTATGATTTTAGATATACAAGGTATAAAGATATAATTTGTAAAAAGTACTACAAAAAAGGAAGCAGATGTGGCTCAAGTGACTGGGGTCCCGTCTAACATACGGGAAGCCCCAGGTTTGATTCCCAGGGCCTCCTGGAGAAGGCAAGCTGGCCCATACCGCTGTAGAGAGCTAATGGCCCATGCCACTGTGGAGAGCTGAGAGAAGACAGCGAGCACAAACAGTGGGGGTGGGGAAGGAATAAAAATAATTAAAAAAAATTTTTTTAAAAAGTACTGCAAAAGGGTGAGGAACAGAGGGTTATAAAAACTGTGTATATGTATGCTATTGAAGTTGAGTTGGTATCAAAACCAGTATGATTGTTATAGATTTAAAATGTTAAATTTAAACTCCATGACAACCACAAATAAAATATGTGAAAAAAATATATATATATATACAGAAAAAAGGAAAAGTGACTAGAAATGGTGCAATACAAAATATCAAATATAAGATTAGGCATTAATGGAAGAGCTGAAAGACAAAAAAGGCATAAAAACATATAAAAACCAAATAGCAAAATGGTAGATGTCCTGCATTACCAGTAGCTATTTTAAATGCATTTAGATTATTCTCCAGGATAGACCATATCTTAGATAACAAAACTAGTCTCAATACATTAAAAAATATTGAAATCATATAATGTATTTTCTCCAACCAAAATGGAATGAAGCAGAAATCAATAGCCAAGGGAGAAATGGAAAATTCACAAACATGTGGAAATTAAGCAACATAATCTCAATCAATGGGCTAAACAGGAAATCACAAGGAAAATTATGCAATATCCTGAGGCACATGAAAATGAAAGCACAACGTACAAGTATTTATGGGATACAGCAAATACTTATGATATGCTGAGAGGGAAATTTATAGATCTAAATGTTTACATTAAAAAAAGAAGAAAGATCTCAAATCAGAGACCTAACCTCACAGCTGGAGGACCAAGAAAAAGAAATGCAAACAACCCAAAGAGAGTAGAAGGAAGGAAATAAAGATCAGAGTGGTGATAACTAAAACAAAATTTAAAAAACCACAATGAAAGAATGGACGTGGCTCAAACAGTTGAGTGCCCACCTCTAACACGGGAGGTCCCAGGTTTGGTTCCCAGTGCCTCCTAAAGAAAACAAACAATAGACAACCACAAAAACAATGAGCAAAAACAAAAACAAAACAACAACGAGCAAACAACTAGTGCAAATAATGAACAAAACAGACGAGGGAGCCATGGGGGAAGGGGAACAATGAGTGAAACAATGAAACTAATGTGGTTCTCTGGAAAAACAGTAAAATTAACAAACCTTTAGCTAGATTGACCAAAACAAAAAGAGGATGCATATACCTAAAATCAGAAATGAAAGGGGAGGTATTACCACTGACTCCACAGAAATAAAAAGGATTATAAGAGGTTACTATGTGCTATATGACAACCATTGGATAACCAAGATGAAATGAAGAAATTCCTAGAAACACACAAACACTGCAATGACTCAAAAAGAAACAGATCTCAACAGATCAGTAACAAGTAAAGAGATTGAATCAGTAATCAAAAACTTCCCACAAAGCTTAGGGCCAAATGCCTTTACCAGTGAATTTTACCAAATTTTCCAAGGGGAATTAATACCAATCTTGCTCAAACTCTTCCAAAAAGTTGAAAAGGGAGAACCACCCAATTCATTCTATGAGACCAACAGCACCCTCATACCAAAGCCAGATAAGATACCACAAGAAAAGAAAATTACAGATCAATATTTATGAATATAGATGCAAAAATCCTCAACAAAATACTAGCCAAATGAATCCAACAATACATTAAAAGAATTGTGCACCATGGTCAAGTGGGGTTTATCCCAGGAATGCAAAGATTTGGTTCACAATAAGAAAGTCAAGAAGCATTCGGATATATATATATATATATATATTTTTTTTTTTTTTTTTCCAGAAATGGAATTAGATTAGTGGTTATATACAGCAGGGTAAGGATAGAGGGACTCTTAAGGGGTAGTTTTTTTTTATTTTTGGAGTAATGAAAATGATCTAAAATTGATTGCAGTGATGACTGCACAACTCTGTGATTATAACAAAAGCCACAGAATGTGCATTTTAGATAAACTGTATGGGATGTGAATGTATCTCAATAAAATTGCTTTAAAAAAAAGTCAATTACTGAAATACACATGAATAGAACAAAGGGAACAAAGGGAACAAAGGGAAAAAACCACACGAACATCTCCACACAGAAAAGTCATTTGAAAAAAAAATCCAGCACCCTTTCTTGATTAAAAAATACTCAGAAAACTAGGAACAGAAGGCAAATTCTTCAACACGATAAAGGGCATATATGAAAAAGCCACAGCTAACATTGTACTCAATGGTGAAAACCTGAAAGTTTTCCGCATAAGATCAGGCTCAAGACAAGCATACCCACTGTCACCACTGTTATTCAACATTGTATTGGAAGTTCTAGTCAGAGGAGTTAGGCAAGAAAAAGAAAAGGCATTCAAGTTGGATAGGAAGAACTAAAACTCACCCTATTTGCAGATAACATGCTCCTATATATAGAAAACCCTGAAAAATTCACAAAGCTACAAAAGCCAATAAATTCAGCAAATTAGCAGACAAAAATCAGCATGCAAAAGTCAGCAATGTTTCTAAGAACTAATAGTATTCTGAGAGGAAATCAAGAAAAACTTCCACTTGCAGTAGCAATAAGTACAATAAAAAATCAAATATCTAAGAATAAATTCAACCAAGGATGTAAAGGATTTATACATGTAAAACTACAAAACACTGCAAAAAAGAAATCTAAGAAGACCTAAACAATGGAAGAACATTCCATGTTTATGGTTTGGAAGATTAAATATTTTTAAAATGTTAATTCTACCCCAAGCAATTTACAAATTCAATGCAATCCCAATCTAAATTCCAACAGCCTTCTTTGCAGAAATGGAAAAGCCAACCATCATTATATGGAATTGTAAGGGCCCCCAAACAGCCAAAACCATCTTGGGGGCGGGGGGAGTTGGGAGGAGTCATACTTCCTGATTTTAAAACTTATCACCAAGGGGAGGGGGGCAAGGTGGTGGCAGAGTAAGGAGCTCCTGGCATCAACTTGTGAACAGGGCAATTAGTAATCATACCCAGAGCTATCTAAGGCACCTCTTTGGGGCCCCAGGCAACCAGAAGACTATTCTGCAACATCCTTGAAAGTATGGAAGGAGGAAACTGCCCATCGGCAGAGAAGATTCATGTGTGTTGCGGTGCCGTCCAGCGGCTTTGCTCACGAAGAGGTAAGGACAAACAGAGCAAGACAACACACAGTAACCGCTCTGGAGATGCAGGCTGGTGGTGCAGGTCTGGTTTATTGTGGAAATGTAGTAACTTTTATAGACCATGAGGCAACATGCAAGCAGCTTACTGGA
Source organism: Dasypus novemcinctus (assembly GCF_030445035.2). Classification (NCBI taxonomy): domain Eukaryota; kingdom Metazoa; phylum Chordata; class Mammalia; order Cingulata; family Dasypodidae; genus Dasypus; species Dasypus novemcinctus. Next base: position 43,032,474 of record NC_080694.1, on the reverse strand, counting down.
TATGCTAATTTAACGAGGCTGATTGGTTTATGTGCTCTAGCTGCTGGGGGGAAGGCAGATTTCTGATGCCTCGGTGCCATCTTTTGGGTGGAACCCCAAAGCCCTTATAGTTAGAGAGGTTTTCCTACATCTAAGAAGGTGTCAGCAGCTTGCCCACAATTCCCCTTTTTACTTTTATTAGAGGCAAGGCAAAGCACTGGTGTTGTTTTGTGCCAAGGTGACTGTGCCTGTCTTAGGTTGTCCTCCTCTGAGGATCTTACCCGTCATTGGCTACCAGCCAAGCTCTCTGGCACAGTGTTTATCTCTGCATTTTTTGCAGAACTGCGAGGCCGAAGATATTCGTGGCTTGAGAAACAGTTTCTGCAGCGCCTTCTTCTGCTTCTAGAGTGCTGACCATAGCCTGCTGGACAAGTACTAAAGTTTTAACATCTTTGCGGAGGTTTTGCACTTTGTGCAGTACATATCTTATACAGAGTATACACATTAGAAGAACAGATCCAATGATAACAAATGTTATGAGATTAGAGGGAGTGAAAAGGGATTGAAGGTTAGCTAGAATATTTGTGATCAGTGTGGTGTCTATGGTAGTTGCTTGGGTGCTGTTAACAGTCAGAATTTGATGGGTGAACTGAGTGGTTAAATTTAAGAAGTCGTTGTTCCAATGTCCAAGTAGGGTTTGTTTTAACATTGCTCTGGCTGCGGTAAAGTTTGCCATGCCATCAGTGGCACTGATGGGGGTAACACAAATGTGTGGATAATTAATGTCACAGGGCAGTCTTGTCAGTTGCATTATCATTTGTACTTCTTCTAGTAAGTCTATTTGTTGTTGTACATTAAGTAGGTCGCCATGAATATGATTATAGAGCAGGTTTTGTGTTTGCAAGGGGGGGTGGGCATTTTTTCTACTAAGTTGTTTATTGTGTTAGCATTGGAATTGGATTGGACTATAGAAGTGATACTAGTGGCAGCGGCTGCTAGGCTAGCTATAATAGCTGCGATGAGAGCTACAACTACACCAACTGCTCTTTTTTGCCTAAAATGTAAGTGTGTAATTAATTCAGAAGGGCCAGTCCACTCAGTAGCATTAACGGGAACCAATATTAAGGAGGGAATTCTAACAATAATAGTATAGGGATGCTTGGTATGGTTCCAGCAATTGGAAAGGATGCAATGGGTGATATTACAGTGGAAGGATTGGTTGCTTGAGTCTATAGAAAGAAAGGGAAGAGTTACGCAGGGTAAGGCACACACAGAGAGGGTGGCATTTGCAGTCTTACTGAGGCTGGCTGCCCAGTCTGAGTCATTTGTGTGTGAAGAAACCCAAGTTCCATTAGTTAGCATGGCATTCATCATTATGAATGGATGAAGACCTAAGCAGGCATTTTCTCCTCAGAGCATCCATTTTCCAAAGACTGTCCTCACGGCATAGTGGGGGTCGCGGCCTTGATTTGGATGTCCAATGGCTGGAAGGGCAGGGCTTGAGGTCCAGAGGAATGGAGTGATCCAAAGGAGTGTGCCTGAAGCGGTGTGAGCAATTATTAAGAGAAGGATACACCCGATGAATAACGGTGGTCCTGGTGCCTGTAATTGATGCAAGAGTCCGGAATCATTCTTTCTCCTTGGTATTTTGGTGCTGTGTATTGACTTCATCTCTGGTGGCTGGTTGAACAAGTCAGCTGGGGACCCAGGTTGGCTGTTGTGCTTTCTCTGGAAAGACACAAGCATACCCTCGTCCCTGGGTTAATGCATTTGTAAGGGGGTCTTTCCATCTAACTAATGGCATGGGGGTTGGAGTATTTCTAAGTCCTCCCCAGTGTCTGACTGCTGGGGTACAGCACTCATTGTCAAATGTGAAAAAATTCATAGTGATTAAAGTCTTATTTAGAACATCCCTGGGGGTATCTCGGGGATATTGCCCCTTCATTTTTTTTAATTTGGTTTTTAAGCGTGAGATGGGTGCATTCTATGATAGCTTGGCCCTGGGGATTGTATGGGATACCAGTTTTGTGTGTGATGTGCCATGAGGCACAGAAATTTTGGAAGGATTTGGAAGCATAGCAAGGTCTATTATCAGTCTTTATGGTCCATGGTATGCCCATTTGGTTGAAGGCTTGAAGGCAAGCAGTAATGACATGTCTTGAAGTTTCTCCTACGAGAGCAGTGGCAAAGGTGTATTTGGAAAATGTGTCTACTATGACATGTAGAAATTTAGTTTTTTCAAAAATAGGTATGTGTGTGACATCCATTTGCCAAATGGCATTCAGACAGAGGCCACGAGGATTCCCTGAGGTTGAAGGGGGCCTAATGGAAGGAGAGGGCTACATTGTTTACATGCACGAGTGAGGTGTTTGTATTGCTGCTGTGTTAAGGAGGGGAAGAGAAGATGGAGAGAAAGAGTGGACATGTGAAACTTTGCATGAAGGAGTCTTGCCTGGTCTAGGCCTGTAGTTAATAATTTTACCGTGAGCGAGGAATCAGCTAAGGCATTGCTGCTGGCAAGAGGTCCTGGGAATCGTGTGGGAATGAATATGTTGGATGAACTAGGGATGTTTGCGATTTTCAAGGAGGGATTTCAAAAAAAGCAACATATTATCTTGAATGGTCATTTTGTTTTTAAGGACTGCATGTGGCAGCGCACGGATAGTATTAGCCACATATGCACTGTCAGTGAAGATATTGAAAGGGATGGATTGGTGATGTAGGAAAACTTGGAGGAGAGCACGTACTTCTCCTTGTTGAACAGGACTGGTATGTTGCTCGACGTGGATGGAATCTGAGGCACCGAGGGATTTTACTACTATAGAAAAGTGAGTTTTGTTAGCATCGGTAAAGATTGTAGCAGCGTGAGGGATAGGAGAAGTTGTAGGAAAGGAGTGAGAGGAGAGAACAAATGGAAGAAGAATCATGGCAGTGATGAGTTTGTCTTTTGGCAAATGGTTATCAAGTTGACCTGTGAATCCTGATAGGAGAGTCTGCATGTTCAAATCAGTTTGGGAAAGATGTTGTATTTGTTCTTGAGTGAATGGTAGAACTAAGGTGTCGGGTTTGATGCCATACAAGAGAACAGCTGTTTTTCTGAGTTTTCTCCCAAGGATACATATGGCATCACAATAAGAGGTAATTTTACCTAAATGACTAAAAGATAAGTGTACCCAAAAGAGGGAGGACTCCTGATATAGAAGACCCATGGGAGTTGATGACTAGAGCAGAAAGGGAGTTTTGGTTGAAAGCGGGGTAGGTGAAGATTTTTAATTCTGTCATTTATGAGGCTCAGGCAGGATCATTCAGCGCGGCCCACCAAACGACAGCTGGAGGGGTCAGGGTCACCCTCCAGGAGGGCAAAAAGAGGTTTTGGCTCATGAGTGGTTACACTCAGATAAGGACGCAACCAATTGATATCACCACAGAGGCACTGAAGCACATTAAGAGTACATTTATGGGGCAAAACAATAGTGGGGATGACAGGACTGATAGAGCTCGTGATGGTATAGCCTAAGAAGGTATAAGGTGGGTAGTTTTGTACTTTTTCAGGTGACATGGTGAGGCCCAGTTGCATAAGGCTATGTAGAAGAGATTTCAAGCAGAATTGTAGGTGAATTGGGTCTGGGTGAGCAATGAGGATGTCGTCCATATAATGAACAATTTGACAAAACTGAGAAAGGGGACGGGTGGCTTCACTAATGAATATTTGGCACATAGCTGGACTGTTTTTCATTCCTTGCAGGAGTACCTTCCACTGATAACATTGTAGGGGGACTGAATTATTTGTGATGGGTACGGAAAAGGCAAAGTATTGACAGTCATCCTCATGAAGAGGAATGGAAAAGAAACAATCTTTGAGGTCTATTGCAATAATGTGGTAATCGCATGGGATGGCTGAAGGATGAGGAAGGCCTGGTTGCGGAGAGCCAATCTTTGCCATATGAGCATTAATATTTCTGAAGTCATGTAGTAGCCCCCATTTACTGGATTTTTTTTGAATCACAAAGATAGAATTATGAGGACTAGTAGAGGGTTCTATGTGCTGCAAGTTCAATTGTTTTTGCACAAGGAGTTTTAGTTGTTCTAATTTTACTCAAGGCAGTGGCCACTGGTCCGTCCAAATAGAGTTTTGTGTTTTCCATGTTAATCTTATAGGTTTTGGTTTGGATAAGGTAAATAAAGGCGGACGGCCAGTGGCCTTTATGCTTGGGGGTAATTTGTAGGATTAGTAGTGAAGACGGCTCCCACTTTGGGGAGAACGTCATGCCCCCAAAGAGTATAAGTAAGGTTGGGTAACACAAGGGGGTGGAAGGTGCCTGTTCTGCCATCCAGGTCTGTCCAAGTCAATGTTGATGTAAGCTGGTGTGAGGGTCTTAGGCCTCCCACACCTTGAACTAGGGGACCTAGTTTTAGCGGCCATGAAGGGTCTGTGTCAGAAGAGCGGAGGACAGATAAGTCAGCTCCGGTGTCTATTTGCCCAGTAATGGACTTGCCCTGCACTATGAGAGTGAGAAATGCTTTACCTTGGGTAATGGGGATAGTCCAAAAAATGTCAGGTGGGGAGCCTTCTCAGAGGAGGAAAGATTACCCATTCTGAGGGTCACTAACCAACTGCAACGCCGAGCTGCACTTGATAGCTCGCTGATATTGTCTCCGAGGTTTTCAGGTCCCTGTTCGAGCACCAGATGTTGCGGTGCCGTCCAGTGGCTCCGCTCCCGAAGAGGTAAGGACGAACAGAGCAAGACAGCACACAGTAACTGCTCTGGAGACGCAGGCTAGTGGCACAGGTCCAATTTATTGAGGAAGTGTAGTAGCTTTTATAGACATGAGGCAACGTGCAAGCAGCTTACTGGCTATGCTAATTTAGCGAGGCTGATTGGTTCATGCGCTCTAGTTGCTGGGGGGAAGGCAGATTTCCGAGGGACATGCTCGGGCATGCCCAGGCATGTCTGCTGAATGCCTCGGTGCCATCTTTTGGGTGGAACCCCAAAGGCCTTATAGTTAGAGAGGTTTTCCTACATCTAACAAGGCGTCAGCGGCTTGCCCACACATGAGCAGAGCACTCCACACCATGGAGGTTGGTGCCCGCAGTACAAGCCACCTTGGGAGCTATTCTGTGGCTGGAGTTGGAAGCTCCATTTCCAAAAAAGCAGGGGGAGGAAGATATGGTGTAGCACTGACTTCAGCTAATGAAGAATAAATTTGGCAGGCTAAAGTATATTACTAGGAACAGCTAAACTGTAAGCATGATGAGAGTGGAAGGAGGCCAGTGGACACCATTTTGACTCTGCCCCCAGCACGAGGAGAAGGGGACTGAATAAAAATCCCAGTGCTGGTAGAGACTGGCTTCTTTCCACCCAGGCTAGATTGCAGGCCTAGCCTAAACCCTAGCCCCACCTCCAGCAGGGAGAAGCTGGGCGGACCTGCACCACCTCTCTGGGAAACTGCCCATTCTACTCTAGGGACATAAGCCACCTCAGGAGCTATTCTGTGGTTGGAGTTAGAAGCTCCATTTTCCATAAATGGTGGAGGAAGAGACAGTTGTCCACCGACTTCAGCTACTGATTAGTGGACTCGGCTGGTTAAAGTATAATCCTAGGAACAGCTAGGGTTTGAGCCTGTCCAAGTTGGAAAGAGTCCAGTAGCTGCCATTTTGACTCCACCCCGGCATGAGGGGAAGCGGGGCTGACTGAAATCCAGTGAAGTTAGGGACAGGCTTTTTTCCACCAAGATCTGACTGCAGCCCTAGCCTAGGCTCCAGCCCCACCTCCAGGAGAGAGGAAGCTGACAGGGCCTGCACCAGGCTCTCCAGGCAACTGTAGGTGCTCTCCACTGGCACAGGCTGAATAGTCAGTCACCTGAGGCTGCATCCCCGCACCCTGATAGGATGGGAGAGGAGCTGGGTATCTTCGGCCTCTCCAGGCAAGAGCAGGCATTTTCAGCCCACACAAACTTTTTTTGAGTATCTTTGAGTCCATCTCCACCTCTGTCCCCCCATAGGATAGGAGGCGGCTGGTGTTCCCTCAGCCTCTCAGGCACTGCAGGCACTTTTGGCCTGCACAAGCCCGAGCATTGGGCACCTGTGGCTCCACCCCCATCCCCAAGAGGACGAGAGACAGACTGTTTGTCCAGCCTCTCTGGGTAACTGCAGGTGCTTTTGGCCCACACAGCCTGGGCTGGTGGGTACTTGGGGATCCACCCTCACCCCCAATAGGAAAGGAAGTGGCTGGTGTTTCCACAGCCTTTCCAGGCAACAGCAGATACTTTCGGCCTACATGGACTGGACTGTTGGATGCCTATGGATCCCCCCCACCCCCAATAGGATAGAAGGGGTCTGGGGTCTCTGCAGCCTCTCCAGACAACATTGGGTACTTTCGGCCTACAGGGCCAAACTCTTGCATGCCTGTGGATACAACCCCAGGCCCTAATAAGATAGGAGGGGGCAGGTGTTTCCTCAACCTCTTTGGACAGCAGGTATTCTTGGTCTAAAGGGACTGAACTGTTGGGTGACTATAGAACTATCCCTACCATCCAACAGGACAGGAGGGGCCTGATGCTTCCTCAGCCTCTCTGGTCAACAGGTACTTTCAGCCGACAGGAACTGGACTGTTCAGTGTTGGTGGTTCTGTTCCCACCCCCTAAAGGGAAGAAGGCATACACTCTTTCAGCCTTTCAGGGCAACTGCAGGCATATTTGGCCCACAGGGATTAGATCGTTGGGCACTCCAGAGGGCAAGTACAGTCTTGTCCTGCCCAACTTGGATTATTACACACGGCTGCAGCTCTGTCCCTACCCAACAGAGGAGAAAGGTGGGAGAAGCATCAATTCATGGGGCAATGTGGGCAGCTATAGCCTCCACAGCTTACAGCACCAACTACATCCTCGACTTTCACAACACAATGAGCAAGGTAGAAAAGACAAGGATGCCCTAAACTAAAGGGAGAAACTGCACCCAGTATACATCTAGCAAGCCAGATATGAAAACATTAACAAAAAATTATATTCCATACCAAGAAACAGAAAGGCCCAGTTAAAGGAACAAGAGAAGCCTGCAAATGACAGGAGTTGAGACAACTAATCATAGATGTTCAAACAAATCTCCTTAATAAATTCAATGAGATGACTAAAGTGATTAAGGATATCAAGACACTGGGGGAGCACAAAGAAGAAGTTGAAAGCATACATAGAAAAATAGCAGACCTTATGGGAATGAAAGGTGCAATAAATGAAATTAAAAATACACTGGAGGGAAACAGATGTGGCTCAAGCAACTGGGCTCCTGTCTACCATATAGGAAGGCCAAGGTTCAATTTCTGGGAATTCCTGGTGAAGACAAGCTGGCCTGAGCAAATAGCTGGCCTATGAGGAGTGCTGGTGCAGCAAGATGATGCAACAAAGAGAGAAAGAGGACAGACAGACCAGGGAGCTGAGGTGGTGTAAGAGATTGAACACCTCTCTCCCACTCCAGAAGGTCCCAGTATTGGTTCCCAGTGTCGCCTAAAGAGAAGACAAGCAGACATAGAAGAGCACACAGTGAATGGACACAGAGAGCAGACAGCGAGCACAAAAACAATGAGGGGGGTAGAGATAAAAATAAATCTTTTTTAAAAAATACACTGGAGGCATATAACAGATTTGAGGAAACAGAAGAAAGGATTGGTGAGCTCAAAGACATGGCCTCCAAAAGTGAACACACAAAAGAACAGATGAAGAATGGAAAAAAATTGAACAGGGTCTCAGGGAACTAAATAACAGCAAAGCATGCAAACCTAAGTGTCATTGGTGTCCCAGAAGGAGAATAAAAGGGAACAGGGGCAGAAGGAATATTTGAGGAAATAATGGTGGAAAATTTCCTAACCCTAATGAAGGGCAGAGATACCCATGTCCAAGAAGCACAATGTACTCCCATCCAAATAAATTCAAACAGACTAACTCTGAGACATATACTAATCAGAATATCAAATGCCAAACACAAAGAGAATTCTGAGACCAGCAAGAGAAAAGCAATGCATAACATATAAGGGATACCCAATAAGATAAGTGCTGATTTCTCATCATAAACCATGGAGGCAAGAAGAGAAGGTATGATATATTTGAGATACTGCAAGAGAAAAACTGCCAGCCAAGAATTTTACATCCAGCAAGACTATCTTTCAAAAATGAGGGTGAAATTAGAATATTCACAGATAAACAGAAACTGAGAGGTTTACATCAAAAACTGGCATTGCAGGAAATACTAAAAGGAGTGTTACAGCCTGAAAAGACAGGAGAGAGAGGCTTGGAAGAAAATCCAGAAATGATGACTATATCAGGAACAGTAACTTAAAGTGTCAAAAATAAAATGATAAAACACAAAGATCAAAATGGACAAAATAAGAACTGCCTTTACACTAATAACATTGAGTGTTAATGGATTAAACTCCCCAATCAGAAGACACAGACTGGCGGAATGAGTAAGAATCTATGAGCAGTCTATATGCCATCTGCAAGAGACTCACCTTAGACCAAAGGATACCAATAGACTGAAAGTGAAAGGTTAGAAAAAGATATTCCATGCATGCAGTAACCAAAAAAAAAAAAAAAAAAAAGGCTGGGTAGCTATACTTATATTAGATGATATAGACTTTAAAAAGGAAAACTGTTATTAGAGATAAGGAAGGACATTACATATTAATAAAATGGATGATTTACCAGAAAGAAATAACAATCATACATGTATATGCACCTAACCAGGATGCCTCAAGATACATGAGGCATACACTTGCAAAATTGAAGGGAGAAACAGACATCTCTACAGTAACAGAGACTTCAATACACCACTCTCAGAATTGGACAGAACAGCTGGGCAGGGGATCAATAAAGAAACTTGAATATGATAAATGGACTAAACCTAATAAACATATACAGAACACTGCACCCCAAAATAGCAGGTATACATTCTTTTCAAGTGACCATTATCTTTTTCTAGGATAGACCATATGTTGGGTCATAAAGCAGATCTCAATAAATTAAAAAGGATCAAAATTATACAAAGCACTCTCTGATCATAATAGAATAAAGTTGGAAATCAAGTGGCAGAAAAAGGAAAAATTCACAGATATATGGAGATTAAACAACACTCTCTTAAATAATCAGAGGGTCAAAGAAGAAATTTCAAGAGAAATCAATAAATATCTCAACACGAATGACAATGAGAATACAACATATCAGAACCTATGGGATGCAGCAAATGCAGTGTTAAGAGAAAAATTTATAGCCCTCAATGCTTACATTAAAAAAGAAAGAGCTAAAATCAATGACCTAACTACACAGCTGGAGGAACTAGAAAAAGAAGAACAAGTAATCCCAAAGCAAGTAGAAGGAATGAAATAACAAAATCAGAACAGAAATAAATGAAACTGAGAACAAAAAACCATAGAGAGAATTGACAAAACCAAAAGTTGATGTTGATGTGGGAGGAGTGGGGGGTGGGGTATATGGGAACCTCTTTTATTTTTTTAAAGATTTATTTTATTTATTTCTCTCCCCTTCCCCTCAGTTGTCTGCTCTCTCTGTCCATTCTGCATGTTCTTCTGTGTCCACTTGCACTCTTGTCAGGCAGCACTATGAATCTGTGTCTCTTTTTGTTGCATCATCTTGCTGCATCAGCTCTCCATGTGTGTGGCACCACTCCTGGGTGGGCTGTGCTTTTTTTGCACGGGGTGGCTCTACTTGCCAGGCACACTCCTTGCACATGGGGCACCCCTATGCAGGGGGACACCCCTGCATGGCATGGCACTCTTTGCCCGCGGCAGTACCGTGCGTGGGCCAGCTCACCACATGGGTCAGGAGGCCCTGGGTATTGAATCCTGGACCTTCCATATGGTAGGCGCACACTCTAAAAGTTGAGCCACATCTGCTTCCCTCTCTTATGTTTTTTAATGTAACGTTTTATGTGATCTATTTATCTTTTTAAAAAAAATAATTTAAAAACTAAAACAAGAAAACAAAGCTGGTTCTTCAAGAAGATTAACAAAACTGACAAACCCTTAGCCAAACTGACTAAGAAAAAAAGAGAGAAGATGCAAATAAATGAAATAAAAAATGAAAACAGGAACATTATTACTGACCCCACAGAAATAAGAGAGATCCTAAGAGGATACTATGAACAACTTCATGCCAAAAAACTAGACAATGTAGATGAAATGGAAAAATTCCTAGGATGTACAAACAACCTACACTGACCCTATCAGAAATAGGAGACCTCAACAAACCAATCCCAAGAGATTGAAACAATCATCAAACAGCTCCCTAAAATTAAAAGCCCAGAACCAGATGGTTTCACAGGTGAGTTCTACCAAGCATTCAAAGATGATTTAATACCAATCTTACTCAAGTTCTTACAAAAAACTGAACAAGAAGGAATGCTACCAAACTCATTCTATGAAGCCAATATCACTCTAATACCAAAGCCAGATAAAGATATTACAAAAAAAAAAAAATTACAGATCCATTTCTCTAATGAATACAGGCGCAAAAATCCTCCATGAAATAATTGCTAATTGAACCCAACAACAAATTAAAAGAATTATTCATCATGATGAAGGGGGCTTTATATCAGGCATGCAAGGGTAGTTCAACACAAGAAAATCAATCAGCATAAAAAACCACAATAATAAATCAAAGAAGAAAAATCACATGATCTTATCAATTGACACAGAAAAGGCATTTAACAAACACAGCATCCTTTCTTGATAAAAATACTACAAAAGATAGGAATTAAAGGAAACTTTCTCAACATTATAAAGTCCATATATGAAAAACCCACCACTAACACTGTACACAATTATGAAAGACTGAAAACTTTCCCGTTAAGATCAGGGACAAGACAAGGATACCCACTGTCACCACTCTTGTTCAATATAGTGCTAGAGGTTCTAGCTAGAGCAATCAGGCAAGAAAAAGAAATAAAAGGCATCCAAATCGGAAAGGAAGAAGCAAAACTTTCACTATTTGCAGATGGTATGATTCTATGTCTAGAAAGTCCCCAAAAACCTACAACAAAGTTGCTAAAGCTAATAAACAATTTCAGTAGAGTGTCAGAATATAAGACCAATATGCAAAAATCAGTGATGTTTCTACACACTAGTAATGCACAATCTGAGGAGGAAGTCAGGGGAAAAATTCCATTCATAATAGCAACTAAAAGAATCAAATATTTAGGAATAAACTTAACCAAGGATGTAAAGCACTTGTATTCAGAAACCTATAATGCATTGTTAAAATTTTAAAAAGTCCTACATAATTGGAACACATGGATCAGAAGATTAAATATCATTAACATGTCAATTCTACCCAAATTGACATACAGACTCAACGCAATTCCAATGAAAAATTCCACCAGCATTTTTTAAACAAATGGCAAATACAATTATCAGATTTATCTGGAAGGGTAAGAGGACCCGAATAGCCAGAAGCATCTTAAAAAGGAAAAGTGAAGTTGGAGGACTCTTAATTCCAGACTTTAAATCATATTACCTAGCTACAGTGCTAAAAATAGCATGGTACTGGCATAAAGACAGACAAACAGACCCTCACATGTATGGCCAAGTGATTTTTGACAAGCCTGTCAAACTCACCTAGCTGGGACAGAACAGTCTATTCAACAAATGATGCTGGGAGAACTAGATAGCCACAGCCAGAGAAAGAAAGAAGACCCCTATCTCACACCTTATACAAAAATTATCTTGGGAAGTGGATTTGGCTCAATGGATAAAGCGTTCGCCTACCACATGGGAGGTCCAGGGTTCAAACCCAGGGCCTCCTGACCCATGTGGTGAACTGGCCCACACGCAGTGTTGATGCTCAAGGAATGCCGTGCCACGCAGGGGTATCCCCCGCATAGGGGAGTCCTACATGCAAGGAGTATGCCCAGTAAGGAGAGCTGCCCCAAGCAAAAAAAGTGCAGCCTGCCCAGGGGTTGCATCGCACACACGGAGAGCTGATGCAGCAAGATGATGCAACAAAAAGAGACACAGATTCCTGGTGCTGCTGTCAAGAATACAAGCTGACACAGAATACACAGCAAATGGACAGAGAGAGCAGACAACTGGGGGGCAGAAGGGTAGGAGAGAGAATTAAATAAAAAACAAATCTTAAAAAAATAATAATAATAACTCAAAATGGATCCAAGACCCAATTATAAATGCAAGTACCATAAAGCTCCTAGAAGAAGATGTAGGGAAACATCTTCAAGACCTGGTGGTACATGGTGGATTCTTAACCCTTACACCGAAAGCATGAGCAACAAAAGGACTTTATCAAGAAGGTGGGAAGGCAGTCCACTCAATGGGAAAAAATATTTGGAAACCACATATCTGATAAGGGTTTGATTTCCACTCTATATAAAAAGAGCATACAACTCAACAATAAAAAAGCAAGCAATCTAATTTAAAAACGGGAAAAAGATTTAGAGACACTTCTCCAAAGAGGAAATTACAAATGGCCAAAATGCACATGAAAAAATGTTACATATCACTAGCTATTAGAAAAATGCAAATCAAAGCAACAATGAGATATCACCACATAGAACAGTCATTATTAAAAAACCAGACAACATTTAAGTGCTGGAGAGGATGTGGTGAAATAGGAACACTCCTTCGCTGTTGGTGGGATTGTGAAATGGTGCATGCAGCCTGTGGAAGACAGTTTGGCAGTTCCTCAAGAAGCTAAATATAGAACTGCCATATGATCCAGCAATTCCTCTACAAGGAATATATCCAAAAGAACGAAAAACTATGACACGAACAGACATCTGCACACTGATGTTGACAGTGGCATTATTCACAATTGCCAAAAGATGGAAACAACCCAAGTGTCCATCAACCAATGAATGGATAAACAAAATGTGGTATATACATACAATGGAATACTCTACAGCAGTAAGAAGAAATGAAATTGGGACCCATATAACAACATGGATGAATCTTGAAGACATTATACTAAGCAAAGTAAGGCAGACACAAAAGGACAAATATGCATGGTCTCATATACAGGAATAAACATGTGGAGTTAAAACCTAGAGTATAGGTTATGAGGAAATAAGAGGAAGGTTGAGAAGAACTACTTATGCTTAATGTATGCAGTTTTAATTAACTTATCTGTTAAAGTGTGGAAATGGATAGAGCTGATGGTAACAAATTATAGTGAGTAGCAACTAGTTTGTAAATTCGATTGTGGCAGAAAAGGTTAGTCTAGGGAAATAAATGTCAATTGGAAGAAAGCTTAAGAATAATCTAGGGGGAAACGGACTTTGGCCCAGTGGTTAGGGCATCCATCTACCACATGGGAGGTCCGCGGTTCAAACCCCGGGCCTCCTTGACCCGTGTGGGGCTGGCCCATGCGCAGTGCTGATGCGCGCAAGGAGTGCCGTGCCATGCAGGGGTGTCCCCCGCATAGGGGAGCCCCACGCGCAAGGAGTGCACCCGGAAGGAGAGCCGCCCAGCGCGAAAGAGAGTGCAGCCTGCCCAGGAATGGCGCCGCCCACACTTCCCTTTCCGCTGACGACAACAGAAGCGGACAAAGAAACAAGACGCAGCAAATAGACACAGAGAACAGACAACGGGGGGGGGAGGGGGATTAAATAAATAAATAAATCTTAAAAAAAAAAAAAAAGAATAATCTAGGGATTGAATAGCACAGGCAACCCAGAGGTGGATGAGAGTTGTGCTTGAGGGTGTGGGTGCATTGTTCTGTGAGCTGGAGCAGATGATGTGTACCACTGCTGCAGAGTTGTGGGAAAGTGGAGAGGTATGGGAGGACTGCAATTGGTATGACCTGTGGACTACGGTAAACAGCAGTGCTGTGCTATTCTTGTGTCAATGCCAAGGATGTACTGTGTTGATGGTGGAGGTGTATAAAGGAGGTGTGCCAGATGTGCGCTGTGTACCGTGGTTGGTGGTGGTAGTCTGATGACAGTCTCACGATCTGTGGTGGGCGTTCCACTGCATTGTGGTGTGTTGGTGGGGGGTGTTGAGTGGGAGCTCTTCACATATGTATGATTGTTTTGCAAGTTCACACTCTCTGTAAAAAAAATATATTTTTCAGAAGATAGGGTGGGTTGGGGGGAAAATAAACTAAACGTAAGATAGGGATTATAGTTAGTAGTAATATTTTGACGATGCTCCTGCATAACAAATGCTGTAACAAATGTTTCACAGCAATTCAAAGTACTGATGGAGGGATGATGTACGAGACCTCTGTATGATGTTATGTATGTTTACTCTGTAAGTACACAATCTTTACTATACACTTATTGTTTATGCATGTTTATGTACAATCTTTACTATACACTTATCATTTATGCATGTTCATGTATGAATAATATACTTCAATTAAAAAAATACATTAAAAAAAACCCCACAAAGCTACAGTGGTCAAAACAGCATGGTACTAGCACTAAGACAGAATATATTCCAATGAAATTAAACTGTGAGTTCAGAAATTAATCCTCATATCTATGAGGTAAGAAGAGTCTCATCAATAAAATTTGCTGGAAAAATTAGATATCCATTTGCAAAATAATGAAATTAAGCCCCTTCTTCACACTATATACAAAAATTAAAATGGTCAAAGATCTAAACATACAAAGGAGGATGATAAAACTCCTAAAAGAAAACATAGGGAAGCAACTTCAGCACCTTGTTAGACAATGGTGTCTTAAGACTTTACACCAAAATCATAAAAAAAGATAAAAAATAGGTAAGTGGTATTTCATCAAAATTTAAAACTTTTGTGCATCAAAAGAGTTTATCATGAAAGTAAAAACACAACTTGCAGAATGGGAGATCACGTATTTGTTAAGGGTTTAATATCCAGAATATATATAGAACTCCTTCAAGTCAACAACCCAAAGACAACTCTATTTAAAAATGGGCAAAAGGGTTGAATAGACATTTTCTCCAAAGAAGGCATACGAATGGCCAAAAAGCACATGAAAAGATGCTCAACACTATTAGCCAACAGAGATATGCAGATCAAAAACCACAATGAAATACCATTTAATAAACAGAAAACAACTACTGTTAGAGGGGATGCAAAGAAATTGAGCATTTTGTTGGGAGAATGTAAAAATGGCACAGCCATTGTTGGAAAAGTTTGGCAATTCCTCAGAAATTTAAGGATAAAACTACCATATGATCCTGCAATTCCACTTCTAGATATACCATAAAATTGAAAGCAGGGATTCTAACAGATACTTGTATACCAATGCTCATAACAGCATTATTCACAATTGCAAAAAGATGGAAGACACTCAAGTATCCATCAACAGATGGATAAAGGAAATGTGGGACATACACACAATGGAATATTATTTAAGTAGAAGAAGGGATGAAGTTTTGAGACATGCTGCACCATGGATGACCCTTGAAAATGCTCAGTGAACTAAGTAAGGTGCATAAGGACAAATATTACTTGTCATTTACATGAAATAGCTAGAAATACTAATTACACAGAGACAGAAAGTAAATTAGAGCTTGCCAGAGGACAGGACAAGGAAAGGAAGGAGTTGTTTTTGCTTGGTGGGTATAGTGTTTGAGCTTAGTGTTTTTGAATAAAAATTTTTTAAAAACAAAAACTAAGGAAATCTAATAATACGGAATTTAGTTAATAATAAATTAATATCAGTTCATTATTTTAAAAAATACACCACACTAACATAGCATGTTAATAGAAAAATCAAGTGCAGAGTATTTGGGAAGCTTGTACTATCTCAAATTTTCTATAAATCTGTTAAAAATAAAGCACTTTTTTGGCTCTATGAACTAGAGCAACTGTATGTCACTATTATAAGGTAGTAAGAGCATGGTGATGCATGGGACTAATACAACTGATGTAACTTATGGACTATAGTTAACAGCAATATTGTAATATTCTTGTACCAATGTCAAAGAAGGTACTATAAATCAACTCTAAGGGTTAATAGGGGTTACGGAGTTTTTTCTTTTGGATTAAGGAAAACATTCAAAGGTTTACTGAGACAATGACTGCACAACTGTGATAAAACTGAGAGCCACTGAGTGGACACTTTGGATAGACTGTGCAAGGCATGAGACTGTATAACAAGATGGACGGTGATTAACAGTAAAAATATAAGAATGTACTCTCATGAACTATTAACAAATGCACAATGCTAATACTTATTATTAATAATGGAAAATATATACTAAATGTACACTATGGACCATAGTTGGTTTAACAGTCTGGTGATGTTCTTCCTTAATGTGTAAAAAATGTTCCAGAACAATGTGAGGTGGTGGTGGTGGCGGGGTATATGGGAATTAATTATTATTAACTAAATTCCGTATTATGCATGATTGTTTTGTAAGCTCACTTTTCTAAAAATAGATTAAAAAAAAAAGCATTCTTGAAAAAGTAGATTTGACTAATCCATCTATTCAGTAACTACTTACTAAGTCCCTTCTATGTTATAGGTATAGAACACATGGTAATAAGAGTCATTTTTTCTGCCTTCATAGAATATACTTCCCAGAGGCAGACTTTAAATACCCATAAAAAATGTGTATTTGCAAATTGTGATTGGTGCTGTAAGAAAAACAGAATAAGACAGATCAACAGGGGCATATTAATACATTGAGATGCTACTGAATGGTTTGAAGTCTAGGAGTCTGACTACATTTGAAATATGCTTCTGCCTGCTGGGTAGAGAATTATCAAGACAATGTATGAAAGCAAGGAGTCATATTAGAAGATTACTTAAATAATTCAGGTAAAAGCACATTTGAACTTGGATGTTAGTAAATGATAGGGAAGACAACTGATTATAGCTATTGATCAGAAAGCTATTGATTTTTGGTGTTCTCTTTGCCTGCTCCTTTATAGAGCTTTCTCATTCATTCTAACAGGTTTTCAGCTGATTGTCTAGATTTTCTAGATAAACAATTTATCAGCTATAAAAAAAAAAAAACCTTTCTTTTCTTTTCTTTCCCAGTATTAATTTATACCTCTCATTTGTCTTGCTTTAATGCTTTGTCTAGTGTCCCTAGAACAATATTCAATCTTGGCAGTGACAGCAAATATTCTATTATTCCTAACAAAATAAACCTACAGCACTTTTTTAAAGCGGTAGCTAACAAAAACCGAAGGCAATTATCATGCCTGAGTGCGTCAACAGAAAGTCATTTTGTTCAGATCAGATTGAATAATATCTAATTGATATCTAATTAGAAAATACAGATGAAAAAAGTTCCCATTCATAATAGTAACTATAAAATATACAAGTCTTAGTAGAAATGCAAAAACTATATGAATAAAGCTCTAATATGTTGCTGTAGGACATTTAAAAAAACAAACCTGAATGAAATGAAGGGACATATTAAGTTCCAGGATTACAGAATAAATATTTTAAAGCCTTCAATTTCACCCAAACTTAAAATTCAATGCAATCATAACGAAAATCCACAGTAATTTTTTTTTTTAAAGGAAGTACTAGAGATTGAACCGGGACCTCATATATGCAAAGCAAGTGCTCAACCACTGAGCGAAACCCACTCCACTGAATAAATTTTAAAAATTTAGCATAAAAGGGGAATTCTAAAATTCATCTGGAAACGTGTCAAGAACAATCTGAATAGTAACAAGAACAGAAGACTTGCCTTACCAAATATCAAAATACAGTACAAAGCTATAGTGATTAATGTAATTGCAACGGGACAGAAGACAAATAGATCCATGGATGAGACTACAAATACCTTTATGATTTGTCCCAAATAAGGAAATTCAGGTCATAGTAAACATGGCATTTCAAAACAATGAAAAAAGAATAGACTATTCAAATAAATAATGTTGATGCAATGGCTTTGTATTAAATATAAAATAATTCAATTAGGTACTAATTTGCATCTTCACAAAATAAATGCTAACGGCATTAAAGTTAGAAATCTCAAAAATAAAACTATAAAAATACTGAAGGGGAAAAGATGTGGCTCACGTGGTTGAGTTCCCGCCTCCCACATGGGAGGTCCTGGGTTCAGTCCCTGGTGCCTCCTGGAAGGAAAAAATAAATAAAAAGCAAAACAAAAAGCCAACTCAGGGAAGCCAATGTGGCTCAGTGGTTGAGCACCTGCTTCCCACATACGAGGTCGCGGATTCAATCTCAGCCCCCGGTACCTTAAAAAATAAACAAACAAATAAAAAACTAAAAGAGAATTTTTTTGTGGAGCAGGTGTAGCTCAGTGGTTGAGCACCTGCTTATATGAGGTCCTGGGTACAATCTCTGGGACCTCCCCACTCCCCTCGCCCCCAAAAATGGGAATTTTATTTTAAAGTCTTGGAAATGCTGCATGCTTTTCTAGGCAAGACACAAAATCTAGGAAAAGTGTAATAAATTTATTCCATAAAAATTCTAATTTCTGCTTGACAAAAAAAAAACAAACCCCAAAAAACACTGTAAAGTCGAAAGACAACCAGAGGAAAATATTTGAGATATAAGACAACAAATTTTATAAGTCTCACAGACCAAGAAGAAAACCAAAATACAAAAACATGGGCAGAGGTATAAAAAGATACTTAATAACTCACAATTAAATAATAAAAACAGTAAGATAATATTTCTGGCTTAGATCAGGGGTTGGCAAACTATGGTCATGGGCCAAATTCAACCCATTGTCTATTTTTGTACAGCCAGCAAGCAAAGAATGGTTTTTACAGTTTTAAATGGTTAAAAAATTTTAAAGTCCAGCATCTAGTTAGTGTGTCCAGTATAGAACCAGGAATTCAAGGTCTGGACAGGTCTTCTAATTTCACAGTTAGAGTAACGAAAATTTCACTTTTTCCCCCCTATGTAATCCTAATCTTTGAAACACTCACTACAGATCATTTTTTAAAACAAGCTTCAGTACAATTTTTAATCAAGTAATATTAACAAAATACTTCTTCTATGTCCACATTTCATTGCATTCTAGACAGCTCTGGCAATGAAGATACCACAGAAAATATTAGAGTAAAACTTTATTTTCATTCATATTTCATTTAACATTATTTCAAGTTAGGTTTTGCTTGAAGAGGAGCATAATAACAGATATCCTAAATCTCATATGACATTGTTTTCATACTGTTCCGCTGAATGAGGCACCGGGTTTCAGGGCCCCCACACTGACATCTAACATTTCACCCCTTGAGATTTTACCTCTAGATACAGAAAAAAAAACTAACATCAATATATAAGAATCAAGTTGCATGAGGGTACATTAATTAGCTCTTGTGTTACATACTTGCCAATTCTATAGGGCTGTCATGATGATGAATCATTTTGTTTTCCTCCCACAAAGTTCAAGGTCAATTTTTGGTTTGGTTTTTAGTAAAATGTCAGAATATATAAAAATGCTGCACTTATTTCACTAAATACATTAAAAATAGTGGGAGTCTGGCAATTTTTAATTCTTCATTATGAGTCCAAGCTGAAATATGACTATTTTTGATGCGGTCCATTGAACATGCTAATTCCAAGTTTGGCGACCATCAGCAAACTGTTTCAAAAAAAACACATAAACAAAGTCAGGTGAAAGAACAGGTAGTCAGTCAGCTTTCTTTTTTAAGGGACTAGGATTCTGCAGGTTCCTCGTAACTGCATAATGAGGCAGAACATTTAGAGGTGTCATTTTCATCCCCGGAAGCACCAAGTGGGGAGGGAATGCCAGGGGCAGGCTTGCACTGCTGACAGGTGGACTGGCGTTGCTAATCAACTGCCAGTAATCTGAAGTGGTGAAGAAACAGAAGGCAAGAGAGATCAGAGGCTCCCACAGTTACAGGATGAGTTAATGGTAAAGTCAGGATGAGCTCTCCAGCCTCCCATTTTACTGCTCTTGGTTGTCATCTACACTGACACTTTTGTTTAAGTATAAAATACTATGCTTGACAGCATAACTAAGATCAAAGTCAGGTAAACAATGTTTTTCTGAAGTAGATTTTTATAATTCCCCTACCTTCCTAGTATATTATACTTAAGGACCAAATTTTTAAAAACAATTTGATTTGGGTTTCATAACCAAAGTTAACTGGAAAGTAGGATTCCATCAAAATTTCTTTTTAAAACTTTCATTGGAAAGGATACCCATAAAATTAAGAAATATGGAACCCGGTCTGAAAGTCACATAAAGGGCTGATGCCATGACTGTGACTGAAGCTCCTGCAACTACAGGCAGGAGCCAGGATGGACCACAGTGTAAATCAGAGAAAACCATTTCCACATGAATTAACGTACGTATTTAATTTTGACATTAAGTCAACTACTGTTTTTGTAGCCTTTCCTATTTGAGTATAAATTAAATAATTTCAGTTGATATCCAGCATCAGATATACTGAAACAAGTTAAGTTTTTTAATGCATAGCAATAAACTAAACTGCATATAGGAAAAGAACAAACAAACAACAAAAAAACAGTGTTAAATATAAAAGTACCTGACACCTGCAATTAAGCCTGCAGGCATAAATTTTCCAGAGTGGTAGAATCTCATTCCCATAATGCCAGCCAAAGTTCCAGATGTAACTTATGGAAAACATAAAGAAAAATTGTTAAAAAGCATTGCATCTTATATGGGGAGAAACAAGAGAAGTAACCAAAGCACCGCCATCTTTCAAGGCTCAGGGCCAAGCCCACACCTTCTTCCTTCTAAGGTGAGGGGAGTTTCAGGGCAGCCCCCATCCTTGGGGCTAAGTACAACAATGTAAAGCCCTTCACAGCCAGGCCCGGTCTGCCTTTCCAGCCTCATCTCCCACCACTGTTCTACTGTAAGATGCACACTGCAGCTACAGAAAATTTCCTACAGCTTTCTTCTAAACGGCCACTATTTTTTCATGCCTTGCAGATGCTATTTCCTCTACCCACTCAATATCTATTAAAATTCCCACTATACACCAAGCACCACACTGGGTGCAGGAGAATACGATGGTTATCAAAAACATACTCTGCCCTCATATTGCTTCAAAGTCTGAAGGAACAGACTTTAAAGGATCACATGAATGAAAAATGGGCTACTGGTATAATTAGTGCTATGAAAGTAAGTTAATAGGGGGCTCCAAGCCATTCAGGGAGTTCATGACAGGATTTGCTGAGGAAATGATTGAGCTGAGGTCTGCTGAAGGGGGAGCACATTTCCAGCAGCAATAGTATATGCAGAGACGCTGGTGCAAGGGAGCATGGTACATTCTAAGAACTGAAAGGTAGGTGGAGCATGAGAGCAAGAAAAGGCTAGAGGGGAAAGGGGCCAGACCACACAGGACCCTGAAGGCCACACTGAGGAGTATGACATTCACACGAAGAGCAATGAGAAGTCATTACAGGAGACTTAGCAGAGGGATATGCGACCAGAGTTGCAATTTGTAAATGTGAGTCTAGCTACATCCTGCAGTAGGGAGAACACATTGCAGGGAAACCAGAGCACATATGGTTACCAACTAAGAAACTGCCTCAGGAACACAGGCAAGAGGGAACAACAACTGGGACTAGGATGGTGGCAGCGAAGATGAAGAGATGGGGACAATTTAAGATATGTGCCGATATCTAGAGCAGCATTATTCATGATTGCCAAAAGCTAGGAACCACCCAGCTGTCCATTAATCGATGACTGGATGAACAAACTGTGGTGTATGCACATGATGGAATATGATGCAGCAGTAAGAAGAAATGAAGTCGTGAAGCATATGACAACATGGATGAACCTGGAGGACATTATGTTGAGCAAAGCAGGCCAGACACAAAAGGACAAATACTGTATGATTGTGTTACTAGGAACCAAACATATTGTATAACATATTGTATGATTAAAAAAAAAAAAGTATATGTATCCAGTACATTTAACTAAGAAACGTATGTTTCAAAAAAATAAAAAATAGAATAAAATTTTTAAAAAAGATGTGCTGGAGGCAGTACAGGTAGAATTTGCTGGTGCAGTAGACACCAAGGCTGGGGGAAGATAACAATCAAGACATAAGTGGATGGAGAACGTCAAAGAACAGAGGGGTGTGAAATCATGATGTCAATTTGGGGCATAAGGTTCTGGGAGTTTCAAAAACACCTCAAAGATTTCAAGTGAGCAACTACATATATGTGTAAAGCTTGGAGGAGAGATAATTTGTGAGTTATTTGTATATGAGTGGTATTTAAAGCTATGGGCTTCAACGACATTGTCAAAGGGTTGGAAAATATAAAGACGATAAAAAGGCCAAGCCTTAAGAACCTCAATATTTAAAAGTCAGAAAGGAAGATGGGGCCACATTAGAGAATGAGAAGATAAAAAGGAAAACCAGGACAGTGCTGGGACTGTGCTGAGTTTAGCTAGCAGGACAAGAGAAATGCGGACTGAAAATGTACGCTGGGTTTTCAGAAATACAGGTCAATGGCAGCCTCAGTAATAGCCATTTCCACAAACAAAAGGGGGCAGAGAGTGAGTGAAGAATGTGTGGGAGTGAGGAAATGAAGACAGGACTTGTTTTAATGAAGTTTGTGGAGAGAAAGAAAAGGTCAGGGAAGTAAGCGGAGGTCCTTTGTTTTTTCTTCCTTTTAATGGGTGAGAAATGAGGACATCTGATGATCAATGAGAGGGGGTGATGTAAAAGGGGAAACATAAGACATGGGATAATTGGTAGTTTATCTCCCCCTCCTGGAAGGTGGGAGAGATGAGCATCAAAGCACAGGTGGAGGGACTGCTTTGGAGAAGAGAGGAACAGGGTAAGGGAAGGTTTGGAGATGGATGGCAGGAAGACTGGGCCCATCTGATGACTTTTATTTTTTGTCTTAAGTAGGAGGTAAGTCTTTTGACCAAAATGAGGAAAACACAAAACAAACAAGCAAAAACAACCCAGAGGTTTGAATGTCATTCTGGGGCATAAGAAAGGGAACTGTTAGGCAAAGCTGAGGGCTGGACACTTCCGTCTCCTCAGCACACTCCAAATCAGCCACTGCTGACCTCCCTTCCCCACCCAATGCTGACTTCTACAGAACAGTGTGTTAACATGTCTGCTCTCACTACCATGTATTTAAGGCCAGAACTGCATTTTTTTTTTCATACTGTGGGTTTGTGTGAACACCTAGGTACCCACACTCCAAGCAGTGTCTGACACAGGATGGAACTCAATAAAAATATGCTGAAAGCCAACTCTGATAGGAAGTAACCTTCCCTTTCCCTGAATTCTGTGTCTATGCTGCTCCCAGGGCACTGTCCGCAGTACCACAGTTGCTTTTTATGTCATCTTACTTCCCCTTAAGTTGAAAGCTCCTTGAAAGCAAGACCTATGTCTTATGCATTTAACTTATTGTTAGAGTTAATAAATGATTTTCAAATTGGGAAATAGTAATACTGATACAAATCTAACCCAGACATGAGATATTTTAGGAATGTTCAGACAATTTTCAGTGGGAAACCACAATGGTTAACAAATACTTGCTTTGCACAAGTTTAAAACTAATTTCACTGAGTAAATCTAAATCTGTATATAGAAGATAAACAAAATACAAAACACAAATTCCCCTTATTTTAAAACTTCCCCTAGGACTCTCCAGAAATAGTGAGGCTATTTTCAATGTATAATCTGCCACATCCCACCAAACCAGGGCCTCCTGGTAAAGGATATTCTGGATACATAATGGCAGCAGGGAGACACTGAAGCAGACATACCTAGGAAAACCCAAACGTTCCTTGGGTCCTGAGATAGCTGATAAGCACCCAGGCCTGCTAAACCCCCGAAGAAGAGTCCAGCAGCCAGGGATGGGACACTACCTAGAAGAAAGCAAACACACATGTGACTTGTAATTAACAGAAGCCACCAAACTCCACTTCTCTACAATAGAAAATAGCAAATGGAGCATCTCTCAACACAGTTCCCAAGCAAGCAAATGTTTTGGGGAGTTTGCTATTTTACCAGAAAAGTCAGAGGAATATCACCCATTACTCTCTCCTCTAATAGCCAAGACACTTTGATCTACAGAAAAATGGAGAGCTCCTAACCAGGCCCGATTAATCAATCAAGGGCTGGAACTGTGCATGGGCAGAACCTCCGGTTAATCATGAAAGGAGGCAAAAAGGGTTAGTCAGTTAAAAATTAAAAAAGAAAAAATAGTTGGAGAATTCCAAGATGTGTGTTAGCAAGGATGCAGGCAAGAAAAGGGGGTAGAAACAGGCACCTTCACTGCACACTCACACCAATGAGATTTTAAAAAATGAGTATGTGAAGGCTTGAGGCATCCTTTGGATGGCAGAGCCCAGAGATGGCACTCTGTGGTCCAGAATGATGTGTGGCAGTGAGTGATAATAAAAACCTACCACCACCTCTGCCCAGCTGCTTCAGATAAAGAGGCAAAGATAAATAATTTGACTAGAAGCAAGCCTGGCTTAGCTCAGGCAGATAACCAAAAGGCAAATACAGGAGTTGCTACAGGACTGACAACAAACCTGCACTCAAGCTAGAAAACCTCAAGTAAACTTGACTCAAACAAGACAGCTCCTCAGAGAACCTGAAGACTCACTTTTCACCGGGAACATGAAGATTTTAAGAGGCTAAGTAACTGCAGCCTTACCTGCTTTTACATAACCAATGATCCCACCAGAAGCAACCAGTGCTGCATAGCCAAAGCCAAACCAATGTAAAGGCACTCTGAAAACACAAAAGAAACCAGGGTCTACTATGTTCTAAAACCAAATCATATAAATCTTATTATGGGACTAAAAGGCCATCATTCCAGAACAATCCTCTCACTGTACAATGAGGAAAACAAAGCCCAGAGGGTTTAGATGACTTGCCTAAAGTCAAACAACTAGTTGGTGGTAGAGCCGGGACTCAACTGCAAGTCTCTGGACTACAAGTTCAGCATTCCTCCCACACCCCAAACGGCCCGCAGAGGCCTACTCTTAGGATATTTTTCAGATAAGAAAAGGAACTTTAGTTTTGAAAAACCCCTAGCCATTCCATTCCCATCTGCACTTACCCTGAGCTGGGTTCCTTCTGCATTGTTCCTTTTTCACTCTGTCCAGCAGGGAGACTACACCAGGTCTGCAGTGGCTAGAGAGGGGTGGCATCAGAGACGGTTAAAAGCACAGCTCTCTAGCAGTCATGAGGAAGTGCGTCAGAGTTCCACTGCGTAGTAGCTAAGGGGCCCTGGACAAGTTATGGAACCCAACATTCCTTCATCATCCCATGAGGAGAACAATGGTACCAATTTCCTGGGGATGTCGTAGGCATTCAGTCAGGTAATAAGCAAAAATGCTGAAGACACCAGTCATTTTTGTAACAGTATACACCCACGAGAAACCAAACGAGTCAACCTTCAGCTCTGCAAGGAAAGAGGCTAACCTTTCAACAGCTAGCCCAAGTTGTTATTAAACCAGAAAGCAAATCCCCCCATCTGTGGCTGCTTTTCATCCCTGCCCCAAGAATGAAGTTTTTTCAATACTCAACGTTTGTGAAAACCTTTTAGACGGTGGTTTATTTTTTGCATCCAGTTCATAGTTCTTGTTAGATTGGGGGGACAGAGAAAATACATAAAACATACAAAAATCCCAGACATAATTGCATAGGCCGCTACGCCCTTGGCGAAGTAACTCCTATTTGCTTGAAAAAATGCAGTTTGTATCCAGTGACCTAATAAGGCAAAGCAACACACGAACTTTGCCCCTTTTTTGTTTTGTTTAAAATGATTACTTTTCCACACAAGAGGGAAGGATTGGGCTCGTGCCCGGAGTCACTAATTCGAAGTGTCAACGAGTCATCGCGTTTTTCAAGAGATAGTGCAAGAAATCTCCAAGAAACCAATCCTTACAGCGCAACACGGGTAAGCATTTGCCAAAGAGGCTCAGGATTCCGCAGGGTTCGCAACCGATTTTAAGGAAAACAAAACGCGCAGCTAGGAAAGCACCTCGGACAGGCTAACCCACACCTGGATCACGGGACAAACGCAAGCAGCAGCAGAGCCTCTTAAGTAATCCTCAGGTACCTGCACCACTCTCCCGAAGGTCAGCGCTGGACCACCGGGAAGCCGAGGTCTTGGGGCGAAGAGTCACAGACCCGCCGGAAAGGTCGCCGCAGAGCTGCGTACCGGGGCGTGGCGGGACGCCTTGCGCGCCCTCGGCAAGGGGGTGTGGCCTGGCGGCCCGAAGCGCACCCGGCGCACGGGGGCGTGGTCTGGCGTGGGGGCGTGGCCGAGCGTGGGGGCGAGGCCTGACGGCCCGAAGCGCGCCCTGCGTACGGAGGCGTGGCGTGGCGTGGGGGCGTGGCGCGACGGCAGGCGCGCTCTTCCTTTTGGGAGTTTGAGTAGGAGTCGTGCACTCGGCTGACAGGCGCCGTGCGCGTCTCAATTCTCGCGGTGGCTCAGAGCCGAAAACCGGGAACCGGTGTACGAGGGGCCACAGGACCGGCCCCGGCGGAGGAGGCGGTCCCCGGTGCGGGAGGGAGGCGCGTGGGGCTGTGTTCCGTCTTTCCCTTCGATAGCGGATCGCTGGGAACGCAAGGGAGCGCCCTCGTGCTGTTAGGATTAGTCCCGAGACCGGGCGCTGAGCAGATGCGCCTTACCCGGGAGGAGCACCACTCCAGCCCGAACACGTTGTTTGCTTTACGGAAGGGGACTGCTTTCAGCCTGCAGAGAGTTTGGTGGCCTCGGGCGGGTAAACGTGGCTCATTTAGGTGTTCTTGTTGGTTTTAGGGAGTGGGTTACTTGAGAAGCATCTTGAAGAACAGGGATGAGTTAAACAATTACCAAGGCCTCCGTGCATGCCCCCCGTGTCCACCACATGACGTCCCCGCTCCCCCTCCACATCTGCTTCTCTTCCCTGCCTTTCCTAAGCTACAGTTCACTTATTTGCGCCACACCAAAGTTTGGGTGTCATCCTTGACTTGTCCTCCTTCACGCGCTACATCTACAAGTACCAACATGGCTAAGTCTCACAAATACAATCGAGTGTAAAAAGCAAATGGTAAAGCGTACAGACCGTTTAAAAGAAAAACCTCACTTGCAGCAGCACTTATCTTCAAGAAAACCATAGCAGGCATGCAGACTCCCACCTGAACGGTGGACAAGGGTACTTGTCTTAACCAAGTGGGAATGGATTTGGAGACTAATCCAATTTAGGCCGGTGCGTGCTTCAAACCTTAGTTATTATATTTACATTACACTTGCCCTTTCCCCTTAGACTTAAAGAAATTGAACCTCGGAGGTTAAGTAAATTGCTTATAAAATTTGACGTTGGCAGAACTGTTACTTAAAATAAAGTCTGCCTGACTTCTATACCTACACTTTTTTTTTTTTTTTTAACACCAGGAAGGTCTATGGGACCCCATGTTGCCTCTTGGGGTGTAATCCCTCAAACAAAACACACAGCCCTTCTGTGTGTGCAGTCCATCAAAATATATCATAAAACAAAGGATTTGGTGTCTTCCCTATTTCAATTAGTCTCAGAATAAATTAGATAATGATTTGTGTTTGGTAATGTTTCAAACTGGTATGAACATCTTTTAGGAAGCAATACGGCTCTTAACTAGGAACCCTCTGCATTACTGGATCCCTGAACCACAAATGTGTCAGTGGAGTGTGACAAGTTTGTGTAAGGGACTTTTTTAGTCTCTTATTACTGGGCCTATTTCAGAAAGAGGCCTTGAGCTAGGACTGTGTCTACTGGGTACACACCTACATACATACCCAGTGCAGTGGAAACCATCTGCCACAACAGAAGAGATTGTGAAAAAGGAGTAGCACTTGTGTTTAAGCATTGTTTTATCACTTTTCTGTTTTATGTGTTGACTTTGCAAATTAACAGACTTCCAAATAAAAAATATCAAAATCCCAAAGTTGCAGTGTGTGGATTCAATTAATGTCTATCAAGTAGCCATAACAATACCAATTCCTAGGTCTTATGGCATACTTTATAACATTTTTTTTTATCAAATCAATTTAATCGATACATAATAATTTTCTTTTAAGGGCAACATCATCCATTCAATAAACATTTCTCCAGGAAATTAACATGAAATTACAAAAAACATCACCTCAGTATTTTCTCAGCCCATCCCATTTGCCTCATGCTTCCAGAACATCGTATGTTGGAAATAATTTTAGCAAGAACAGTTTATTATGTTCAAGACACTAGGTGTCTGCCTCATATTTTCATATGTTCATATATATATACTGCTTTACATATTTTAACCCATTTAATCATCATTAACTATTATGAAGGGTTATAATTATTAATATAACTCCTGCTTTTACAGATGGAGGAAACTGAAGCAGACAGAAGTTATCTAACTGGTACAAAGTCACACACAGTTGCTCCAGCTCCTATCGTCTGTCCTCATTGCAGCAACCAGAGCACTGCCTGTTAGAAGTCTGATTGTCTGCCTCTGCTGGTGGCCTTCTGGAGGCCCGCGATAGCCTAAAAGCCCTTCCAGGACCCGCCCCTCTGCCTCCCTGACCTCATCTCCTTCGCCTCGCTCCCCTTGCTCACACTTCTCCAGCCTCCTGTTCTCATGGCCAGCATTTGCACATGCCGCTTCATCTGCCTGGAGCACAAACACCAGAAATTCGCCCAGCTCATCTCCTCTTAGCCTTCATTCAAGTGTCACATTTCTCATTGCCACTTCCCTGATCATTTTATTTAAAACTGCAATTCAAAGGAAAAGAAACAAAAAAATTGCAACTCACTTGCATCCCCCTCCGTGGCTCTATTTAACTTCCTGGCACTTATCCCCTAATGTGTTATAACCTACTTATTAATTGGATAGCCTACTTCCCACTCTAGCTTGTAAATTCCACGAGAGTGGGGCTTTGTGGCCAGCTCTTAGACCAGTGCCTGGTGCATAATAAACAGTAACTCAAGTTGTGCACTGGATGGAAGACTAACTGGGAGTGACAATTGAGAGAAGTGGTTTGCTGAGAGAAGGAAGAGAACATTATATAGAGTCAGAGACCAGAGGGAGAGGTTACCCTGGCTGTGCCTGATCCCTCTGAGGTCTAGTTCCCTTCCTGGATCTAGGCTCTGCCTGACACACCTGTGGCCTTGTAACGAAATCACCCCAGTGCCTGCTGTTGGAGTTTAGGATACCCACAATTGCCTTTTTTTTTTTGAGGAACCAGGAGCCAGGGGCTGAAGCCAGGACCTTGAATGTGGGAAGCCCGAGCTCAATCACTGAGCCACATCAGCAACCCCCGGTTGGTTTTTTCCTTTGTTTTGCTGATTTGGTTTTTTTTAGGTAAGCACCAGGAACCCAACCAGGACCTCCCAAGTGGGAGGCAGAGATGCTTGAGTCACATCCACTCCCCTTACAGTTGCTTTTTGATTCTTGCAACTGAAAACCCTTCTTATTCTGAGATATCACTGTGTTCCCTCCGCCAGGAATAACTTTTATATCCTTGTCCAAAAACTCAATCTCATTTTTTTACTAAAGTCATCAGTCAAACAGTCCCTGACTGGCCCAGGCAATTGCATGGAATATATTAATTTATTTACATCTTTGTCCTTTGGGCAGGGATCATGTTTTCCCTTTCAGCTCCACAAATCTAGGCTAGTGCCTGGCACACGTGTGTACTCAGTATATCACTGTGGAATAAACAAACAGAGGGAGGTGGTATAGGTGGCACATGGGGCTTTCTAAATACTGGGAAGAAGTGAATTTAGGGTGAAAATATGGACACATAAATATCAAAGTAGATACTTCAAAACATAGTCGGGTGAGGGTATATGCAGACTACATATCCCTAGGGTGAAAAAGAGAGCAAAATCAACCAGATTCCCTAAAATTAATTATATATTTCGATATGAAATGCTGCCATGTGTAAAATGCATGTGTAAAATGCTAGGCTACCAGGCAAGCTCCCCCAAAGGTCACTGCTCAGAAAGGCTCACAGACCTAATTAAAATGCCCAAATCATATGGTTTATTAAATCAGTTAAAAACAGGGAGAAGCAAGGAGAAAGAGATGGGATAAGTGAAGCTCTTAGGATAGGGTGTGAGCTGAGCAGAAGAATCACACGACCTAAATCCTGGGTCACGTGATGTTCACACTCTCTTTCTCTGTCACTCTCCATCACTCTTTCTGCAGAATCAACCTTCCAGCTGACGGTATGGTAGCGAAGACCCCAGGTTTGAGCAAGGAAGGTGCACTGAGCCGAGGACACACACTTGCTCTAATAGAGAGATGCAGGCACAAGGAAGTCTGGTCAGTGGCTCTGCCTGGTTTACCTCTTGGCGTGCAGAACAGCTGTGGATTTGTTCAGGTAGAGGACACATGAGGACAGTGAGTGTACTACTTAAGGCCGCATGCCTACTGACTGCTAATGTATATTTTGTGTATTCTAAGTGTTCAGTGCCTCATATCAAATATTTAGTTCCCAGATGCATCATGAATATTTAGTCCCCAGGAATACTAGTGTGTCTTGGACTTTCTATTCTTTACTATGTTTAACATATGCTCGATTTACTATTTATCTTTACTTAACCCACCGTATGAGTTCTGCCTTTGTTTACAACTCTTTGCTTATCTATGTTTAACATATCTTTTTTTTGTGTGTGTGTGTTCTTCTTTTTGTCCGCTTCTGTTGTTGTCAGTGGCACGGGAATCTGTGTCTCTTTTTGTTGTGTCATCTTGCTGCATCAGCTCTCTGTGTGTGCGGCACCACTCCTGGGCAGGCTGCACTTTCTTTCGCACTGGGTGGCTCTCCTTACGGGGCACACTCCTTGTGTGGGGGACACCCCTGTGTGGCAGGGCACTCCTTGCGCGCATCAGCACTGCGCATAGGCCAGCTCCACACGGGTCAAGGAGGCCCGGGGTTTGAACCACGGACCTCCCATATGGTAGGCGGACGCCCTAACCACTGGGCCAAGTCCACTTCCCTGTTTAACATATCTTAAAGGTTTCACTGATGTTTACATTCATTTCCTTTAAAAGAATCGAGCATTCTCAAAAGCACATGTGCTTTCCAACTGTATTTTTCTTAATGCCACATTAAAAGGAAAACTGCCTTTTTCAAAATTTAAGTTTCATGATGCAATCTGGGTCCCTTAGACCATCAAACATTCTTATTCAGGAGGAAAATAGTTTCTGTTAAAGGCATTAAGGCAGAAGAGAGAAACAAATGCATTCAGTGACTAGATTTTGCATATGGTGGTGGCTTGAGGTAGGTGACAAGCTGTCATTCTTCAGTGTGAATCCTGGAGTTCAGTCTAGTTCCTGGCCTCAGGCTGCTACTGTAAAAGGAGGAGCAGGTGGTTTCTTCAGACCAGGGGTTCTTAACCAGGGATCCATGGAAAGATTTCAGGGGTCCGTGAGCTTGAATTAAAAAAATTTCAATTTATCTTTATTTTCTCTGACTTGTGACTGAAATCTAGTATTTCCTTCACTTATAAATGTATGCAATAAATAGATTACAGTAGTATCCGTTTCACCTGACTGGCAAAGGGGTCCATGGAACAAATAGGGTTAAGATCCCCTGCTTTAGACTAACAAATGCAACAAACACCTAGAAGGAGCAGGAAGGGAAGGCATGCAATGACCTGTTTTAGTAAAGAAATAGGAAGAACCAAAGCATTTTATAGAAGAGGTGCATTTAAAATTTGTAACGGGAATCTTGATGACTTCAAGAAAACTTCATTTGAACTCCTTTAGACCATCTCCAGAAATACTATTTCGAGTATCTGGGAAGCAGATGTGGCTCAAGTGATTGGGCTCCCGTCTACCATATGGGAGGTCTTAGGTTCGGTTCCTGGGAACTCCTGGTGAAAGTGAGCTGGCCTGTGTGGAGAGCTGACACAACAAGATGACACAACACAGGAGACACACAGGAGCGACAATGGGAGACAGAGAACCAGGGAGCTGAAGTGGCTCAAGGAACTGAGTGCCTCTCCCACACTGAAGGTCCCAGGATCGGTTCCTGGTGCCTCCTAAAGAGAAAACAAGCAGAGAAGACAAGCAGACACAGAGAGCGCACAGCAAAAGGACACAGAGAGCAGACGGTGAGTGCAAAAACACAATGGGGGAGGGGGGGAGGATAAATAAATCTTAAAAAAAAATAATGTAGATGAAGGTATTTTCAAGATCTTAGAATTTTTATTGATTGCTTTTGCCTATGGAGTTCCAGATTTTTTCCCTTGGTAAAAATCCCAGAAGCTTTGAACAATAAATACTTGTCCATTACATTCAGACCTAGCCTAAAACATGGTATACTAAAAGGGAATAACCCAGACTTTCTTTAAAGCTGTGCAAAAATACGTAAAATGTATACTTTAAAAATTGTTTATGTATAAAATTTATAAAATGTTTAGAAAAATTTTGTTTAAATTGGGAAGAAAACAAGAGGGGTTTTGCCATTTCCAAATAGTGCTTTATATTTGACACTCCAGCATGAACTGCATTTGAATGTAATAAGAAAGACAAAATTAACATGTAAACTTTAAAAAAATTAAGGCAGTTTTTTTAAATGTAATTTTTGTTTTTTTAATTACTTTTTAATTGTCTTTTTTTTTTAAGATACATCAATCACAAAAAATATAAAAGAGGTTCCTATATACCCCACACCCCACTCCACCCCCACTCCTCCCACATCAACAACCTCTTTCATCAGTGTGGCATATTCACAGCATTCGGTGAATACATTTTGGAGCCCTGCTGCACCGCATGGATTATAGTTTACATTGTAATTTACACTCTCCTCCAGTCTATTTAGTGGGTTATGCCAGGATATATAATGAATTTCTCTGATTTTACAACCTGAGTATTCATCTGCATCAAAAGAAACTTAAAAATGCACCTGTTATAGATAATTTGGAAAATACAAAAAAGTAGACTATCATTCTTATAGTCTTATCAATTAAACAATCACTTAACAATTAATTGTATTTCTTTTCTTCATTTTTAAAAAAATTTGAGGTACTGGGGGCCAGGTATTTGAACCTAGGACCTCATATGTGGAAAGCCAATGCTCAACCGCTGAGGCATATCAGCTTCCCTGAGTTGGCTTTTTCACTTGTTTTACTTGTCATTTGCTTTTCTTTTGACAGGAGGCACTGAGCACCAAACCTGGGACCTCCCATGTTGGAGGCGGGCATTCAATGCCTTGAGCGACATCGACTCCCTGTATTTCTTTTTAATTTTATTTTTTCTAGTTATCACTTAACATTTGATCTGATATGTTTTAAGTATTTCTAGCACTACTAAACTGAAAATAGTTTCCAAATTAATGTATCAATACTCCAATTTCCCTATTACACTTATGAAGAAGTGCTTGAAAAATGTATCTGGGAATTTAGTTTAGTACAGATTGACTAACTAGGCTGTGGAATAAAAATGTAAACAACTCAAAAAAAATTATTAAGGCTTCCATATTCCTAAGTGTACCTCTACAGAGGTAACATGTACTCTCTGGCTTGAAGTTAAGAAAAGATAAGGATTGGGAAATGGCAGGGTTCCTGAGAGCTTAGAGGCTAGCTCTCAGATATGAAGGTGGGGGACTGCATCATGTCCCCCACAAAAGGCATGCGCAGGTCCCAAGCCCTAGTCCTGTGGGTGTGAATCTTTTTGTCAATAGGGCCTTTGGAGATGTTGTTAGTTAAGGCGTGAGTAAACTGAAGGAGGGTGGGACTTCGTCCAATGTGGCTGAAGTCTTTATGTGCAAAGGAAATGGGACACAGAAAGAGAAGCCTTGGGGAGCAGCCAGAGCCTGGTCAACGGAACCTGGAGGAGAAAGGAGAAGACACAGCCGTTTGCATTACCATGTGACGAAAAAACCACGGAATCCCAAAGATTGCCAGCCAGAAGATTCTTACTCCAGCGAGAAGCCAGCCTTCTGGCCTCTGAAACTGTAAGCCGATAAATTCCTGCTGTTAAACCAACCCATTGTATGGTATTTGTTTTAGCAGTTAGGAAACTAAGACAGAAGAAAAACAATGTTTTTACAATTTTCAAAGCACCAGGTATTACTACTCTAAAATCATGTTATCAATGGTAAATAACAGCAGTAACTATATCATGCACTTAGAAATTTCTCTGACGGCTAACCTGTTACAGTCCCCTACAATCAAATACCAGTATGTCTTCTAAAATATAAACACTAAAGTCACTTTTTAAAAAATGAAAGTCAAAATGTTATTAGACCATTAATACACAGAACCCCTAGTCAGAAATCTGTATTATATGTACACATACTTTATCTGAAACCTTTTTTAAAGTTTGAAATGAGATGGAAAAAAACAAGGGACAAACGTGGACTAGTGAAAACAGCACTGAGCGTGAAATAGGAGGCCTGGCTTAGCTTTGCTTCGGTTGCATTTGACTTGGGATAACCTTGACTCTGCTTTCTCATGTGCAAAAAGTACAGACTGAATGAACACTAAAGCCCCTTCCAGCTCTGGCAGTCAGTGGTTCTGTGATTCCACGCACATTGACTTATTCTTTAAAGCTACCAGATTTGCTGAGGTCTCTCAGAAACAAAAAACAAAAAAACAAAACTAACAAAAAACCATATCAATGCCACGTGAGGAATAGGTAGGATGTAAACAAGTATGAAAAAGGGCAATTTCTCTCCTGTTAACATCTCCTCCCTTCCTTCCTTCCTCCCCCCACTCCCATCTTCCTGGGCTCAGAAGCTACGCCAGTTCACTAGGAAGGCGGAGAGGAGCTATTCCTTAGGCTTTCACACCCTCCACTCTGAGCCTTCAACTCCTACTTCAGGCCTGCCCCCCACCTTTTTCTTGCCAGCACCTCATTTATAGTTAGACCACCCTTCTTTGCCATCATACACATGATGGTGGCTGAGAGCACAAGATTTTGCAAAACTGAAGTAAAGTATCCCCTAAATAAACTGGAATCAGATGGAAGGTACTGCCAATTTCTATGTACCAGGAAAGAGGCCAAGGCACCAAGCAGCCATTAAACCACACAAGAGTTACCATCTTAAAATACTACAAAAAATTTGGCACCATGAGATTCCAATTCCATTATAGTTTAACTTACCTAACTATCCACAGGTTATATATAAACTCTCTCAAAGTTAGATTCCCCTTGTATAACAATACCATGATGGTTTGCATTTTGTGAATCCCAGGAAAGATTATGTTCTTGAACTAATCCATTCCGTGGGTGTGGGGTCCTTTGATTGAATTAAATACAGTTAAGGGACTTTTAATTAGCTAGCTTTAGGACTGTTGATTGGACTAGGTCAGTGAGGTGTGACCCAAGGTGTATCTCCATCCTCTTGCTTGGTCTTATATAAATTTAGAACAGAGAGAAAGAAGAAACACAGAGAAAAGGAGTTCTCCATTTTGATCCTGCCATGTGAAATAGAGGACTCCAGGTTCCCCTACAGCTGCAGAAAGACAGAGAAGCTGGGAGAGGCTCAAGGAGATGAGGCCCAGGGAGAGATGCCTGATTGCCCACAGCCAAGCTCCAGGAGAAAGGAGAGAGACCAGCAGACCCAAGGATGCCAAGAAAGCATCTCAAATGGTGCCTTGATTTGGACATTTTTGCAGTCTCTGAACTGTATGTTTTTACCCCAAATAAATTCTCTTTACAAAAAGTATTTCTGGTATTGTACTGACAGCCTTTGCAAACTAAGACAAATACCCAACTCTATCATAAATTTTATCTTCTTTTGATTTCTGCCTGTACCACCATCTGCCTTTGAAGTCCCCTACTGTTTGGTATCTCAGACATTAAACTGACATCTATTGGATTATTATTTTGTCCAAATGACAACATATAGCATTTATTGATCATTGATGATGAGCAAAGCAGTGTTTGAAGGGTTTTGACACATAGACATATTTAATCCTCATGACAATCCAATAATATGGGAAGAGGTTCTCTCATCCTCATATATGTGGGGAAACTGAGGCACACACATAGGTAGAAGCCACAAGAGTTGAACCTAGGCTGTCTCGTTCTGGCGACCCCGCCTTTAATCACTAGGCTACTTGTTCCGTAACCATGTCCAGTATCAGAGACTAGGCATGAAGATAGAAATTCAAAAGTCAGCAATTCCCCAATTCTCAAAGGAAGGGTTTGCCAAAAAAAAGAAAAAAGTAAACTAATAAAACCCTGCAAAACTATGAATTTCCTAATTTCAAACCTATTTTCTTTAAACTGTTAATTTTTTGTTTTTGTTTTTGAGGTACCAGGGCTGGGGACTGAACCCAGAACCTCATAAGTGGGAAGCCAGCACTCAACCACTGAGCCACACTAGCTCCCCATAAACTGTTAAGTTTCTAAAGTCAAAGATTGGTAAAATAATTAAACAGAGTTACAAAGCATAAATTGAGGGAAGAGGATGTGGCTCAAGTGATAAGGCCTCTGCCTACCATATGGGAGGCCTGGGCCCTCCTGGTGAAAAGGAAGAAGAGAAAGCATGCCTGTGCACTGAGCCAGTGCCCACGCAGCAAGCTGAGTGCCTGCGTGGTAAGCCAGTGCCTGCATGGTGAGCCAAGTGCCCACGCGAGTATCCGTGTGGTAAGCCAGTGCCCGCACCAGTGAGTCACGCAGCAAGACGATGACGCAACAACAACAAAAAAAGAGAGACAAAGGGAGACTCAAGGTGAAGCACAGCAGAGAGTAGGAACTGAGGTGGCACAACTGACCTCTCTCCACATCAGACTTCCCCAGGATCAACCTGGTGAATCCCAGAGGAGAAAGATGAGAAGACAAAAAGAGAAATAGAAACAGAAGATCACACAGCAAATGGACACAGACAGCAAAAACACCAGGGCAGGGGAGGGGGAGGGGGAAGGGGAGGGGAAGGAAAAGAAAGCTTAAGTTGACTTTACGATATAAAATCAAGACACAAGTTAACATAAGCTATCTAACTAGGATATGAAACTATCTACATATTATGGGAACAGATATTTCAACAGCAAGGATTCATGTATCAATTTCAACCTAAGGGGAGCTCTCTGCTATACTGACTTTGACATTTCTCTAGGCAAGCCCTGATCAAATATCAACTTGTGAAGTTGAATGACCTTGCAAAGCTGTAACAAGGTACCCCAACACCCCCACCAGATGGCGTCAGAAATAGTCGAGTAGGAAGCCAAACTTGGCCCAGGCAAGAGCGAGTAAAGCATTCAAACCACCAGTGAGGACCAGACCTGGCACATACCAGACAAAGACTTTTAAAAAATGGTCCTAAATATACTCAAAGAACTAAAGGAAAATATGGACAAAGAACAAAAGAAAATCAGGAAAACAATGAGACTATTAATAGAAAGATGGAAATTATGAAAAGAAACCAAGCAGAGCAGAAGACCACAGTAACAGAAATTAAAAATTCCCCAGAGAGTTTCAACAGCAGACTGGAGCTGGCAAAAAAAGTAATTCATGAACTTGAAGATAAGATGATTGAATTCATCCACTTTGAGGATCAGAAAGAGAAAGAAGAAAAGTGAGAAATCCTGAGGAAGCTGTGGGACACCATCAAGCATACCAATATATGTATTGTGGGAATCCCAAGAGAAGAGAAAAAGAGGCAGAGAGTATATTCAAAAAAAGAGCAGCTGAAAACTTTCTAAATTGAATGAAATACATGATGATACATATCCAAGATGCACAACAAACTCCAAACAGGATAAACTCAAATAGTCTGACACCATGCCATGTTATAATCAAACCATCAAATGCCAAAGATAGAAAATTCTAAAGCCAAAAATATTTGGCAGTGATTTCTTAGATATGACAGCATAAGCAGAACAAAAGAAAAAATAAAGTGGATTTCACTAAAATTAAAATCTTTTGTGCATAGGACATTAACAAGAAAGTGAGAAGACAACTGATAGAATGGGAGAAAATAATTGCTAACCATATAGCTGATAAGGGTTTAATATGCAGAATATATAAAGAATTCCTATAAAGCAACAACAAATGGACAAATAACCCAATTTAAAAATGGACCAAGGACACGAATAGAGATTTCTCTGAAGATATACAAATGACCAATAAGGACAGAGAAAGGTGCTCAACATCATTAGCCACTAGGGAAATGCAAATCAAAACCACAATGCAGGAGTGGATGTAGCTCAGTGGTTGAGCACCGGCTTCCCAAATACGAGGTCCTGGGTTTAAGAAAATAAACAAAAAAAACTCACAATGCAATACCACTTGACAAACACTAAAAGAGCTATCATCAAAAGACAAGTGTTAGCTAGGATGTCGAGAAATCAGAACCCTCATATACTGCTGATGGAATGTAAAATGACATAGCCACTTTGGAAAAGTCAGGCAGTTCTTCAAGTTACCATATGACCCAGCAATTCTACTCCTAGGTATATACCCAAGAGCATATGTTCACACTAAAACTTGTACTCAAATGTTCATAATGGCATTATCCATAATAGCTGAAAAGTGGGAAAAAAAACAAAAGTTTATCAACAGAAAAATGGATAAACAAAATTTGGTATATCCATGCAATGCTACAGTCTTTGGCTATAAACAGAAATGAAGTACAGATTCATGGTATAACATGGATGAATCTTGAAACCATTATGCTAAGAGAAAGAAGACAGCCATAAAAGACCACCTATTATATGATTCTATTCGTATCAAAGTCCAAAACAGAAAACCAGAATGCCTGAAAGATTAGCTGTTGCATAGGGCTAGGAATTAGGGGGAAACAGGGGATAATGGCTAATGGGTTCAGGGTTCCTCTTTCGAGTGATAAAAATTTTAATCTAACAAGATGTCAACCCACTCCGATACAGGTGATGGCATCAGCAAAAGCATGACTCACACGCTCTGATGGAACGATGCTTTACCTGCATGGAGGAGACAGAGCAAGGTCAGCTGCACTGGTGGGCCTTGTTTCTCCATGTCAGTGGTTATTGATCAGGGACTGACTCAGGGTGAGGTTCTGCACAGAATATTCCTCCTGTTTTTGAGTGCTATGGTAGAGGAATCCCACCCCCTCCCTGCCAGGGACAGAGCTACCACTGGGGTGTGAGCTGGATATCACAAAACACAAGCTCAACTAGAGTCAGATCATCTCCAGCGAATGTTTACACATGTTCAGGACAATAGAAGGAATGTGCTGACAGTTCCCTTTTCTATGAGGGGATTATTTTATCCTGTCAGGCTGACAGGTCCTCAGCACAGGATGAATTTGTGGGTCCCAGGGAAAGTAGCAGGCCATGCCAGGACTGCCTACTACAACAAAATTATTCTAAAATTGAGGTAAATGTTGCACAACGCTGTGACTATACTAAAAACTACTATTTTCTTTTTTTAATTTTTTTAAAGAGGTACCAGAAATTGAACCCAAGACCTCATACATGGGAAGCAGGAGCTCAACCACTGTGCTGCATCCACTCCCCTGAACTGTATATTTTAAGTGGGTGAATAGTATGGTGTGTGAATTATATCTCAATCAGGAGCTGTTTTATAAAAATTTGTGGGATACAGCTAAAGCAGTACTGGGAAGAAACTGATAGTACTAAATGTGAACATTAGAAAAAAGGCAAAGTCTCAAATCCATTATCTCAAGAACCTGGAAAAAGAAGAGCAAAATAAACCTAAAACAAGCAGAGGGAAAGAAATAATAAAGAACAGACATATATGAAATTGAAAACAGAAAAACAAGAAAATCAAAGAAGCTGGTTCTTTGAAAAGATCAATAAAATTGACAAGTCTGTAGGAAGACTGAAAAAGAAAAAAAGAGATAACACAATTACAGTATCAGTAATAAAACAGGGGCTATCATTACAGACCCCAAGGGAATATTATGAACAATTCTATCACATAAATTTGATAGACAAAATGGATGTGCTCCATGAAAACACAAACTGCAGGTTAATCAATATGAAATAATTTGAATAGCCTTATAAATATTAAGGAAATTTAATTCATAATTTAAGAATTCCCCCCAAAAAAATCTTCAGGCCAAGATGGTTACCATGGAGATTTCTACCAGGAGTCTAAAGAGTTAACACCAATTCTAAACAATCTCTCCAGACTGTAGAAGAGGCAGGAATGCTTCCAATTCACTGTATAAAGCTGGTATTACTCTGATACCAAAGCCAAAAAAACTCAGACTAATAGCCCTCATGAAAATAGATGCAAAAAGAGTTACTAAAATATTTGCAAATAGAACTCTGCATTATAACAAAAGAATCGTATACCATGACCAAATAGGAATTATTCCAGGGATGCAGCACTGGTTCAATATTTGAAAATCACTATCATCCACCTTATTAACAGACTATAGAAGAAGACCAAGATATGACACAATCAGAGCAATTGATGCAGAAAATGCATTTGATCAAATTCAGTACCCATTCCTAATAAAAGTTGCAGAAAAACAGGAACAGAAGGGATCCTTTTCAACTTGAGAAGAACATATACAAAACAAGTACCACTAACATCGTATTTAAAGGTGAAAGACTGAATCCATTTCCCCTAAGATTTAGAACAAGGGACGGGTGCCAGCTCCATCACTTTTATTCAGCATAGGGCTGGATGTTCTAGCCTGTGCAACAGGCAAGAAAAAGAAAACCTCAGAAGCAAAACAGAAACAATCTTATTAGAACATGGCAAAAGATATGAAGAAACATTTTACCAAATAAGCAACAGATGGCAAATAAGCACTTGAAACAATGTCCAACACCACTCTATTAGGGAAATGCAAATAATGGAAATCACAATGAGATGTTACTCCACACTTATCAGAACGGCTTGAATAAAAAATAGTGATAACACCAAATGCTGACAAAGATGTGGAGAAACTGATGACTCATGCAGTGCAGGTGGAAAAGTAGAATCATACAGTCAGGAAAAGTTGGCAGTTTTTAAGTAAGTTCATCATGCAACTTTCATCTGACCCAGCAACTGAACTCCTGGGCATTTACCTCAGAGAAGTGAAGACCTATGTTCACATAAAAACTCATACACTAATGTTTACAGATGCTTTAGTAATAATGCCCCCAAACTGGAAACTCAGATTAACTGATGAATGGTTAAATTGTGGTACATCAAACTATGGAATACTATTCAGAAAGAAAAAGAAAGGAACTATTCATACATGTAACAGTGAATTATACTGAAATGGAAAAAAGCCTATTCCAAAAGGTTACATACTTTAATTATCCCATTTATTAAAATTTTGTCAAAATCAGAGATGGGGAACAGATTAGTTGTTGCCAAAGGTAAGGGGGGTGGGGGGGTGGGCGTAGGAATGAAGTAGGTATGGCTACTATAAAAGGGCAGTTTGAGGGATTCATTGAGATGGAAAAGCTCTGCATCCTGATTATATCAAGGTCAGTACCCTAGTTGTGATGTCGAACTTTAGTTTATCAGTATGTTACCACTGGGGGAACTGGGTCTAGGGCACATGAGCTCTCTTTATTATCTCTTACATCTGCATGTAAATCTATAATGATTTCAAAATAAAAAGTTTAATTATAAAAGAAAAAGTGCATTCACTTTGTTATAGGCCTGAAGTTAAAGGGAAAGACTGAAATTTTAAACACAGTTTGGTTATGTCCTAGATGATTTCCATTTTCTTTACCCCTTTCTCCTATAAATTGAGTGGCAAATACAGTGTCTGAGTGTTAGGAATCTTTAATATATCCTTTCAAAACATCCAGATCTTTTTAGGAGAACAATTTAATTTTCCAGGTAAGAGGAGATGACAGGATTAAAATCAACTGGCTAATTTAAGACTACCTTTGTTAGAAGATTAACTATCCAAATTATTTATGCCCTGAAAGAGAAGAAAACAAAGCTGGAAATGTCCTTTTCTTTCCCTTAAAATATCTTGTCATTCATTGCTTGGAAACAAAATAAAGAAGTTTGGCAACCTCTTATGTATTTAGCACTAAATTTACACATGTTTCATGCACATAAATTTTATTTTATGTATATAACATTTTTGTCTTAACATACTTTCTAATATGAAAATCTTTTTACTTTTTGCTACCAAAATGAACAAAATTTTCACTATTCTTACAAAACCCAATTTAAAAAACCAAAACAAGGCAGTTCTCCCATTTTAACCATATTTAGGAGAAAAATGGAAAAACAACTCTTCTATCCATCTCTGGAAATGAGTGGGTTCAAGATTTTCAATATGAAATTATATTTTGAGAACAATCTTTATTTGCTATACACATTAAAAAATATGTAGTATACATTAACATACTATGTATCACACCATGATACATAATACAATGTTGCCTGCCTCCAAAAATTTACTATTTCTTAAAAAAAAAAACCACTTAAAAGTGATTTTCCAGTCTGTACATTTTCTCCATAAGAAAGAAAAAACTCCTTGCTTCTACTCAGAAAATAAAAATTCAGATACATTTGAAAACAATTTCATCTAAAAAGTTTTCACTTAAGAAAAATCTGGCATTCACTGCATGGTTTATAGTTTCTTCTTTTTTCTGTTCTTCTTTTCCAACATTTCTATTGTTTTCCTCTTCTTGGCTGACACCAAGCTATTTCCTTTCGCTGGTTTTTCGCCGTCTCCAGTTAAACCGCATTTCTTTGCATTAAGTCCTGACTGCCTTTCTTCTTCCTGAACTACCTCGCCAGATTCCTTTTTGTCGATTTTGGGCTGTTCTTCTTTACTCACTAAAACATAAGAGACAGTGCACTTACAGACTGCTTTTCACATTTGAATGAAATATATACAGGCTGACAATAAAGTGAAGTTAGCTGAATCTCCACTTCAACCACTCAGGAAGTAATATGACTATCCAAACTTAAAAAAATTATCAACTTCATTTACCAGAAGATTCTGCAGATGGACGAAGGCTTTCTTTCTTGCCTGTTGCTTTGTCTAGCCACACTCCAAGACATGTCAGCCTGGCTTTAGTATTAATTTCACAAAGTAAAGATGGGGGAACTTTCTAAGATAGAAAAAAGAAAAAATGCAGAACAAAAAAAATTAATATAACAGAATTGAGTAATTACTTTACCCATCAAGTTATCTTTATTTAAAACTTACTGTATTCTCTTGAGTGTAAAAAAAAAATCATCATTGATTTGTTACTAGAATAAAAAATTTTAAAACATATATCATTAGTTAAAAGATATACTAACAACTTATTAACAGCCTTCTAGGAGCTAGTGGGACACCCACAGATTATGGAAAGAACATCTATATGGAAAGAGTTGATGGTAACACATTATACTGAGTATAACTAACACTGCTGATT
This sequence comes from Dasypus novemcinctus, assembly GCF_030445035.2. Lineage (NCBI taxonomy): Eukaryota > Metazoa > Chordata > Mammalia > Cingulata > Dasypodidae > Dasypus > Dasypus novemcinctus. The sequence continues at coordinate 42,989,326 of NC_080694.1, read as the reverse complement.
TGTAAAGGTTATTGTGGCTGAAAGGGGTACTCTAGAGAGGTTAATGTTAATTGAAGGACAACTAGAGGATAATCTAGGGACTTTACAATGTAGTGATTTTGGTGGTAGATGAAGACTGTGATTAATAATACAAGAATGTTAAGAATATTGTGACATATGGTAAAAATATAACTGATGTACCTCATAGTCTATAGTTAACAGTAATATTGTAATATTTTTGTAGCAAAGGCAAAGAAGGTTCAACATCAATACTAAAGGTAAAAAAAAAGAATACGGGATTTTGCTTCAAGAAATGTGAATATGATCAAGCTATGTATTTTTTTTCATTTTCTTGATTAACCAGGAGACCTTGGTCACATCATTTAACCAATCTGTGCTCATGTATTCATCTTTCAGAACACTGCAGAAACAATTGAGTTTGTTTTTAAGATTAAATAAGATAAATGTACCTGAACAGGACTTTTTAAAAGTAATGCTTCCATAATTTAATGCCTTTTGTCTATTTTATTTTTAGAAATTGAAATGAAGTTTTAAAAAAAATCTATAAACTGGGAAAAAAGGAATAATTATAGATTAGATCATTTAACAATTCCTTTCCTTTCCTTCTCTTTTACTTCAATTATGGGACTTACAGGAATAAAGTCCAACTTTAAACAAATTTAAATTTCCCACTGTAGTAAATGGGTTAACCATGACAAATTAAAATTCTAAGTTCCAACTGAATGATTACTTTTTCAAGGAACATTAAAGGCATAAACTTAAAGCACCACCAACAACTTTAAAATTTTTGTTGTATCTTTTTGTAATGAGATCTGGCATAAAACTAGAAAGAACATAATGATAGCATAGTGCTTTCATAAATAAAATGTATTAAATGTAATGTCCTACACATTTTATTTCCTCCACACAATGATGTAAACAATATAAGTAGACGTTTTATATTTATATATATATATATAACAGTTATGTAAGCTACATAACAATATCTAGATATGTTACATCATATATATTGTTATATCTTAAAACTTTAAGATAAAGAGAAAAAGCAAATTAAATACATAATGGGAAGAGAGAGAATGTCTTTTAGATCTCTATGGAACAACTTAACCTAAACATAGCTAACTGATTTTACTGATACATGTAGGGCATAAAAAATAAGGGTTCAATGGGCCAAATTTAGTAGTTTATGGCCTGTGCCATCTGGGGGAGAGTCTGAATCTGAAGATATGAAAAAAACCACACACTCTAGATGTTCCCTTTGCAGAGCAGCGGTATTTCAGCAAACAAGGTTTGTCATGACCTTTTCTCTGATTCCATATTCAATAAACAAACTTTGGATTAATTAGTTTCAGTGAAGGCCACTATGCAAAATATAAATTTAAGAGAAGTCTTACTTCCTTTATAATCTTATTCACTTCCTTTAATATTTACCTTGATTTCATGATGGCTTTGACTATGTCGTCCACCAAGCTAATTCCTCATAAGTACTCAGAAGGTGCCAATTCATTAACAGCGGGGACCATGTATTGTTCATTTCTAAAATTTACAAAGAATCTTGCACAAAGTAGGCACTAAACAATGTTATGTACAGAATGTACATTTATGAGAAAACTATAGACTTCAACTACCTCTGAATTAACCAAAAGTGACAGACTACAAGGAGACTATAAAAGGGAATTCAATTTCTCAATTACCTATTTTAAAATGATTGTTAGTGCCATAATACAGATCAAGAATTTCCAAATTCTTGTAGAGAATGCCGGTATACAAGAGATGACAGCCAAGAGTCTCTGACTGAAACAGCAGAGGGGCATCTGGCATCCTGCAGGCTCAGCCTCACAAATGCTAACCCGTGACGCACCTCTGTGGAACCCTAATTTTAAAATCATTAGTATCAATAAAGCCAAGAATAGATTTTGAAAGATTAAAGATCGATGCTGTACGACCCTAAAAAAGACCTTTTACCTCATTTAACTCAAAACAGTAATAGTAAGAGTTGCATTAAAATGTATTTATATTGTGCTAAAACACTGACCTTATCTTCTTTAAGCTTCCACATTTTGATGAAACCATCACTTGATGCTGAAACAAGAACATGATGCTCTGGAATTTCAAAACTGAGTATGTCTTTTACCCTAGGAAAGAAGTATTAACACCATAAAAGAGCCTTTCTTCTAAATAGTGATACTGTTATAAAATTTCTATGCACATAGTCCCTTGCTTTTTCTTCCAATGCCTCAAGTGTTTCCAAACTGCTCAATGAGTGGGGCCTTAAAATCTAACTGTGCTTCACATTCCAGTCATCTCGCAAATCATTTTCTAGGTGTGATTTATCAGATGATAAATTTCATTACATCAAACTCCAATATAAAATTGCTGGACAGTACTTCACACATGTTGTCACAACTCATTGCTGGGAGGATTAAGTTCAGACCATGTGACTCCACTGGGAGAGGACCCTGGAAACTTAAGTTTCCTCCAGATTTCACCCAATGTACCTTTTCCCTCTGATGATTTTGCTTTTATCCTTTGGCTGTAATAAATTATAGCCATGAGTATGACTATATGCTGAGTTCTGTGAATCCTCCCAGGGAATCATCAAACCTGGAGGTGGCCTCGGGACAAATGATACAGATGATGATGGATAACTATAAATAATTAGGGTTATCATGAATAAAGATGAGTAAAACAAAGCCCCCTGCCTCAAGAAACCTAAAGTTCAGCAGAGGAAAGAAGTATGTCATAGAGATGAATCAATGCCTTTTCCTATGCATCCACTTCTCTTCCCTCCAATGCTACCAACCCTATTCTAAGCTACTATCATTTTTCTTCTGGATTAGGGAGGTAGCATAATTGGCCTCTCCAAAAATGCTTCCATTTTTGCACTGTAACAATCTTTCAAAACTGTAAATCAAATAATTTTACTCCCCAGGCTTAAAGCCCTACAAAGCTGGGATCTGCTTTAAAATCACATGTGAGAAGAGATAGTGGCTGAAGACATGGACAAAAGACTGGACATAAAATGGTAACTGATGAAGCTGGGTAGAGGGTAATTGTGGGTCTCTTAAAATAGTCTATCTTTACGTTTTCTACAGTAAGAAGTAAACAAAAGACAGAAAATACAAAGGCACTTAGTATAAAGCATAAACTCCTGACCATGGCCCTACAAGGCCATGCACCCCTTGGGCCCCCCTTGCCTCCCCGTGGCTCACTGGGCCCCAGCCACAGGCCTTCCGCCCACTCTTAGAAGGCAGGAAGCTCCCTCCTCCCTCAGGGCCTCTGTGCCTGCAGTTCTCTCCCAGCTCTTTTTAGAACTAGCTCTTTTCTCATCCTGAAGGTCTCACTCCTCCCTCCCTGACCACACTATCTAAATAAATTACTCCTTTATACTTTCATCATGTGCTGGCTTGAGTCTTTTATGTGGACCCCAGAAAATTATGCTCTTAAATTGTGAACCTTTGATTAGATCGCTTCAATTAAGGGCCTTTAATTAGACTGGGGGACCGAGGATGGGTCTTAATCCTCTTACTGGAGTCCTTTATAAATGGGAGACTAAAAAGCCACAGACACACAGAAAAAATGCCACGAAAACAGAAAGAAGGCAGGAGAGACGAGCCACTGCTGCCATGTGCCTGACTGCCCACAGTTGCAACTTGGTGAGATGGTATCTCTTGATTATGCCATCATTTGGGCATTTCCACAGCCTCAGAACTGTAAGCTTTTAACCTAATAAATTCGCATTATATGGGAAGTGGATGTGGCTCAAGCATTTGGGTACCCATCATCCGCATGGGAGGTCTCTGGTTTGGTTCCCAGTGACTCCTAAAGAAGAGGAGCAAGACAGCTAGATGATGCAACGAAGAGACACAATGAGGAAACACAATGAGAGACACAACAAGCAGAAACAAAATGGCTCAAGCCATTGGGTGCCTCCCTCCCACATGGGAGGCCCTGGGTTCAGTTCCCGGTGCCTCCTAAAACAAGAAGACAGGCACACAACAAACACACAGAGAGGAGACAGCAAGTGCAAATGGGGAAGGGTGGGTGCAGGAGAAAAAAAAATTCCCATTATAAAAGCCAACACATTTCTGGTATATTGCTCCTAGCAGCTTTGAGCAAACTAAACAAACCATAACAGCTTTCTTTTTCCTTCCTGTTAAAGTTATGTTTACTTTTTAATCACCTATCTATTTCCTCACTACTGCGTAAGAGCCATGAAACAGCAAGACCTTGTCTTCTTGTTCATTGGCAAATGAAACCATTATAGTACTTCAAAATGGGTGGTCAAAGAAAACTTGAGTGAATGAATGAATGAATGCCAAATAGAGTGTTATTATTACATTTGAAATGGCCCTTGAAGAAAGTGCTCCTTTCCCCATACAGGGGAAAGATTAGAGTGGAAACAGCAGGGACAAAGAGTCAGATAGAACTGGGTTTAGCTCCCAGCTCTATCACCTAAGAGTTGCTAACACTGGTCAAATTACTTAACTACTCACTTGATGACTCAGTTCCTGCCCCCTAGAAAAACAGTAAACAAGAAGAGGCACCAGAGGTGAAACACGTAACACAGCAAATGACTAAACAGGAACTCAATGAAGTAATTTCATTTCTCCTGCAAGGAAAAACACAGTGCAGGAAGAGAGAGGGTGGCATGAAGGAAAAAAAAGAAAAGGACCAGAATGATCAGGGACAAAGTTCGAGACTGTTTAATTCCTTATTCACACAAATATGCTTGATTTCAGGTACTGAATCTAGGTGACTTATTGAGAAAAATATCTTGTGCAAATGACTAGTCCTGATCAAAATTTTACCTTACTGCATTATTAAAGCCAAGAACACAACATTTTCCACCATTCTCTTAGACTCAGAAATCATATATATGTAGATATACCTACCTCTGCAATTATTCATAAAACACACACCCTTTTAAAAACTATTACATATGTAACATTTATTAAGACTATATACAGAGAGAGATTGGTAAACAACAAAAAATACCTGTTTTCATGAGCTTTGAATTCACAGAGGCACTTTAGTGAATCACAGTCAAAAAACCTTACAACTTCTTCATCTCCAGCCACAGCAAGGACAGACTCCTAGGAGAGAGAAAAAGAGTAATATCTGGAATGTCATCAACAATTCTGATCAACACTATATATTCCACCACTGGTTTCTGATCACTTACTGAAAGAAATGCAACAGAAGAAATTCTCTTTTCATTTGTGATGGTACCAGTAATGGATGCTGTATCAAGTTGGTAGACGTCTAGTTTATTCATTATGACAACTATGTATTTCTCTCCTTTTGGGGACCATTCAACTATGTGAGCATCTATAAGTTAAAAGGAAAAAAAAACAAACAGCTTTTTTGGTTTATAAATAGAAAATAAATGTGCATATAGTCAGTCATATTCCATAAACTTATTATAAAATACATTTCCAAACAAAAATACTCACTTTGTTTTATATTTTTTATGAATGCTGATCTTCCTTCCACAAGATTCCATGTTCTGCAAAACAGGAAGCTGGCTTACTGCATGATCATCAACTTTTACTAAGTGTATAAAGGGGACAGTAAGCATTATGCAAAAGCAGCAAAGAAGAAATGACAATTTTATCTATAGGACCTGCTATATTTCTTACAGAAACGTCTGAAATATTTACTATCTAACACAGTTAAAGCTCCTTCCACTCTCATACCACTTTAATAAGCTACACCTATTATATTTTCAGAAGGGTGAACCTTCTTAACACTGAATGGAATGTATAGTGCATGTATGTATGGAGAGCTTGTTATTTTTACCATACCATGAAGAAAAGGTTCACTAGCTTTCCACCTTTCTTTTCTACCATAATCTTTCGATGGTTAACAGCTATGAAACAGCACAGAAACAGTACCTGATTTTTGTAGCAGAAGATCCCCTGGTGGTACGTTGTTTTACTTAGAGAACAAAGACTACGTTGTTTTACTTAGAGAACTCACTAAAAATGCTCTTGGGCATTAATGACTTACCTTAATGTCTTATCTGTACCCACAGACAGGGCCAACTTGCCAGATGGGTGAATAGAGAGAAAGGTCACACGTCCTCTGAAATAAAACCAATAGTTAGCCCCCAACTTGATGGGCACAAGGAGACTACAACACGGACAATGGGGGGAGGGCAAAGCCAGACTCACTTGTGAGCTTTTATAGACTTAAGGCATTCCCATTTCTTTACATCCCAGACACAGATCAGCCCATCTTCTGCTCCACTGATTAAGTGCCTGTTGCCATAGAATTTCAGGCAGGTTACTGTGCCTGTAGAAAAATCAAGATAAGCAAAATTAACATCCATTTAGAAAACAAACTCTATTTCTGGTTTAAAGGTTACATTGTGGTAAGTTAATCCAATGTTTTAGTATTACCGAAATGTACCTTAAAGTCTTAAAGAAATAATTATTTTATGTAAGAACATACAATTTTAAGACTATGCAAATATTTTCAAATGAGACTATCTCAAGTAGCAGATACAGATTTGAACTAATCAGCTCACACTTTCTTGCTTTATGTCTCCACAAGGGTAAATTTAAGACATGGTTGGCTAGGATATTTTGATGAGGAGATCAACTGAAACTACCCAGCTATTCTGAGGAACAATCCTAGATGTAGAACCATATGACTTTCACTTTCTAAACAGTGAACTAGTACCTAATCATCCACAATCCACTCATTATTACTCCAGAGCTGTTTTTTATTCAATTTCTACACACTTCTCATTCACTGTCATAAAAAGTTACTAGAACAATTTTATAAAATGTTACTCCTACTCTTCAATAAATGCCTTCCGGAATCTCCTTTCCATGGTATACAAAGTCTCCTGTATCTTTCCAATCTCTTCACAAAACATTCCATTCCCTTCTGCCTAACCTGAAACTTGGATCTCCTATAAATTTCCCCCACAGCTCCTGAGACTGGGAGAGGTGTCCATTCACTCTCCTCAAATACTAAAACGCTGGAGAGGGTGAGGTAGTGGTTTCACTCCATTATACCTTTTTTTTTTTTTTTTTTTTTTTTGAGTTAGGCCAGACTGGGATGAGAAATGGGAGAAAATAACAGATCAGGGGTCCCAGGTAGAAAGGATTCCATTACACCTTTACCCTGAAGTAAAACTCCCTATTGTCTCAAGTTTGTGTCACCCAGCATAACTGCCCTCTAGCTCAAAAGTCCTTAAACTAAGGCCTGCAGGCCAAATCCAGCTTGTTTTTGCAATTAAATTTTAGTGGAAAAAGATCGTATTCATTTATATATTGCTTTTGGACTATGATGGCAGTTGAGTAGTTGTGACAGAGACCACATAGTCTGCAAATCTAAATACTTACAATTTGGTAAGTATTTATAGAATAGTTCTGTCAATTCCTCATTCATCTGTGTCCACTAAACACTACCTGGTCAGTCCTTTACACTGAAAGACCCAAAGGATCCTTTATGAATAATTTTGCACTGAGCATAAGCCTAAGAATACGTGGACTTGGATATCACCTTCTTTTCAAAGTTGGGGATTTTAGCAATTCATGTCTGTTTTCTTTTTTCCCTATTACTCTAGTTCTTACTTTGGAAATGCTTTCCCACATCTTTTCCTTCTGCTCTTGACTCCCTCTGCTCTCTGGAAAAAGATTATTATCGACTGTTGGGGGAAAAAAAAGATTTATACAGGGAATGGAGGAAACCAGGAAGCCTATTCATTCACTACCCATTCCACCTTCCTCTAGGTGAGTCTTTTTCTTACTGTTGAACACTAGTACTAAATGATTTTGGACAGACCAGACTTGTTTAACTTATTTCTTTCCTAAGATAGATGCCTTCATTGTATGAACTGGGTTTGGGAGATAGAAGAAAAAAAGAATGTATGCTGAAATCACTCCAAGCCTAGCTTATACTGAAGTATAAGCTAGTCAAAAGTCAAAGTAGCAGAGGACTGTCTAATATTAGCAAGATATATATCACTCCAAATTTGCTGCTAGGAATGAATGCTTAGTGTGGAACTTCTGACTTTATAAGAAAGAAGGGAAAGTAAAAAAAAAAGGGGTGGGAGGGCACCTACTTTATCATTCCTTTCATTATTGGAACCAGCCTTCTGGGCTGAATTCCTCTAAACCAAGTACATGTATATTCAGTTTTGAGATCTTCCTCTCCATTCCTCTCTTGTCTAATACACATTAAACCTTTCATTCTCCTTCCCCTGGGAAAATGCAATAAAAATATGTACTGTTCAGTACTGAGAAAAAGAAATGATCGTATCAGACTTTCTATTTCTTGATCCTGGCACTAACCTGGGCAGCTTCAACATCAGTGTGGACAACCCAGGCAAGAGTTGTGAATCAGCATGCCTTGATTCCATGACCTTTGCCCCCTCTACTTAGTCCCCCACACACATGGCCTGACAATTTTATCACCTAGCACAGCTCCATGTTAGAACGCTTAAACTCTTAAGATCCTTCTACTGCATGCACCAAGTTAACTTTTCTTGCCCTGTAACAACTTCTGTTGTTTACTGCTGAAGAATCTCAGAAAGCTCTGCAAACTGATGCTATTCAACCCATACCCTCTAATTTCAACTAGACAGTCTCTCTTCACTGCTTCTGAATGTTCTTAGTCAACAACTCTCCACACCCAAAGAACCAGCACTTTCCTCAAATCCAGCCTGTTCCTTCCCTCCCCATTCAATTCTTAACCTCCTCTTCACAAGGATCTCCATGATCTGGCCCCAATCTACTTCTCTAGCCAGCTCTACCCTTAGTTTTAACCTCCTTGTAATACTGAACTGCTTACAGTTCTCCCTACACATCAGTGGTTGTCAGACTCTAGACCTAGGTTCAAGTCCTAGTTCTGCTGCTCTGAGAAAATAATGTAATGTCTTTGACCTTAAGTTTTCTCTTCTAAAATCTGAAGACATAATCACACGCTTTTGGCACACAATTGGGTACATTATGCTCCCTCAATAAGGTTAGCTATTGCTATGATGCTGCTACGTGCACTTCTCACACTGCCTGCTCTGTCTGGAACGCCCTTTTCCCTCCTTGCAAATTTCACCTTGCTAATAACTGATACTTCTCTTTTAAAGTTCAATTCAGATGTCATTTCAAGGAAGCTTTCAGTGAACACCCCCAGACTGAGCTAAGGGCCTCCCCTCTATCTCCCAATACAGACTGTGAGCAATATCAGGGCAAGGAATCTTTTTTTTTCTTTTCTTTTCTGTAATCCCTTGCAAAGTATCTACTACATAGCAGCCAGTTAGTGTCTTGTTCAGTCATTTTGTAAAGTATAACATCTCAACATTATCTTAATGGATACAATTTTCTTACCATTGTGATGAACTAGAGCCCCATGCTCTATCTTCTTTTTCATGTCATAAATGTGAATTGTTTCATCTTTGCTCCCAGTGACTACAAAACGACTATTTACAGCCACCACTGACAAGGAGGCAGTGTGGGCATGGTGAGTGAAATCAGCCACAGGAGTCCATTTCTGCTGAAGAGTAAAACATGCAATCAAGATCACAGGAGTCACACACATCATAGTTCCTTAGGAACAGTGATCAACGGTCCCATGATCTGTGAAAACTACCAAAGGCTCCTACAAATAGAGAAGAAACCATGCAATGTAGATAAAAAAAATAATCATTCAAACAAAAAAACAACACTACAAATTAAAAAAAGAAGGCATGCAAGAAAGTAGGAAGTCAATGCTGGGTATCATGACTGCAGAACAGTCAGGGGTACTAGTCTAATAGAATTTTAAGGTCTCTTTAGAAAAGTAGGTTATTCAGTCTCGAAGCCAAACTCAGCATGTAAATGCAATGCCTTCCCCCCAGCGTGGGACATGACACCCGGGGATGAGCCTCCCTGGCAACGAGGGACCACTATCAACTACCAACTGATGATGCAACTGGAAAATGACCTTATACGGAAGGTTCAATGCGGATCAGCAGAATATCCATGTCTACATAAAATACCATGACTTTAAAATGCTGTTTGACCTAAAGTAAGGGGGAAATGGAAAGGAGAAATGAGTTTATATGGCTACGAGTTTCTAAAAAAGAGTCTGGAGGCTGGCAGAAGGTTTGCCCTCATGCACAACTGAGCAGAGTCAGAGAGACAGACAAAGCAGATACAACCCCCAGATATTGGTTCCTTTGAGGGCTAAAGAGACCCATGGGAGTTATGGTCATGGCCGATGGGGTTAACTACCAGGGCAGATGGCCCCTCTTTGGAAATGGTGTTTATGTGTGATGAATCTGGACTCAGATGGGATCTCCCTTCATAAGACTTTCATGCTAATGTGCTGGAGGTGCAGTTAATGTTGGGGTTTAAGATATATTTAGGGGATTTGAATCTCTGGACTGACAATGTGATAGCCAGATCCTGAGCCTCAACAGACTCCAGCACCTACAATCTGATTTATTGGACTTACCACACTCAGCTAAGATGGAGTTGAAGAAGGACAACCACCACACCATGGAGCCTAGAGTGATTACAACTGAAAATGGGAGGATTGCATCCAGCATCCAGGTGGAATCTGAGCCTCCTCTTGACATAAAGGTGCAATGGACACAACCAATCCAGTGTCCACATAGAAGAGGTGGCATTGGATTGGGAAAAGTGGACATAATGGACAAAGGGTATGGGGAAAGGCAGGAAGAGATGAGAGGTGGAGGCGTCTTCGGGACATGGAGCTGCCCTGGATGGTGCTTCAGAGGTAATCACCGGACATTGTAAATCCTCACAGGGCCTACATGATGGAATAGAGGAGAGTATGGGCCATGATGTGAACCAATGTATATGAGGTGCAGAGGTGCCCAAAGATGTACTTACCAAATGCAATGGATGTGTCATGATGATGGGAACGAGTGTTGTTGGGGGGGGGGAGAGGGGGGGTGGGGGGGTGGGGTTGAATGGGACCTCACATATATATTTTTAATGTAATATTATTACAAAGTCAATAAAAAATAAAAAAAAATAAAAAAAAAAAAAAAGAAAAGAAAAGTAGGTTATTAACTAATACTTAGGAGTTTGTATGTTAGAGACACCTGGAGTTTGATTATTATACCAATTATTAGCTGCATGGCTGTGAGCAGGTCACATAATCCATTTAAATTTCAGGTTCATCTATAAAATGGGACTGTATCTGCTTTGGAGAGTTGCTATGAGGAATACTACGTGTCTGGAACTTAGTAAGAAACTTTATTACAAAGAGAACACAATCAATAGCATCATCTCTGAATATTCAAAACATATCACCTTTCAGCCAAAGGCCCAAAACAGATCAATAACCAGAACAGAAAACAAAATAAATAAAAGCAATTAGCCAAGCCATATACTTCCTGACTTTTTCATAAAGAAGTACTCAGTCAAACAGGTTTTCAGGAGATTCCCTAGGATTGCTTAGGGGAAAAAAAATAGCCCAACTTCTATGGACTACAAGTTAGGATATCTTATTTCTTGTCCTGGGCAAGTCCTATTTGCTTGACTATTGACAATTTACTTAACCTTTTTATTCATACATCTAATAAAACACAGTTTACTGCAATCTCTCCATTTGTCTCCACCAGGGTAGCGGACAAGTCTACAGCAAGATCAATACTTTCCCTACGTTTGCACCTTCACTGCTTAGTCCACAGGAAGGATTCAAATAACAAATTTTAATTAACATAAATTAAATAAATTTATACGGGGTTTATCTTGATCCGGTTCTAATATTTTGTAAAGTTCCAGGACATAAACTCAAACGAATAAGCGAATTGCTATTTCATTAAACCCTGAATGCCTAAACTGGCTATCAATCGATGCGAACAACCCTTAAATCGACAATTTACGAGTCATTTGCTCGTGTGCAGAAACTCCAGCTTCTTTTTGGTTCACCGTGGGCATTCTGTCAACTACAACAGACAGATACCTCATTTTAATGAAATGCCGACTTCAGGTTTAAAGGCTAGCTTTGTACTTAAGTCTCCTCAGTTTGATTCGTCAACTAGTCCACAGAGGTCAGACACCCATGTTTATCTCTGTCGCGTGGGACCCACACCTGGCCTTCCCCCCGGTGGACCCTTCGCGTTAGCGATCTTACCTGGTGGCCGCCGCTCTCCTCCGGCTCCCGCTGCACATCGAACCCAAAAAGTACCTGTTCATAGCAACCAGCGACGAGCTCCATTCAGGAGCGCACGTGCCTCTCCACCAAGCACTGCCGAAGATAGAAGGAACAGAACCCGTGCAGGCGGTGGGTAGGGTCCTTCCTGCGTCGGCGCTCAAATTATACGTCATGATCCCCGGGCTGCCTTTTAGGTGCCTACATCTATAGAAACAGTTTGTGTGTGGAGACCAGGCGGACGTTCCAAGAGGAGAAGAAGGAACTACGCCACACGAGGAGGGTCCGATTACAAAGACAGAAAAATTGGGGGCAAACAGGCATATTCTAGGAGGCTGTGAGGTAGACGCTTCTGAGGGCAATAGGGCGGGACATCCTCTAAGAAAGCCCTTCATTTCCGTGACGTACTACGGAAGGGGTGGGACCAACTTCCGGCCTGGGCGGGAGGGGCGCCTGGTGCTGTCAGCTGTTGTGTGCGTTTGGGTAGGCGTATATGTTGAGGTCCGGCTCTTGTGGGCCGCGAGGTAGTTGGGCCAGAGTTAGGTTTCCATTTTCGTACAGGAAGCAATGGAATGGGCGTCTGTCTTTCACATTTTCTCATAACAGAGCCGGGAGGGTTGGGATTTAGGGTTCGCGGTCACCATAGCGGGGCGGTGTCAGGCCGGGACCGCAGCGGTAGGCCCTGGGCTGTGCTGGACAGAACAGGTCACATAATCCCGCCCTTTCCCATGAGCCTGGTTCTCACATCTCAGGAATTACATTGGGTCTAGGGTTGCGGCACATCCTAGGGAGGAAGGGAGGAAGACAGCGGTCAAACCTGATGAGTGTTCCAGAAGGAAATCTCATGTTTATTCCGGTCTCACTACCGCTCTCCCTCCAGTCCCCTTTAGGTACAAAACATGTTAATATTGAATTTTTCATTTGAGGTTTTCATACGACGTAGATTTAGAAATTACAACTTTCGCACACATTTCCCAGTAGAAGAAATATTAAATCATGTAATTCTCATAAATTCCATGCTGGATCTACTTGACAAGAGGGAATTAGAAGCACCTATTGGTGTAAAATCTTCAACCCCCATTTGAACAGTCAGTTTAGCACTTAGACCCCCTTTGCTGCCCAAAACCTTTATCCCTGGTTTTCTGAATTGTCAGTGTGTATTAACTGGGATTTGTTTCAATTGATTCCGCTTTTGGTGTTGTAAAAATAATTTCACTTGGGATGGTTGGGTTGATTGTCATTGCAACGCAAGAAAAGTTTGTGTTCTAACAACTTTGGTAACTCCCCATCTCCAGTCACCACGCCCTAAAATGCTGATATCGCAGTAATTCTCAATCTCAGAAATCCCTGTGTTCAGATTCAGTGTTTTATAGTAATTCCTGTGCTCTATTATTGTTGCCAGATTTTCTCTAGGTTATTGGCTAATCTACAAAAAATGAATTTTAAGTGTAAGTCAGTTTACTTAGACCTGTAATTTATTAAGGAACTGAGAGAGGAGAAATGGGAAAAAATAACATGGGTTCCAGGTAGAGAGGAAAGGGGCTGAAAAGAGATTAAAAGGGCTGATTAAGAGACTACTAGTCCCTATTACAGATTACAGATCCCCAGGTTTATTTGTGTGCTGATCCAGGCAGGGGAAGAAAAGGTAAGAACAGGGACAATTTGGATTTCACGCTTTCTTTTTAAACCATTAATTAGTCTGCCCCTTTGCTAATGTTGGGGGAGGAATCCCAGTTGTTTCTTGTTTTGACTGATTACCCCATTCCTCATTTCCCCCAGGAGAGCCCAATGAGAAGGCCCCTTGAGAGTACCTGGGGCTTCTTGATTCTGGAGAAAATCTCCATCTGAATGGGGGTTCTTGCAAGGTTTTCCCAGCAACCATCTTGTGGGGTATCCACGGCCATGTGGGTTTTCTGCCAGGTTCCAGATTTGTCTCTTAATTCCTAATGTAGACTGCCTCATTATTTTCATTAGGTTACGCAAGTCACATATTATTTTACTTATTTAAATTCTCTTTATTGCTGCTTAACTGTTTCCACCAACCCATGCGCAGGAGTGAATTCATGGAGTTGGTGTCTCCTGGGCATGGGCCAAAGCAAGAAATGTCTTTATTTCATATTTTATCCTTTTTTTAAAAAAGTGCCTTTTGTATTTTACTCCACGGCATCTGTTCTTTTTAATGCAAAAATAATATTCTTTCATCTAAAAATCTAAAAAGAAAAACTTTGAATAAAGCTGATGTTTCAAAATCATGTGTTTTATATAATTTGTTGCTTCCAGAATGCTCCTGGTACCCTGCCTCATTCCCCCAGGGAAATCTGAACACTATTTGAGAAGTATAGTACTAATAATGTTTTTTAAAATATAGTTTCAACCTAATGCTCTAACGGTAATTATTATATTCAACATCTGTTACCAGAGTGTTATCCTTAAACCTGCTCAAATATTTGTCACGTTTCAGAGGAGAGGAATTTTATGGCTTGCAAAAGTCTTTTGTTCTAATCAGAAATCTTTGCAAATATAATTGGTTCTAGAATGAAAACCTGAGTGTAAGCAACATAAACACAAAAAGTGGTTTTACTTTTTTTTACTCTTAGAAATTAGTGAAAACAATAGAGCACAGAAGGACATCTAGTTCAGGTGTTCTTAATCTGGGAGGTTCCCTGAAATTACATGCAAAACTGTGTACATTTTGGGAGAAGAACATTAAATTTACATACAAAACTATACATTTTATTGACTCATAAAAGTTAAAATTCATCCAAACAACCTTTGGTTATAAATGTTGAAATACACACAGAAAACCAACTTTTTAAGATACAGCTAAGTAATGGGAGAATCAGGGCTGCTCCTACTTTCACATTTTTATTTTTTAAGTCTTGAACATTCTGTTTAACAGAAAAGAAAGAACCAGTGTTTCATTTCATTCATTCCCATGGTACTACTTGCCTCACTTGCTCACACCATGGTTTTTTCATTGGCTGAAGAAAAACAATACAAAATTATGTACCTGTTCAATTGGATTGGAACGGAGCATACTTTCTGTAAAACCTTGTTCTCTTTTCTTTCTAAACTCAGAATTTAAAAGGCCATTTAATCTCATCCTGGTGAAAACTGCAGTTGCCAAGAAACAAATTGTTCAGAGTTCATTAACACTGTAAGCACAACAGAGTTGTTTTGTTTTGTTCGTTTTCCTTTTAAATTATTGATTCAAAAGCTTTTTGCACTTGAGCCATGCATTGATTTATTCATTCACTGAACAAATATTTATTGAGTACCTGGCCTTGTTTGCTTTGCTAAGGAAAAAAAACGGTCAGTTTTTCTTTTTGGGTAAGGTGGTCAGGTGGCTATCCTGCGCTAAAGGCAGGAGAACAAAGGGAAAAACTCGGCCCTGCTGGAAATAAGAGCACCTATTATTCCTGCTCAATGACTTCTTTTCAACAGGACAGGTAGCAGATCTGCTAAGCTTTAGTACTACAGCATTTGCATATAGTTGTATGCTTCAGACTTGATTGCCTTTGCATTTTGAGCCAAGGGAACCAGTAATACCGTCCAGTTGTCTGCCCTGATATAAATTTGCTTCATGGGAATAATCCAAGTGAGGTATAAGAAACTTGCCTGTGGGGCTTTTAGAGAGAGAAACAGTATTTGTGAGGCGAGTGGATGTGGCTCAAGCAGTTGAGTGCCTGCCTTCCACATGGGAGGTCCCCGGTTTGATTCCTGGTGCCTCCGGAAAAAACAAAAAGAGAAGAAAAAACCAACTCAGGGAAGCCGATGTGGCTCAGTGGTTGAGCACCAGCTTCCCACGTAGGAGGTACCTCAAAAGAAAAAGAAAAGAAAGTGAACCCTTTGCCGGTGTGATCTACAGAGCCCCTGAAGGCGTCTTCAGCTATGAACCCTTGCTGATGGTCTGGGGCGCACCTCCTGCCATCTCTCTTCCTGGCTGGTTTCAGCATGCTGCCTTGGCCCCTCCAGTCCCAGCCTCCTCACCACCTTACTCTCAACCATCAACTTCTGCATTCCCTTCCAACTACAGGCTCATCTTTTACCCATCCACAGCCAAAATTCTGGTTTTCTTTTAAAAAAAATCAAGTTAGTCCAAAAATGAAAGAAGGAAAAAAAAAAGCCTGTATGTTACAAAGAGAGAATTCTTAAGTCCCTTAATTGCTACGTTTTACTCGATGTCTAAGCTGCTGTAGGATTTGGGAATGTTTAATGTCATATGAAACAACAGCGACTTAAACAAGCACTTTATTTCTTAAGTAAAAAGTCTGGAGATAGGCTGTCTAGTGCAGGTATGGGGGTTCTACGATCATGAGGGTCCTAGACCCATTCTCTCTTTTGCACCCAATGTCTTTGTGCGTGACTTCCTCCTGGATGGACTTGTCCTTTGGACTCCTCAGGGACCAAGACAGCTGCTAAGTTATTTAGGCTTCAGCCTTCTCAACTGTGTTCTTAGTACCAGGACTGGGAAACAAGGGTGGAGGACAAAAAATCCACTTTCTAGGATACAAACTCCCTTTGCCCAAAGAGCCTCTCCGAAGCCCCTTATAACAGTTCTATTTACATCTTATTTGTCAGACTTTGCCCACCTGGCCACATCTATAATAGCTGCTAAGTGGGGAACTGGGAAATGCAGTCTTTTAGCAGGGCCTATTACTGCACCCAAAGAAAAGAAATATTGGGTGGCAGCTAGCAATAGTGAAACTTACTTTAAAAGAAACTTAGGGAAATAGCCAAACTTTATATACCACTATTGAGACTCAAAAGTTATCCTCTTCAATCTCGACGCTTTGTATAGCACTGCTGCTTGAAGTGTGTAGGAGCTGGCTAGAAACACAGAAATCTCAGGCTCCACTCCAAATCTACGGCATCAGAATCTGCTTTTTAGCAACAGCCCAGGTAATTTGTGTGCGTATAAAAGTTTGAGACATACTGCTCTATGGTGCTTTAAAAAAAACATATATTTCTCTTTAAAATTTTTTCTGTACCCTCATTAACTTGAGTGTGTTTGTGACATACCACTCCTTCCACCCACCATGTTGGTTTTTCATTTGGTTGGGATAATGCTTTCAACCTGAAGGAGATTTTACAAAGCGCATTAGAACGTCAGAAAATATCTCAAGATGTTCGTTCCATTAGTTGTTCTTAGCAGATGAGCTGGGGGACGGGACATCAAATCGTGGCACTTATCCTAAGGCTTCAGTTATTAAAAAGTGAATTTCTTACTAATGGAGGGTGGGGTAGAGACGCAGGTGTCCGTCAGAACAGCCCAGCACACATTCCTCTCGCCCCCTGGGCTCTGGCTGGCCCCCTGGGGCCTGATGGGGAGGGTGCTGGCAGCTTGAGCAAGTAGCTAGTTCACACAAGTTCCCCCAGGTGACCCTGAGGCACCCCTGCCTCCACTCACAGGTTAACCCCATTGCCAAGAGAGTCCGGCAATTAACCACCTTGCAGGAATTGCCCCTAAACATAATCACTCTGTCTCAAAGGTGAAAAGTATTTGTCAGGGTTGAGAGTTCTTAGCAGACCAGCTGGAATTTTTGACCTGGCTGTCAACATTGTGGATCCCAGGTCTCATTTTGTTAAAGTTGCTGGGTAAATGGCTGCCCAGGAGAGCGGTGCAGGTTTTGACGTAGCTCAACAAAATGATTATTACTGGTACTGGCACAGGTGAGGTGTTGTTTTCTACTCCGCATGAAAACAACCATTAGTGTTCTACATCGTATATAATTTTTCACAGTTTACAAGAGATGGCTTTGAAAATACGTGTTCTTAAAGAGTTGAAGCTAAGATCATCCTAAACTGAGACTTTCCCTGGAAAGAAGGAGAGGGTCTCGGGGGTTGTGGATGAGCCTGTCGCGTTCCCTCTGATGTTAGGGTGAAGTTGGAGATCCAGCCGCGCCCGAGCTACCCCTGCTGTGACAACTGGTACGAGCAGCGGCCCAGCCACGGCTATTTGCTCTCCGGCCACAGCTATGACCGCGCAGCAGAGGGGAGTGGACAAAGCCTTCTGTCTGCACACGACACCCCTGGACGCCCAGTTGAGGTATCGGTTGTGTCTGAGATATCCTTTGTGGCCCTGAATGCTGTGTTTTAGGGTGTCCATTAGGAAAACTTTATTTCCATTTCCTCCCACAGGCAAATCCTGTCATCCAAATCCCCATCTCATTCAAATCCCCACAGCCTTGTTTTTTTGTTTTTGTTCCCTATTTTAATACCAGACAGCAAAGCTGATGGCCTAAGAGATTTTATCTCGCAAAACAGTTGTAATTTCTCACTCTCTCCCAAGAACGAAATAAAAGGCTGAGAAAGTCTTTTAAACAGGAAGTCACTTTTTGTTTTTTGCTGTAGCGGTGAAAAGTCACGGTGAAAGGATTTTTAAATATTTGGACTATTAAGGTAATGAATTTTTAACATGACACAGAAATGTAACAAAGCCTTCCCCACCTTGCCTCTTCCTGGATCCACAACTAGGAGAGAGCACACTTAAAGTAGAACTGTGTCCCCTGGAGTTTTCCCTTGTACTCTTGCTAAATCGGTATGCTTGGGCTTTGTTTGGTGAATTGGGGGCATTTGGGGGAAGAAGAGACTGTAGGTCCACACTGGTTTGATCCTTCTGTTTTATAGGTTGCAACAAGAGAGCTTTCTTTAAAATTTGTCACATTAGGGGTGCTGCAAATGCGTTTGTCCCTATTGACTGACATTTTAAAGGCTTCCAGTGCTTTAACAAACTTCCTCTTTTTAAAAAAAGATTTATTTTATTTATTTCCCACTGCCCCCCCCTCATTGTTTGCACTTACTGTGTCTTTAGGAGGCCCAGGAACTGAACCCCGGACCTCTGACATGGGAGGGAGGTGCCTAATCGTTTGAGCCTCCTCCATTCCCTGCATTGTTGTGACTCTCATTATGCTTTTTCTTGTGTCTCTTGTTGTGTCATCTTGCTGTCTTGCTCATTTTCTTTAGGAGTCACTGGGAACCTCTGCTCCCTGCTTAGTTGAGTGTTTATGTTTTTCTTCTTCTGTCTCTTGTACGTACTTTAAGCATTTGTCTGAAGATTTTTTGCTAAGAATAAATTTCTGGAATTGGAACTGCTGGATTAAAGGATGTAACATTTGAAATATGAAGCTGCTTTTGCCAAATTACTTGCATGAGCTTAGCTTTTCATCATTGTTGTGGGTTTGCTGGCTTCTCTGTGGTCTTCAGTGTATGAATAGCCAGTCTGATAGATGAGAAAGGCATCTGTCTGTATTGAGGGCAAATACCTTTAAAATTACTTATTGGCTATCTGTCCTGTGACTTTGTTTTTTTGTGTTTTTTTTTTAAAGATTTATTTATTTTTTATTCCCCCTCTCCCCCAGTTGTCTGTTCTCCTTGCGCGTGGGGCTCCCCTACACAGGGGACACCCCTGTGTGGCACGGTACTCCTTGCACGCATCAGCATTGCACGTGGGCCAGCTGCACACGGGTCAAGGAGACCCGGGGTTTGAACCGCGGACCTCCCATGTGGTAGACGGATGCCCTAACCACTGGGCTAAATCCACTTCCCTGTCCTGTGACTTTGCTGATGTCCTTCACCTATTTAATTTTTTCTGTTGGGTTGTGCTCCTTTTCCTTGACTGTATAAGATATTTATATATTAGGGAGATTAGCACATTGCTGGCAAAATGTTCCAGATTCTTTTCCTTAGTTTGTTTTCTAGATAAGCACAGTGACACCTTATGTGATGGTCTTTGCCTTAACACCAAAGTTGACTTTAACATCTAGATCCTTGGTTTTAAAAACTTACATTTGCTTGATCTCCCCTGACTCCAAACTTGCATTTTCAAATTTTTGAGTCTGTTCTAGCTGCTTAAATAAAATATCCAGTTGGGTTTCTTGTCTTTTATTTTCCTTCCTATTTTAAGCCAATTTGGGGTTTACTCTCATAACAGATGGGTTTGATATTACGGTAGTCCCTTTGTTATTGTTGTTTTCATCATTTGCTCTATTGCCTGAGGTTTTGTTTTTGATTTTTGCTTTTCTCCCTTCCTTTTTTTGGCTCTTATTTGGAGGACGGTGGATCTGTCTTCTACCGGTTACCTTCCTATCTTTAAATAGAGAGAGATGTTTGAGTATAGTATCAACTTCAGAAATGAATGTATTTGATTTCTTTCCACTCATAAAAAAAAATTCGAACCTTTTAACATCCTTTGACTCTACCTTCCATCCCTTTACTCCTCTCTTCTCCATTTTTGTTGGCACATTCTGGGATTTTTATCCCATTCTCTTATCAGATTATTACCATAACTTGAAGTTTTTCACTCAAAAATTATAAATACACTGGGTGTGTGGCTGTTGTTACCACCCGTGGGCCATGTGCATGCCAGGGTGGGCTTTGTTCCCGTTGGGAAAAGGCAGCAAAATTAAGCACGGGAGGCTCTGGGTGGGCCCCTGTTTCAGCCACACCCTCACTTTTGTCCTCCCTATAAAGTATGTCCACTACGGGATGCCATAGCTGTAGTCCCTTCTCCCCTCACTGTGGTACACTCTTGTCATGAGCTCTTATTCCCCCTCAAGTTAAGGGGTTAGGTCCCCTGTGGGCCCCTTTAATTTTTTTTATCCCCCCCTCTCCCTTGTGGCTTTTTTGCTTGCCTTCTGCTCTGTGTCCATTTACTGTGCACTTTTCTGTGTCTGTTTAATTTATCCCGGCCCCCCCCACCCCGCCTTGTGGCTTGCTGTTTGCTCTCTCTGTCCATTCGCTGTGCGCTCTTATATGTTTTTACTTGTATCCCTTTTTGTTGCGTCACCTTGCTGAGTCAGCTCTCCACAGCGTGTGGGTGAGCCTGCCTTCACAAGGAGACCCTGGGAAGTGAACCCAGGGCCTCCCGTATGGTAGATGGGAGCCCAACTGATTGAGCCACAGCCGCTTCCCGACCCCTGTAATTTTGACATTGTGACATTTAGGATTAGAGGAGGCAGGTGCCTTCAAAATGAGCCTCAGGTCTTCAGGGGCCATCAACAACTCTCCCAAACTACCTCTAGTAGGGAATACCATTTACAGATGTGCCCTCCTTTAAGGAGAGCCAGCAGCCTGCACTGACCAGCTGCAGCTCAGACCTGAGAGAATGCTCCATCTCAAGACAGTACCTGGTCCCTCACCCTGGTAATTTAGGATCCCCCTTTTTTCCCACAGCACACACATGTGAGGCCATGTGGCCACAGTATGATAGGCCAGGCCTCATGTAAGCATGTATTCTGGTTGACATAGCCATTTCTAAATAAAAGAAATACACGAGGGTGTGTCTAAATCTGCGGGAGCCATCGTATAATTTGTTTTCCAAATCAGGAAAACACAGGGTGAAGAGCAGGCATACTTCTGGACAGACTGAACAGGAGAGTGGATTTTTGGCTCTCAATGTAATTTTATTTAGATGAGAGGCTTAATTAAGTTCTCAGCCCTTCCTGAATGGGATGTTTTCTGGAGACAGCTGGACATCCTTAACCAAGATTCCCACCAGGTGTGAGGAGGAAGGCATCATTAAAAACTATGCTAACAAAGTCCTGGGTTCAATCCCTGGTGTATCCTAAAAAACAAAAATGAAAAACCAAACAAAAATAACTGTGCTATCCCAGTAGATCCTACAGGGTCTGGGTTCACCAACCAAGGTTTATGCCAGGAGTGCTTCTGGAATATTCTTCTCTCATCACGTAGGAATATGAACAATGGCTTTGCTTTTCCGTAGCTTCCACATTTCCTTAAGCATTTTCCTTCCTGATCCTTAACTGAGCCACAGGGTTGGGGGTGTGATTAGAAAGGCCCTGAGAAGAATGTGCCCCTGGAGTCTTTGCCAGTTTGTCATTTGGAAGGTGGAGCATTGGTTACCTAGTCGAGGGCCCGTGGAGGCTGGATGCCACCATCCCGGGGGTTGGATTTCTAGCCTGGCTCCCTAGGATGACAGTTTCCAGAAGCTGCAGGGGCCGGGGGCCTTGTCAGGCTGACTCCAGTCTTGTGACTTTTCTGTCAACTCAGTCCTCCCGTTTCATAACTGTAGTATTGTATCATTTAAAGATTTTTCTAATCAAAATTCATAATAAATTTGAAATAAAGGGAGTTTAGTGTTTTAGTCATCTTTTTTGAGAGCTAGGTTTTTTCCTAAGACAGCATTTGGTGATATTACACATTTACTGATAAACTTAATTTTTCTCAAGATACTGGTCTTTGTTTTAGGGAGTCACAGCTCTGCCTGAAAACCAAGACGAAGACCCGCTAGAAGGTAATGTAAACCTCGTGCTGCAGGAGTTGAAAACAAAACCTAACCTCATTCCTTAACTTGCTAGAAACCGAAAGACCCAACTGGAAAATTCCAATGTAGATCGCCTAAGCCATTCTCTTCTGCAATTTGTCCTAACTTTGGAATTTCCTTCTATGGGAACACTTAAGAAGAAGACAGGAAGTTGTTTTTAAAGTCCATTTCCTCCGGATTTGTAGACTTTGGAGTTAATTATGCTTTGAGTTTGTGTTTTATTGCAGAAAAGGACCAGGTAATTTCTATGGCCTTGAACTTGGTTTCCTAGCACCCTACGGAGTATTGGTTTCTTTTTAAAATATATATATTTTAATATGGGGGAACTGGGGATTGAAGCCAGGACCTCATACCTGGGAAGCAGGTTCTCAATCACTGGCCCCAATGAGAGTTGGCTTTTTTGTTTTAGTTTTTAGGAGGTACAGGGTGTTGAACGCAGGACCTCGTACATGGGAAGCAGGCATTCAACCTCTTGTGCTGCATCCACTCCTCAGGGCATTGGTTTCTGAGGGACCCGAGAGGCCCCTGCAGCCTCAGGCTGGCAGCGCTGCCTATAGGTCTTGATCTGTTTTGCCAAAAAAACACAAAGTTTGTCTGCAAGGAGGAGCAACCTCTTTCTGAAGGTGTCTTATCTGAGGAAGAGAAGAAAAAGTTAAAAAAAAAATTTTTTTTTAAAGTAATGGGAAAGAGAATAGAAAGGCAGAGACCACTGCCCGTTTCTTATCCCACAGCCGTGTCTGGTGTCTCTCCGCCTTCCTATTCGCAAACCCACCCACTGGTGGCGTTGGTGATTTTTATCAAGAAGGGAGCCTGTCGTCGGTCTCTGCCGCCCAGGGACTAACCCAGAGTCCATCAGGTTAGTAGGTGCTCTGTGTTTAATTGAAGAGAAATTGATGTTGAAACGAAATCTTTCAATGCTACTGGGCAGTTACTGAATAAAGGGTGCTTATTCCAGCTTTCAGGGGATTTCCTTCTGGTTAAAGTCTGAGCGTGGTCTTTCTTGCCTTCGTCAGTGATGCTGACATTCTCTAAAAAGAATGGAGGGAAACCTCTGATCAGAGTGTGCTCGCAGGATACCGACTGCCAGGAGGGGGGGCCCAAATTCTGCGTACCAGCTGGGTAATTCCATCGCAGAGCAAACCCGCACGATTGCCCAGTGCCTAGGTTTGCCCATCAGTAAAGTGAGGATGACGACAGTACCCACTTCATGGGAGGGGAAATCACTGAAGGGCTTTGAAGTGTTTTAACTGTGCCTGCCATGGGCTAACCATGCAAGGATTGCTAATCATGGACCTGGAGCAGCACTACCCAAGAAATGTCATGGGAACTACCAGTTCACCGCCTGGTAATTTAGAATTTTCTAGTAGCTGAATTCTCTATTTAAAAAAAGAGAAACAGGTGTCATTCTAATATTTTATTTAACTTAATAGATCTAAAATACTATAATTTCAACAGGTACCCAATATAGAAAAATTAAGGAGATATTTTTATTTTTTTAATACCAAGTCTTGGAAATCCAGTGTATATCTTACCTCACATGACATCTCAATCAGGAATAGCCACATTTCAAGGGTTCAATAGGCACATGTGGCCAGTGGCTTCTATGCATTGGATAACACAATCTCAAGGGCCCATAGGTTCAGGGAAAATGCAATTTGCTTGTCTTCTACAGGCTTCTTCTGCAGTGGTGGGCCATGTTACTGGAAGAGCCTAGAACATTTAGTCCGGGGCTTGCGGCTGACCACACTGTGCCTGTTTTCTAGCACACAGGTTACAACAGAGGAAGCCCATCAGCCTGGAGTCCTGGCCCCACCCCAACAGTCGATGGACCTTTGCCAAACAACGTCCTTTAACAGGAACTGGGGTGCGGCCGCAGGAAAGAAAATGTCAGCAAGCTTGGGGGCAGGGGCGGGAAAGAAACATCGAATTTTATAACCAGAGGCTCTCAATGATGGGTAGAGAAGGATAGGAGGCTCTAAAAAATTGCCTGCCAAGAAGAAATGCAGGTAGTAGCTTGTGAAAGTTACATGATGCTCTGTAGCTCTTTGGTCTAAAAGGATATAAGTAGATGGCATAAAATGCAAATGAAGAGCAAGAGCCCATGCCAAGAGTAGGAAGCAAATTAAGATCCCTAAGTAGCTAAGGCTTGTAAGAATTACAAAGGAAAACAGAAAAGGCTGTTTCAGTTCTGTTCAATTCAAGTGGGGGTGGGGAGGAAGGATTACATTTAAAAAGTCATTGACCTTGGAAACCTCTGGAAACCTGGCAGCTGTAGAATGAAAAATAGTGCTAATGCCTTCATGACGTCCTCTGCATCATAGAACCCCAAGTTTCAGAGAAGAAGACCAGGTCTTCCTCTGTTTGTGAATGAGGTGTTATAGAGCACTTACTCATTTCCATTGATTTGTTAATTAAGTAGATAAAGCAGCGTGTGTAACCTTTCATAGAGACCCTGATCCTGGCTCAGTGTTGCCTCAGCATCTGTACAGAGCTTGAGTTCATCCTTGACCTTCCTTCCTCCCCAAGTTGATTCCATCTCCAAGTGCTGTCCATTTCATCTCCAAAACATCTCTTGAATCTGTTTCCATCTTGGCCACCACCTCCGTCTGCCCTACCATCCAGAAGTTATGCTTGTTGAGTCCGGGAGTACTCCTATTATTTTTAGCTAAAATTTCTATTTTCAGGACCTATTGAAGGGAAACACAATTTAAAAAATTTAACTTCAATGTCTATAATACTTTCCTGTTAATGTTTTTTAAAAATCTCTAACTTTGAGCCATCTCCAATAAACTCTGGTTTTATTTTGTTTTGTTTTGGTATGTGTTGACTTCTGCAGATCCAAATCTTCACTTGAATGTCGAGGAATTAAACAAGGAGTTTATGGTGAAAAGTGAAGAACTCTATGATTCCCTCATGAATTGCCACTGGCAACCTCTGGATACAATTTACTCTAAAATCCCAGATGAGATTCCAAAGTGAAGCGAGGTGTTCATTAAACTGCCTAACTATCGTGCTGATTGTATTGTGGTTTGGTTTTATTTTTTGCAGGTTAAAAAAAAAAGTTCTCCTGGGAAAGTACTGGATTCTTTATGTAAATACAAACTTCCAGGGACTTAAATGCAATCGACATGACAGAAAGTCATGTAAATAAACTTCACCAGCACATCCATTCCTGGAAGTGGATTCTCTTAAATAGGTGCCGAAAGAGCTCCCATAGCTATCATAGTAGAAAAGCTGCACTGTAAGACATCTGAGAGGAGATTTATTAACATGAGATAAGCCTCACCCAAACTGATGGTAGCATTGCTGCCTGCCTCTGACAGGAAACTCTAATGGAGAGAAATGCTATCCTCAGGCAATGCAAGGTTTCATGCCCGTGTCTTGTATAGGAAATGAAGATTAGAACTAGATGTTTGATCTCAAGTCTCTATATCCTAACCCTCAGGCTCTCTGAAAAAACTGTCTTAATCAAAACATCCTGTCGACCTTCTAAGATAGAGCAATTGGGTCAGCATTAAAACCAGTTTTGAAACTTCAATGCCTATATTAACTCTGCCCCTTCCATAATTTTTATGGGGGTGGAGGTGGAAATCTGAAGTAAGCACTGTGTCCCGTTTCATTGCTATGCCATGGAAGGAATCCTAAATGAAAACCTCGGGACTGATCTGATTTGAAAGGCCCAAGGATTTGTTGCTCAGGAGAGTTGATCAGACTGTCGACCAAAGAAATTTGAGCTCTCTTCTGCTGCGAGGGTGTTTAACAGATGCTAATCCTTGCACTAAATAGGCTCAGAGTGGACTCTAATGTGGAGATTCAGGTGAGCTGGAGCCCCTGTAAAGGAGCTTTTTTTTTGTCCCATAGCACAGGGCAGGTACTGTTGACATTTTCAGCTGGATAGTTCTTTGTTGGGTGTGTGTGAGTGTGTGCGTGCTATTTTGTGCATTGTCCTGTCCCCACCAGATGTCAGTAGCACCCACTTCCCTGCTGTGACAACCAAAAATGTCTAGACATTGCCAAATTCCCCCAGGGAGCAGAAGTTCCCCTGGTTGAAAACCACTGGAATAGGCCAATGGTTCTCAAACCTCAGGGTACGTCAGAATCCCCTAGAAGGAATGTTAAAGCACTGATTCCTGGACGCCAGACCAGAGTTTGGTTCAGTAGGTCTGGTGTGGGACCTGACGATGTGCATTTCTGAAGGTTTCCCAGGTGATGCTGACGCTGCTGGCCCAGGTACCATGCTTTGAGAACCACTGGCCTAGGAAAATTGTCAACTGGTTCAGTTCAATTCTACTTGGAATGGAGAGGTTTCCCTTTCATGCTCCTCAACCCAACTTAAGTTGTTCAAAAGGACCCAAGCCCCCTGGCTGGAATTTCCCTTTCTAACCATTTTCCCTACCCAAAGAATAAAGGGGTGGGGATTTTTCCCCTTAGAGTTCTTATTGTAAACGATTGCATTAATAACCCAAATGAATCATACCCCCTAGTTAGCGATGTCCTTGTGAAGTCCCCTCACGTTGACTCTGAACTTGACAGGTGACTTGCTCCAGCCATTGGGCCATCCGCAAATGGAGGCAAGCAGAGGTTTAATAGGTACTTGCACAATGGGGCTTGCTATTGGGACACTTCCACTGTCATGTGAAGAAGCGCTCTTGAGGCTGAAGGATGGGAGTCATGGGGAGGGAACGGGTGGGGGGGTCCCCAGTCAACAGCACCAACTGGGAGCAAGGCCATCATGCAGCTGTCACATGACTGTCAACCATGAGCCATTCAGTCGAGGCCAGCAGAGCAACTCCTAGTTGATCCCAGCGCACATTTTTGATCCTCTCTAGCATACCTTACAAAAGATTTTCATTTCACTGTGATTTGGCAGTGAAATGAAAAGGGTACAGAAACAAATCAGCAGAGTAGAATTTGAATTTAGTGGGGCAAATATTTGTTGTTAGAGAAATGACTACAATTCCATGTCTTCTTGCATATTTGTTGTAAAGAAACAGGTTAGTTTCCCTCAAAATGGGAAATATAATTAAAATATATGTCTAAATGAGTCTAGAACAGGAGACCAGCTTTGAGGTCTCTATTGCAACTATTAAACTTTCCCCTTGTGATGCAAAAGTGGCCCTAGACAATAGGTTAATGAATCAGTTGGACTGTGTGCAATAAAATTTTATTTTCAAAAATAGGCAGCAGGTTGGGTTTGGCCCAGAGGCTGTAGTTTGCTAAACCCTGGTCTAAAAGGACTCCTTAAAAAGCTTTAAATAAAAACTGTAAATGGTAAGAAAGCCTGACCATAGTTAATGGACAAGGATTTGTATTTCTTAGTGATACAAAACATGATGGATCTTCCAGCCAAAGGTATTTTAGATTTTTAAAAAAATATGGTGCTGGGAAGTGGATGTGGCTCAAGCAATTGAGCTCCCACCTACCACACAGGAGGTCCCGGGTTCAGTTCCCCGTGCCTCCTAAAGAAGACAAGACAGTGAGCTGATGCAACGGGCAGGCACGGTGAGCTAACACAACAAGAGACACAAGGCAAAAACATAATGAGACACAACAAAGCAGGGAGTGGAGGTGGCTCAGGTGATTAGGTACCTCCCTCCCACATCAGAGGTCCGGGGTTCGATTGCTGGTGCCTCCTGTAAAGACAAGCAGACACAGCAAATGCAGACAACAAGGGGGTGGGGAGAAATAATTTTTTAAAAAATGCAGTGCATAGATGTGGACAGTTGTAAGGAATATAGTAACACACCACCTGAATTGATGGGCGTGAATAGCCAGAAGTTAGCAGGCAGAAGTTCATGTTTCTGAAGTTTGGGGCCAGCACTGCAAGTTAAACTCAGTTTGGTGGGGCAATGTGTAGCATGACATGCAGAACTTTATAAAAGAAAGGAAACTTGATTAAGGTCTGGTTTTAGAGTAAGATAAGATAAGTAAGATAAGCTGCTGAGAACAAAATGAAAGCATCAGCGTAAGTTCATATATTTAAAAGATAAGCTCTGTTGCCAGAATAACCACATGCTTCTGGTATCACGCTGCTCATTGCTTTTAAGCCTATGAAATGATAAACATCCAGCTTAAGCATGAAGGTTGTTTTTGCATTCTCCTCGACTAAGTGAGGTCAACTATCTTGGAAGATGGCAGTGCTATGTTATGGGGGCCGAGAAAGTTAGAATGGCCTGACATCTCTGGTTGGTGGATGATGACAATTCAGCAGTCTCTGCGTTAGCAATGAAGAGGATGAAAGTCTAGTGTGAGCAGGGGGGCAGAGACCAGGCAGTGCCAAATTAAATATGAAAAGTAATGATTACAGGGAAGCAGATTTGGCTCAACTGATAGAGCATCTGCCTACCACATGGAGGTCCAGGGTTCAAACCCAGGGCTTCCTGACCCGTGTGGTGAGTGGGTCCACGCACAGTGCTTATGTGCGTAAGGAGTGCCATGCCACGCACAGGTGTCCCCCGTGTAGTGGAGCCCCACGCGCAAGGAGTGCATCCTGTAAGGAGAGCTACTCCATGTGAAAAAAGCGCAGCCTGCCCAGGAGAGGCACTGCACACACGGAGAGCTGATGCAGCAAGATGACGCAACAAAAAGAGACACAGATTCCCAGTACCGCTGATAAGAATACAAGAGGACACAGAAGAACACACAGCAAATGGACAGAGAGAGAGAAGACAACTGGGGGGGGGGGGGCGGGGTGGGGAAGGGGAGAGAAATTAAAAAATATATATATTTTAAAAAAACACAAGGAAAGTAATGATTACAGCCTATTGGAACAAATTACATCTGGAAACAGAGCCAGGTTCTCTGTGATCCTAAAAGGAGGAGTTAACAAGAAGAGTATTAAAACATAGATGTTTACATACCATTAGCATTGCTTATAAATATTAGGGGTTTCTGTGTATTGGTCAAGTCAGACAGTGAGAAGTTTATTCTAAAGTTGTGGCTAACAGCCAAATGTTCACTTGCTACTTGCCCTGGCCCCACCAAGGCCTCAGAGCTTTTTGAGTCCTTCTGTTCAAAGGCAAGTGGCCTGATTGTGATAAACTTCCTTGAGCCCTGTTTTGTTGGACAGTGTAGGTCACAGATAATCAGCAGTGGGCTGAACAGTTCTGCTTGTGACTAACTCGCCCATGGAGGTGAACGCAGGAGAGCAAGGGCAGACAATGTTTCTGTGCTGCAAGGAGAGAGAGAAGAAAGCCAAGTTACCTTGTACTGATCAGGGGTGAATGGTCACTGCTGGAAAAAAGTGTTTATTTCTGGAGCTGCTATGTTTTGCTGTATTAAGAAAGAGAAAGTCATTGGACCCATGGAATGCAATCCCCGGGGTATGACGTGTCTGCATTTATTATTTTTTTAAAAAAGATTTTAAAATTATTTATTTCTCTCCCCTCCCCCCATTGTCTGTTCCGTGTCCATTTGCTGTGTGTTCTGTGTCCGCTTGCATTCTTGTCAGCAGCACTGGGAATCGTGTCTCTTTTTGTTTTGAGTCATGTCATACCAGTCCACTTTTCTCACCTCTGGGAGGGGAAGGGGGCTGCTAGTTGAGTCCAAACATGTGCATTGAGTCAGCAGTCATGCCTATGTAATGAAACCCCCATATAAACTTTTTTTTTTTAAGATTATTTATTTATCCTCCCCCCCCAGTTGTCTGTTCTCTGTGTCTATTTGCTGCGTCTTGTTTCTTTGTCCGCTTCTGTTGTTGTCAGCGGCACGGGAAGTGTGGGCGGCGCCATTCCTGGGCAGGCTGCACTTTCTTTCGTGCTGGGCGGCTCTCCTTACGGGGTGCACTCCTTGCGCGTGGGGCTCCCCTATGCGGGGGACACCCCTGCATGGCAGGGCACTCCTTGCGCGCATCAGCACTGCGCATGGCCAGCTCCACACGGGTCAAGGAGGCCCGGGGTTTGAACCGTGGACCTCCCATGTGGTAGACGGACGCCCTAACCACTGGGCCAAGTTCGTTTCCCCCCCCCCATATAAACTTGGGACACTCAGAGCCCAGAGAGCTTACACGATTCATAAGACACCTCTCTGTGCTGGGAGGGCGACATGTCCTGACTCCCCGTGCAGAGGACATGGGAGCTTGTGTTTGCCACCTCCCAGACTTGGCTTTATGCATCTCTTCCTTGGGCTTCTTATTTGTATCCTTTTAGTATAATAAAGTTATAAATATAGTGCTTTCAAGGAGTCCTGTGACTTGCTCTAGTGAATTATGGAACCCAAGGATAGGGAGCCCTCAAATCTGTAGCCAGTTGGTCACAAGTATGAGAGGCCTGGGCCACCAAACTTATAATTGGTGCCTGAAGGACCATCTTGTAGAGGATCACCTTGACCCTGTGGGATCTGGAATAACTCTGGGTAGCGTTGGAATTAAATTGGATTGAGTTACTACAGTACTTGTGGTTGGTATCAGAAGCTGTTGTGGAAGTGAGTAGAGGTTTTTGCAAAAACTACACAGGCACATCTTCCAAAATGAGAGTTGTTTTTATTGTTGTTGTTTGTACTATTTTCTTATTGTAGGTTGTGATTTGGTAGTAAATACCAGCTTGGTTCCACTGGGATTTCACTCTGATTTAGGGCTCTCTCTCGAATCCTCAGTTCGAGGCATTCTATAGTAAGTGGGTATGTTCCCAACTCCAGTTTGTTAGCAAACATACTTGAAGATGTGTAGAGCCACTTTAAGTCACCAGGTCCATAGACACACACATTTCGCCAATAGTAGCCTGCAAACGAACAAGACAGCAAGGGAAACAAAGTAAAACATTAACACACCCAAACATCTTACATTCCTGTGGATGAAGGCACTTTGGATTATCTGAACTCTCTAAAATGAGTTCTAATTGTATAAGGTATGCTTTTGGTTCAGTTCACAATGAAAAAGTCATTACTGCAAATGAATTTATTAATGGCATTTGTTTCCAAAGTAGCAGGGATGGAGGTGAAATAGAATTTTATGGGAGAATTCAAATTTCAAGTTGAGAAATTATAGACATTTATAGCACTAATTAAAAAAATATTCAATTCATTCAATTCATTCATCATTCATTCACTTAATGAGTGAAACTCATTCAATAAATATTGCTTATTACAAGACACTTCAGATTTACAAGATCAATCAGGCATCTGACCAGACTTGGAGGGGCTCATAGACTAATGGAGAGTGAAATACCCAAACTACTAAAAGCCAGAATATAATATGTGCCCTGGAGATGTAAGAGGACCATGGAGTTATAATGAGGTCAAGGTATGGAACTAAATGTCTGTATGGGGTAGTAATTTTACTTTATGTGTGTATGGTCTCAAATTGTACCTTAGTTTCACCTAAACATCTTTATATAGCCAACAGACAAGGATGCGGATGACTTAGTGTATTTTGGGGAGGGTGTTTCTTAAAGCCATCAATGACGTCATCATCTTATGCAGAAGACACCACTATTGTTGTGCTTCACGTATAGATGAAAGTTTAGGAAGCAAAGTGATTTACTTCCCTTCTCCTGATGACAGCCAAAACATCCTTTCCAAAGAAACTGCTCCTCCTCTTCTAGCCCCTTCTCACTAAGGATCTCCTCTATCCAAGCTAGAACTCGAAGCCATAACTTCTTACTTCTACCCTAAAAACTCTTCACTTTGACAGAAACTCAGGGTACCCAAGAAACCACGCTGCCACACTGTCAGTTCCCTGGCAGCCTGATCTCAGAATGGCCTGCCCTCCAGTACTCCTTTTATTGATGTCTCTTCTTCCATTAGTTGCTAACCTTCCCTGTTGGGAAAACTGAGACCTGAAGAGCTCATGGGCTATGACCACATGATGGCAGAAAGACATGGCTCAGGATTGGTTGGCATAGGTCTGGAGAGGGCAACTTATGTTCTTCCTCGAAAGGACCCTGTACCTAGAAAGAAAGTAGGAAAGAGTTGTAAGCAGTGAGATGGTATGGTTAGATTTATGGTTTTAAAGGAGCATTTTGGCAACAGTGCAGAGGAAGGCGTGAAAGGATAAAGATGGTTTTTACTGTCATCTAAATGAATTCACCAGGCATAACAGAAAAAGATGAGTGAAATGGCATTAGGAAGGGGATGCTTAAGCCAGATTGGGAAAAGGGGAAAAGGTAGTAAGGCAGAGGAATTTTCAGCAGACAGCAAAAGTTGAGTAATACAAATGTTCAAGTCCTAGATGGTGTATCAGCTGGCACAAGTAAGAGAAGGACATGGGATTAATTTGGGTTCTTGATGAAGGTAAGTCATAGAAAGAGGTTTGAGCACATCAACATATCCATATACACCAGGGTGGCTGTGGCAGGTTGGATTTTTACCCCAACAAGCACACATTCTTCATCTTTATCTGCATCCCTATGGGTGTGAACCCACTGTAAATAGGACATTTTGAAGATGTAATTTTTCATTATGATGGGGCCAGTTGAACCAGAGTGGGCCTCAATCTGGAAAGAGAACAGTAGAAGCTAGAAATTCAGAGAAGCTGGAATTATAGAAAATGGAGAAAACATCGCCATGTGACAAGAAGCCCAAGGATTGCTGGCCACCAGCACCAGAATGCTGCAAACTCCAGGAGAAAGGATGCCTCGTCGATCTCTTGATTGTGGACTTCTTTGGCCTCAGAACTGTGAACCAATAAGTTCTTATTAAGTCAACCCACTGCATGGTTTTTGTCATAACTGCCTGGAAACTAAGACAGGATTCCATCTCCACAATCCAAATGGCAACTTGGTATGGAGGGAGATGACATCACTTGTCTCTCTTAGGAAACATCCAGTGCTCTAGTCCAGAGCATTGTTTCTCAGACTGTGTTCTCTGGAACCCTAGAGTTAGGAGAAAGACATGAAAAAGATGCACCACTGTGATAGTCTGAAGTTGTATGTACCCCCAAAAAACGTGTTCTTAACCCTAATCCATTCCTGGGGGTGTGAACCCATTGAAAATAGGACCCTTTGATGAGATTTCTTCAGTTAAAGGGTGGCCACCTCATCAGGGTGGGTCTTAATCCTATTTACTGGAGTTCTGTGATAAGAGAATGAAATTCAGACAGAGAGAACCACAGGAAGCAAGAAGCTGAACCTGGAAGACAAGACAGAGACCAGGAGATACTGCCATGTGCCTTGCCATGTGACAAGCTAAAGACCAAGAATTGCCAGCAGCAGCCCCAGAACGCCCCATTTATCAGGGAGAAAGCATTGCTGTGAGGATGCCCTGATTTGAACTTCTTCTCAGCCTCAAACCATGAGCGAATAAATCCCCATTATTTAACCCCACCCCTTTCAGGGTAGTTGCTTGAGCAGCCTAGGAAACTAAAACAACCAACAGAAAAAAGAAGGTGGTGATTTTCAGTCTAATAACTTCAAGAAATACTGTAATCAGTACCCACATTATCCTATGAAAGCCTCTGAAAATTTCTACATTATTTCTCAGCATTCCCCAAATGCACTGGACCAGGAAATCCCTCTGCGCATCACACCTGCTAACACTGGTGTTGTAAAGAGCATGATGTTCTACTGTAGCCTGCAGAAAGGGCTGGTCCAGTCAGCAGCAGGACAAAGGCAGAAGTCGAGTGTCTGGAAACTTTTTGGCAATCTGCAATTGCTATTATACAACATCCAAACAGCCGTTTATTTTTCTAATAATTCACTTGTAGTGTGCCCTATAAAAACAGCAGTTCATGATTGCGATGGTTAATTTTAGGTGTCGACTTGGCTAGGTTATGGTATCCAGTTGTTTGGTCAAATACTGCCCTAGCTGTTGCTGTTGAAGGTGTTTTATAGCTGCGATTTGCGCTAAGTTAAGCTGACTCTAAATATAGGAGATTACTCTAAATAATGTGATGGGTTTCATCCAATCATTTAAAGACCTTAAGAGCAAAAACAGAGGGTTCCAGAAAAAAGAAATTCTGCCTCAGGACTCCAGTATAAACTTTATCCCCTTAGTCAGCTTGCCAACTTCGCCTATGCATCTCGGGTTTGACAGCCCCCACAATCTCATGAGCCAATTCTTCAGAACAAATCTCTTCATTTCACACACACACACACACACACATATTGTTTTCTGTCTCTCTGGAGAATGCTGACTGATACAATGAGTGATTGGAAATAAAAAAATTGGCTCTTCATCACAATCAGTTTAAGAAGCACTTTGAAAAAGAGCATCAGCCTAGAGAAAGCGTTCTTACAGACATTTGGATTTCATGTACTAGGATTTTTTTTTGAAAAATTGGCATCTCTATATCACAGCCAACTTTTTGTTTTACTGTTTAATTAAATGACTTCCATCAGCTGTTCCCATCATTTCATTTTCTAATATGGTATCTTAATATGCAAACAAAGGAAGAAGGACTTAATTTCAAATAAAGAGCCTTCAAACTTAAGATATATAGCTTTAGAAAAAACTTGCTACATTGTTCTTTTTTTTCCTCACTTTGCCACGGACCAAAGACTTTGTCACACAGTGGCATTCTCTGTAGTCTCCTGAACTGTGGAAACCACTGACAGAAAAATGAGTCATTGGCTTCTGGCACAAGTCCAGGGAGAAAGGGGAAAGAGGAGGGGCTTTCCGGAAACTGTTCCTCTTAAGGTGACTGAGGAGAAAACCAGGGCAAATCCCCATCTGTGGTTCATAAACAAAATTGTTTTAGGATCTATATGTACATTTAAGGATGACGCATGGGCTAAGAAGAAGATAATGTATGCCAAAGAATTTTGTAAATCGTCCCCATCTAACAAACGTGTGAGTAGGGAAGGCTCATCAAATTGTGGCATTTTATAGTGCTTTCCTAGGACTTCAAGGGATTTCCAGGTTCCATCTATTTATTATTACAAAAAACAGATTTAGGGGGAGACCAGTCATATGACGCACCTAGTCTCAAAGTTGAACGGCTGTATTCCACTCTTGATTCTACTTCTTGCTGGTAAATCATCTATCTCTCAGGATCCCAATTTCCCTATCCATAAAATGAGGAGGACAGGGTAATTTCTGAGGCTTCTTAGAATTTAAAAATTCTAAATTTATAAGATGAAATAACAGTAACAAATTCATTGGAGTGTATTCAGAGCTACTAGTTCTTGACCCAGACACAACTGTTTTACACACTCATTAGAGCCAGGCACTGTTATTCTACAAGCTGTCTGTACTCTAATGGAGAAAATGTAGCTCTCAATGGAAAACAATGCGATGGGAAGTGTTACCATGGCAGCCTTTGTGAATATGTTCCTGGAAAATCCACTTCACAGCTCTAAGACTCGTATCTGAGACTCCTTGGGCCATGGATCCAGGGACACCTGTGGAGTTAATGAGGAGAAAGGCAGAAGTCACGGGTGCATGTTGGTCCCCTTTGCTCAGTTTGTCTCTCTCTGTGCTCTCTTTGTTCCCCACCGGTAATATTTTACTTCATAAGGTATTAAAATTTAATCCATTAGAGATTTGATATTTAATTTTTAAAGTATAGTAGCATTTTAATAAATAAGTTTAATATCTATAATAAGGATTCAAAACATAACTATCTGAATTTTTCATAAAACAATGCAGGAAAATCTTACCAATGACGGGGATTCTCAAAGGTTAGTATGCATCACAATCCCTTGGAGGGCTTCCTGTATACCTGGGTAGCTCCCATCTTCAGGTGTCCTCCCCTACACTGGTCCCCAAGGGTTTCTGATTCTCTAAGTCTAGGGTGGGACCTGGGATCTGCATTCCCAGCAAGTTTCAAGGTGGTGCTGGTGCTGCCCCAGGGATCTTACTTGGAGAACTGCTGACTATAGGAAACTCTTACGACTTGACAGTGTTCTTATGAAACATGTCCCTCGTCCTCTCTTTGTAATTGATGTAGACAGTGAGCGACTGCAGGAAGTTTCCACGATTCAATTCATCTTCTAGGGGGAGAGAGGTCATCCATCGCCTCCCCCCACTGGAAACACTCTACCTTCCCAAGACGCAGAAGGAGTTGGGGAGATTTAGTCCCGTTGAGTTTCCATTCAGCTATGGAGTTTCACACAAAAATACTACATCTGCCACCTCAGCACCTCTTTCCCCTCTCCTGGTATTTCCTCTGTGGTAGCAACTGTGAAATGATGTGGCCTCACATTCAGCTTTCCCTTCGTTCCCCTTCCTTTTCTTTAATAAATGGCCTCCTTATGACATTTATGCAATTTTCTCTGGAGGCGGTCCTCTCTTACTGATTTGTAATTGTCTTACTTACATTGAAAAGGAATATTAAATCTTTATCAGCACATATGCTGAATATATATTTTCTCCTCTTGCCTTTTCTTGTTATACTGTGGTAACATATATACACCATACAATTTACCATTTTAACTGCTATGAAGTATACAATTCAGTGGTATTAACTACATTCACAGTGTTGTGCTACTATAACCACCATCCATTACCAAGTATTTTCCATCACCCCTAGCAGAAACTCTGGAACCATTAAGCATTAACTCCCTGTTCTCCAACCCTCTCCCCTCCAGCCAACCCCATGCCTGGTAACATCTGATCTACTCTCTGTCTGAATTTGCATGTTCTTGTTATTTCATGTAAATGGGAGTCATATAGCACTTGCACTTTTATGTGTGGTTTATTTCACTCAACATGATGCCTTCAGGTAGCATGTCTCAGTGTCATTTCTTTTTTAGGACTGAATAATTTTCCCTTGTGAACTTATACCACATTTTGTTCATTCATATGTTGATGGGCACTTGGGTTGCTTCCACCATTTGGCTATGTGAATAATGCTGCCGTGAACGTTGGTGTACCCCACCTTGCCTTCTATCTTGAACATTTCTTGTTCCATTTTTTTCTATGTTAATTTATGTTAATGGGTACTTTCCCATTATATTTCTTGATTATTATAAGAAAACTACTGAATTTTTAAAACTGTATTTTAGTCTATATTTAGCCAACTTCACAAGCTCTCTGGTTATTTCTAAATAACCATCTTTTTAGGAAGTCACATAAGAATGAGAAGAAATAAGTGAACATTGGGGTTTCATGTAATTCCGAGATTGCCCAGCCCTCTGTCCAGCTCAAAGACAATAATTTGGTCAGCCTTTGCCTCTGCTAAAAAGGAAGTTTTCAGTGATATGTGTACAAAAGAGCCAAATGTCTTGAGGAAGAGGGAATTTGTACCATAAAATTCTGGTGTCATTTGAGAATTTATTAGTCATAAAGACTAGAATGTAGGCAATTCAGAGAACATTTCTATATTCAGTCACATAATGTTACCACTATCTGTAAAAGAATTATGGGTCTTTCTGAAAGATATCTAGACTAGAGAACCCACAGGTTTGGAGAGAATGCAAATAGTTTGTCCTTTGTAGGCTCCTACTACAGTTTATGGCAATCTCACCAGATTGAAGGCCTCAGTTGTACAAATTGAGCTTCAGAGATGACCAGAATGTTTCTGATTTAGACCATGTGTTAAAAGAGGGGGGAGCTTATATGCATGGGATCCTATTCACTTTCTGCCCACTGGAAGCATCAGGGATGCTTTAGCAACTTCCCCTCATAATGAAGAATAGAAATAATAAAGAAAATTTCAGAAAGTTCAGGAAAAAATAGAAACATCTAATTTTATGACCAGAAGCTTTCAAAGGAAATATGGCTCCAGAAGGAAGGGAGCCTCTAAAAACAAGAGTCAGACAACATAATCATAAGTGATTGTATTGAAAAGTGAGAAGTATTTTATGAAACTTATGTGATGCCCCGGGGATATTTGATGATCTCTGTTTTACAGCAATTGATGCAGAGAGATATATAAATACAAATGAATTGCATGGAGCCAAATTAGTATTAAGAAGGAAAATTACAAGGAAAACCAGAACGAGTTTCTTCAATTATGCATGGGCAAGGAGAGAAAGAAAGGAGTAGATTATCTTTTAAAATCCTCAAAACAAAAAAAAAACAACTCTTATTGGGGAGCAGATTTATATCAGTGGTTGAGTGCCTGCTTCCCATGTACGAGGTCCTGGGTTCAACCCCTGGTACCTCTTAAAAAAATCATATGATAACGAAGTAGACAAAATAATCTTGAAAAAGAAGAGCAAATTTGGAATACTCACACTTCCTGAATTTAAAACCTATTAGAAAGCTGTAATAATGAAGACAAGGTGGCACTGGCATTAGAGTAGACATACAGATCAATGGAATAGAATTGGTAATCCAGAAATCCTCACATCCATGGTCAATTGATTTCTTATAGGGGTGCCAAAACAATTTTCAACAAATGGTGCTGGGATAACTGGATATCCACATGTGAAAGAATGAAAGTGGACCCCTACCTCACACAATTCACACAAAAATTGTCAGCTCTGGTCAGGGATCAAAATGTTAGAGTTGACTATGAAACTCCTAGAAGAAGACATAGGAATAAATCTTCATGGCCTTTGGTTTGACAGTGGCTTCTTAGATATGACACCAAAAGCACAAATAACAAAAGAAAAATAGATAAATTGAACATCACCAACATTTAAAACTTTGTATACTCAAGAATACTGTCCTGGTTTCAGTCTTTGGGGAACCACAGAAAATCCTGTTTTTACAGAAAACCTGCCCCTATACAAGTAAGTCTATTGTGTTTGGGGCCTTTTGATTAGATTCAGTGAAGGGACCTTTTGATTAGATCACTTCAGTTAAGGTCCTTTGATTAGATTGTGGGGGGCTAGGGTGTGTCTTAACCCTTTACTTGAATACCATGTAAATGGAGGAGAGGGAAGAGGAATAGCTGCTGTTTTACCCTGCCGTGTAAGAGAGGACTCCAGGATCACCTGCAGCTGCAGGAAGACAGAGAAACCCCAAGGGGTTGAGAGAGAGACCAGAGGCTGGAATCAGTGGAGCAGCCTGAAGCTGAGGCAATAGAGGCCAGGAGGAGAGGGGAGAGATGAGCCACATATATGATTGCCTACAGCTGAGCTCAGGGAGAAAGTGAATCTGGAGTAGAAGGCAGAGACCTCTGTAGAGACAGGCTGCCATTGTGCCTTGCTATGTAGTAGGAGTCCACGATCTCCAGGGGCCGACCTTTGGTGAGACGGCATCTCTGAAGATGGCTTGATTTGGACATTTACACACCCTCAGAACTCTAAGCTTTTAACTTAATAAATTCCCACTATAAAAACCAACCCATTTCTAGTATTTTGCATTGGCAGTCTTCAGCAAACCAAGACAGATACTTAACACAAAAGTGAAAAGGCAACACACAGAATGGGAGAAAATGTTTGCAAATCATATATCTGAAAAGGGACTTGTATCTAGACTATCTATAAAGAACTCTTACAACTCAATAGAAAGAAAACCCATTACAAAATAGGCAAGGGATTTAAACAGACGTTTCTCCAAAAGAAGATATACAAGGGGCTATTAACAGATGAAAAGATGTTCAACATCATTAGACATTAGGGAAATGCAAATCAAAAGCATAATGAGATTCCATATCACATGCCCCAGGATGGCTAAAATCAAAAGGATGTAAGTCTTGGTGAGGATGTAGAGAAACTGAAACCCTTACACACTGCTGAATGTTCAGCCATTTCTTTTTTCCTTTAGTAAGTCACTTTTGAAACCAGTTTTGCAGTACTGAAAAAAGTTAAACCTGGAGTTACTACATGTTCCAGCATTTCATTCCAAGTTATGTAC
Source organism: Dasypus novemcinctus (assembly GCF_030445035.2). Lineage (NCBI taxonomy): Eukaryota > Metazoa > Chordata > Mammalia > Cingulata > Dasypodidae > Dasypus > Dasypus novemcinctus. The sequence continues at coordinate 42,949,299 of NC_080694.1, read as the reverse complement.
CCAAGGGAAATGAAAATGTATGTTCATGTTCATGGCAGCATTATTCATAATATCCCAAAGTAGGGACAATACAAATGCCCATCCAATGATGAATGGATAAATAAATGTTAAAAATGTTATCAAGGAGAGACAGAGAGCAATGGAATCAAATTGAGAGCTCAGAAATGAACCCTTGTCCAGTAAGAAAGCTCAAAATGAAAGTAAGCCAAGGATCTCAAAATAGTCTTTCAGAAGGTTGCCAAAGTAAACTGTATATTTTTTAGGTCAGGAAATGATAGAGTAACATTAGCAAAATATTTCCAAATGAGGATCTGTAGAGTGAGGCAAATTACTCTGGCAAGAGGTTTGGTTAATGACAACTTGGAAAGTTTTAAGATAAGTTCATAACAGAGAAAGCATTCAGATAAAATTATCTAAATGCTTTCTGCATTGTGAATCTGTTATCAAAACAATTTCATACCATAAGAATAGTTTATTAATATTCATAGTGCATTTTGAAAGTACATGTAATACTTGCATTCTGAAAACTCAGTTAAGTGAAAAAAAATTTCCTTAAGAATAAGTATATTTTAAAAGAGAAAAAAGTGATCTGGAATGCCAGTTCTTCCTTCTTTTTTGCATTTATGAATGTCTGTGCCCAACTATTCTAGCTGCAACCCCAACCAGCCCCTTGTGTTTAAGTAAATCATTTTAAAAGGTATCTTTTTTTTTTCCTATCACTGGAAATTACATATTACCTTTTACCATAAATAAACTTCTTCACATTCAAAAAATAAAAAACAAAACAACAACAACAACAACAAAAAGAAATGAACCCTCAGATTTATAGCCAACTGATTTTTGACAAGCAGGGAAAGATCATTGAACTGGGAAAGAATAGTATCTTAAACAAATGGTACAAGGAAAACTGGATCTCCATTTGCAAAAAAAAAAAAAAAAGGGGAGGGGAAGGACACCTGCCTCACACCTTATGCAAAAATCAACTTAAGATAGATCAAAGACCAACGCAAAATGGATCAAAGACCTAAATATAAGAGCCAAGACTATCAAACTCCTGGAAGAAAATGTAGGGAAGTATCTTCAGGACCTTGTGTTAGGCAATGGTTTCTTAGACTTTATATCCAAAGCACAAGTAGCAACAACAAAAAATAGAGAAATGGAACCTCATAAAAAATAAAATTGGTACTCAAAGGACTTTATCATGAAAGCAGAACAGCAACTTATACAATGGGAGAAAATATTTGGAAACCACAAACCCAATAAAGGTTTTATAAAAAATGTCTCTCCCTTTCCCTACCCTGGCCCCTTCCCCCACCCCAATTGTCTGTTCTCTGTCCATTCGCTGTGTGTTCTTCTGTGTCCACTTGTATTCTTGCCAGCAGCACCAGGAATCTGTGTCTCTTTTCATCACGTCATCTTGCTGTGTCAGCTCTCTGTGCGTGCAGCACCACTCCTGGGCAGACTGCACTTTTTTTTGTGCTGGGCAGCTCTCCTTACAGGGTGCACTCCTTGTGTGTGGGGCTCCCCTACATGGGGGACATCCCTGCGTGGCATGGCACTCTTTGCGAGCATCAGCACTGCGCATGGGCCAGCTCATCATACGGGTCAGGAGGCCCTGGGTTTGAACCCTGGACTTCCCATGTGGTAGGTGGATGCTCTATCTGTTGAGCCAAATCCACTTCCCCCCAATAAAGGTTTAATATCCAGAATATATAAAGAAATCCTTGAATTTAACAAAAGAAAGGTAAAAGCAGTTAAAATGTGGGCAAAAGATTTGAATAGGCTTCTCTCAAAAGAAGATATACAAATGACCAGAAAGCACATGAAAAGAGGCTCAACATCATTAAGCATTAGGGAAATGCAAATCAAAACCACAACAAGATATCATTTTACCCTACTAGAAAGGCCACTATTGAAAACAACAGAAAACTGCAAGTGTGGGAGAGGATGTGGAGAAACCAGAACACTCATTCACTGCTGATGGGAATGTAAAATGGGGCAGTTACTGTGGAAGATAGTTTGACCGTTCCTTCAGGAAGATAAGTATAGAATGACCATATGATCCTGCCATGCTGCAACTAAGTTTATACCCAGAAGAACTGAAAGTACGGGCACAAACAGGCATTTTTTCCCAGTGGCATCATTCACAATTGTCAAAAGATGCAAGAAATCCAAGTTTCCATCAACCAGTGAATGGATAAACAAAATGTGGTATGTTTATACAATGGAATATTATGCAGCTCTAAGAAGTAATGAAGTCCTGATGCATGTGAAAATATTGGTAAAACTTGAGGACAGTTTGTTGAATGAAATAAGGCAGACAAAATAACAATAGTGTATGATTTCACTAATATAAATTAATTATGTAAGCAAACTCTGATTTAGCATCTAGAATATAGGTTATCTGTTGCTAGAATGGAGGTAGAAAATGAACTGATGAAATATGTGGAGAATTTCTAGTTAGGTTGCTTTTAAATGTTTGGAAATGGATAGAGATGATGGTAGCCCATTATTGTGAGTGTAATAGTGCTGAAATAAATGTGAATGTGATTGAAAGGGGGAAGCTTTGGGTTATGTATGTTACTGGAATGGAAGCTAGAGGATAAAACATGGGACTGTAGAGTACAGTGAACCCTATTTTGGATGATGACTGTGCTTAACGGTACAAATATAATAACAGTGTTTCATCAACTAGAACAAATATATGTCACTATTACAAGGTGTTAATGATAGGGTGGCTATGGGAAAAATATACCTAATGCAAACTACGGATAACAGTAATATTTAAAAATTCTTTCATCAATTGTAACAAAGGACCACACCAATGCTAAGGGTGAACAGTAGGGGGGCATATGGGAATGTTGTATTTTACATGACTTCTCTGTAAACATACAGCTTCTCTAATGTAAAAAATTTAATTACAATAACTAAAAAACATGTAAGTACAGACACAAAGTGCTACATATAGCTTGATTCCATTTGTATGAAATGTAAATATAAATAAATCTATAGAGACAGAATTAGATTAGTGGTTATGTAGGGCTGAGAATGATAGAGGGATTGAGAGGTGACTGTTACGTGGTATGGGGTTTTTCTTTTTGGAGTAATGAAAATGTTCTAAAATTGATTGTGATGAATGCATAACTGATTATACTGAGAGCCATTGATTGCACACTTTGGACGAATCGTATGGTACATGGATATATCTCAATAAATCTGCTTTAAAAAAAATAAAGAGCAGCAAATATTTTTTAAAAATAGGTATGAAGTTCATTCATGCTACATAGTGAATGAGTCAAGAAACATTATTCTGAGTGAAAGAAGCCCATCACAAAAGACAACGTATTATATGATTCCATTTATATGAATTGTCCAGATTAGGCAAATCTATATATAGAGAAAATAGAGTACAGGTCATCAGGTACAAGCAGGGGGAGAAGGGTAATGGGAAATTATTGTTTAATTGGTATAGGGTTCAGTTTGGGGTGATAGGAAGTTTCTGATAATGGTGGTGAGTGGGAGTGGTTGAGACAGGAAAGTTTATGTTACATGTATTTTCCATAGTTTTTTTTTTTAAAGGAGTAACTAAAGAGATAATAGTGGTTAAATGCAATATATAATTCTGGGCTAGATCTAATAATGGAGAATAAAATGCTCATTGGACACCTGGATTGTTTCTACATTTTGGCTGTTATGAATGATGCTACTATGAACCCTGGTGTACAGATAACTGTCGGACCCTCTATTAATTTTTGTGGGGATCATTGGGTCACATGATAATTTTATACTTAAATTTCTGAGGACCCTCTAAACTGTTTTTCAAAGTGACTGCACTATTTTACACTTGCACCAACAATGCATGAGAGTACTTATTTCTCTACATCATTGCCTGCAATTTTTATTTCCAAATTTTTAAATAATAGCCATTCTAGTGGGTATGAAATGGAACTCATTGTGGCTTTTTTGTTTTTGTTTTTTTGGGAATTGAACCCAGGACATTGTATATGTGAAGCCAGTGCTCAACCACTGAGCTACACTGGCTCCCCTGAGTTAGTTTTTTCATTTTCTTGTGGGGTTTTTGTTTGTTTGTTTGTTTTTGGGGAACCAGGGACTGAACCCAGGACCTCCCATGTGTGAAGCAGGCTCTCAACTGCTTGAACCACATCCACTCCCCTCATATTGTGGTTTTGATTTGTATTTCCCTAATGGCTGATGATGTTGGGCATCTTTTCATGTGTTTTTTTTTTTGCCATTGGGTATCTCCTTTGGAGAAATGTCTATTCAAGTACTTGGCCCATCTTTAAATTGGGTTGTTTGTGTTTGGATTGTTGAGTTGCAGGAGTTCTTGATATATTCTGTATATTAAGCCCTTAACAGATAGATAGTTTCCAAATATTTTTTTTCACATTATGTTAGTTGCTTTTCACTTTCTTGGTAATGTCCTTTGTACAAAAGTTTTAAATTTTGATGATGTCCCAATTATCTATTTTTATCTTCCGTTTCTCCTGCTTTTGGTGTAAAGTTTAAGAATCCATTGCCTAAAACAAAGACTTGACAATATTTCTGTATGTTTTAAGAGTTGTAGACTTTTAGTTTTAACTCTTATATTTAGGTTATTGATCCATGTTGAGTTAATTTTTGTGTATTACATGAGTTAGGGGTCCCTTGGATTCTTTTCCCTGTGGATATCCAGTTTGCCCAGCACAATTTGTTGAACACATTGTTCTCTCCCCATAGAGTGAACTTGGCACTCTTGTCAAAAATCAACTGGCCATAGATGTACAGGTTTGTTTCTATGCCCTCAGTTGTATTCCATTGGTCTATGTGTCTTTCCTTAGCTAGTACTACACTGTTTCGATTATGATAACTTGTAATAAGTTTTGAAATGATGAAATGTGAGTCTTACAACCTTGTTCTTCTTTTTCAGGAGAGTTTTTGCTATTCAGGGTTTCTTTGCCCTTCCATATCTATTTGAGGATTGACTTTTCCACTTCTGTGAAGAAGGCTATTGGAATTTTTCCCATCCCCCCTCAGATGGCTCACTTGTCTGTTTGCTCATTATTTTTGCTTGTTGCTTGTGCTTATTGTTTGAGCTTGTTGTCTGCTCATTGTTTGTCTTCTTTAGGAGGCACCGGAAACTGAACCTGGTACCTCCCATGTGGGAGGCAGGTGATCAATTCCTTGAGTCACATCCATTTCCCCAGCTATTGGAATTTCAATTTAAATTGTGTTAAATCTGTAAATTACTTTGAATAGTATTGTCATCTTAATGGCATTAAGTCTTCGAATCCATGAGCATGGAATATCTTTCCATTAATTTAGCTCTTTTTAAATTTCTTTTTGTAATGACCTGTAGTTTTCTGCATATAAATCCTTTAATTTCTGGTTAAATTTATTCATACATAGTTTTTCTTTAAGTTGCTATTGCAAAATGAATTATTTTCTTGATTTCCTTTTAGATTGTTAAATGCTGGTCTACGGAAAAATGCTGATTTTTGTGTGTCAATCCTTATTTTGGTCTTCCTTTGCTCTTTTTCTGTATCTTCCAGGTGTGAGGTTAAGTCCCTGTTTGGAGAGTTTTTTTTTTTTTTTTTTAGGTACTAGAGCTGGGGAGTGAGCCTGGGACCTTTTATGTGGGAACCAGTGTGTGACCACTGAGCCACATTGGCTCCCCTGTGTTGGTATTTTTGTTTGTTTGCTTGTTTCTTTCTTTCTTTTTTTTTAAGAGTCACTGGTGATTGAACCTGGGACCTCCCATGTGGGAAGCAGGCACTCAACTGCTTGAACCACATCTGTTCCCATCTTTCTTCTTTTTTGTGTAAGCATTTAGAGTTATACATTTCCCTCTCAGTACTGCCTTTGCTGCATCCCATAATTTTTATACATTATATTTTCATTTTCATTCACCTTAAGATATTTCCTAACTTCCCTTGTGATTTCTTCTTTGACCCATTGTTTGCTTAAGCATGCATTGTTTTATGTCTGCATATTTGTGAATTTTTACCATTCTCTCTCTCTCATTGATTTCTAGGTTCATTCCATTGTGGGCATAGAATATATTTCGTATGATTTCAATCTTTTTAAATGCATTGAGCTTTGTTTTTTTACTTAATACATGATGTATCCTAGAGAATGATTCACATGCACTTGAGAAGAATGTGCACTCTGCTGTAGTTATATGAAATGTTCAGTATATGTCTACTAGGTATGGTTTATTAATAGTATTGCTCAGTTCTCTCTTTTCTCACTGTTTTAAGATGAGAACAATTGGACAAATGTTCTGTCCATTATTTGACATTGAATGGTTTATTTAAGTTTCCTTCTATTAATGTACAACTGTTTATTTCTCTCTTTAAATATGTTAATGCTTACTCCATATGTTTTGGTCTTTTACCTTAAAGTGCATATCTAAAATCCTAAACATAAAATATCTCATTTTGTTTGATAGCAACTTAGCTTCAATAGCACAAATAAGCTATATTCTATACACTACTGTCTTCTAATTTTCATGTAGTTCTTGTCACAAATCACATAGTTTTTCATTATGAGTCCAAAACAATTGATTTTTTTGTTAGTTTTTATGTGTTTGTATTTTAGATCCTGTAGAAAGTAAAAATATAGTTACAAACTAAAAATTAGATAGTACTGGCATTTATATTTATCAATTTCATTATCATTATCAGACATCTTCATTTCTTCATGTGACTTTGGTCAGTTGTCTAGTGTCCTTTCATTTCAACCAGAAGAAATCCCTTTAGGAATTCTTTTAGAGCTAGACTAGTAGAGATGGAATCCCTCTAGGTTCAGCTCTTGTTTATTTGGGAATGTCTTAATCTCTCCCTCATTTTTTAGAAAAGATTTATTTTATTTATTTATCCTCCCCCCATTGTTTGCACTCACTGTCTGCTTCTGTGTCCATTCACTCTCTGTGTCTGCTCATCTTCTCTTTAGGAGGCACCAAGAACTGAACCTGGGACCTCCCATGTGGGAGAGAGGTGTTCAGTTGCTTGAGCCACCTCCACTCCCTGCTTTGTTGTGTCTGTCATTGTCTTTACTCTTTGTGTCTCCTTGTTGGGTCATCTTATTGCATCAGCTTGCCACACCTGCCTGTCACACCAGGTCTCTGTCTTGCTCATCTTCTTCAGGAGGCACCAGGAACTGAACCTGGGACCTCCCATGTGGTAGGTGGGAAATCAATAGCTTGAGCCACATCTGCTTCCCTTCTTCATTTTTGGAAGACAGTTTTGACAGATATAGAATTCTTGGTTGGCAATTATTTTCTTTCAGTACTTCAAATATGCCATCCTTCTGCCATCTCTCCTCCATGTTTTCCAATGAGAAATTGACACTTAATATTAATGAGGCTCTTTTGACATTTTGTATCTCTATTGCAGCTTTCAGGATTCTTTCTTTATCTTTGACAGTTGACAGCTTGATTATAATGTATCTTGGTGTGGGTCTATTGGGTTTATATGGTTTGGAATTTGAACTTCTTGTATTATATTCATATCTTTAAAATTGGGAAGTTCTCAGTCATTATATCTTCAAACATTCTCTTTCTATCCTCCTTCTGGGAGTCCACAATGCATATTTTTTGCATGCTTGCTGGTGTCACACACATCTCTCTGCTCTGCTTGCTATTTTTCATTCTTTTTTCTTTCTGCTCCTCAAAGTGAATGATTTCAATTGTCTTATCTTCAAGTTCATGGATTCTTTCTTCCACCAGCTTAAAGAATGAGAATTTATTAGATAATGCTTTTGAGGTTGGAAAAGTCCCAATCCAGGCATCATCAAGGCAATGCTTTCCTCCTAAAGACTGACATTCTGGAGCTGGCTGTAGTGGTCCTTGGTCCTGGGCTCCCCTGTCATGTGGCAATGCACAAAGAAGTCTCTTCTGGTCTCTCCCTTGTCTTCTGGGCTCCATTGACTTCAGCTTCTTGCTTCCTGTGGTTTTCTATTTTTCTGTCTGGATTTCATTCTGTGTATAAAGAACTCCAATAATAGGATTAAGACCCATCCTGATTGAGCTAGGCCATACCTTAACAGAAGCAACCTTAGCGAAATGTCCTACTTACAATGGATTCAAATCCACAGGAATGGATTTAGTTTAAGAACATGTTTTTCTGGGGTATATCACTCCAAACCACCACACCCTTCTCCTAAGAAACTGTTTCCTCACAGTCCCAGGTACTCCGTTCTAAAGGAGTCAGCACTCCTTTTCTCCCAGGCAGCTGCAATGTGACAAGTCTCCTATAGCATTTATAAGAGAGCTCTTTGAGCCACCCTTAGGCTTAGGGTAAGTTCTGGAATGCTGAACCTGCAATGTACATCCTGGTTCAATCCTTCAGGTTGCCACCAGACAGATTGAAAAAAAATTCATGGTCCCTAGTATGTGGACAAAGATTACTCAGCTCCCTCTGGATCTGGGACCAGGGACCCACACTGCGAACATGGACCAGCTTTCTACCAAGCTGGTGAAGGGATAGGGGTGGAGCCAGCAAAGGTGCCATGAGATCCTACCATTCTTAAGTTGTCTTTTTCTTTCTTTTTTTTTTTTTTTAAAGATTTATTTATTTATTTAATTTCCCCCCCTCCCCTGGTTGTCTGTTCTTGGTGTCTATTTGTTGCGTCTTGTTTCTTTGCTTTTGTTTCTTTGTCCGCTTCTGTTGTCGTCAGCGGCACAGGAAGTGTGGGCGGCGCCATTCCTGGGCAGGCTGCTCTTTCTTTTCACGCTGGGCGGCTTTCCTCACGGGCGCACTCCTTGCGCGTGGGGGCTCCCCCACGCGGGGGACACCCTTGTGTGGCACGGCACTCCTTGCGCGCATCAGCACTGTGCATGGCCAGCTCCACACGGGTCGAGGAGGCCCGGGGTTTGAACCGCGGACCTCCCATATGGTAGACGGACGCCCTAATCACTGGGCCAAAGTCCGTTTCCCAGTTGTCTTTTTCTTGATTCAGCACTTAACCCATTATTGCAACCCTTTAACAGTTTTTCAGAGCTTTATGAAAGATGTTTCTGCCAGCTCTTGATTATTGTTTAAAGCTTCTGGAACATCTCACTCTGCCATCTTGATTCAGGCAGGTTGTCAATTATTTTTACTGCTTTTAAATTATTAGTTACTATTAGTTTAGCAATTTAGTTTGTTATAGAGTGCTTGATTAACCCTATAAGCTGCAGAGATATATGTTGCCTTAGCAGTATTTGGATCAATATGGTTTCAGTATAAGACATGCATGATCTGTAACACTCAAATTTTCTCTGAAACCTAATTGTGCTATGTCACTTCATGGCAATGTGTACTCTCCATGAATCTATTTAAAGAACTTGCATTATGCTTTCAAAGTAAGAATATGTTATTGCTGTATTAATGGGTTATGTTCAATTTTGTTATGTATCAGAGACAGTATTAGGGTAAGGTGAGTGAAGAAACTATGGTGCACAATTTAACAAGGCTCTTCTACCAGGGTCACACAATTGTTAAGCCTGAGAGTCAATGCCTTCTTGAATTTTCTGCCTGAGGTGCTTCACTTGCCTCACCCTAGTCTTGATCCTGTTGTCTATTATGAAATCCTTTTTATAAGCTCATACTCTCTTAAAAAGAAAATAATAAGTAACTCATGATATTGGTAGCATGTAGGAATTTCAGAATCAACCTCTCCTGTTCTTATTTTTGAGTTATCTTTTTTTTTTTATATATAGGAAAATGGGAATGAGGAATGAAGGTGGGTCCACATGGGTCCTTAAAAGCAGAGAACTTTCTCCTGCTGTGGTTGGAGGGAGATGTAACTACAGTAGAAGGGTCAGAGAGATGAAACATTCTAACTTTGAAGATATAAGAAGGGGCCATAAGCCAAGGATATTGGAGGGCTTTCAAAGCTGGCGAAGGCAAGTAAACATATACTCACCTAGTGTTTCCCCTCTGTCTGTAATTTCTACATATAACATAAATATCTTTCTATCTCTTTTATAAAAAGGTATATTTTTAAATGAAATAAGTTAGTAGCACTAAAAAACAATAAAGAAAATGTCAGGAGGTCCTTGGAAGAGGGAAAGCAAATGGAATAGGAATTCCAAGAATATATCAAAATTCAAAGCTTATGTCAGGAAGGTATTTGATTAGAGCAGGAGGAGTTTGAAGTACATCAGGCTCAAGAGAAAGATGGGTGCTTATGGCAAATGTTAGAAAAATTGGTTAGAAAACTAAGTTATGAGAAATCTGACAAAATTCTCTCTTTCATCTCTATTTATGTTAACTAGCAGGGAGCAGGGGTGTGGCAGTTTGAAATTCTATGCATCCCAAAAGAGAAAGATTATGTTTGTGAACTAATTATTCCTGTAGGTGTGAGACTTTTTTAATTGGACTATGTTGGTGTGATACAGGTCGAGTCTCTGCCCTCTTGCTGGGTTTGATATAAATGGAGATGCACAAAGAAAAGAGAGCTCTGCCATATTTGATCTGGCCGTGTGAGAGAGGACTGCAGGAAAACAGAGATGCCTAAGGGAAGGCAGAGACCTCCGCAAAGATTGGCGGCCATCTTGATTTGCTACATGGCTGGACAAGAGGCTCAACAATAGTTGACTTTCATGAGAAAGCACCTCTGATGGTGCCTTAATTTTGATCTTTCATGGCCTTGGAACTATAACATTTTCCACCAAATAAATCCCCTTTATAAAAGCCAACCCATTTCTGGTACTTTGCATTAGCAGCCCTTTGACAAACTAAAACAAAGGACATTTGTCCTGGGAGGAGCATTAAGTATAGAATCAAGTCAAGGGTCCACAAACCATGTATTTAGCCTGTGGTCTTCTTTTGTATGGTCCACAAGCTAACTATGGTTTTTACATTTAAAAAAGGAAGCAAAGAAATGTATGTTAGGAAACTGTATATAGCCTGCAAAACCTAAAATATTTACTATTTTGCCTTTTACAGAAAAAATTTACAGAAAAAATGGAAGCCTGAGAAAGAGAAGTCATGGAGTACCTAGGTAACTAGTGACACCTAGGAGGAATGAGAGCAGAGAACTAAAGTACACAATGCCCATGACTTGAAAGCATGTCCTGCTCTTTCCCCATAATAACAGGCTATGATGAACATAGCTAGTGTCCACAAACAGGAGAGCAAGAACTTTTAAAAATAAGATCACACATCACAAAAATATCAAAAAACAATCAAGGGATGTGGCTCAAGCAGAGTGCCCACTTCCCACATGGGAGGTCCCAGGTTTGGTCCCTGGTGCCTCCTGAAAAAACAAAACCAACAACAAGCAAAACAAATAATAAAACCAACTCAGAGAAGCCAAGGTGGCTCAGTAGTTGATTCCTGGCATTCCACATACGAGGTCCCGGGTTCAATCCCCAGTCCCCCGTTCCCCAAAAGAAAGCAAACAAAACAAAACAAAAAAGCAATCAAGGAAAACTAAAATATGAAATAGAACTCCTAAATTCAATAAACAGAAGGATTAATACCTAAGGAAAAAACTGATAAATCAGAAAGCAACAACAACAAAAAGAACTATAGAATCATCCAGTTTTAAGATAACAGTGAAACACTGATCATCTCCCTTCTTCAATAATATCCAAAAGCCACAGAGAATGAGAACTAGAAACTAACACTGATGAAACTAGAAGAAATGGAAATTCTAAGTCACAAAGGATGTGAAAGGATGTCCAGAGCAGTGAAGATCAAACAGTTCTATATGTGCGAAGAAGCAGAGAACGGATGCTCATTTCTACAAATCTCAAGAAGAGTCATCAAAATACATTTCTCCAAGGTGAGGGGAAACTCTCAGAGGTGTAAAACCAACGCCTTCCTCCAACACACCTATTGTATACCAATGAGAACAGAGTACCCAGACTGACTGCAAGAATGACTATGGACCCAGTTTGGTTCCACAGAAGCTAAGGAAATGGGGCTAAATGAGAAAGTTCACAGCTGAGCTGAATTTATAACTGCCTACCAAAGGCCTACTGCAAACATTATTCTTAAAGGGGAAATCTCAGAAAAATATCTTCATCAATAATAAGGTTGCCCACTGTCGCTCACATTCAGGATTTTAAAGGAAATTAAGGCTAGCTCGATAACACACAAAAAGTGTAAGAGTTGGAAAAGAAATAATTTGTCATTATTGCAGAGTGTAATTGTCTTAAAAGAAAATGAGCTAAGAATCTATAAGTAAGCTACACACCAATATGTGCAGTCAGCAAGTTGCTTGATATAGAATCGTATAAATGAATAGTGTTCATATATACCAGAAAGGAACATTTGCAACAGTAATGAAAAGTACAAGTCAGTAAGAATAAATCTAACAAAAGATATAGAAGATCATTAAACTTAAATTTACACATTTTATAAAAAGGTACACACTTCCATGAAGATGGCAGACTAGAAAGGCACGGGACTCTCTTCTCCAGAAAAATAGCTGAAACAGCCTGGAAAGAGATCTTCTAGGGTTTAGGACACCAGGTGAAGGCTGGACACTACCCAGAAGAGAAAGGGACAAAGGAGGGGAATCATGATGACAACTATGAATTGCTGCCAGCACCCCCCCCCCCACAAAAGGCACGAGAATTCTCAGGCCTCTGGGCCTGCCACTACAGATAAAGGGGGTTCCAGGGATCCACTGCTCCAGTGTTGTAGAATTTGATACTAGGATCTATCATTTGCATATAGAAAGGCCAGGACTCAGGAATGATTTTGAGAAGGAAAAATGGTTTATTGACAGCCAGCTGGACTTGGGAACTTTCTGTTTCAAAGCCGAGCCCCAAACAAGATTTTTGAGTCCCTTTTATACAGAGAGGAAAGGCCAAATAGTCTTTCGTTTCAGTTCTCAATAGGCTTAAATTAGCATATATCTTCCACATCTTAGGTAAGCTTTTAGCATGGACTTCATACATTCTAGATAAGCTTTTAGCACATTTGGTTTGCATTTTCCCTGAATATTCAAAGTCTATAGAGTTTGCACTGATAAACTCTTTCCTGGGACTGGAGTCGTTGCCATGGTCACCAAGGGCAGGACTGCAGCCTCTCACCATCCCACACCCACAAGTCAGGACAGGCAGCTTAGGTTAAGGTTATCTCCGAAGAGGCAAAGAGCCTCCTACCCATAGCCCACATCACCGGGAAAGGAGAGAGAGGGACACAGCCTGAGGCTGACTCAGCAGCTGAGCCACACATTTGGTCTGCTGTGTCCCCCCGGCCTTTCCAGGCTGGGTACGGCTGTGCCATTGTTCGCCTCTGGAGGTGGCAAGTGGCTAAAGATATGCAACCCTCCCATTGTCCTTCTCTGCTAACCAGGGTTGATTGTGGAGGAAACAAAGGAAAGTGGAAATATTTCCTACCCAGGAAAAGGAAGAGGGCTGCCAGAGAAGGCTGGAGAATTGTCTCTGAGAAAGTTTGAGTTACAAGGCTCTTAGCCCCAAGACACACTCAGACCAGGCCTTGAACTGAGAGGGCTGCCAAAGAGTGCCATTTGCTGGCAGGCCAAGGAAGTGCACATGAGAAAATTAAGAGAGGCTTTTTCCCGCTGTTATAACCTCCCTCCCCCAGGCTCTAGGAAGCCAGTCTGCAACCAATTACTGGGTCCAGGGCCCAGTTTTGAAATATTAGCAGGGACAATCTTAATGATCCAGGTCAAGCCAAGAATCAAAGAGCAGTGGTAATACACAGCATCCTACCACTAAATTCCTATAAAAGAAAAAGAAATTGAGCATCTGAGTAAACTACATCCTAGTCAGATGCCTAAACATCAGCAAAAAGTTATGAGCCACGTTAAGAAAATAGAAGACATGGCCCAAGAAAAGGAATATATCAAAGCCCCAAAAGATACACAAGATTTGAGAGAACTAATTAGCGAGATGTACACAAATTTCCAAAATCAAATTAATGAGTTGAAAGACAATGTGGCTAGAGAGATAAGCCACATCAAGAAGGCATGAAGGGGAAGCAGATGTGGCTCAACTGATAGAGCATCCATCTACCACATAGGGAATCTGGGGTTTGGTACCCAGGGCCTCCTGGCCTGTGTAGGTGAGCAGGCCCACACGCAGTGCTGCTGCATGCAAGGAGTGCTGTGACACATGGGTGCCCCCCTGTGCAAGGAGTGCACCCTGCAAGGAGAGCTACCCTACATGAAAAATGCAGCCCATCCAGGAGTGGTGCTGCACACATGGAGAACTGACACAGCAAGATGATGCAACAAGAAGAGACACAGATTCCCAGTGCTGCCTGACAAGAATGCAAGCAGACACAGAAGAGCACACAGCAAATGGATACAGAGAGCAAACAACAGGGTGGAGGGGGGGAAGGGAAGAGAAAGAAATAAAAATAAGTTAAAAAAAAAAAAAGGCATTGAGTGAGTGCAAAAGGAATTTGAAATCCTGAACAGAAACGTAACAGAGCTCATAGGAGTGAAAGACACAATAGGTGAGATAAAAAAACACACTAGAGGGCGGCAGACTTGGCCCAGTGATTAGGGCGTCCATCTACCACATGGGAGGTCCGCGGTTCAAACCCCGGGCCTCCTTGACCCGTGTGGAGCTGGCCCATGCACAGTGCTGCCAGGAGCGCCCTGCCACGCAGGGGTGTCCCCCGCGTAGGGGAGCCCCATGTGCAGGGAGTGAGCCCCGTAAGGAGAGCTGCCCAGCATGAAAGAAAGTGCAGCCTGCCCAGGAATGGTGCCGCCCACACGGAGAGCTGACACAACAAGATGACGCAACACAGAAACACAGATTCCTGTGCCGCTGACAACAACAGAAGTGGACAAAGAAGAAGACGCAGCAAATAGACACAGAGAACAGATAACCGGGATGGGGGGCATGAGGGAAGAGAAATAAATAAATAAATAAAATTTAAAAAAAAACAAAGCACACACTAGAGAGAAGAAGACGTGGCTCAGGTGACTGCGCTCCCACCTACTGTGTGGGAGGTCTGGATTCAGTTCCCAGTGCCTCCTAGAGAAGACAGTGAGCTGGCATGGCAGGCAGGTGCAGCAAGCTGACACAACAAACTAATACAACAAGAGACACAAGAAGAACATGGTGAGCGATGCAACAAATCAGGGAGCAGAGGTTCCCAGTGCCTCATAAAGAAAATGTGTAAGATAGCAAGCTGATGCAATGGGCAGGCACAGCAAGATGACACAGAAGGTGATGCAATAAGAACACAAGAAGGGAAACGGATTTGGCCCAGTGGTTAGGGCGTCCGTCTACCACCTGGGAGGTCCACGGTTCAAACCCAGGGCCTCCTTGACCCGTGTGGAGTTGGCCCATATGCAGTGCTGATGTGCGCAAGGAGTGCCCTGCCATGCAGGGGTGTCCCCCGCGTAGGGGAGCTCCACACTCAAGGAGTGCACCTGTAAGGAGAGCCGCCCAGTGCGAAAGAAAGTGCAGCCTGCCCAGGAATGGCACCGCCCACACTTCCCGTGCCACTGACGACAACAGAAGCAGACAAAGAAACAAGACGCAGTAAATAGACACAGAGAACAGACAACCGGGGGAGGGGGGGATTTAAATAAATAAATAAATCTTTAAAAAAAAAAAAAAAGAACACAAGAAGAAAAAAAACATAATGAGAGACAGCAAGGCAGGGAATGGAGTTGGCTCAATTGATTGGGCACCTTCCTCCCACATTGGACCTGGGTTCAGTTCCTGGTGCCTCCTTTAAAGACACAACACATAGCAAGTGCAAACAATGAGGGAGTGGGAAAAAATATAGTAAATAAAGGAAAAAAAAACACATTAGAGGCATACAACAGCAGACTCAAAATGATAGAAGAAAGTATAAATGATATTGAAGATAGATCATTAAAATGAAGAGAACAAAGAACAGAGGCAGAAAAGAATAGGAGAAATTGAGCAGGGGCTCAGAGAGTTGAATGACAACATGAAATGCAACAACATGTGTTTCATGGGAGTTCCAGAAGGAAAAGGGGCAGAAAGAGTATGAAGAAATAATAGCAGAAAAATTCCCAGCTTTCACAAAAGAAATGAATTTACATTTCCATGAAGTGCACTATACCTCAATCAGAATAAATCTGAGTAGACCTACTCCAAGACACATATTACTTAGAATGTCACATGTCAAAGATAAACAGAAAATTCTCAGAGCTGCAAGGGAGAAACAAACCATCACATACAAGGGGTGCCCACTAAGACTTAGCATGAATTTCTCAGCAGAAACCATGTAGGCAAGAAGACAGTGATATGATACAATTAGGATATTAAGTGAGAAAAACTGCCAGCCAAGAATTTTTTTTCCAGCAAAATTGTCCTTCAAATATGAAGGTAGATATAAACTATTCAAAAACAAACAGAAACTAAGAGAGTTCATAAAAAAGAATCTACATTTGCAAGAAATATTGAAGGAAGCCTTAGAACCTGAAAGAAAAAGACAGGAGAGAGAGGCCTAGAGGGTAGTATAGAAGAAAAAATAGCAGAAAGGATAGCCAAAAGACAGATGAAAATAAGATATGACATATGAAAACCAAAGAATAAAATGGTTGCAAATAATCCATTTACAGTAATATCTTTGAATGTGAATGGATTAAGCTCACCAATCAAAAGATACAGGCTGACAGAATGGATAAGAAAACAGGAGCCATCCATACGCTGCTTACAAGAAACTCACCTTAGACCCAGGGATACAAACCTGCTGAAAGTAAAAGGTTGGAAAAAGATACTCCACACAAATAGTAATCAAAAAAGGGCAGGGGTAGCTATACTAATATTGGGCAAAACAGATTTTAAGTGCAAAAAAGTTATAAAAGATACAGAAAACCATTATATATTAATAAAAGGGACAATCCACCAGGAAGGAGTAAAAGTCATAAATATCTATACACCTAACCAGGCTGCCCAAAAATACATGAGGCAATACTCTGGCAAAGCTGAAGGGAGAAATTGACATCTCTATAATAATTATTGGAGACTTCAACACCTGACTCACATCATTAGATATAACAACTAGATAGAAGATCAACAAGGAAACAGAGAACTTGAGCAATATGATAAATGAGTTAGACCTAATGGAAATATATACAGAATGCTGCATCCAAACTCAGTGGGTTATACATTCTTCTCAAGTGCCCATGAATCTTTCTCCAGGATAGACCAATGTTAGGGCACAATGCAGCTCTCGATAAATATAAAAAAGATTGAAATTATACAACACACCTTCTCAGATCATAATGGAATGAAACTGGAGATCAATAATGGAAAAAAGTAAATTCACAAATATGTGGAGGCTAAACAACACAAAGAAGAAACTGCAAGTGAAATCAGTAAATATATTGAGACAAATGAATAGGAGAACACAACTTATCAAAACTTATGGGGTACAGTGAAGGCAGTCTTGAGAGGGAAATTTATAGCCCTAAATGGCTATATTAAAAAAGAGGAAAGAGCTAAACTCAAAGATTTAGCTGAACAACTAGAGAGACTAGAAAAAGAACCACAAACCAATCCCAAAGCAAGTGGAAGGAAAGAAATAATAAAGATTAGAACATAAATAAATTAAATTGGTAAGAAAACAATAGAGATAATCAACAAACCCAAAAGCTGGTTCTTCGAGAAGATCAATAAAATTGACACACCACTAGCGAGACTAACAAAAAAGAGAGAAGATGCAAATAAATTAAATCAGAAATGAAAGGGGGTAAGTTATGACTGACCCCACAGATATGACAAGAATCATAATTGGATATTATGAGAAACTATATGCCAACAAACTAGATAACCTAGAGGAAATGGAAAAATTCCTAGAAATGCACAATCTACACCTACACTACAAAAAAGTACTTTACAAACAAATCACATTTAAAGTGATTGAATCCCTCATCAAAAATCTCCCAGGAAGGAAAAGCCCAGAACCAGATTGCTTCACAGGTGAATTCTACCAAACATTTTGAAAAGAATTAGCACCAATCCTGCTTAAATTACAGGCCAGCCTCTCTAATGAACATAGATGCAAAAATTATCAACAAAATACTTGCAAAGCAAATCCAGCAGCATATAAAAAGACTTATACATCACGACCAAGTGGATTTATTCCTGGTATGCAAGTCTGGTTCAACATAAGAAAATCAATCAATGTAATGCATCACATTAACAAATCGAAGGGAAAAAATCACATGGTGATGTCAATTGATGCAGAAAAGGCATTCAACAAAACACACTATCCCTTTTTGATAAGAACACTTCACAAGATAGGAATAAAAGGAAAAGTTCTCAATATGATAAAAGGTATCTATGAAAAACCCACAGCCAACATTGTACTCAATGGGGAAAGATTGGAAGCATTCCTTTTAAGATTGGGAACAAGACAAGGATGCTCACTGTCACCATTGTTATTCAGTATTGTACTAGACACTCCAGCTAGAGCAATTAGATAAGAAAAAAAAATTAAAGGCATCCAAATAGGAAAAAGGAAATAAAACTGTATTTGCGGATGACAGATTCTGTATTTAGAAAATTCTGAAGTATCCATGACAAAGCTCCTTGAGCTAATAAAAGAATTCAGCAAAGTTGCAGGATACAAGATCCACATGCAAAAATAAGTAATTTTTTTGTATACTAGTACTGAGCAAGCTGAGGAGGAAATTAGGGGAGAAATTCCATTTACAATAGTAACAAAAAGACTCAAATACCTAGGAATTAATTTAACCAAAGAAGTACAGGACCTATATGCACTACCAAACAATGTTAGAAGAAATCAATGATGACCTAAATAAATGGAAAGACATTCCGTGTTCATGGATTGGAAGACTAAATATCATGAAGATGTCAGTCCTACCCAAACTGATTTATAGATTCAATGCATACCAATCAAAATTCCAACAGCCTACCTTACGGAATTAGAAAAGTCAATTTCCAAATTTATTTGAAAGGGAAAGGGCATCCAAATAGCCAAAAGCATTCAAAAAAGTAGAGCAACATGGGAGGAATTTAATTGCCTGACCTAGAAACATATTACAAAGCTACAGGTGTCAAAACAGCATGGTATTGGCATAATATAGACACACTGATCAGTGGAAAGAGTTAAGAATCCAGAAATAAATGCTCACCTCTACGGCCAGCTGTTGTTTTTTCATTTTATTTTATTTTTTACAAACTTACCAAGTCCATGTTAATAGGACAAAACAGTCTCTTCAACAAATGGTGCTAGGAGAACTGGATGTCTATAAGCAAGAATGAAAGAGGACCTCTATTTCACTCCCTATAGGAGAATCAACTCAAAATGGAACAAAGTCCTAAATATAAAAGACAGAACCATAAAATTACTAGAAAAAAATGTAGGGAAACATCTTCAAGACCTTGTAGTAGGTAGTGGTTTCTTGGACCTTATACCTAAAGCAAGTGCAACAAAGGAAAATAATAGATAAATGGGACTTCCTGAAAATTAAACAACTTTTGCTCCTCACAGGATTTTGTCAAAGTGGTGAAAAGGCAGCTAACTCAATGGGAGAATATATTTGGAAATCACATGTCCAATAAGAGTTTAATATCCAGGATATATAAAGAGATGTTACAACTCAACAATAAAAAGACAAATGAGGAAATTAAAAAATGGGCAAAAGAGTTGAACAGACATTTGTCCAAGGAAGAAAAATAAATGTTAAAAAAAAACAACCACATGAAGAAATGCTCAACATCACCAATGATTAGGGAAATGCAAATCAAAACTACAATGAAATAACATTTCATACCTATTGGAATGGCCATATTAAAAAGACAGAGAATTACAAGTGTTGGAGAAGAATGTGGAGAGGAACACTTATTCACTGTTAGTAGGAATGCAGAATGGAACAGCCACTGTGGATGACTGTTTGGGAGGTACTAAAGGAGCTGAATATAGACTCACTGCATGACCCTGCAATACCACTGGTAGGTATATACCCAGAAGAACTGAGAGCAGTGACACAAACAGATATCTGCACACCAATATGCATAACAGCATTATTCTTGACTGTCAAAAGTTGGAAACAACCCAGGTGTCCATCAACTGAAGAATGGATAAACAAACTGTGGTGCATTCATACAATGGAATATTTTGCAGCTGAAAGAAGATATGAAGTCATAAAGTATTTGAAAATATGGTTGAACCTAGAGGAAATTATGTTAAGTGAAGCAAGCCATACACAAAAGGACAAATATTATATGACTGTGTTACTATGAACCAAACATATTGTATAACATATTGTATGATTTTTAAAAAAATTATGTATCCAGTGCATTTAATTGAGAAATGTGTGCTTTTATTCAACTGTATTTTCTTTTTATTTTTAAATTGTTTATATTTTCAATTATTTTTTAACATACAAAAGTATGTTAAAAAAGAAAAACCAAACAAAGACATAAAAGCCTTAAAAGTGGGGTGCTATACCATGTTCATGGAACAAAAGACTCTTGCAAGTTAATTTATAAATTCAGTGATGTCCCAATAAAATTCATGGCAGGATTCTTAACAGAACTTTACAAGCTGGTCTTAGTACTAATTTGAAAGTGTAAGGACCAAAGATAGCCAAGAAAATTTAAAGCATAATAACTAAAATTGTGGTATTGGTATTAGAAAAAATAGACCAATGGAAGATAATTCAGAGTTTAGAGACTGTATATATGGAACTTAGAATGGGAAAGATGTAGTCCTATTTAATAAATGGTGTTGGAAATCAGACCTATTTAATAAATGGTGTTGGAAACATTGGTGCTCCTAATTGGTAAAAGATAATATTAGATTAGTTACTTCTACTATGCCTTCCTCCCAATTTCCAGATCTATTAAAGTGGTAAATGTGAAAATCAAAACAACAAAATTGTTAATAAAAATGTGGGAGAGTATATTTTTGGTCTTAGGGAGTGTTTTAGTTTGCTACAAGCTGCCTAAAGCAATATACTAGAAATGTGTTGGCTTTTACAGTGGGATTTTATAGGCTTGCACTTTCTCCAAGGCTGAGAAAAATGGAATCCCACGATCATGAGATGACGCTCTCTACCTGAAGACCAGATTCTGGACTCTGCTGCCACAGTCTGCTGGTCTCTGCCTTCTCCTACAGCTCCACAGCTCTCAGCTTCTGGCTCCTCTGACTATGGCTTTCTATCTCAGCTTTTATGGGTTCCTCTCTGAGCTCCTGTGATGACTTCTCTCTGTGTTTTTCTTTGTATTCATCCTGTTTGACTTCAGTAAAATGATTAAGACTCACCCTGGGTCATGCCCTACTGAAGTAATCTAATCAAAAGGTCCCACCCACAATAAGTTCACACCCACAGGAATGGATTAGCTCTAAGGATATGGTCTTTTCTGAGGTATATACAGTCTCAAACTACCACAGGTAGAGTAGGATTTCCTAAAGAAAACTTAAAACGTACAGACGAAGAAATCCAGTATGGTGGGGCCAGGGAAAAGAGGTGAGAATAACAAGGTGAAAATGGAGGGAAGGGGTCAGGCAGGTCATGAGACAACCTGAGGATGAATTAAAGACTGAAAAGCAGTAAAAGTGTTTTATACATGGAGGTATCCTTCTCAGGTTAATATTTGCAAACATTACACTGGCTGCAAAATGAAGAATGATTTATAGGGGACAAATTGAGATATTAGGAGATTATGAAGCTGTTGCAAGAGAGCAAATGATGAAGGTAACTTTAATTAGAATGATTTCAGGATGAATCACAAGTAGATTATTTCAAGAAATAGTTAGGATATAGGTTTGGCAAGACTGACGCTTGCTTGGGTTTATGGAGTGGGTGAAGAGTAGGAGTCATCTTGGGATATGTTGATTTTAAGACATCAGTATAACATCCAGGAAGAGATTGAGTAACTCATTAGATACGTATGTTTGGAGCTTTAAAAATAAATTTGAACTGCCAATTTAAAGTTGTGAACCATTGTATATAGGTGGTAATTATTCAGAGTAGGCCTGCCTCTTTTTTTTTTTTTTCTTTTTGACACTTTATGTTTTAAACTTTTTTTTTGAAACTCTCAAACTTAAAGGACAGTTTAAAAAATACAAACCCTATACAGAGAACTCCAGGTACACCAATTTTTACCATTTTGCCATCATTTGCCATGTCAGTTTATCTGTCCTTCAGTCTATCCATCACTCTAGCTTTCTTGTCCATTTATCTATCTGTGTGTCTATTTATGAATCCATTTTCTGAACAATTGAAGGTAGTTTGTATGTATCATGCTCTTTGAACACTTAATATTGCCATATATGTTTCCTAAGAACAAGGACATTCACTTACATGCAGTTATCAAGTTCAAGAAATTTAACATTGATATGAAAATTACAGTCTATATTCCAATTTTTCCATTTGTCCCAATAATGTCCTTTTGATTTTTTTCTCCTCCATTGATAGATCCTGTCTAGGATCACATATTGCATTTCATTGTCATTGTGTCATTGTCTCCTTAGTTGCTCTCTCTCTTTTTGTAATTTATGGGAACATAGATAACAACATAAACTTTCCCAACTCAATCACTCCCAAGCATATCACTGAGTGGAATTAATGATATATACAATGTGGTACCCTCACCACCTTCCACTGTAAAAATTTTCCCATTCCCCAAAGAGAAATCCTATACCCATTAGGCATTAACTCCCCATCCCCCCAGTCCCCTGCGCCTGGTAAACTTTAATTTCTGTCACTATGATCTTGCATAGTCTCTGGTATTTTCTTTGTAGTTACCACAGAACTTAAATTTAACAGACTAAATCTATAATACTCTCTTTTTCTTAGATATCAACTTAATTTCAATAGTATACACAAACCATGTTTCTCAACCCCTCCGTTTCCCCCTCTTTATGCAATTCGTGTCACAAATTGCATATTTATACATGGAGTCCAAAGCCACCGATTTATCCTTACATTTTATGCTTTTGCCTTTTAAATCCCTTAGGAAGTAAAAAATTGAGTTACAAAATAAAAATACAGTAATAATGGCATTCATATTTATCCATGTCATTACGTTTATTGGAGAGCTTTATTTTCTCATGCAACTATGATCCATTATATAGTGTCCTTTCTTTTAACTTGCAGAACTCTCTTTAGCATCACTGTTAGGGCCAGTCTAGCAGTGACAGAATCTCTCCTTTTTTGTGTATCTGGGAATGTCTTCATAGCTCCCTCACTATTATTATTTTTAATTTTTTTAAATCAGAGAAGTTGTAGATTTACAGAAGAGTAATGCAGAAAGTACAGAATTCCCATATAGGCTCTCTCTCACATACAGAGTGTTCCCTAATAAAATTTTGCATTAGTGATTAGTGTGGTAACTTTATTACAATTGGTGAAACAATATTATCATAATTATACCATTAAATATAGTCTGTAGTTTACATTAGGGTTCACTTTTTGTATTGTTCAATTCTATTGTTTTTAAAAACTTTTATTTTAGTAACCTATATACAACCTAAAATGTTCCCTTTTAATCACATTCAAATATATAATTAAGTGGGTTAGTAACATTCATAATGTTCTGCCATCACCACCACATATTACTAAAATTTTCCATCACCCCTAGCAGAATCTGTTTATCAGTTAAGCATTAACTCCCCATTCCCTATCCCAACCCAGCCCTTGGTAACTTGTATTCTAGTTTCTGCCTCTTTGAATTTGCATGTTCTAATTATTTCTTATCGGTGAGCTCATATAATATTTGTCCTTATGTGTTTCTCTTATTTCACTTAACATGATGTCTTCAAAGTTCACCCATATTATTGCATATAGCAAAACATCATTCCTTTTTTACAGCTGAAAAATATTCCATTGTAAATATACACCACATTTTGTTTATCCATTTATCAGTTTATGGATACTTGGGTTGCTGCCATATTTTGACATTTATAAATAATGCTACTGTGACCATCAGGTGCAAATATCAGTTCAAACCCCTGCTTTCAATTCTTTTGGTTATATACCTAGAAGTTAGATTGCTGAGTATGGAAAGCAGGTACAGAAAAACCTGAGAAAAACTTAAATATTGACCACAGCTACTCTATAGATTCAATATTAACTGGACGAAGAATGGAATAATAGACTTAACATACAGACAATCTACACTAAAGCCTTCGGCCAGAGGGAGAAACTGACTTCCAGAGTTAGCACAACAAAATAATCAAATACCCAGTCATCAATAAAAGACAGTTAGTCATAAAATGAAACAGGAAGAAATAGCCCATTCAAAGAAACAAATGAAAACAAGGGAGGAAGCACATTCATTAGAACGAATCAAAGACATTCAGTCAAATCTCCTATATCAAGTCAATGAGCTAAAGGAAAATACATATGTAGAACTGATAATACATGAATAAAAAGAATTAGAAAGTTTAAAAAGAAACAGAACTTATGGGGATGGAGGACACAATAAAAGAGATTAAAAATACACTAGAGAAGAAACAAATAGATAGAAATAAAATAAAAATATGCTAGAGGGGAATGGATGTGACTTAAGTGGTTGAGCACCTACTTCCCATGTACAAGGTCCTGGATTTGATCCCCAGTATTTCCTGAAAACAAAGCAAACAAAAATGAAAAAAACAACTCTCACTGGGGAGTGGAGGTAGCTCAGTGGTTGAGTGCCGGCTTCCTATGTATGAGATCCTGAGTTCAATCTCTGGTACCTCCTAAAAAAATACACTAGAGGTGTTCACCAACAGATTTGAACAGGCAGATGGATAAAAGAATGAAAAAAAGTGAGCAGAGCCCAAGGGACCTGTGGGACAACATGAAGTGTAACAATATGCATTTGGAAAGAGAAAAACTGCCAGCCATTAATAATTAAACATCTGGCAAAAGTATTCTTTAAAAATGAGGGAGAGTTTAAGACATTCACACAGGTTACCTGCCTTACAAGAAATGCTAAAGGAAGTTTATCAGGTTGAAAGTAAGAATCAGGAGACAGTATCTTGGAGCAATATGAAGTAATGAAGATTTCCATTAAAGGTAACTATGTGGGTAAACCCATTAGTATGTAACGCCACTATTTACTATAAAGTTTATAATACAATTCTATAAGATATAATCATATTCCTATGTTTTGGTCATACAAAATATAAAGAGGTACTGTGTGACAAAAACACCATAAAGAGGGAAAATGGAGGAGTATAGGAGCAGAGACTATGCAAAATATTGAAGTTAAGTAGATGTCATTTCAATCTAGTAGGTTATAGACTTAGGTGGTTTAATACCACAAAGGAAGTTATAAAAATATATAGAGGGGTAGCAGGTGCAGCTCAAGCAGTTGAGTGTCCACCTTCCACATGGGAGGTCCCAGGTTTGGTTCCCATTGACTCCTAAAGAAGACAAACACTGAGCAGAAACAACATGCAGACAGTGAGAGGACAAGAGTGCAAAGAACGAGCAAAAATAATGAGCCAAAACAATGAGCAAACCGATGAGCAAGCCATTTCGGGTGTAGGGGAAATATATAGAGGGAGTGGATGTAGCTCAGACGGTTGCATGCCTCCTTTCCATGTACAAGGTCCTGGGTTCAATCTCTGGGATGTCCTAAAGACAAACAAACACAAACAAGAAAACTGACTCTCATTGGCGCCTGCTTCCCATGTATGAAGGAAAAGAAATATAAGTATATATTTATATATATAAATAAATGGGAAAACGGATCAAATTACGTCATAAAAGATCAACTATGCACAAAAGAAGTCTGCAATAAAGGAAAAGCAAGACAAAAAATATGACATATAAAAACAAAGGATAACATTGTTGAAATAAGTCCTACATTATTAGTAATTACAGTGAATGTAAATGTAGTGTAATACACTGGAATATATAGGAATACTCAGTGTAATACACTGTAATACGCTGGATGGGCAGGATGGATAAAAAGTATGATCCAACTATATGTTGTTTATGAGAGACACACCTTAGACCCAAAGTGAAAGGATGGGAAAAATATTCCATGCAAATAATAACCAAAAAAGGACTGGGCTAGCTATATAGTATTGGATAATATAGGCTTTAAACAACTGTTAAATGAGACAATGAAGGATACCATATATTAATAAAAAGGTCAAGCCACCAAGGAGAAATATAACAAGCCTAAGTATTTTTGCATTTAACCATAGTGCTTGAAAATACCTGAGACAAACATTGACAAAATTGAAGGGAAAAATAGACACCTCTACAATAATAGTTGGAGACATTAAAACACAACTTTCATCATTTGATAGAACACCTAAACGGAAGATGAATAAAGAAGCAGAAATTGAGCGGTATTACAAATGACTAGACCTAACAGACATATATAAAACACAATACTCAAAAGCAGCAGAATTCTCAAGGGCCCCTGGAGCATTTGCCCAATTAGACTACAAGTTAGTTTCCAAAGCAAGTCTCAATATATTTAAAAATGTTGAAATCACACAATGTATCCTCTCTGACCATAATGAAATGAAGCTAGACATAAATAACAGAGGGAGAATTGGAAAATACACAAATATATGGAAGTTCAACAACATACTCTTAATCAATGGGTCAAAGAAGAAATCACAAGGGAAATTAGGAAATATCTAAAGGCAAATGAAAACAAAAATGTAACATGCCAAAACTTACTGAATACAGCAAAGGCAGTACTTAGAGGGAAATTAATAGCTCTAAATGTTTACATTGAAAAGAGTAAAGATTTCAAATTAGAGACCTAACCTCTAACCTGAAGGAACTATAAAAAGAATGAACTAAACCCAAAGCGAGCATGAAGAAGGAAATAAAGATGAGAGATAAATGAAATAGAGAATAAAAAAAAGACAATCAACAAAACCGAAAAGTTGGTTCTTTGAAAAGGTCAATAAAATTGACAAAACTTTAGCTAGACTGATAAAGAAAAAAGAAGATGCAAAATCTAAAATCATAAAAGGGGATATATTATCAATGTCACAAAATAAGAAGAATTATAAAAGGATACAATTAATCATTGTATGCCAATAACCTAGTTAACCTAGATTAAATGGAAAAACACAAACTACCTTAACTAAAGAAGAAATAATTTTATAATAGAAAATTTCAAACACAAAAATTATAGAGCAATAATTAATCCTCACCCATCAAACAGTGCCAACAATGATAAAAGGCCAATTATAATTCACTTCCTCACCTATTCTCAGATTATTTTGAAGCAAATGTTTGATATTAAATGAAATCATTCCTAAATATTTCAGGATGTATCTTTATAAAATAAGAACATACATGCTATGGAATATAGATCCAGCATAGGACCAGCGTAGAGAATTTCTAAGAGCTTTATGGCAGGCATGAGAGAAAAATGTCTAGATTGAGGAAAGGGGAAGAGGGGGGGAAACGAGCTTTTAAAGAGTTGAATGCTTGAGTAATAATGATAGCTATTTGACAGATTATTAATAGTTCAAGCATTCTGAAAAAGATCAGTGATAGAATTATATAAAAAGAAGTAACTATGAAAAAAACATAACTAACCCAACCCTGAGGCAATCATTAACCTCAGGAACATTAACCTCAAGAGAGAAAGGAAGAGGCATTATACTAGAGGATCAGCTATAAACAATAACTTCATAGTTATAATAATGTAAATATTAACTTTGTTTTAATACCATTTTGTCTTAATATCATAACTTTGTCATGGTATTAAGATGGGTGAAGGTGAAGTTTGTGGGTAGGGTATGAAAACCTTTCAACCACTGTAACTGGATGTTTTCGTTTCCTAG
Source organism: Dasypus novemcinctus (assembly GCF_030445035.2). Classification (NCBI taxonomy): domain Eukaryota; kingdom Metazoa; phylum Chordata; class Mammalia; order Cingulata; family Dasypodidae; genus Dasypus; species Dasypus novemcinctus. The sequence goes on along the minus strand of NC_080694.1, from coordinate 42,921,610 downwards.
GCTGTTTAAGCAAATACCATGAAATGGGTTGGCTTAACCAAGGAGAATTTATTAGTTTATGGTTTTGAGGCTAAAAAAAAGTCCAAATAAAGGCATCATCAAGGTGATGCTTTCTTTCCAAAGACTGTGGCAATTCTGGGGCTGGCTGCTGGCAATCCTTGGCTCCTCTGTCACATGACAAGGCATGTGGTGGTGTCTCCTAGTCTCTCCCTTCTCTACCAAGTTTCATTGATTTCAGCTCCTTATTTCCTGTGGCTTTCTCTCTATTATGTCTGAATTTATTCCCTTATAAAGGACTCCAGTAATAGGATTAAGACGCTTAATGACTGAAGTGGGTCACACTTTAACTCAAGAGACTTCAGCAAAAGGTCCTACTTATAATGGGTTCACATCCACAGGAATGGATTAAATTTAAGAACATGTTTTTCTGGGGTCCATACAACTTCAAACTACCACACAGGATATGAATATTTAATATTCAAATATGGTATAAGAAGTGGCAGTATAAATATCTTATTTCCATGGAAGTAAATATCGGGAGAAAGAGTTGCAAATTTTATAGTAGTTGCCTTTGGTAATGGTGTCTGTATGTGGGAAGAGGCGTGGCACAGAACCACAATTCTACATTACAAAGCTTTTAATAATAATTGATTTTAAAATCACAATTATATATCGCCTTTATTTTTAAAAAATTAACAATCAAGAAATAGGAAAAGAAACCATACTCACCTGGAATCTTATTAAGTGTAATCCAGAAATGCTCATCTGGACTGTAGGTATCTTGGGACCACTGGAGTAAGTCATTGGCTATTTTATTAAAAAGAGCAAAATGGACAAAATCCCTTGTAAGGGCAACATAAGTTGAACCAAAGTGGATTTTAAGCTTATTTGGAGGTGGGTTCTTCCTTTTACGTTTCTTCTGGATAAAAGAGTTTGTTCTGGTTCTATGCTCTATATGGGCATATTTGATCCTTTCATCTGATTTCAGAGCAAGTGCTAAGTGAGGGGTGATATTTTTCCCATTTAATGTTTTCAAATATTGAACAATTTCCTTATTGGTTTTTAGTGGAAAATCATGACCACACGTGTTAATGAGGTATCTCCAGGGCACATCTGAAGCTAGAAGATCTTTCATGCAGTTCAGGTCAGCCTGGAGCCTGGATATTCCCCCATAAGTAATGAACTCAGACTTTGAGGATAAAATAGTATTTGGGAAGCATTCCAATAATTGTCCCATAGCAATTTTAAATTCACTCGTGGCCTTTTTATCTATGTGGATACAGTAGACATTTTGAGGCATATAAATAGCTCGGAAGAGCCGCTCAAATGTATCAAAATCTTGACTGACCGTTATTACATATGCCAAAGGGAATGCGGCTTCTTCTATAGACAAAGGAGCTGTGATATAATGATTTTCTGTCACATAAGAAGGGCAAGAGTATGTTCTAAATGTAGTTAATGCACTTGGCAACACATGCACTGTTTTCCCATCCAGTGCTGCATTACAGGCTTGTTGTAGGGAAACTGCTTGATCTTCTCCATCTCCTTCCTTCCTCTGACCTCTGTTGAGTTGAGAAAATTGTACGTTGTACAATACTACGACCATGATTATGGCCTGGACAGTAATGATACAAAGATAATATCTCCAAATCTTCATTTTTGTTTTTAACTCCTTGAGGGGGTGGTGGAGGGTTTCTTTTTTGTTTTGTTTTAAATAAATTCCTAGAGCATTTCACTTCTCTGGAAATCTCTAGATTCAGTCACACTATTAGTTGCACTCACTTTTTCAGATCCAGTTTGCCTGTTTCTCTCCTGTATTTTGATTCCAGTCCATTCTTGGGTTGATCATCATTTTGTGATACTTCTGACTTCGTGCTCCGTGTATGTTCTGATTAATTTAGGTCAATGTGTCCTCATGCAGGCTGACTTACAAGGCCATTCACTGTCATGGACCCTTTCTTTCTGTATCAGCTGGCTCTTTGTAACTGGGGAGATGGGGGAGAGGGTTAATTCCTACTTCCTGTTTCTATTGTTGAATCAACTAATTGGTCATAATTGTGTCCACTTACATACGTCTCTGTAACCTCCTCTCCTTTTTGGCTTATCCCTGAGTGTGCCTATCTGGGTATATTCCAGCAATATCCCCTCTGGCTTGTCACTCCCAGCCCCTTAGGTTAGGAGAATTCTTCCAGGTTTCTGTCTTTTCAAAGGAAGACAGGTTTTATGGATTTTTATCTAAAGTGCTCAGGCTAGTGCCTGGTACATTTGGACACTCAGTCAATTCTTTTAAATGAATAACTGAATGGAGCGATTCATTATCCTCATTCATTTAGCTTTGCAGGGTCCCTGGTAATTTTGGATGGCAGAATATTCCTGTGGCCCACTAGGGAGTTTGGAGGAGAAAGTATCTCTATGGAAGCTGCTGTGGATTTTGGAAAACTGAGGATTAAGTTTTAATATTATGAAGGATTACTCATATATATTAATAATACCAAACTAAGGTAGACGAATATATCCTAACATATCCAGAATCATTGGAGAATATATTACTCATTTGTAATTTTCTAGATAATTGAAGCACATTTCTTTATGGAACAACACTTTTTTTAAAATTAATATTTTGAAGGTAACATTTCTAAAAAGCATGTTCTCTCTGCCTTCTTTTATAAGCTACTCTAGAAATGATTTAACTGCTTCTAGGTGTCCCCCAGAATCACATAAAGAGTATTATTTTGCCTATTATTATAAGTTCTGTACTGTAGGATGCTGTATTTATCATTGTCATTTATAACCTTTTTTATCTCCTTTTTCTGCCTCCTGATCCTTTTGTGATAGTGATGATGACAGTGACAAGAAAATTCATTAAGTTATTTCTAAAAGCCAGGAACTATACCAATGCTTTACATACATTACAAAGTTTATTCCTCAAATCACATAATGAAGTATTGTTTTCTCCCATTTTACAATAAGGAGACAAAGAGCTATGAGAGAATAAGTTGTATGTCTAGGTAGGTCCTATATAACTACTAACTGGCAGCAACAGAAATCAAATCAGGGTCCTGCTGATCCTACGGACATTGCTTTAACATTACCTACTGCAATATGAGAAACCATATGACTAAGCATGTTCCAAGTTTCTCTTCCAGCTCTTGTTTTTCTAATCACTCTTCTCTTATTTAGCTGCATGTAGCAGTTTAAAGGGGTCATAAATTCCAAAAATAGATATTGGATTATGTTTGTAAACTGGTCTGTACCTGGGCATGATTAAATTATGATTAGGGCTTTGATTGGGCCATGTCAGTAGGGTGGGGACTTACAGACAAAAGAGTGGCAAAGGACAGAGTTGGAGTTTTGATGCTGGAGTTTTGAGCTGGAGCCCAGGAAGTGAACACACAGAAGAAGAACACAGAGGAATAGAGACAACTCCTTAGACATGGCAGAAGCCCTGGGGAGAGAGACAGAGCCAGTTACCTGATAGTCTACAGCTGGCCTTGGGGAGAGAGGCAAAGCCTAGAGAGCCTCCTAGTCTACAGCTGACCTTGTGGAGAAAACAGAGGAGCTGAGCCCAGAGAGAAATGAATCTCAGGAAGAGAGGAACCCAGAAAGCCTGAGCTCTGGCAGACATCAGCAGCCATCTTGCTCCAATACATGGCAAAAGACTTTGGTGAGGGAAGTAACTTATGGTTTATGGCCTGGTAACTGCAAGCTTCTATCCCAAATAAATACCCTTTTTAAAAACCAACTGATTTCTGGTATTTTGAGTCAGCACCCCTTTGGCTAATACACTGCATTATGAATGACACAGGCATTTTATGGGCTGACCCGGTAAGGAACCACACTCTAATGTTATGGTAATAGGAAAATGCTTTCCAAGTTTCCCTAAATAGGCTCTGAGTGAAGACTTGAGTATTTCACGTAAGAATACAAAAAAGAGGAATATGTTTTTCCCTGCAGAAATGTGCATGTGCCCAATTTCTTGACTTTGACATGTGTAGCCCAAAATGCTAACTAATTAGACTCTGGATTGATGAGGTGCTAATATATATGGGTATTTGGCTTTCTGAACAGCTCAACACCTGGGCTATAAACATTAAACGTTTCCCCAAACAGTCATTGCACCCAAGAGTGCTGATTTGGATTTTCCTTTTCTTCTGCAGAGCAGATTCTTTAATTGCACCTTGAGAAGATTCCGTAGCTAGCAAGTCACCCTTGGTTAGTAAAGGAGGGACATGAGGTCCACTTCTGGGACATTCTAGGCTCTTCTAGGGAGGAGATGAGAAATCTCTTTTTAATCTGGCTTCAGGTGTGGTCCTATGTTGGTTGTGTCCACTTTTGCTTCTCAAGCCATCTGGCTGTGGATACCTACTCTCAGCCCATGGTGTGTATTCTTGGGAGAATCTCACACTTGCCCCACTGTCCAAATTCTCCTACGTGGGCAGTCTGGCTCTAGCTCAAACTCTTTCAGCCTCTCTCAGCAACCGATTAGGTAGCCTTTTGGCCAGACTGCAAGCCCTCTTAGGTAAAATTAGGACAAACCGATCAAGTCCAGTTACCTTCCATTGTGTCCCCTGGTGCCAGGGGAATCTCACATGTCTCTGTTACACTAAACAGTTGCTTCTCCTCTCTCTGCTTTGCCACCTTGCTCTGCCTTTGCCAACTCTCTCCAGTTCTTTCCCCTGCTAACCCAGAAGAAGTGCAGAGCCAAAGATCACTCCCTGGGCAAAGATCCAATGAGGATAAGAGAGGCCAGCCTTTCCTTTGTGCACACTCTCTTATTTTTTCATGGGATTCTCTTGGTCCCTTCACTTGGCTTTGGGTGGGAAGGCAAGGGCAGCTACAACATTCCCATTGGGTGGACAATTCACCTTTATGATGATGCCCGTTCACCCTCCATGGTCTTAGACTTACACTGGGGAGAGGGAAGGGGTTAGAGCAGAGGTCAACAAACTATGGCCTACAGCCAAATCAGTTCCAATGCATGCTTTGTACAAAGTTTTATTGGAACACAGCCATGCTCACGTACTGCCTATGGCTGCTTTTGTGCTATAGTGATTCCTATATATAGTTATCACAGAAAGCATTTGACCCACAAGGCCTAAAATATTCACTATTTGGCCCTTCACAGAAAAAGTAAAGGGCCAAATAGTGGCCCTGGGTTAGACAATATAGTTGATTATAGTAAGACCAGTTTTGTTATCTGTTCGTAATCTCTAGTGGGGGGTCTGATCCCAGTTGTGTAGAACTTAACACCTCTTTGACCACAGTTCTGACCTTTGTCTCTAATTTCAGAATGAGAGGCTAAATACCATTCAATATCCTGCTAAAGATTAGATATACTCTCTACCTCCCCTCTCCCACTGCCTCTCACTTTCTCTCTCTTTCTCTCTCTCACACACACACACACATACACACACACACATACACATTTAGTTTGCTAAAAGGCTGCCAATGCAAAGTACCAGAAATGTGTTGGCTTTTATAAAGGAGATTTATTTGGGGTAAAAGTGTACAGTTCAGAGGCCGTGAAATATCCACATCGAGGCATAAGCCGAGATGCTTTCTCAGAGTCCTGCCACGTGGCAAAGGTAGCCCTGATCTTTGTGGAGGTCTCTGCCTTCCCCTCTAGAATCTAATTTTCCTGGAGCTCACCTGTGGGCAGCCAGCACAGGGCTTGTCTCTTCCCAGGCCTCCTCTCTCAGTCTCAGCTGCTCCACTTTCTTCCCAAGTTCAGCTGTGAGCTCTCAGGCATGGGTCTTCAGCCTTGACCTACGCCGTGGGCCCAGCCTCTCAACGGCCTCTTTCCATGCCTCTGTGCTCCACTGCTTCCCTTCTCCAGGATGGCTCTACCCCTTGGGGCCTCTCTGTTTTCCTGCAGTCCTCTCTCTCACATGGCAGGATCTAAATGGGCCCCTCTCTCTCTGTGTCTCAGTTTATATCAGACTCAGCAAGAGGGCAGAGACCCAAGCTGGATCCCGCCTCACTGACATAGTCCAATTAAAAGGCCCCACACCCACAGGAATGGATCAGTTCAAAACATAATCCTTATTTTTTTTGGAGGGGGGGTTTCAAAAAAAAAAACTTTGAACTGTCACACACATAAATACTTATCCTATCTGATAGTTGTTGCTTTACTTAACAATTTATTCTTTGGTTCATAGACTCAAGTCACTCATTTAAATAATATTAATTGCGTTATTTATATTCAAGATGCAATGTGAATTTCCCAGAGTGAGAAAGAGAGAAAAATAGAAGAAACTTGTCTGAGATCTCTAAACTACAAAGAATTAACCCTTGGATTTGTTGATCGTTTTCATTGTGTGTTTTCTATCTCATTAATTTCTGCTATCTTTGTAATTTCTATTCCTCTACTTTATTTTGATGTTCATCTTCTATAGTGCTTTTGCATTATAATGGCTTAGCTCATTAACTTTCAGCCATTTGGTTTTCTAATATATGCATTAAATGCTGTAAATCTCTCAACACTGTTTTAATCACATCTACAAATTTTATTTACATTATCAAAATATTGGAGATATTTTCTGGTTTCCATTGTGATATCTGCTTTGACCCATGGGTTATTTAGAAATATATTGCTCAATTTCCAAATATAAGAGGGTCATCTAGTTACTTTATGTATATATTCTTTTATTAATCTAGTGGTTCCCCTAAATATGACATGCATACTTGATATCTTGATATTTAACATTAATTGCTGCTATTACCCTTCTGTTAGGCAATGCTATAAAAGTCTTTGCATTAGAATACTCTCTCTTTACCTCCTCCCAATTTGTATGTGATAATCTCCTTTGTATTTTTTGGCCTATAAATTTTTACCCTCATAAGACATTATTATTATCATTTTAAATAGCCTGTGCTCATTTTACCATTTCCACTGTTCAGTCCTTCCGATATCTACAAGCTTCCATATGGGATCACTTTCCTTGGTTCTGAAGAATATTCTGGCATTTCTCTTAGTGTGGATCAGCAGGTATTGATTCTTCTGTGTAATTTTGAACCTGTTTTTATTTTATATTCATTCTTGAATGAGATTTTTGCTGGATATAGAGTTTTTAGATGACATTTATTTTCTGTTCCTAGGTCGTGATGTCTTTTAACTGACTTCTGGCTTCTATTGTTATTAATGAGAATACAGCTGTCAGTCTAACTCTTGCTCTTTGGAAGATGATTCCAGTACTCCCACCAATCGTGTTTTAAGATTTTTTATTTTATTTTTAAAATTTTTTTGAGATACTGGGGCCAAGGATTGAACCTGGGACTGCCTATGTGGGGAGCTAACGTTCAACCTCTGAGCCACATTGGCTCCCCTGAGTTGGTTTTTTTATTTGCTTGTTTTTGCTTTGTTTTGGTTTTAGGAAGCACTGAGAACTGAACCCAGGACCTCCCATGTGGAAAGCAGATGCTCAGTTGCTTGAGCCGTATCTGCTCCCAAGTCTTTTTTTGTGGTTATTATTTTTATTTTCTGCAGTTTACCATTGATATCTCTGAGTGTGCCATTCAATTGGAATTTTGCCAAATTTCATTGATTCTAAGGCTTACTTTTTTTTTCTTTCACATTTTAATATTTCTGAATCAGAATGTGTCTTGCACCTAAAGCACCCTTTAAAATAGCTGCTAGCCAGGTAGCAATCATGATGCAGTTGTCTTGCCTGCACATGGACAAACATGGTCCTGGTTAAGCTTGTGTGATGTCAGGGCCACCACAGCCAGCTGGCTGAGGACTCTGACTTTTGACTCCTAGCACAGCGTTTAGCAAATTATGGCTCACAGACTAGCCGCCTGTTTTTGTAAATGAAGCTTTATTGGAACAATACTAAACTCACTCATTTACATATTTTCTATGGTGACTTTTGCACTACAGTTGCCGAGTTGAGTTGTACAGAGAATCAGACCACATGGTGGGCAATCCTAAATTATTTACTATCTGACCTTTTAAGAACAAAATTTCCATCCTCTGCCCTAGCCTATGAGCCTGTCACAAGTCTCTCAGCTGCTTTTCCCAGATTGAAAATCTGGATTTTCAGAATGCCTTGGCATAGAAATTCCTCACCATCTTTCTAGTTCTTTGATGTCATCAGGAAGGACTTTTAAAAAAAGATTTATTTTTATTTATTTCTCTCCCCGCCCCCATCGTTGTCTGCTCTGTGTCCATTTGCCGTGTGTTCTTCTGTGTCCACGTGCATTCTTGTCAGCCGCACCAGGAATCTGTCTCTTTTTGTTGCATCATCTTGCTGCGTCAGCTCTCCATGTGTGCGGCGCCAGCAGGCTGTGCTTTTTTTTTGCCCAGGGGAGCTCTCCTTGCAGGGCATACTCCTTGCTCATGGGGTTTCCCTATGCAGGGGACACCCCTGCGTGGCACAGCACTCCTTGCACACATCAGCACTGCATGTGGGCCAGCTCACCACATGGGTCAGGAGGCCCTGGCTTTGAACCCTGGACCTCCCATGTGGTAGGCGGATGCTCTATCAGTTGAGCCAAATCTGCTTCCCAGGAAGGACATTTTAAAACTATTTCATCTAGCTTCTATAGTTGTTTTCAGAAGGAAGGTTGGCCTGAATCATCTGGTCCTTTACTGCCCAAAGTGACAGTCTCCTCTAGTACCTTTTTTTTCTGTCTTTATTTTTTTAATGTAACATTAAAAAAATATGAGGTCCCCATATACCCCCACCCCCCTCATCCCGCTCCTCCCCCCATAACAACAACCTCCTCCATCATCATGAGACATTCATTGCACTTGGTGAATACATCTCTGAGCACTGCTACACCTCATGGTCAATGGTCCACACCATAGCCCACACTCTCCCACCCAGTGGGCCATGGGAGGACATACAATGTCTGGTAACTGTCCCTGCAGCACCACCCAGGACAACCCCAACCCCCGAAAATGCCCCCACATCACATCTCTTCCTCCTACTCCCTACCCCCAGCAGCCACCATGGCCACTTTCTCCACACCAAGGCCACATTTTCTTCAATTACTAATCACAATAGTTCATGAATAGAATATCAGTAAGTCCACTCTAATCCATACTCTATTCCTCCATCCTGTGGACCTTAGAATGGCTGTGTCCACTCCAAAATTCATTTTCTCATTAAGTCAGTTTCTGATGATTGCAGTAAAAAATCTTGTCTGATAAGATTTCTTTTTCTTTTGGGAGATATGAAGAAGATTCTGTTACATGGGAATAATATCTACAAAATTTTGGGCTTTTTATGGTGCTAGGAAAAAAAACAGGCACAAAGGAAGATTTTGATGTTGTTAGAGTGATAAGCACCAGTTATACGAGATAAATAGGCTTGCTGCTACACTAGAAGTGCATGGAAGATTATGCTTGGAACTTGGCTTCTGGTATTACATCTAACTGTGTAAGTTTATAGGAGCATGGTTGCTTAAGAGTGCATACATTTCCACATATTTGTGAAATTTCCAGTTGTCCCTCTATTATTGATTCCTAGCTTCATTGCACTGTGGTTAGAGAAAATATATTTTATTATTCTAATATTTTTTGTTTTATTGAGGCTAGTTTTGTGCCCTAACATATGGTCTCTCTTGAAGAATGATCCATGTGCACTGGAGAAGAAAGTGTATTCTGCTGTTGTTGGGTGAAGTGTTCTGTATATTTCTCTTAGGTCTAGTTGAATTATTATTCAAATCTTCCTTGTTGATCTTCTGTGTAGCTGTTCTATCCATTAGTGAAAGTAGTGTATTGAATCTCATACTGTTAATGCAAACTATTTCTCCCATCAAATTGTCAGTATTTGCTTTATATATTTTGGGGCACTGCCATAAGATGTATATATATTTATAATTGTAACTTCTTGTTGAATTGACTCTTTATCTATATATAGTGACCTCCTTTGTCCCTTGTAACACTTTTTTATATAAAGTGTGTTTTACCTGATATTAGTATAGCTTCCCCAGCTCTCATTTGTTTAGTATTTGAATGGTATATTTTTTCTAGCCTTTCACTTTTGGCTTTGTGTCTTTTGAATTTAAGATGAGTTTCCTGTAAACAGCATAATGGTGAGTCATGCTTTTTAATCCATTCTGTCTATCTCTAGCTTATGATTGGAGAGTTTAACTGATTTACATTTAAAGTTTCTACTGATAATGCGAGATTTTCTTCTGCATTTTGCTACAGGATCTTTATAAAGTTTTGCCCTCTCAATTCTTCCATTAACGAGTATTTTCATGTTTATGTGATTTTTTTGCATTGTACCATTTTGAGTACCTTCTCATATCTTTTTGTATATATTTTTCATATTTTTTGTGGTTAACATGAGGCTAAAATTTAACATCCTAAATCTATAACAATCACATTTGTTTTGATATCAACCTAACTTCAACAGTATCCACATACACTCTTCCTATACCCTCCCTCCTCCCACCTTTTACTTGTATTTCTTACAAATTACATTTGTATATATTGTATGTCCAAAAGGATAAATTTATCATTACCTTTTATGCATTTTCAAACCTGTAAAGAGTAAAAAGCAGAGTTATATTCCCAAAAAATACCAAACAATAATACTGATATTTATAATTACTTTTACTATTGGACTTTATTTCTTTATGCTACTTTGAACCACTCTCTAGTGTCCTTTCCTTTCAATCTGAAGAACTCCCTTTAGTATTGCTTTATAGGGCTGGTGTAGTGGTGATGAACTCCCTCAACTTTTGTTTATCTGAATGTCTTAATCTCCCCCTCACTTTTGAAAGAATGTCTTGCTGGATATAAACTTCTTGGTTGGCAATTATTTTCCTTCAGCATTTTAAATATTTCAACCTACTGTTTGTTTGCCTCCATGGTTTCTGATGAGAAATTGACACTTAGTCTTCTTGGGACTCTCTTGCATGCGACTTTTGGCTTTTCACTTTTAGCTTTCAGAACTTCCTCCTTGTCCTTGGCATTCAACAATTTGACTACTGTGTGTCTAGGTGTGCCTCTCTTTGGGATTTGTTGGGTTCCTTGAATGTTCATTTTCATGTCTTTCATTAAATTTGGGGAATTTTCTGCCATTATTTCTTTGAATATTCATTCTGCCCCTTTCTTTCTTCTCCATTTAGGGCTTCCATAATCTGTATATTGATATACGTGATGGTGTCCCATAGGTCTCTTAGGCTCTCCTTTTTTCCCATTTTTTTTTCTTCCTGTTCCTCAGCCTGAATTATTTCAATTGTTTTATCTTTGAGTTCCCTGATTCTTTCTTCTGCTAGTTCCAATTGGCTGTTAAACCCTCTAGGAAATTTTCTGTTTCAATTATTGTGGTCTTCAACTCTAATATTTCTGTTTGATTCCTTTTTAAAGTTTGTCTCTTTAATGAGATTCTCATATTGTTCATTCATTGTTTTCCTGATATCCTTTTGTTCTTTCTCTGTGTTTTCCTTTATCTCCTTGAGTATATTAAGGCTCATTTTTAAAAAGTCTTTGGTATCTTCAAAGTCTTATCTTCATTGATATTTTCTAGATTTTTATCCTATGCTCTAAATGGGCCATTGTTTTCTGTTTCTTTGTCTTGTAATCTTTTCACACACAGTGTACATTGTATTACTATAAAGTGTTAACGTTGTCATTTAGTCACTGTGCTCTTATTTCCTTAAGTTTGTATCCAGCTGGTGATATGACAGAGGTTTTCCATGTGTGCCAGCAGCTAACAAAAACAAACCAAGACAAAAAATCCCTGAAAAGGGGAAGTGATTCCAGCATTGAGAGAGCATTTCCCAGCTCATCTTTGAACAGCCAACATCTCCCAGAACTCGTCAAGAACCTTCACTGGACTTTCATTGGAGCCCCTGATTGCAGCCTACCTAAAGAACCTGGACTTGTGCATCCGCATGGCTGTATGAGAGACTCTGATAAATCTCTTACTATTGACAGATATCCCTTGTTGATTGTGTTTCCCTAGAGAACCCTGACTAATACACTGTGTCACAGTGCAAGCAGGATGAGGAGGTGTCCATAGAGTGCTGCCAGTGCAGGGTATTAGGTATCTTTGTTGGAGAAAGAAGGGTCCATATTGGAGTAGGTCTGGTGCAGGACATCTGAATTGAACAGGGCTGAAGAGTCTGCCTATGGAGGGAAAGCCAAGCACCAAAGAGTCAAGGCCTGGATGGGTAGAGGAGGGCAGGGTTGGTGGGGCAATCTGGCTTGGGGTACTGGAGCCAAAGTTTGGTTAAGAGGGCATCTGCATCAAGTGCAGGTTGTTGAGGCCACATAGGGTGAGAAGAGCTTCTAAATGATGGGGTGGCCCAAACAGGAAGAGGAGGGTACCCAGTGGGGAGTGGGGGTGAGGGACCAGCCTAACAGAGATCCAGAGCCTAAATGTGGCAGGGAGGGCATCCATGTAAGGTGGAGGTGGCACTGATGGTGGAAGATGGATTATGAACAGGGGACTTGTTAAATAAGTAAATATATTAAGGATATTGGGAGCCTTGATTTACACTGTTGGGGAAGGGAACTGAAACTATGAAGAGGCAGGAAACTCGAATGGACCCTTCAGAGTTGTTTGGAATTGGAGGTATTAGTGAGAATGTTACCATAAGGACAGCTGTTTCCAATGGACAGGCCTGCCCGATCCCACGCTACAAAGAACAAACATGTCTTATAGTGAGAAGGTGATTTATTGTGAATGCACTAGCAAGGAACCAAAACCAGTTCAAAGTAAAAACCGGGGCTAGGGTTTTTATAGGGAAAAAAGAAGAAAAACAAGTTAAAAAACAACAACAACAACAAAAAACGTATGTGGAGGGAACATGCAATTTCTCGGTCCTGTGTTGTCTTAAGCTCATCCAACTTGTCTTTGATTTCAGCAGCTAATAAACCACAGTTTAGATATAGTTCTGCAGGTGCAAGGCCTTCATGCCTCTTTCTCATTCGCTCAAGGATAACAAACTTTCTGTCTCTGGCAAAGTTACAGATTTACACCATTCTGTCTGGTTCTGCTTTGAGACTTTATCTTATTCCTGTAAGCAAAACTGAGAAGGTCTGGTTAATATCCTTCAGGGAACTAAGAGCAAAGAGTAAATTTCTAAAATTAGATTAATAGAAAACTAGTTCAATTAGTTTTAGAATTTTCAAAGCTGTTTTAGTGAAGAAATTTCAATAAGCACATTTTTCAGCTATCTAGGACTCATGGTTTTCAATACACATATAGTTATAGATGTAAATGTGTGTACATATGTGTAAGTGTGCCAAATACACACATATACATACATGTACACACACATGCACACATATTTCCTAGCTCTGTCCCCTAATTAAACCTGGGAACAGTACCACCCGATAGTAATAAACACATTTAGGGCCCAAAAATGGACTTCTAAATATCATTCTCCATCAAAAGGGCCCACTGTTCTTAGGAAAACAGGCTGATTACAAGACTAGGGCAGAAATAGAACGTGATGAGCCTGGAATATCTTCTGCCAGGAATAAGGATGTTTAAAGAACAATAGGGATATGTTAAAAGGATACAGAAGGCAGCTTGAAAGGGCCCCCACTGACCAAACTTGAGACAATTTGACCTTCAAAATATATAATGACTGTAATGAATTATAATCCATTCAGTAAGAGGAAACCATGAGAATAAATGAATAAATGAAAGTTGGATGAGGGATAAAATATTTACATAGCAGTAAAATATCTCCCCAGAAAATATTTTAAAAAGTAACTTTGAAGAGTCAACAGTGGAGAAGCTTGGAAGACACCACCTAAATCAAGTGATCCAAGTTAACAGCACTATTCATGGGACAAATCAAAACTGTTACACCCACTGGTAGGAGGCTGTGAAAAGAATATAGCGTGACTTCCAGCATATTCCTGCACAAAATGAATAACCTGATTTGAATCTTGAGGAAACCTTAAGCAAACCCAAATGGAAGCACATTCTGCAAAGTAACTGTCCTCTTAGAGTACCAACTAATTACTTTTAGTCTTTAAGGTGTCAAGGAATTACTGAGAAATTGTTCCAGACAGTAGGAGACTAAAGAAACATGACATCTAAATGTAATGCATAATTCCGAACTGGATCTTTTGGCTATAAAGAACTTACTGGAACAAATGGGGAATCTTGAATGGGGTCTGCAGATAAGATGGTAGTAATGCATCAGTGTTAATTTCCTGATTTTGAGGATTTATGTAGGAGAATATCTTTGTAGGAAATACATGTTCAAGGATGCATTGGTCTTGGGGCTTTGTGTAGGCAAATTACTCTCAAACAGGTCAAGAAAAATAAAATGTTGTATTTCTTGGGATTTTCCTAAGTTTGAGATTGCTTTAAAATAAAAAGATAATTTAGAAAAGTGAAGTGGTAAAAAAAAATGTTTTGGAAAAAAAATGAAAGAGAATATATACCAAATGAGTGATTATCTCAGGAGAAAGTATTATATTAGTAGAGTATGGGATTAGGTAAAAAGAACTTACACTTTTTATTCAATATTCTTCAGTATCATTCCATTTTTTATGAGCATATACTTTTCATTATTTTTTTTTAAAGATTAATTTTTTTATTTTATTTCTCTCCTCTTCTCCCCCCCCCCCGCCCCCAGATGTCTGTTCTCTGTGTCCATTTGCTGTGTGTTCTTCTTTGTCCGCTTCTGTTGTTGTCAGCGGCAAGGGAATGTTTCTTTTTGTTGTTGTTGTTGCATCATCTTGCTGCATCAGCTCTCCGTGTGTGTGGCACCATTCCTGGGCAGGCTGCACTTTCTTTCGTTCTGGGCGGCTCTCCTTATGAGGTGCACTCCTTGCCCGTGGGGCTCCCCTATGCGGGGGACACCCCTGCATGGCATGGCACTCCTTGTGAGTATCAGCACTGCGCATGGGCCAGCTCCACACGGGTCAAGGAGGCCCGGGGTTTGAACCATGGACCGCCAATGTAGTAGACGGATGCCCTATCCATTGGGCCAAGTCCAATTCCCTCATTATTTTTTTAGTTTGAAATGTTTTTCATTTTAGCTAGGGTACTTTTCATTTGAAAAGATGGTATTTAAGATCTTTTAAATGCCTTATTTCCTTACTCTTTCTTTTTCTGTATCTGTTAAAGGCAATATTTGTTTAGCAAATTTAGCACAGAGGTGCTCCCAAAAACTCTGGCATTTTATAAGGAATTATGATGAAAGCATGCTTATATTTCCCAAATTGTATATGGATAACAAGGTTAATGAATAAAGCAGGTAAATATAGAAAGATAACTTATTCCTGCCTGAAATTTGAAAATAGTTGTACTCAATTAAATGAAATTGATCTTCCATTATATCCTCTTCTTCATCCTTTCCAATCACTTTCCCCATCCCCCACAAGTGTGGGGAGATGCTTAGACAGGTGTGTGTGTGTGCATGTATTTGTATTTAATGCTGGGAGAATTGCCTTGCCAGAAATGCCCTTCAATGGATTTTAAGCAGCCAACAAATAAAAAACACAGTAACCCCCAAAGGTGGAAAATAATATATTAATTTATTTCCAAGAAAACAAAACATGGAACATTGAAGACAAAGACGGATACAGTAGTTTTCAGGGCATGCCCCATAGGCTAGCAGAAGTCCACTAGTCCAAACACTGTACTCTCCTAATATTAGAATATTTAAGACAAAGGAGAGGTGACCAGCAACTGACATGTAAACATCTTCTATTCCAGAAAGATTTCTCTTTCTACATAAGCTCCAGTGTAAAACATGGCTTCTTTTCTGGTGGTGTCATTTAGTCAGTTGAAAAGAAAGACTATTTTTAGACTGCGCTGTTAACCGTGTATGCGTTCCTTTACCACCCAATACAGTTCCTTTTTTTTTTTTTCAGAAGCAGGCTAAAAAAGCTTTACTTCAAAGTTATTCCCTTTAAATATGAGTTACATTCAACAGGTAAAATGATAGAAAAACAATAAAATTGTGTTAAGTGTATCATTAGTTGGAGTAATTTGTTAGCATAAATAAATATTTAAGAACGTGATAGATTAGAGAAATACTAGACTTCACATTTTTCTGAGGTGACAAGACTTTCCTCAGTATTAACACTGAGACCACTCTCAAAACCTACCTTTCCTGGTATACCAAATATGGCTTTATTTCAAGGTCTCTCAATATTTCACCTCAGGAAACAAACTGAGAAAACCAGGAAGAGAATTCCAATTCTCAGTTAGTGAATTTTGTTTCCTAATGCTTTGTAACCTCTCTAAGCCTCAGTTATTTCATCTGCAAAACAGAGATTATGGGAACCTCACAAGATTGTTGGGGGGGTTGAATGGAATGAGACATCCAGATTGCTTAACAGAATGCCTAGATCACACTAGGTTTTTTCCCCCTCCCTTCCTTTTGAGTAATCTCTGATTTAAACCTCAGTTGGTAATTACTCTCTCCTTGTCCTGACACCACTATCTGCCAACTTGCATATGAATGTCTTAAAATACAAGCACTCTGTAAGATTCTCTGGAGCAGCTTTCCAATGTCGATATGATTACCAAGATTTCTCAAGTGACAAAGCTTTGGTCTTCTCTTCAGCTCAGCACATGTCTGGAGCATCACAGACACTCAAGGAATATTTAATGACTACATGCTGAATGCATGAATGAGGAAGGGATAAGTCATAGAGATGCTCACCACAACGGAAAGCTCTTGAAAATCTAAGCACTCCCATCAGCATTGTAAAGTTACCCAATACTCTGGAGTAGCTAAAAGCCATGCAGGATAGAATTTGGTCTCCATGTTGCAGATAAAATATCTTGT
The DNA here is from genome assembly GCF_030445035.2 of Dasypus novemcinctus. NCBI lineage: Eukaryota > Metazoa > Chordata > Mammalia > Cingulata > Dasypodidae > Dasypus > Dasypus novemcinctus. Next base: position 42,904,882 of record NC_080694.1, on the reverse strand, counting down.
GAATGGTGGGGAGAAGTTCCAGAAGAGAAAGGTAAGCCATTCTCAGGTGTAGAGGCTTAAGAATGGATCCCTGCCATAGTGAGCAAAAGCCCACAATTCCCTGCAAGAGCACCTCTCTTCAAGGAGGATCTTCATTCTTACAAGGACTTTTCAGTGTTCCCAATGGAAAATGATGGAGGAGGAGGGATCAGAGCAAATTCTAGAATAAATAGAAATGTTCTGTTGCCTAGGCAGGTCCTTTACTGAAGCAGCAGGTAGCTGACTCGTGCTTTAAAGCACATCCTATCTTTTCTTAATGACTTTACATTGCATATGAAACTTTAGACATAGGTAAACTCAAAATGCTAGTGTTGGAACTCAGGGGCAGATCTATTCGCAATTCTAGTAGCTCATATTTTAAAGAAATGGGTGACTACCCAGAAGCTGTTTCTCTGCCTATGTGTGGTTGAGTAAAGAAGGGTGATGTCTATTTCTATATGGCTATAAAGAGAAGATTCCTCCTCTAAAGAAACTCAATCCATATTATCCTAAGTTGTATTATCTACAATTCTCCCTTTCATTAGGACATTTATATAAGATGAATATCAGTATTCAAAGATCTGACGACAATTACATTTATCCTATGGTCACAATGATAGTGTACTGTGGAGGACGAGCATCCAGGAACTGCCAGAGTGGCCAAAGGACCAGGATTCTTCTAAGCAGCCATCCTGATAGCATATTTCACAGTGTGCAGCGGACATTTAAGAGTATAATTATGTATCCAGGTCCTGAAACCTTTAATATAACAGGCAAAAGTCTCTTACAAAGAAAGGCTCTTCTTCCTGGCTGTAGGTTCCCTTCAGTCAAGAGTTACAGTAGATCAAAAATACCAGCTAGGTTGTATTGCAATTTCACTCTGATTTAGGGTTCTTTCTCGAAGCCTCAGTTCTAGGCATTCCACCGTAAGGGGATATGTGTTTAGCTCAAACTTATTAGCAAACAGGCTTGGTGAATTAATCAGCCACTTTAAGTCACCGTTTCCATAGATACAAATGTCATGTACGTAGTGGCCTGCAAAGGAGAGAAGGAGAAAACAGTCAAAACATGCTTTATTTCAAAAGTCAAGGGTACTGAGCCATTGCTTGACTACTGGGGAGGTAGAACCATGCCCAGCACTATGTGATTCAAATGAAATATGATTGTGCAGTCCCAGTCCACAAGGAAGTTAAACTCTACTTAGGAAGACAAGGGCTGCAAATATGTATGTGAAAAAAAAGTTAAATAATACAAGGCAATATTATAACAGGTATCACAAGGCAATTCATGATTATCACAGGAGAGTTTCAGATGAGAAATTCTAGAAGTATACAGATGGGAGAGGCCCTCCAGGTTGCATTCATCAGGGAAAGCTTTACATCACTTGGCCAGATCTATTCCCTAACCTCCGGCTTAGTCTATCCAACTGCCTGCTTTATGCCTCCACTTGGATGTGTAATAAACCTCACTAATTTGACTTGTCATCACTGATTCTTTCCCCACAAACCTGCTCTTCTTCAAGTCTTCTCCATCCATTCTTTAGGGCCCCCTTGCTTCCTTATATCTCACACAATAGTCTGTCTTCAGCCTTCAAAATATTAATAAAATTTGACAACTTTTCATTGCCTCCACTATTACCACTCCGTCTTCCTGTTAGAATTATTGTGATAATAACTGGTCTCCCCTACTTCCACCTTTGCCCGTTAGTCTAGCCTCAGCACAAGAGCCCAAAAGATTGTTTTTAAATGTAAGTAGAGATGTCTCCTCTGCTCAAAACCCTCTAGGGGCTTTTTATTTTTCACCTAGAGTAAGAGCCCAAATCTTAACAATGGCAGTCAAGACTCCTAAAAGTTCGACCCCTCATTACCTTGCTGGTTGCAGCTTGTACCATTCTAACCCTTGCTCATTGACCTCAGCCACTCTGGCCTCCTTGCTAGTCCCAGACACACTAGTTATATGCTCTACCTGAGAACCTGCATGTGCTGTTTCTCCCCTGGACAGCCCTTTCGCCAGACATCCTCAAGGTTCACTCCAGTCAGCACAATGTCAGTTCTGTACTCCAAGGCCACCTTCTCAATGAGAACTTCTCTGACCATCTTTCTCCCTTGCCTGATTCGTTTTTCTTTTAGCACTTACCAACTGATATATTTGAGTGCCAACAAGAAAAAATATATTTTATTGTTTTTCTTGCTTGACTAGACTATAAATTCCAGGAGGGCTGGGACTTGACCATTTTATTCACTTCTGCATACCCTGCTTCTAGAGCAGTTCCTGGAAAATAGTAGGTATTAAATCAATAGCTGTAGAATAAAAGGATGGAGAAGGATGAGTGGAATTGGAGAGTTAGCAGATGGGTAGGATTAGGGAAGCATGGGGGATGAATGGTTTCAGTTGAGGGAAGTGCCTCTGGAAAAACTGTAGAGATAGGAATTTTCTTCTAGAACAGAGGATTTTATTGGGGGAATGGGTTAGAAACAAGGATGGTAGGAAGTTGGAACTATTTTCCAGAGGTTCTGCTTTGGCACATAGTAGAAAAACTACTGATTAACAGACTTACACTAAAAGGTTTGGCCTTTTATTCCGCAAGTATAGAGAGTCCTTGATTTTTGAGTAAAGTATGAAAGTGATTTAGCAAGTTGTTAGCAGTGTTGGAGGGTATATGAGAGACCACAGTAATAACTTAAGATGTAAACTGGAAAGCCTGTTCAAAGTTAATGCCAGGACAATGGGTGGGAAAGGAAGGATATCAGACACATTATTACAGAAGGACAGACAAGGACTTGGTGATTAATGTCAATGTGGCAGGGAGGAAGTACAGAGTGAAAACCACTGGGGAAAGAAGCAAAGTTGTAGGAAGTTAAAGAATAACTAGGTGGCGAGAAGAGTGGAAAATAGGCATGATGTGCATGCTCAAGAAAATCGAAGTGAATGTGGAAAGAATATTTCAGTCGGGGACAGGCAGACGGTTCATAAACAACTTTGTTTTCAGGATAGAGGTAATAAATAGATGCTTGCATAGAGGAAGAATGCAAAAATGCACGAGTACAGGGATAGGGTAGGGGGGCCCACATATAACCCAGAGCACAGATGATGGCTTTGGCTGTGAGCATGGGCAACTTTTCCTCTTGAAGCAGAAAGGAACAACGAGAGCATGTGTCCAAAATACACTGAAGATGGAGGGAAGAGATGACATGACAAAGGTCTTCCTAAAGTTGAAATTGTTATCTTTTACGAGCATGAGATTGAGAGCCTAAAGACTAGCAGAAAAGCTACAATGGTATACCACACAAAGGGCACCAGGAAAATAGCGAGATGAATAAGTAGACAGCACAGAGGGCCTAGCTGAAGTTGGATAGGTTTAGGGCAGTTCTGTAAACTTCTTCAGCAATGTTCTGTTGAGGGAAACACAAATGGAAAAGAGCTGATAGTGAGGTGATGTCAACAAGATAGAGGAGTCATATGTTCCTGGCAGAAGACCCCCCCCAAAACTGTTAAAAATGGGCAGAATCTATCAGAATCAACTATCCCAAAATTGATCATAGAAAACTCAACAAATGCTGAATCAGAAAACAGAAAACCCAAAAATGATAGGAAAGTCATGGGGCAAATTTACTTGCCCAGACCCCTTCCCCCACATTGGGTCCATGAAGGAGCTTGTGTGACCCAAAGTGACAGCTTTGCAACCCATGCACAACAAGTGTGGGTCCTGGGGGCTTAATTGTTGGGACAATATTGGCTGTCTTTGTACATCACTCCCAACTGGCTCCATGGGAGACTGACTCTGGGCACGTGCCTGGGTTGCCTACCCTAGAATTTACCCAGAGCAGAAAAGTGGCACAGAAAGATGGAGCAGAACAGTGGAGTAAAAATGAACTGGAGCCACCTGGGGGAAAAGACTGTGGTTTAGACAAAGAACATAGCCTGGGGTCCCAGGAGGAGAAGTTGGAGAGAGGAACTTTTTTTTTTTTTTTTTGAGGGAAAAAGAGTCTCAGACTCTGGGGAAGTCTTGAAAACTATTGTACATGCCCAGGACAAGATGCATGCTCAGAAGAACCTGTTTACCACAGGCCTCGATCTGCAGGCTCAGCAAAAAAAATGGGGGTTAAGTGTTGAACAAGAACCTCAATATAGGGCCAATCTACAATAAAACTCTGGGGGAAGTGGGGGAATCTAGCTTCCAGAATCAGCACTTGAAAGGTCACAAGACATACAAAGAAATAGAAAGAGAAGGCTCATTCAAAGGCACAAAATAAAACAGAGGAAGCACAGACATTGGAGCAATTAATCAGAGACACTAAGTCAACTCTCCTGAATAGGTTCAATGAGCCAAAGGAAACCATGAACAAAGAACTGAAAAAAATAAGATGATGAACAAAAGGAGAAATTATGTATTTCAAAGAGGAACCAAACAAACTCTGGGAATGAAAAATACAATAACAGATTTAAAAATACACCAGAGGTGTATGACAACAGATTTGAATAGGAAGAAGAATCATGAACTAGAAGACAGAACAACTAAAGTTATTGGTGTGAAGAATAGGAAGAAAAAAAGAATGAAAAAAATGAGCAGAGCATAAGCAACCTGTGGAACAACATAAAGGGTAATAATATATGCAGTAGGTTGTTCTAGAAGTAGAAGAGAAAGAAAGGTGTAGAAATAATATTTGAAGAAATAATGGCCAAAAACTTCTCAAATTTGATAAAATACATGAATACACACATCCAAGAAGCCCAACAAACTCCAACAGGATAGAGTCAAGGAGATCCATTGAAATAGCTGTTGAAGGCCAAACACAAAGAGAAAATCCTAAAAACAGCAAGAAAGAAGTGACTTGTCACATGCAAAGAATCCTTAATAAGATTAAATATGGATTTTCCACCAGAAACCATGGAAGCAAGAAGCCAGTGGGACATTATTTAAAAGCCAATGGAGGGAAGTGGACTTGGCCCAGTAGATAGGGCATCCATCTACCACATGGGAGGTCCGCAGTTCAATCCCCAGATCTCCTTGACACATGTGGAGCTGGCCCATGCGCAGTACTGATGTGTGCAAGGAGTACCCTGCCATGCAGGGGTGCCTCCCCACGTAGGGGAGCCCCACATGCAAGGAGTGCACCCCGTAAGGAGAGCCACCCAGCACGAAAGAAAGTGCAGCCTGCCCAGGAATGGCGCCACACACACACAGAGCTGACATAACTAGATGACACAACAAAAAGAAATATAGATTCCCATACCGCTGACAACAACAGAAGCAGACAAAAACAAACGCGCAGCAAATAGACACAGAGAACAGACACCTGGGGGGGGGGGGGGTGGGAAGGGGAGAGAAATAAAATAAATCTTAAAAAAAAAAAAAGCCAATGGAAAAAAAGTTGCCAGCCATGAATTTTATGTATGGTAAAAGTGTCCTTCAAAAATGAGGGAGAGGGAAGCAGACATGATTCAACTGATAGAATATCTGCCTACCATATGGAGGGTCCAGGGTTCTATACCCAGGGCCTCCTGACCCATGTGGTGAGCTGGCCCATGCACAGTGCTGCCACACACAAGGAGTGCCATGGCATGCAGGGGTGTCCCCCACATAGGGGAGCCTCACATGTAAGAAGTGCACCCCACAAGGAGAGCTGCCCCACTTGAAAAATAAAAAAAGTGCAGCCTGACCAGGAGTGGCGCTACACATGGGAGAACTGATGCAGCAAGATGACACAACAAAAAAAGAGACGCAGTTTCCCAGTGCCGCCTGATAATACAAGCGGACGCAGAGGAACACATAGCAAATGGACATAGAGCAGACGACGGGGGGGGGCGGGGGGGGGGGAATACATAAAATAAATCTTAAAAAAAAAATAAACGAGGGAGAGATTAATATGTGACCAGAAAACAAAAGCTGAAGGATTTCATCACCACAAGCTCTTCCCTACAAGAAATATTTAAGGGAGTTCTTCAGGTTGAAAGCAAAGAACACAAGACGGTAGCTCAGAGCTGAATGAAGAAATAAAGATCTTCAATAAAGATAACTACGTGAGTAAATACAGATGCCTGTGTGATTGCATTCTCAGTATGCAACTCTACTTTTTATACCTTACAAAGTATCTAAAATACATATGTATATGAAACCATTATTTCTATGTTATTGGCACATAGGATATGAAGAAATAATTTGTGAAAAGAAAAACATAAAGGAAGGACAGAAGGGTTATAGGAGTTGTAGCAGTTTGATATAATTGATGAATTCCAAAAAGAAATATTGGATTATGCTTGTAATTTGATCTGTACCTGGCATGATTGAGTTATGATTAGGGTGTTGAGTGCACCACCCCTTAGTGGGTGTGGACTCACAGATCCCAAGGATTAGGGCAGTTAAGGTCAGCACCCCACATGTCTGAGAGGGGTGGACTTGTCCCCAAAAGTTAGGGAAGGCCAGGTGGTCAACTCGTTGCTCTGAAAGGGTTGAGCCTGTTTGCCAAAGGTTAGGGGGAATGTTGTCTTCATGTCACTGTACTAGGGGAGTTAAGACTCTAATCCAAAGATTGGGTGAGGTGTGGCAATCACCCCAACACTTTTGGAGGGAGAGGTCTGGAGCTTGGTTGAAACCCAGATGCTTGATGAGGGTGGAACCAAGAAAAATGGCCTTTGGGCAAGCATGTGGAAAGGGTGGTTTCCCATAAGGCCCCAAGGAGAAGAAACTATCACTTAAGAATGACTCTCAGACTGAAATCGAATGGAGGATGCCCTGCAGGTTTACTGAACTGTAGAGGACCCATGACTCATGTTTCCCTTCCAATTTCTCCTTATTGTAATGAAAATGTTTATCCTATGTCTGCCCATTTGTATTGGAAGCAGATGAATTGTTTCGTAAGTTTCAGAGGTCTATAGCAGTCAGGGTTTTGCCCCAAGACAAACTGTATTCCTTTAAATTGATTATGATGTGTGTACTTGCATTGTAACTGTTTTAAGGCTTTTTTTGAATATTATAATGACTTTTTGGAATTCAGAGGGTGGAGTGTAGCAGTTTGATATAATTGATAAATTCCAAAAAGAAATATTAGATTATGCTTGTAATCTGATCTGTACCTGGGCATGATTGAGTTATGATTAGGGCATTGGGTCTCCACTCCTTGGTGGGTGGGGACTCACAAATAAAAAGCATGGTGAAGAACAGAATTGAGGGCTTTTAATGTTGGAGTTTTGATTTTGGAGTTTGATGCTGAAGACTTAAACTGGAGCCCTGGGAAGTCAGCCTGCACAAGAAAGAGAAGCCAGCCCCAGGAAGGAAGGAGCCTTGAAGCCAGAGTAAAGCAAGCCCCGGGAACATAGGAACCCAGGAAGCCTGAACCCTCACAGATGTTGGCAGCCATCTTGCTCCAAATAGACTTTGACGAGGGAAGTAACTTATGCTTTATGGCCTGGTATCTATAAGCTCCTACCCCAAATACATACCCTTTATAAAAACCAACCAATTTCTGGTATTTTGCATCAGCATCTCTTTGGCTGACTAATACAGGAGTTGAGACTGTGTATGCTGTTGAAGTTAAATTCTTATCAACTCAAATTATATTATAAATTTAGGATGTTAAATTTAAGCCCATGGTGACCACAAGAAATAGCTAAATATTGATAGAAATAAAAGTGAGAAGGGGATCAAACTGTTTCATTACAAAAGATCAACTATACACACAAAAAAAGGCAAGAATGGAAGAAATGAAGGACAAAAAAGGTATAAGATGTATAAGAAATAAATGACAAAATGGCTGAAGTAAGTTCTGCCTTATTAGTTGTTACTATGTTAATGGATTAAAGTCTCCAATCAAAAAAAAACAAAAAACAAAAAGCATATGGAAGGATGGAAATAAAACCATGATCCAACTATATGTTGTTTACAAAAGACTCCCTTAGACCCAAAAACATATATATGTTGAATATAAAAAGTATAGAGAAAATATTCCACGTAAATAGTAAGTAAAAGAGAGTTGGTGGCTATAATAATATCAGGCAAATCAGAATTCAAGTCAAAATTTGCTACAAGAAACAAAGAAGGAAACACTATATATTAATAAAAGGGTCAATCCACATCAAGAAAGCATAACAAATATAAACATATGTGCACCTTGTCACAGAGGCCTGAAATATATGAAGCAAGCATTGCTAAAACTGAAGAGAGAAAGAGACAGTTCTACAATCACTTTCAAAAATGAATAGAACATCTAGACGTAAGGTCAATAAGGAAAGAGAGTACTTAAACAATACTACAAACAAACTAGATCTAAAAGACATAGAGAGAACATTCTACCCAACAAAAGAGAATACAAATTCTTCTCAAATACACATGGATCATTCTCCAGGATAGATGACATGTTAAGCCACAAAACAAGTCTAAATAAATGTAAAAATATTGATTTTATAAAATGTATGTTTTCTAGCCACAATAGAATGAAACTGTAAGTTAATAACACAAGGAAAACTAGAAAATTCACAAGTGTGGAATTTAAACAATAGACTCTTAACCAGTGGATCAAAGAAGAAATCACAAGGGATATTAGAAAATTCTTAGAGATGAATGACAAGGAAAATACAACATAGCAAATCAATGGGATGCAACAAAGGTAGTGCTCAGAGGGAAATTTATAGCTATAATGCATACATTAAAAAGAAGGAAGAGCTCAAATCAGTAACCTAACTTCACATCTAGAGAAACTAGAAAAAGGAGCAAACCAAAAGTTGGAAGGAAGGAAATAATAAAGATTAGAGTGGAAATAAATGTAATCAGAGAATAGAAAGGCAATAGAGGGTAGAAATGAAACCAAAAGTTGGTTCTCTGAAAAGATCAATAAAATCAACAAACCTTAGCTAGACTGACAAAGAAAAAAAAGAAAATGCAAATAACTAAAATCCAGCATAAAAGTGGGACATTACTAATTATCTTGCAGAAATTAAAGGATAATAAAAGACTACATTGAACAGTTGTATGCCAATAAATTAGATAATCTAGAGAAAATGGACAAATTCCTAGAAACATACAAAGGACTCAAGGCGATCTCAACACACCTACAACAGCAAAGGTATTGACTCAATATTCAAAACCTCCCAACAAAGAAAAGCCCCAAACCAGACAGTTTTACTAGTGAATTCTATCAAAGAAGAATCAGCACCAGTCCTTCTCAAAAGCTTCCAAAAAATTGAAAAGGAAGGAATTCTTTCCAACTCATGAAAGCCCAATAAAAATACAAGAAAGAAAACTACCATTTTCCTCATGGATACAGATGTAAAAATCCTCAACAAAATACCAGTAAATTGAATCCAATAGCATATTAAAAGGATTATACACCATTGCAAGATGAGATTTCACCCAAGCATTCAAGAGTGGTTCAACATAATAAAATCAATAATGTTTTATACCGCATTAATGGAATGAAGGGGGAAAAAAATCACAGTTGGATCCTTACCTCACACCATATACAAAAATTAACTCCAAATGGATAAAGGATCTACACAATAGAGCTAAAACCATTAAACTCTTAGAATAAAACATATGGGGGGGAATCATTTATAACCTTAGATTGGGCAGTGATTTTTTAGATATGACAGAAAAACCATAAGCAACAAAAGAAAAAATAGATAAAATGGACTTTGTCAAAATAAAAAACTTTTGTGCAAAGGACATTATCAAGAAAGTGAGATGACAACCAACAGAAGTGGAGAAATAATTGCTATCCATATACCTGGTAAAGGTTCAATACCCAGAATATATAAAGAACTCCTCCAAAGCTTCAACCAAAAGAAAACTCAAGTAAAAAATGGACAAAGGATTCTTCAAAGGAGACAATCAATCCAATTAATAAAATGGGCAAAAGTCTTGAATAGACACTTATCCAAAGAAGTTACATAAATGACCAATAAGTGCGTGAAAATATGCTCAGCATCACTAGCCATTAGGGAAATGCAAACCAAAACCACAACAAGATACCATTTCATAGAATGGCTATTAATAAAAAAAGAAAAGAGGAAAACAAGTATTGGTGAAGATGCAGTGGAACAGGAATCCTTGTACATTGTCTGTGGGAATATGAATTGGTGCAGGTTTTGTGGAAGACAATTTGGCAGTTCCTCAGAGAGTTAAGTGTAGAATTATCATATGACCTGACAATTCCACTCTAGGTATACCCAAAAGAATTGAAATTAGGGACTTGAAAACGTATTTGGACACAAATGTTCAAAGCAGCATTATTCACAATAGCCAAAAGGTGGAAACAACCCAAATGCTTATTACCAGGTGAATGGATAAATTGTGGTAGTCAATGGACTATTATTCCTCCATAAAAAGGAATGAAGTTCTGATACATGCAATAACATGGGCATTATGTTGAGGGAAATAAGCCAGACACAAGAGGACAACTACAGTTATGATCTTACTTACTGGAAATACCTAGAATAACTAAGTTCATAGGGATAGAAAGTAGATTACAGTCTAGTGGGTGAAGGGAATGGGGGGATATTATTGCTTAATTGGTGCAGAGTGTCTGTTTAAGGTAATAAAAAGTTGTGGATAATGTTGAAGTCCTCAAGTTTTATAGCTGGAGAGGAGATGGAAAAGCGAATCAGAGGATGAGATTGTCTAGAGGTTGATGGAAAGATCTAGTTAAGACAACACATTCCAAATATCAGGAACCTGACTGACAGTGGTGGTGGAATTTTCTAAAGACAACCCAGGAGAGCAAAGAGCAAAATGAACCTCCTTTCCATCCTTCTCCTTCCACTAGGGTGATAGGCCAAGATGGGAATGCAGGCAAATGACATGCACTGTCATCTGAAGAAATGTGAGCTGAGTAAAGTAAAGATATGACTATGCTTGAGAATAGACTGGAATTTTTGTACAGTGACATGAGGCTGCTGCTCTCCACAGTGGTAAGAAACTATCGAGAAAGAGAGTGTGGGGGGGGCGGTGGGGATAAGGAGGCTGGACACAATGCAGTCTGGTAGAGAAGCAGCAATGCTGAGCTTTTCACCTGAAGTATTAGTTGCAGATAAAATGGACTAATGCGTGAAGCCATAGACTGAGAGGAAAAGTGGAGGTAAAGTCTTGTTATCATGGGAGAAAAGACTAACCCTCCATATTCACTCATTCACTCACACACTTATTCGTCCATTCAGTGAATAAATTGTCCATGTCCACTACGTACCAGGCAATATTCTGAATGGAATGTATACCCAAACCATAAAAATCCTTCTTCATAAAGGTCCTCAAAAATGAAAACCACTTAGGGTTTCTAGGTCTTATCCATTTGGGAGTGAAACCTCTCTTGGTAGATGGCCATCACCTACAGCTCTCCAAACTGCCTAGAATGAAGCTGACATGACAGATGGGAGTTCAACGTGCTCTGCCGTGAGACCATCACCTCACTTCTTATCCTTACCACTTTCCTCCCCAACGGAAAGAGCAAGAAATGAAGAAAGCTGAAACCCACAAGAAGAAAGTACCATTATAACTGTCCATCTCCATAGGAAATTTTTAAGTTGGAGAATGCCTGTGGGATGTTTAAATTTAATTTTCAAAGACTTCAAGGACTGTGTCTTGAAGCCTCAGGCTTCTCTATTGAAAAACTGACAGATTGTTCTAAATATACAAGCAGCTCTGCCTTCATGAGAACAACCCCCGTATTCCACAACTACTTTCATCCTAACGCTGACAAAAGCAGAATGGCCTAAAAGCATGAAATGAATGCCTGACCGTGGCAGCCTCCGTGCTTGTCTTCCATGTCCATCCACTTTATAGCTCTGAGGTTTCCGGTCCAGGATGCGTTTGGCATGGAGCCAGGGACATCTGCAATGGTGATAAGAAAAGGAGACATGAGAACCGAGAGAGAAGAACATCAACTTGATTTATTAAGGCCCCAAGCCGTGCTTATTTTCTTTTGGGATGTTATCTTTCACATCAGAGTTTTCATCACAGGTAATACTCCCAAGGTTTGAGATGTGAATATTTGATGACTATGGACCTAGACTTGCCATGAGTAAAAGGAATCTACTGATCTGACTCTTTCATAGCATGTGCTCAAGCCTGTAAAAATAAAGCTTCAGAAATACCACAGTGTAAAACCATAATACAGATGAGAATGTTGGGATTTCTGATCTACAACCTATTGGCCTATTATTAAAAATTTCTAGGACTTTCAAGGATGCTAAGAAATAGGTGCACACCTCTAGTATCCTATGACTTCTATAGTTAAGTGAGAACTCAGGAAATGGGCAACCTCAACTATTTATGTCCTTGGTACTGAGGGAGAGGGGGAGGTGGGAGAGGGAGAGGGAAAGGGAGAGGAAGAGATTGATTCTGTGGTTTCTCTTATATCATGTTGCAACATCGTGTATAGCAAAGGAAAACAGTTCCTTCACTCCACATGGAGCTCCTAAACTAATCCATTAATATCCTATCCTTTTTGTTTAAAGACGTATTGAGCATCTGAGAATGTCAATCCTGGCGCTGGGCACTGGGGATAAAGAGTTAAAGACAATGCGAAGTTCTTGAGCTTTGAGTTTTTCCTGGGAAGACGGGTGCACAATGGCCCACCCAACTTCTCTGTTTCTTCTAGTTGTTCTTTTGACCACAATTTCACTTGCTGACCCATTACCTAATTAACCTTTGAAACTTAGAGTTAGCCTTAAATTAGAAAAAAAAAAACCCAGTAACCTTTAGGTTACTATCCTGAGAAGCCAGGGTTCCTCAACTTCAACACTATTGACACTTTAGGCTGATAATTCTTCTTCGTGGGGAGATATCCTGTGCACTGTAGGATATTTAGCTGCACTGCCAGCCTCTACCCTTCAGGTGCCAGTAACAACAACCCCCCAAACCAGTTGTGACCATCAAAACTGTCTTTGTATGCTGCCAAATGCTCCTGGCAAGGGTGAGGATGGGGGACTGGGTGGGCAAAATCACCTTGCTTGAGAATCACTGTGGTAGTAAGCGATCTCACATAGCCCTCTCCATCTCAATTTCTAAACAGGCCACAACGATTTAAGATCCCATTAAATCAGAGAGGGTAGTTATATCCCAAGATAATAATGTAAAAAATCACTACTGGAAAAAGATACATGGGAATCAACTTAAATGCAAATAAAAGAATATTTGCTTCCTAATAGCTGCAGCATTTAAAAAAAATCAGTGAGCAGTATACCCAATTTTGATGTAATGACACTATGCAAATGATATCTATGTACAACAAACTTTTCTTAGAAGGTTCTTTTTAAATATTGATAAGATGGACTGTGGTTGGTAGACTAGTGCAGTCCCCACCCCAAAGACGTGTAAATCCTAATTCCTGGAGGCTGTGACTATGTTATATTACCCGGCAAAAGAGAATTCAGGTTGCTAATTAGCTGGCCTTAAGATAGAGCTTATTCTGGAATATCTGGGGACCCAATGTCACTGCAAGTATCCTTAAAAGTGGAAGAGAGAGGCAGAAGGGGAGGTCAGAGTGATGTGATGTGAGAAGGACTCAACCCACTGCTGTGATTTGAAGATGAAGGAAAGGGGCTGTGAACTCAGGCAGCCTTAGAAGCTGGTAAAGGCAAGGAAACAGATCTTACCCGGAGCCTGCAGGAGGGAGCACAGCCCACATCTTGATTTTAGCCCAGTGAGATCTGGGTCAGATTTCTGTATGATAATGCATTTGTGTTGTTTAAGCTGCCAAGTTTTTGGTATTTTGTGACGGCAGCAGATAGTAAATTCATACACAGACTAATAAAAAATGACCTAAGACGATGATATTTTTTATAAGAAAAAAATTAGAGAAGACCAATATTTTAAAAGTTTAACTGGGTGAAGCATTCAAAGTAATTTTTCTTCTTAAAAACGTTAATAAAAACCTATGCACTTCAAAGGAAAAAGCTCTGTTCTTTCGCCCTAATGTCACATGATAATTAAGTGATGATCTAAGTCAAGAATTGTACCGGGGAGCTGATGTGGCTCTAGTAGTTGAACGCCTGCTTCCCACATGGGAAGTCCTGGGCTTGGTTCCCCGTGACTCCTAAAACAACAAACAAACAAACAAAACAAAACAAATGAAAAATACTAACTCAGGGGAGCCAGTGCGGCTCAGTGGTTGAGTGCCAGATTCCCACAAACAGCACCCTAGGTTTAATCCCTGGTCCCAGTACCAAAAAAAAAAAATTGTACCAAGGCCTCCCAACCAAAAATAAACTTTGCCAGAGCTTCTTTTGTGAATAGCATCATGGGCTCTCTGTAGAGTAACAGTCTTCTTTTCTTGCTGCCAAGAAAATTTTGCGTAAATGTTAAGAACATTCAAGAACTATTTATTAAATAACTATTGCTTTCATTTCATTTTAATACTTTAAAATTATTTTTGTGCTTCTCTATACAAAAAGAAACTTGTGTTTTGTTCCTAACACATTTTAAAAGAATTTCAGGTAAAACTTAACCGTGGTTAAGCTGGAGAGTAGTTGGGAGAATGGAAAGCAAAGAAATGATGTGGTATATTTGCTTACATCAACAAGGTTAGACGATGTATGCAATTTTTATGAGACTATTTCAATTAAATAAGTATATAAGAAAAGACTGAACAAATTCTGAGTTCTTTAACCTCTTTTAGGTAATTGCATTTTAAAAACAGATTTCCTCCTCTTTCATTCCAATTCATATTGATCATCACAAACTATTCTTACTCAGAAATACATTTCATTATTCTAGAGAGAAGACTCCTGCCATTTATAATTAATGGCCCCATGCTTTGAAAATAAACACATAGACCAATTAAGCTTTTGCGAATGAAATTTCAAACTTCAGCTTCTACACATCCTGTTTGATGAGGGGTCTCACGTGGGTCAATGTTTAGATATTATTCGTGCTTGTGCATTAAAAAATTACATTTAAAAGCAATAATGGGGAGAAGAACAAACATAGACAAAGTTGAATTCTACTTTGTGTTTTATTGAAAGCAATCCAGAGGCACCGAGATACTGGGGCATAATAGACTTTTGCTCTTCAGATGTGGTTCTTGGTCTGGGAATATCGGTGTCAGCAGAGAAGGTAGAAACACATGCTCTCGGGCCCCACCCGGCCCTCCTGCCCCAGAATCTGCATTATCACAAGATCCCTGAGGGATTCCATGCACAATCAAGTTGGAGAAGCTCTGAGCTAATAAGCAGCACTGGGACGAGGGCACGGCCAGCCCTGGCAGCTCCAGCCGCTGCTTTCCTTCTCCTCTTCTTGAAGTCCTTCCCATATGAGTCTCTCTTACTTCTCGTCTCACTGCCTTCATGTCCTTTGGCTGATTTAAGGAACTTGTCCCCATTCCAAGAAGCACATGCATTTCCCCGGGCCTTTCAGATCATCTCCTTGAAGGCATCAACCCCCTTGCTGTGGGGAAAGCACAGTGAGCAGAGGGCAGCCCTCAGGGTGCCCCCGATTCACAGCACCTGAACCACAGGAGATGCCCCGTAATCGTTAAAGGGATGGGTGCATGCGGCACGCTAGGGGAGCCCCAGCACCCCAGGCTTTTGTGCTGAGAGTGACGGCCGCTTAGCTGGGGCAGGCCTGGGTGCTACCTTGGTTTCCCAAGAGATCAGTCATTGAATGTGTAATAATGTCCTACTTCTCAGCATCAAAAAGCGTTTCTTCTACCCTCTTAGCCAAGGCCAACCTCTATATATCAGTTTGTTCTAGAGGAATTGCCTATGGGGTTGACAACCATCGGTTCTCCACATCAGTCCTGCCCAGCACAAGTGGCCTCGAGGGCAAATAAGACTTCCTGAACTGCTCCTTTCAGATGCTTGGTCAGCATCACTAGTCAGTCCTTTGAGGAGATAATGACAAGCAAAAGAATGAAGAGCCTAAATACACAGTGTGCTCGTTGCTCAGTAAGCAATTTAAGCTTGGGTTAAAAGACACACAAAGGGAAACGGGCTTGGCCCAGCGGTTAGGGCGTCCGCCTACCACATGGGGGGTCCGCGGTTCCAACCCCGGGCCTCCTTGACCCGTGTGCAGCTGGCCCATGCGCAGCGCTGATGCGCGCAAGGAGTGCCCTGCCACGCAAGGGTGTCCCCCGCGTAGGGGAGCCCCACGCACAAGGAGTGCGCCCATAAGGAGAGTCACCCAGTGCGAAAGAAAGTGCAGCCTGCCCAGGAATGGCACCGCCCACACTTCCTGTTGTCAGCAAATAGACACAGAGAACAGACAACCGGGGGAGGGGGGGAATTAAATATATTTAAAAAATCTTAAAAAAAAAAAAAAAGATACACAAAGACGCCAAAGCTATGGACCCATCACTTCTGCTATCAACCAAGTGCCCTACAAGTATTCTCTAAAAGCCTGGAGAACTGAAGGGAGACTCATGCCCATATAATGCTTATCTACCCTCCTAGAACCCAGGCTGCTAATAACAGTATTATTAATAATAATATTCTATTTATGTCTCTCTGCTCTATCCTCAATTCTGTTCCTTAAAAGTCTACCTCTATTTCTGATTTTGCTCCCAGAGACTGACCACTGCTCAGTGGATGGGCCACTGCTCCTGATGGAGAAGACACTGGCCTAGGGACTAGGGAATTTAGTTCTTAAAATGCCACCTTTGCCATTAACGTCCTGTGCATCTTTGGGCGCCATTTAACTTCTCAGAGCCTCACCTTTCAAATGAAATAGGTGGATTAGATCAGTGGCTTTACATCTTTTTTACTGCAACCCACAGAATAATTTTACATATATGTATTACATATACACTCATTCAAATATATACACATACACACATATATAAATATATAAACTAACACTTAGGCTTACCACATGCAATGCACTTATTTTCTGTTATACTCTAATCTTAAAAATTCTGACCAAACACACTAATGGGATACTACTATTTGAATAGATGATTCTATTACCTGGGATCTCACGTATATATTATTAGCCAGGATTTTAGGAGGGTAGAGTATGGGCTGTGTGGGTGTGGGTCTATTACCAATTCTCAAGTATCCTAGGAAGGTCATGTTTTCAATTATTTCTAGGATGAGTCAAAAAGAAGACACTAATATTATCAGAGAAAACATTCTAAGCTATAAAATTCAGTTCTCTCATTTGCTCTTCATAGGCCTACATAAACAAAATATTTGAGATAAAGTTTACGGAGTAACCAGGAATGTTTTTGTTGGGACTCTGCCTTAATTATAGGAGTCAAGTAACTATGTTTGTTGAATAAATGAATATGACTCTCTGAAATGCAAACTTAAGTGACCTGACTTTTACCCTGTTGTTCTCACATGAGATTATATATGGTAACAAATTCCAGTATTTGTTTATTATTTAAACTCAGATATATACTTTTTCAATTGTTAAAGAATTTTGTTTTTAAGTCAAATAGTCAACGTTGATGAGTATTAAAAAGGGTTTCTCACAACTTAATGGGGCACTGTAAATTGGCACAACTCTGACGAATCAGTTGGAAAGATGTAGGAAAAGCCACAATAACTACCAAGTCCTTTTTAAAATTTTTATGTAAAAAAAAATTTTTTTAGAAGGTAGCTGGGGATAGAACCTGGGATTTTGTGCATGGGAAGCAGCTGCTCAACCACTTGAGCTACATCCGCTCCCCTACCAATTCCTTTTCACCCTTTAAATCAACACCTTCAAAATAAGCTAAAGAAACAAGTTTTAGAACTGTGAAAATCTGGATATGAAGATGTTTATTATGACATTCTTTATACATAATGATTAATAGCCAAGACTTTGAAATCTGATAGACAGGAGTTCAAATCCCTGCCTCTGTCTTATTTGCTGTCTGACCTTAAAGAATTACTTAGTCCTCTAAGACTGTAGCCTTTTTGCAGGGTTTTGTTAGCATAGCGCCTGGCACATGAGACTACTCAATGAATGGTTTAAAAAAAGAATCCCTCGGGAAGAGGATTTGGCTCAACTGATACAGTGCCCACCTACCATATGGGAGGTCCAGGGTTCAAACCCACGGCCTCCTGACCCGTGTGGAGCTGGCCCATGTGCAGTGCTGCCGCGTGCAAGGAGTGCCCTGCCATGCAGGGGTGTCCCCACACAGGGGAGTCCCATGCACAAGGACTGTGCCCCGTAAGGAGAGCCGCCCAGCGCAAAAAAGCGCAGCCTGCCTAGGAATGGCGCCACACATGTGGAGAGCTGACGCAGCAAGATGACACAACTGAAAAGAGACACAGATTCCCAGTGCCGCTGACAAGAATGCAAGCAGACACAGAAGAACACACAGTGGATGGACACAGAGAGCAGACAATGGGTGGTGGGGGGGAGGGGGGAGAAATAAAAAAATAAATCTTTAAAATAAAAAAAAGAATCCCTCTACCTTGGGTGCTGTGTAGTTATGGAAGACAGTACTTTTTTACTATCATTTAAAGCAGAGTTTCTCAGCTGTGCCACACTGACCACATCTGGGCCGGATGATTCTTTGTGGTGGGCGGCTGTCCTGTGCATTGCGAGAGGTTTAGCAGCATCTCCAGCCCCTGCCCATTCAATACCAAATGCAACAACCAACACTGTTTGCAGACATTTGCCAAATGTCCCCAGGGGCAAAATCACCCCTGGTTGAAAAATACTGATTTGAAGTAAAAGAGCAGAATGAAATTGTACATTATTTTTTAAAAGGTACAAATATTTGCATATGAGAGGAGACTGGAAGAAGGTATGTCTCTTCTTTATAATGCTTTCTTTAATATTATTATATTATTTTATATATTTTTTAAAAGTTTACATACATCAGAGTCTTGTGGGCTTCATTGGTTCAATAATCCTAGGATTGTGAATATCCTAGGAATATAATTCAGAAGGAAAAAAGTTATACACAAAACGTTCATTGCCAGCTTCGTTCATAATAAAAAGTTAAAAATTACCTAGATACAGGGTAATGTGGCATTAAATAGTTTGTAGCCTCTTTTTCTGATTGTTAGTTTGGGTCAGTTTTAGACATCATTTGATTATTGCCTACCATTGTTTCATTACTCACATAGGACCTTTTTTTTTCTGAGGTACTGGGGCCTGGGATTGAACCTGGGACCTTGTATACAGGAAGCCAGCACTCAACCACTGAGCCACATTGGCTCCCCTGAGTTGGTTTTTCTGTTTGTTTGCTTGTTGTTTTTTGTTTTAGGAGGCCCTGGGGACCGAACGCGGGATCTCCCATGTGGGAAACAGGAGCTCATCTGCTTGAATCACACTCCTCCCACACACAGGACTTTTACCACTCAAAACTTACTAAAAGAGCTCTCTTGTTTCATGCGTCTGTTTTCGAGAGTTCTCTACTCTCTGAGATAGCATAGCAACCTTGAAATGGCACCTCCACCTTCACCTCTAATAAACGCCAACAAATTGACTCTTCCTTGATTGAAAAGGAAAAGATGGAATAAGGAAAGGAAGAAGAAACCAGATAGAACTGAATATTTGCCCCTCATTGCCAAGCTGTGTAAATAAGAGCTTAGGAAGTTTAAGTGAGCTGCCCAGGAGGACAGATGTGCTAAATAACTTGTTGGCTTTGTTTCAAAATAATTATTCATTTATAGTTTCTTGCAAGCCTCCTGTGTTCTAGAATAGATGCTGGGGGTAAAGTCATAGACAAGATGTTCACTGGAGCTTTCAGCGTAGAGTATCCAAGATTCATATCTATTAGATATTTTTAGTAGCTGCCCAAACTCCTTCACTCAAGAGACTTTCTTGGACGGTCTTAGTGGACTTTAAAATGTGGGCAATCCTTGGTTCAAAGCAGTTCAGATTTCCCTAAATTCCTCACCTACACCTGACCTTGATCCCTGGGCCCTCTGCCTACGCTTCTCTTTGGCTGGTTATCTCCCCTGGTTCTTGTCAAACACTCCTTCAATTAGGCATGAACTCCTGTGGTGGTGGGGCCACTAGCTTCACAACTCCCCAGCTGTAGTCTGACAACCTTTCCCTTGACCCTCCACGAAACCACAGCACTCCTCGAAATCCTTCCACTCACAGTTAACTGAATTCTCTACTCAATCTCTTCCAGCTATGACTGATGTTTTATGCAGGACAGGAGTCCCCAGCTGATTTCCAACCTACCAGCAGTTCTTCAAGCTTTATCTGATTTATAACAGCGTTGCTCAAACCCATCCCCTTCTCCCTCCCCTCTTCTGTGCCTTAGCTCCAGCACTCAGCATCTTTCATCAAGGAGAATGGCCAGCCAACTGGTCTACCTTTAGTCTCTCCCACTTCATTGGCAAGAACACACAATGGCACTTCCTAGCATCAGTATTGATCCTGTTGTCCTCCTATTTGGGGCCTAGGGGATATCCTGGTGGGCACACCTTGTATGTTTCTCCAAGCCCACCAGTCACCCACCCTCTAACAAATGAAAGTGCACATCACACCTGGGATCATCCTAGGCCTCACCTGCTGGCCCTGTTGCACCCTTTGCTTAGATTCTGACTCCTTCCTCCATTCCCGTTTTACATTTCTGCTTTTGCTCCCCTAGGGCTAACTTAGAGCTTAATTTCTCTTTCAAGACCTTGACTTGGAAATATTATTGCTTTGTTTTAAATTGTCATCAAGTATCCTTGCCCCAACCTGCAACTCAGATCCCCTGATGACAATTTCCTGGAGGTGTAGGCAGCCCAGGACCTTTCCTGCCACCTGGGTCCCAGCATCCTTCCCTCATTCACGCTCTCTGCCTGGCCCTGCAGGCATGTAGTTTTCAGCCCAGGGTTCCAGGCCTCATCTTTCAACACTGTCCACACAAGCCCAATTCTCTGGCAACTCTTCTGGGAATTCTAGAATTGGTCTTCCATTTTCAATCAGTTCTTCATATCTTGGTATATGCAAATGTGTAATATTAGAAATTATGCGTAACCTTGTTAGGAACTAAAGTAACCAAAGTTAAAACCTCTTTTATACTTATCAAAATTGGCAAAGATCTAGAAAATGATAATTAATACCCAGGGGTGGAGAGGGGAGGTGGAAAAGGAGCTTTCAAACACTGCCAGTGGAAGTACAAATTAGTGCCATTTTGGAAGAGCAATATGATATACTGTACCAAAACCTTTAAAAATGCGTATATCCTTGGACTGTGCAGTTCATCTTATTGGAATTAGTCCTAAAGAAATTATTTGTGAATTATAAGTGGAAAGGCAATATAATATAGTAGTTATGAAGGCAGACTCTGAACTACTGGGGTTCAGATCCTTGCTCTGCCAATTACTGAATGTGCGACCATTGATGGTTTACCTAATCTAATCATTCTGTTCCTTAGTTTCCTTAACTGTAAATTAGAGTGAAAATAGTCCCCACTTCATGGAGTTCTTATGAAGTGCATAATACATGTAAAGCACTCTGAATACTCCTTGGTACCTAGTAAATGCTGTAAAAGCTGTAGTCATCAACTATCAATTTTATTAATAAAATAATTAACTACAATTATTACTGATAAGACCTCCTAAATGTCAATCCTTTGCTAAATAAGTTACAGTACATTAAAGAATGGCAGGCTATAGAGCTATTAAAAATTATGCTGTTCTCTTCAAAAACTGATGCTGGAAAAACTGGAAGTCCAAATGCAAAAGAATGAAAGTGGGACCCTACCTCACACCATATACAAAAATGAATTTAAAGACCTAAATACAAGAACTAAAACCTTAAAACTCCTGGAAGAAAACATAGGGAAACATCTCCAGTATCTTGTGTTGGACTATGGTTTTCCTAGACTTTATAGCAAAAGTACAAGCAACGAAAGAAAAAACAGATAAATGGGAATTCATCAAAATTTTTGAAAAATTATGCAAAGGCCATTATCAAGAAAGTGAAAGCCCAACCTAAAGAATAGGAGAAAATATCTGGAATATATAAATATCTTTTACAACTCAACAAAAGACAACCCACGTTAAAAATGAGCAAAACACTTATATGGATATTTCTCCAAAGAAGATATACAATGGCCAATATACACATGAAAAGATGCTCAACATTAGAGAAATGCAAATCAAAACCACAGTGAGATACCACTAGAATGATAAATATTTAAAAATGGAAAATAAGTGTTGATAAGTTAGTGAAAAAATAGGAATCCTCATACATTGTTTTTGGGAATGTAAAATAGTGCAAACTGTGGAAAACAGTTTGGTGGCTCTTCAGAAAGTTGAACATAAAATAGGACTATACCAAAAAAAACACAAAAACTGAAAGCAGGGACTCAAGCAGATATATGCACACTGATGTTGATTTTCATAGTGGCATTATTCACAATCGCCAAAATGTGGAAGCAACTCCAAAGTCCATCAATGGAAGAATGGTTAAACTTCAACAAAATCTGCCATATGCATACAACAGAATATATTCAGCCATAAAAAGAGTGAAGTTTTGATACATGCAAGAACATGGATGTACCTTGAAGCATTATCTTGAGAGAAATAAGCTAGACATAAAGGGGCAGATATAAGATCTCGCTGATATGAAATAGTTAGAATATGCAAATTCATAGTCAGAAATTAGAATACATTTGGCAGGGCTGGGAAATGTGGAGTTAATGCTTAATTCGTACAGCATTTCTGTTTTGGGTTGATGGAAAAATTTTGTTATGGTAATGGGAAATTTGGGGGATGGTAGTGTAACATTGTGAATGTATTTACCACTGATTGTACACTTGAAATTGGCTAAAATAATTAATTTTAGGTTATATATACATTACCAGAATAAAAAAATGTTTAAATCCCATAGAACTGTACAATACAAAGAGTGAACCTTAATGTAAACTATGGACTATAGTTATTTAGTTATTTGAATAATATTGTTTCATTAATTTTAACAAAGGCATCATACTAATGCAAAATGTTAATAGGGAAAACTATGTGTGTGAGGAAGGCAATATATGGGAACTCTGAACTTCCTGCATGATTTTTTTTTGTAAACCTACAACTGCTGTAATATAAAAGGAATGCTGTTGAATTCTTCATGGCATGGGAAAACCATGACATACCTTTAAGTGAGGAGAGCAGGTTATAAAAATCATTAACGGCATGGACAAAATATATGCTTTTATATGAAAACAAAAACTGGAAGAAATTTACTAAAATATTAACTCTAAGAATTGAGTTTGTTGATGATTTTAGTCTTTGAAGCTTTCTGGGTTGTTTTCCTCATTATTTGTAATGCTCCTTTTATGACCATGGGGACAATTAGCTATTTAAAACTTTTCTTAACTCTTGTTAAATTTCTTTTATAATGAAAGTTAACAATTCCAATTAATCCCTTGTTTCATCAGATGTTGCTGATAAAAAAGATATTTTTATTTTCCTTTGTTATGGCAGATTGCAAAAAATGGTCACAAATTCCTCCCATTGCTATATGCAGTGTACTTATTTGGTATGTAGCTTCGCAGTTTTCTCATCAAAAGGTAGCTACTGTTTTTGTAGTTCTTGAGCTTGGGCTTGACCAGGTAGACTTTTGCTTTGGCCAGTGGGACATTAGCAAATGTGACACAAGCCGAGACTTAAAAATCACTTGTTCATTGGGAATTGCCCTTTCTTGCTCTTGAGAACCTTGAAACCACCAAGGGAAGGAACCCGGGCTAGCCTACTAGAGAACAAGAGACCATGTGGAGTGAAGCCCAGCAAGTGAGTGAGGCTATCCATGACCATCAGCCTCAGCAGAGATGGCCTGGCTCAGAAGAACTCGTGTTTTCAAGTCTTAAAGCCTTGGAAGTTATCCTTTCCACCTTTCCCTCCAGCAAAAGCTTAACTGATGTTTTTACTATTATTAATATTTTAAAGTAGCTATCAGGTACAAATGGTAGGGAATGAATAATGGCCAAGTCTACCAGATGATAAACTCCATTCATAGGTTTTTATCCTAACTCTATCCCTCATCTGTATCAGAGGTGCCTCACCCTGGCTACAGTAGAGTCATCCAGGGAATTTTTCAAAAGGACTGATAACTGAGCCCCATCGACCAGGTATTGGTGGGCATTGGTATTTTTTAAAATGCCCTAGGTGATCCTAATATGTAGCTAGTATTGAGACTTCATACAATAGTCTTTTATTGGCCATGTCTTCATAGAGAGAATGTTTTATTGCTTCTAAAACACCAAATATTGTGCCTCAGCAAGGAGAGATTTTCTTTTCCACTGAATAAAGTGTAATGGTTAGGCTAATGCATCAACTCAGCCAGGAAATTGTGCCCAGTTGTTTGGTCCAGCAAGCACTGGGCTAACTGTAATACAAGGACATTTATGGACTTCAGTCACCATTGACTTTACTGCAGTGGTAAATCATAGGTAGCTGATTACAGTTACATCAATCTGGGAGACAGTCATCAACAATGAGTGACGCTTTATCCAGTCAGTTGAATGCCTTAAAAGGGGAAGTGATTCAAGCATTGAGTGAGAATTTCCGAGCTTGTCTTTGGACAGCCAACGTCTCCCAGAACTCATCAAGAACTTTCATTGGAGCCCCTGGTTGCAGCCTGCCCGTGGAACCTGGACTTGTGCATCCCCATACTATTGCATACTATTGACAGATATCTCTTGTTGATTCTGTTTCCCTAGAGAACCCTGACTGATACATAAAGTAACTTCATGTTTTAAGTTTTGGAGATTTAAAAAGTACATAAAAGTTAAAAGAAGGCCAATTGTTTATTTTCCTATAGTCCAAAGTTACCTAGTGTTAATATCTTGACATATTTATCTTGTGAATTTTTACTTATTTCCTCTTTAAAATATTCTGTAATTTGTGAAAAATTGAACAGCAGTTATTCGAATGAATTCAAATAGTACATTAAAGTACAATAATGAAAGTAAAAAATACCACTATAAATACTAACACAAATAACAATCATTAGCATTAGGAAAACATTATTTCATAAAGCATTTTTTCTATAAATAAATACTTCTATGTTGCTTTAAGGCTACAACATAGCTATGTATTAATTAGCTGACTACTTTCTATTGAGCATAGGTTTTAAATAACCTTTCACAAGTGAACTTTACCAAATAACCTTTTTACCATAGGAATAAATGTGTTGGGTTTCCTTAAATTAAACGAGTTCAGACATCACTTATATACATGCTTACCAATTCAAAAAACTGTGTGCTTACGATTTAAATTTTATTGGATTCCAGAAACTCAGGAGATTGTATTGTTATTTTCCTTCCAGCACATGAATATCAAGTAGCAAGTTATTTCTGTGATCTACTTGTTTACATATGTTTGTTCACAGCCTGAGCTATTCACAGATTTAAGTGGTATTTCTTAGGATTTATGTGATTGTTTCAAATGAAAGTATTTAAAATATTGATTTCTCTTCTCTCTGTATTACAATGAAATGGATTCCATGGCAGAGTCTTCCCTTGCTGAAATCTGTAGAACACAGCATGCCCTATACTGTTTTGTTTGTTGCCTAGGTAAAAGTCTTTAATGACTCTGGAAGACAAATTTTCATCTTGCCTTCACACAGTGCCAACTTTATCTTCAAAACAAAGCACCAGGCTACACCCAGTTGGATGTAAATCAAGAATTCAACTGCAACTTGTAAAACATTCCCTCCAGCTCCATGTAAAAGGAGCCACAGAAAAATCACTCTCACTTAAGGCCGTTATCTAATTTTGGCCCCTATTTACAACCTAAGACAGATCCGAAGTTGAAGGTCAATGGTAAATTCCATTTGTTGCTTTCTGTACTGGGGTAAAAATAGGTTGCTAATTTTGGGAACGAAGTCCCTATCTATAGCAAGCCTAATCTTCTACACTGAACAGCAGAAGCACTCTTCTTATGCAAATATGAGAAGCAACTAAATAAGCTTTAAAAAGAGAAGAAACATGAAGCAAAGAGGAGAAACAGCTTTCTGGTGTGCCCAAAGACCTGGGTACCCCCATGAAACATAAAGCAGTTCTCAGAAGTACAGAAAGCCATAGGGTAAGCTTAGGAGCTCTTCCTGAACCAGCTCTTCACCCGAGCATTGGATGAAAAGCACTGCGTTATAAGAAAACAGTATATATGGCACAAAAGTAAGCAAAGCGAATTTATAGTCATTACTCTCAAAAGTGATTTAAATGGAGCAGAAGGTGGGTTCTGGTAATACCTTTCTCATGTTGGTTATACAGGGGTTTCAGTTTGAAAATTCAGTCTCAAGTCTAGATGTGCAGTTTTAACATTTATATTGTATGCTTCCACTAATCAATACATTACTTATATTTCTATAGTATGTAGTTATACTATACTTATATATTACATTTCAATAAAAAGTTTAAGAGTGGACAAGAATGCAAAGTTTACATAAATTAGTTAAATCAAGAGATTTCAAAGAAAAGTTGGCCCCTTCAGGTTCTTGTCCTTGTCGTGCTCCTCTGCCTAGGGTATTTTAGTGTTAGCAGTACCAGTTTTTTAGTATCTAGTTTTTAGCTATTGGGGGCTTGTGCAATAGTTCTTGCAATGTTTTAGAAACTTTGAATTGTAGCCATCTTTAGTGCAGATCAGTGACTAATACATTCAATTTACAGAAAAAGATAAACCCTTGAGCCAACTGCAAATCTAGATATGTCCACTTCTACAGGGGTTCTGATAAGAACCCATATCTGGATATTGCCAGAGTGTGAATTATGATGCTATTGTGTAATTTGTTTGATTGAAAGAACCTGTGATGGGAAGCTTATGAGTTTGTCATGTGTGTTTCTGGAACAAAAACAAAAGTTTAAAAAAAAATTTTTTTTTCTTACAATTTAGTTCTTGGTGTTCCTACTATTAATTCTGAATCAGTAATACTGTCGATTCAAAGGTAATAACCATACACCAAGTTCAAGCTAATAATTATATAATTAGATGCTGTCATTGCTTTTAGTTTATTACCTCAAATGAATTGTATTACTAAAAGTGACCCTACTTTTTTTAATAAGAGGTCCATATGATTCTGTTGTTTATGGAAATAACAATAACTTGGAAAAAGAAAGCGTGGCCAAATGGAAACAATACTCAACAGGTATTAGAGCTTCCAGAGGGTCTATAAGAAGCCACCATATACATCTTGGAATACACAATTAAACACACATACACATACTTAATCAAAAGCTGTTTTACTAGACTCAAAAGACCATCTGTTCTCTGACTCCATTTTTACAACATTCTGGAAAAGGCAAAATTCTAGAGACAAACAGGTCAGGACTTGCTAGGGGTTGGGGGAAAAGGTTGACAACAAAGGGGCAAGCTGGGAATTCTGGGAGGTGAGGGAATTGTTCTGTTTTTTCAATTGCAGCAGTAGATCCATGACTTTCTGTCAAGATACATGGAACTGGACACCACAAAGAGTGACTTTTACTGTATATACATTAAAACAGAAAAATAAAGAAGCTGTTTCAAATTCAACAACGTGTAACAAAAGGATGGGTCGCCATGGTAAATGGAAAAAATTTTTTAAATTGTTTTTTGTAGTATACCTATAGAATTTCCTATGTGATAAATTAAACATTTTACTATCTTATTTTAATAAATTCTGAACAGTTTTATAGAATCCTGTAACCAAAATCAGACTCTCAGTGTTAAGTAATATAAACTCCAAAATACTGTTGTACTGCCATTTTGCTCCAATATCGAGGATATTTCAGAAGGGAACTGAAAGTACTGAATATAAAAAGACTATTATATTAAGACTTAGAAGTCCCATCTTTGTGACCCAGTTCAACTGCTAAATCATGTATCCCGAACAGATGACTTTCTCTCCCATCTCTAGCACCAACTCAACTTCCACTTCACAAAATCATTTTGTTATTTTTGAGGTAGCCATTCTGAGTGTCTCCTTCTTCCAGGATCATCCACTTAAATAACAGCCATCATCATAACCACATTTACTGTGCACCTCCCATGTGCCAGGACTGGGGTCTAGGGCTCTTAAACCTTTATGTTCCATGTTCCTTAGCCAGTCAGGTGAAAACCACAGACCCCTTCTCAGACTGTAGTGGCAGATAGTTTTATGATACTCAACAATGGAGATCAGAGAAAATAAAGATAAGGTGATTTTTTTTTCAACTCAAGTTCACAGACCCCCTGAAATCTTTCCATGGACAGGGGTCCATGGACTCCTGGTTAAGAACCCTGGCTTTAGAGCTATTACTTGAATCAATTCAAATTTTACAATATATGTGCCTCCCCCCACCCCCCTCCCCCCATGAGATAGTTTCCTCAGCCAAAGAGAAAGATAAAGTTCTGTGTTGGAAGGTCTTTGCCAGGATCCCAAGCTAGATGATGCCACGATTTGAGTCCCCCTGCCCTGTGAGGGAAGGGAATCCACACACTGTTCATTCTAGGGTAGCTCTCACTTCCATGCGGACCATCGAGTGGGCTCTGAAAAATCAGTGCAGCCATGTCTAATTCATTTGGGACTCTCCCTTCTCCCCTGCCCTGCTGGGCACAATGGATGGAAGTTGTGATAGGGAAATAGGCAAGATGACCCTTACCACCCCTTATGTGAATTATGGGCTATAGTTAATTATATGGCTATAATAAAATTGTATTATCAATTCACAAAGGCACCACGTTAATGCCAAATGTTAATGAGAGGAAAAACTGTGGAGGTAGGTATACAGGGATTCTGGACTCTCTGTATGATTATTAAGTAAACCTACAACTGCTCTAATAAAAAAAAGTTTTTCAATTAAGCAAAAGTAAAAGAAGTCCCTTGCTGGGGCACCTTGTTTCAAACTGTGTCAGTCGCCCCCTCATTCTGGTAGAAACATTGAATTTTTTACTGGGGAAGAGAGAAGAGATTTAGGTTATTTGAAAATTGCAGCTTTCTTCTTCCCAAGAGTCAAGAGGTTAGCACTGCCATAAGATCATTGTTGACCACCCATGATTCTTAGTATTTAAGTCAAATATTGTACACGGAGCACTGATCCCACGAACCAAAATAATATTTTCAGTTACTGTACTCCTCTCTTTTTTCCAAACAGGATGAACCCCAGTAACACAGGGATGGGGCAGATGGGACAGAAGTGGTGGTGGAATTCAAGCTGATTTTCTCTTGAGTTCTAGAAATTCTTCCAAATTCTTTGTAGTAATCTCAGAAGCCTCTGTATCTTGGGGGCATTTTTGCAGCCCCTGCTGTCCTTTAATGAGGACAACTGGATGGAATAAAAACAATCTCAGTTACTGATACTTACTAGATGCCATGTACCATTCTAGGTACTTGATATGTATTAATCCATATAATTCTCATACAGTAGTAGATACTATTATCATTCCATTTTCCAAATACAGAAACTGACATAGAGGTTACATAATTTGATGCAAATCAAACCCACTAGAAATCTGCAAGCTGGATCTGAAGCCAAGTGGTCTGACTCCAAAAAATACGCCCCCCCCATACACACAAATATACACACACACCACACTACACTACACTAGCTTTAGTATGGCTCAGCACCCGATGGACATACCAGAAAATACTACCTAGACATGAGGGGAAATGTGCTATAACAAGTAGACAAGTGGAAATACTGTGTACCAAATGTTCTCATTTGGTCAACAGTGTGTGAAGGTGAGTTTTGGCCTTAGTAATAAGTTGTGGCTGTCATGGTGGTTGGCATCTAGATACGGGTAGCTATGATGACCCTGACAAGGAAATTCATTGCCCAAGGCCATCATTCCATTAATCCTATTGGTCACAGTATAATATAAACAGGAAAGTTGTTGCATTAACATCCCACCAAGGAGGGGAGGAAGGGATAGTGAGGGGAACAGAACTGATAATGGTTGAGCTAGGAGCTAGACCCCATTGTCTTGTAACTCTCATGATGATCTTATGAAATCAGTGTGGTCATCTAGACCTGTGTATCCCAGAAAAAACATGTTCTTAAACTTAACCCATTCCTGTGGGTGTGGACCCATTGTAAATAATCTCTCTCCAAGATGTGATGTGAGGTAAAGTGCGGCCCAAATGAATCTGGGTTACTGGTGTCCTTTATAAGCAGGGGCAAAGTCAACAGAAAAGTCATGGGGAGAAACCAGAAGTCAACAGAACACAGAGAAACCAGGAGAGGCCACCATCTGTGCTGCCATGTGACAAAAAAGTCAAGATCGAGGACCAAAGAGCTATGGCAGCCAACCCCAGAATGCCACGGTTTTCTGGGAGAAAGCATTACCTTGATGACACTTCGATTTCATGAGCCAATAAATTCCCATTGTTTAAGCCAACCCATCAGATGGCATTTGATTTGACAGCTAGGAACACTAAAATACTGGGTATTGTTCCCATTTTACAGGTGTGTAATGCTGAGAACCAGCTCAGCAATAGGTTTGCTTGAAGGGAAGGCAATGCAGAACTTAAAGAAATAATGGACAAAGAGAAACACGAGAGAGGAACCAAGGATGGAACCAGGGGGCTCGCAGCTTCTGGAACTGAGAGCCTCGACCCTAGCTTCCACATCATATTTACTAGGAACTCCAAAGCAGCTGTTCCTCATCAGCATGGCAACGTTTACAATAACTGGGGACAAGAGCAACAAAGAGGGAACAGGTAAGCCAGCTTCCCACAATACGTAAACTACAGCCCACACACAGAAAATAAAAAATTGCTCAAGGTCACACAGCAGGGAAATGAAACCCAAGTCTGTCTGCGCCCAAAACTTTAGCCCTTTTGTGACATGCTCCAGAGTTCAAGCAAAATAATGCTGGAATGTATTCTGAGATCACCTAGCTCAATTTCTTCATTTTACAGGGTAGGAAACTGAGGCTCACTGAGATTAAGTGACATGTCTAGGTCAAATGGCTAGTTAAGGACAAGCACTAAAACCTAAAAAATAATTTTATAGAGTGTATATCTAGATCCCTAGACCCTCTTACCTGATAGTGTCTGGAGTTTGAAGGACTTGGAAAAAAAAGGAAAATAAAACATTCATATATGACTCATAATGCTTATTGTCCACTTGCTCAATATTCTACTGTTCTTAGCTGGGCAGTATGAAATGTTTAAAAATTCAAAGTACACCAGCTTCTGTTCCAAAACTTGAGTGTCTTTTGGGGTCATCTAAAACATAGAGCCAACCACAGATTCTTTGAGAAGACAAAAAAAAAAACCTCTTTGAAAAGAAATATTAACATGTCATAGTCAACTGCTGCAAGTGTCATTATTCTCCAGATATATATAGATAGTTGGTGAAGTTGAACCAAAACTGCCCAATACACAATTCTTATTTTTCAATAAATTCTTAAATGCCTTTTATTTCCTCTTATGTCCTGTAATGGTTAGGCTAATGTGTCAACCCAGCCAGGTAATGGTGCCCAGTTGTCTGCTCAAGCAAACACTGGGCTAACTGTAATACAAGGGCATTTCATGGACTTTAATCATTAGTGAGTTAATTGAATATATGGCTGATTACCTCTACAATCAACTGAGGAGACTGCCATCAGCAGTGGGTGACATCTCATCCAGTCAGTTGAAAGCCTTAAAAGGGGAAGTGATTTCAGCATTCAGAGAAGTCCCATCTCTACTTCAAACAGCCAGCGTCTCCTGGGGAACTCATCAAGGACCTTCATCAGAGTCCCTCGCTTGCAGCTGCCCTACGGAATTTGGACCTGTGCATCTCTGTTAGGCAATCTTATAAAATCTCAATCTATTTACAGATATCTCCTGTCAGTTCTGTTTTCCTAGAGAACCCTGACTAATACATGTCCTAAAACCAAAGTTCACTGAGGCTCAGGATGGTTAAGTAATTTATCCAGCGTCAGACAAGCTGTAAATTAGCAGCGCTGGGATTCCATATCCTTTTCTTCATTTCACCCTGTGAGATGAGAGAACCCTCATGAAAAGTAATAAAGCTTGGGGAGCCAGTGTGGCTCAGTAGTTGAGCGCCAGCTTCCCATGTATGAGGTTCCAGGTTCAACCCCAGCCCCAGTACCTCAAAATAATAATAATAATAATAAAGCTTCATACCTGTGTTTTGCACAGGCTCTCAGATTAAATTACATGTGTGAAAAATTAACAAAAAGATTGACTCCAACAGAGAAGTCTCTATGAGACATATGGTGATAGAAAAGGACATATTTTCTTTGGGTTGAAGGCCAAATATCTTCATGCTAATTCCATTGGGGCACATGAATTGGTAAGACTGTCAATTTGTTTTTTTTCTTCTGTTAAGTGGATTGTTTAGCAGGGATGGAAGAGATGTCCTCTCCATCTAGTGAAAAAAGGTACCACTAGCTACTGCCCATGGAATGATCTATTCCGCTCATTTGCTACTCTTGGTATCAGTACTTCTCACGTTTCACCTGCAGGAAGAGGAAGGCCAGGAGAACAGAAATTTTGAGAAGCAGAATTCTGACACTTGTTCCCAATGCATAAAGAGCCTGTGCTTGGAGAGTTAGTTTTGTTGATTTTTTAAAAAAGAAAAAAAATACCCAGTCTGTTGATGTAATTAATAGATGCTACAAGTTGAAGCCAGATGAAAATATTTCTATTTTCCACAGATTGTTATGGGATACAAAGAAAGTCGCAGACTAGAATACCAGACCGTTGCATTTCCTGTGAAAAGAGGAAGTAATTCACTGGTGAGAATTAGAGTCAACTCGATGAGTTGTTGTAAATTTTAAATTGTAAGTTTTCTGTCTCTGAGTTTGTAGAACGTGCTCATGGCCCTTAAAACTGGTGGACTTGAAGAGGGTTATTGTCCTGTTCTCTAAACTGTTGTGTATATCGGTAAACTTTCATGAAAAAGGTTTAAAAAAATCTTCCTGTGAGCTAGGGGGAGCAGCATTCGTTTTAACGTTGAGGAAACTGACCACTCGAAATGGGAAGGATGTGGCCGAGACCACAAAAACCTGTAGAGAATGACTGTGAAACAGGTCACACATTTCTTTCAAGTTTTGGCTATGCTGATTTCTTCTTCTGAGCAATTATATTGATGTTCTAAACAGCCATCTCAAATCCTTTCTGGGACATGGCAGGGTTTAAGAAAATAAAATAACCTATTAGACAAACCCAACTCCTGCTTCTTTCATGTGTTGTGATCTCAAACATAGAACTGACAGCAATTTTTTCAGATCTTTCATATTTTTAAGGACACACTTTTCTAATCGATAATGAGTATTTTACAGTGTTATCTTGAGGACTGAAGGTTGTTAGTGGTTTTTAAAATCCCTTATACAAATAACATTAATGGAAACCAAAATGATATAGAATAAGTATCTATCCTAATATATCTACGTGCTTACATTTTTCTTTATTTCCTCCTATTCCTCTTTGGATATATCTATATCAAATTTTCCACAGTAGGAAGCCATTGCATGGACAACCTTTTATAATGAAAGGAGATTTAAATAGATTAGTAAAGGGATACTAGGTTATATTTAGGTTTTCTTAATATGGATCCATATTAATAAATGGATAAACACTTAACCTCTCATTTTATATCTTTTTTTCCCCATTTAATTCTCAAAACAACCTTACTAAGTATCCATTTATTACTGGGATGGTAAAGATGAGGGGTTTGAAGATCGGATTAGCTAAGGATATAAAGCTAATATTCATTATCAGGTCTGTCTCACTGGAAAGGCCATGATAGTTCCTCAGTACTAATAACTTCCCAAACGTCAGTCATTTGCACAGCCATATGTATTCATCAGTGTCTGCCATATGTATTCAACACTTCAACTACTAGTGACTTAAAGCTTTTCTTTAAATAAACTCATTTTCTTTTTTGCTGGTAGCTTTCTTTTTTCTTAGCCAAGGAGAACCTCTAGAAGGAAACAAAAGGAACCAACATTTGCTGCAGATCTACCAAGTTCCATAAAAGATGGTGTTTTCATTTCCTAGGTGCTAAAACAAATACCATATGGTGGGTTGGCTTAACAACAGGATCAAGAGGTACAAGGCTTGCTTCCTCCCAGGTCAATATGATCTGGCAGGCCAGTAATCTTTGGGATTCCTTGGCTTTTCCATCACATGGCAATGCACATGGTGGCATCTTCCCGTTTCTCTTCCAGGTTCTGATGACTTCTTCCTTTTGTCTGCTCCCCATGGCTTCTCTCTCCACTGGACTTTCTCTCTGCTTATAAAGGACCTCAGTCATCTGGATTAAGCCCAACCTGATTCAGTCGCACTACACCTTAACTGAAGTAACACCTTGAAGAGATCTTGTTTACAGTGGATCACACCCACAAGAATGCAGACCAGGGCCAAGAGCATGTCCAGCCTGGGCTATATAATTCAACCCACCACAGATGATCTATGTTAGCAGTTCTCAAAGTCTGGTCCCCAAACCAAAAAGCATCAGCATCACACGGGAACTTGTTAGAAATACAAAATCTTGGCCTCTACCAGATTTGCTGGAGGAGGAGCTCAAGGGGTGGCACCCAGCCATGTGTTTTAACAAGCCTTCCAGGTGATTCTGAAGCATGCCCAAGTCTGAGAACCATCACACTACATGCCTTATCTTTTTTTTTTTTAAGGGTTGAAGCACTTTTAATCACAGAAGAGTAAACAACAGTATGAAACCATTAACAGCTCACCCAGTGGCTGTTGTCCTGCCCCAGCCCTTAACTCACCCACTCCCAATACCCCTCTCTGCCTACCACTGAGTAAAGAGCAGGGCATCTCCAGCTGTCCCTGTCACTACCAGGTGGTAGGTAGGGGACCCAACAAGGGGCCACAGCAATCCTGGCCATCCATTCCATGACTTCTTCATGTGAAATATTTCAGCTCCAAAGGAGGATCAGGGCAGAAACCTAGAGCTCAATTTGGCTGCTCCACTCATATGGTCCAAAGCTTTGGCGGCTCAGGAGTCACAGGCAACAAGCAGGGAGATAGTCCTGAACCAGCATAATTCTGGATGCAGCCAGAATCTGGGCCTGATGTGGGGGCAAAGGGCAAAGCCCAGCAGGCCCAGTCCTGAACTGTACACCAACCCAGGCAATGAAACTCATGCAAATATACAAATGCACGTGCGTATGCACACAAACACACACAGAGCAAATAAGATTACTGAAAGAACGCAGAGGCTATTAAATACAAAATGGCAGCACTTGGTTTTGTATTTTAGGTGAAAATGGTTTTCCTCATTGCCTTACAGTCCCCCCACTCAAAGGAGTGTAGGTGTGGGGAGGCTCACAAGTCCATGTGTGTCCAAGTCCCCATTCCAACCAACTTACTCTTCGCCCCAGTGGCTCCCTCCCATGTGAGCACTCTCCCAATTGCACCATTGCTGGAGCTGCTGCCACAGGGGCTTTTTGCATTGGTGGTCACATCTTTGTCCTCTGAGCTGCTCTCCACATCACTGTGCTCACCCTTAGACCTTTCCCTGGATCAAAGCTTTGACAATAATTTGTGCAATTAGGTAGGGCCAGATGACATGCAGAACCTGTAGGCCAGAAGACCACTGAAGAGCCACCAGGAAGGATAGGGCCCGATTATCTCCCAACTCTCAAAGAGGGTCGTGCTCAGAATCCAGAACAGATAGATTCCTAGACAAGTGACCACAAACACAGCACTGAAGGTCACAAAAAGGGTGCCACAGAGCCGCTGACGCTTGGTATAATTAGCCAGCTTGGCTGCCTCCCGCAAGAAGTCAGAGGCACCATGTAGGCACAGGACCAGAGTTCCCATCTGAACCATGGGATTGATGTAGGAAGAGGTGATGAGCCCAATGGTGGCCAAGTAACACACAAACACGATGTGGCAGGCCCGCAGGTAGCTGTCGCCGTCACCTGGCCCCTCAAGGTCAGCCTAGCTCATGCTCTGGGACAACCAGAAGCACTCGCTCCATAGCCAGCCCCACAGTAGGCTCAGGGCTCCCCTGCCACTGTCGCCATCTTGCACCCACCCCGTGGCCACTGTTGCCACAGCTTCAGCTTCAGCTTCAGCTACAGCCAGTGGAACCACAGGGCCAGCGGCCGTCCCTTCTGGCCCCAGATCTGCCTTATCTTACTTAATACTCACAACTTCTTTGTGCACAAAGTACCACTTATTATCCTCACCATCACAGGTGAAAAACCAAGGCTCAGCATAAACTTAGGCCAGTGTTACTGTCAGCAAGCACCAGAAGCCGCGGCTTGAGACCATGCCAGCCTGGCTCCAAAGCTCTTTTCACAATATCAGGTGGACTCAAAAGGAGATGGAAGGTACATACAGAGAAATAGGGTAGAAGTATTTATGTTAAAGAGATAATAAACAGATTGATTATACACCAACTGTAGGTTTTAATATATAATACTTTCTTGTTTTAAAGAGATGTTGAAATGTAACATGCTTTTGTTAAAAAACGGAAAGGGAAAAAGAAAACGGCTGCTTCTCGAAAAGATCTCTCTTATACAAATTGGTAGGGATGAATGAAGTGGGAAAAATGATTTGCCAGATCTAAAGTGGAACCTATACCATTTCTTTCTGCTGGAATTAAATTCACTTAAGTTCAGCTCAGTGGGAGGTTTACCAATTATAATGTGTTTATATTCAATTAAATATTCATCAATGCTTTAATTCAATCTTTGTTTCCTTGTCTATGATGGTAAGAGTAAGAAAGAATAGGAAGAGCTTAGGAATTAAAAACTCATTGTTGTTCTAGGGATTAGGAATTAAAAACTAATTAACCGAAGTGTTATTGCAATTATTTCCTTTGCAGGAAGGGGCATAAAATGTTTGTGCACGGATTCCCCAGGGTTATAGATTGAATTGTGTCCCCCACAAAAATAGATATGTTGGTGTTTTACTCACCAGTACCTCAGAACATGACCTTGAGGGTCATTACAGGTGGAATTAGGCAAATTAAAATGAGTATTGTAGTAGGGTGGCACCTTCATCCAATACGACTGGTATCCTTTATAGGAAAAAGAAATTTGGACACTGAGACAGAGGGGAGAACGAAAGGCAGAGAACACCATGGATTACTGGCAAGCCACCTCCGGAAACCAGGAGAGAGGCAATAACAGTCTTCCCAACAGACTTTAGAGGAATCACAGATGAAATTTCTGTTGTCTTCAAGCACGTAGTTTGTGGTACTTTGTTACAGAAACCCTGGGAATCTCAGACACTTAGTAAAGAAGATGACCTCAAATGTAACTGCACAGCCAATAGCTGGAAGCAACATACATGATTCTATGAACAGCTATAGCTTCAGCATAGCTTAATAATGGAAATACCTTATAACCTGTCTAAGGTTTCTGTGCCAGGAGCTCAGCTCCTTATGATATAGACTGGTCAGTCCAGGTACTGAAAGTCAGGACACATTGTATACTATAAATTGTCCTCTTTGACCCTACCCAAACTACACGTCTGAGAAGAACTTATAAAGCCCTTACCAAAAAAGATGAAACAAGCCAGACGGGTCTAAATCAGTAATACAACATATTAGAAATCAGTCCAAATCCATTACTTGTATTTAATATTATCTGGCTATGCAAAAATTGTATCATTTTTAAACTCTGTTAAATGGACAGGAACACATGGAAGTAGCCCTTTAATGGAATATTTCCTTCAACCAGAATTTATTATATCTACATTGAAAAAACAAGTGCCAGTATGAACTGTCCTCTGGTTACAAAAAATAGCTTTACTGCAGATCTGAATGCGCCAATGACATTCATTAAAACATGCTTCTACCAGTCTATCGATGTTTATAAATCCTTGTCATAGTACAATTGGTATGACTGAATGCATCCTTTGTGGTTCCAGAAACTGAACTCTAATGTGAGCTGATGTACAGAGAACACAATGCATACTTTGAAAAAGATTGGGACTGATCCAGCTACGCCCAGAAGTAGAGCCCTGGTAACCTTTCTGTAGAGAACACATACCTTCTACATAGCTCAGTGTTTACATTTGTTGAGAACTACACCTGGTGAAATGACTCAAGTTTCTCTCTATTGTCTCCTCTTAACCTTTCACTTCCTTCTACTCTTTTATTCTTTAAACCAGAAACTAAGGATCAAATTAAATCAGAAGAAGCCTACTACATGAATTGTGAGTAGCCTAAGAAAACAGGATTGAATCTGGGCCAAGTTGTGGGAGAAACTCAAGCCAGGTCCAAGTAAGGCTGAAACTAACTGGAGGCATCTAAATATATAGCTAGGGCCTTCTCTTGGTGTCAGGCACTCTGCCTGCACACTGGACCCAGAATGGCTACCCAGGAAGCAGATTCTCTAAAGAAGAACTCTGTCCCATTAATATTCCAACTGGAATTCTGGGAGTTGCTAATTCAAAATTGCTTTCTCAGGTTTTGGATCACAGAAGGTCCCTGTGGCAGCGGAGGATCACTGGTATGGGGTGTGGGTGATGGGGGGATGTGTAGAGAGGGGTGCACCTGGGGCATGACTCTAAGACCTATGAATATGTTCAAGTGGTCATGGGGTACCATAACAGTGGGTGGACACACACACAATAACCAAAAGAATATTGAGGGAAGCGGACTTGGCCCAGTGGTTAGGGTGTCTGCCTACCACATGGGAGACCCACGGTTCAAACCCCAGGCCTCCTTGACCCATGTGGAGCTGGCCCATGCGCAGAGCTGATGTGCACAAGGAGTGCCCTGCCACGCAGGGGTGTCCCCCACGTAGGAGAGCCCCACACACAAAGAGTGCGCCCCAAAAGGAGAGCCGCCCAGCGCGAAAGAAAGTGCAGCCTGCCTAAGAATGGCGCCGCCCACATGGGAGAGCTGACACAACAAGATGATGCAACAAAAAGAAACACAGATTCCGGAGCCGCTGACAACAACAGAAGTGGACAAAGAAGAAGATGCAGCAAATAGACACAGAGAACAGATGACTGGGGTGGGGGGAAAGGGGAGACAAATAAATAAATAAATAAATAAATAAACAAATAAATCTTTAAAAAAAAAGAATACTGAATTCCCATCCTGGGGAATACTGCTACATTCTCTAATAGAACACGAAGAATCCCCTGAGTACATGGGCAGTGCCTAGGCCATTATGCCAGGCCCTTGATATTGATGACTGTACTTAAGAACCTTTTCTTGTGAAACTGAAAATTAGCTTAATATTATTGCCTAAGAGTTACCTCCTGAAAGCCTTCTTTTGGCTTAAATGTGGCCTTTCTCTAAGCCAAACTCAGCATGTAAACACACTGCATTCCTTCCCTGCCTCCCCACTATCTGG
This sequence comes from Dasypus novemcinctus, assembly GCF_030445035.2. Taxonomy (NCBI): domain Eukaryota; kingdom Metazoa; phylum Chordata; class Mammalia; order Cingulata; family Dasypodidae; genus Dasypus; species Dasypus novemcinctus. Next base: position 42,865,798 of record NC_080694.1, on the reverse strand, counting down.
GACATGACTCCAGGGGATGAGCTTCCCTGGCACTGAGAGAGTATTACCAAGTGCCAACTAGTGATGCATCTGGAAAAAGACCTTGACCAAAAGGGGGAAACATCAAATACAAATGAGTTTTTATAGCTAAGAGATTTCAGAGTCAGGAGATCATTCCAGAGGTTATGCTTATGCACATCTCAGCAGAATCTCATTGACTGCCACAGAAAATAGTGCCTCAAACACTGGGACTCCTGAGGGCTCTAGAGACATCTCAACACTATAAACAGGGTAGACAAGCTCAGGACTGTGGCACCCTCTCAGTGGGCCATACTTTGGAATTTATGCTCCCCAGTGTAACAGAGATAGACTCATTTATAGTTTCCCTACACATGGCTCTTCTGCCCCTTTTATTTGAACCTATAATTAGCACTATACCTGTTAAATATATGTCCAAGAGACTTAAATCTTTGGTCCATTCATGTACTGATTGAACCCTGAATCTCAGCAGAGTTGCAACACCTACTCACCCAGGACAGCTAGCAAGGAAATGATGATGGACAGTGCCCATTCCAAGGAACAGAGAGTGCCTGCAATTGCAAGCAAGATAGTTCCATCCATCTGCCCCATGGCATCTAAGCCCCCTCTCAATTAGAAACAGAGTGGGCATCATCATCTCAAAATTCTCAAGATTGGGGAATGAACAATGGAATAAAGTTGACTTATTATTATTCTAGCAATGGAAGAACTTTTATCATTGATATAAATGCAGTGACCACCAGAGTTTCTGAGGGGAGGGAGAGGGAAGAATAGGTGTGATATGGAGCATTTCAGGACATTGGAATTATCCTCCATGACATTGCAATGATGGATACAGGACATTATATATTTTGTCATAATCTATGAAATTGTGTGAGGCAGAGTATAAACTATAGTCAATGGTTAGTAGCAATGCTTCAATATGTGTCCATCAATTGTAACAAATGTACCACATTAATGTAGGATGTTGTTAATGTGGAAAAGTGTGGGAGGGAAGGGGGTGGGGCATATGGGAATCCCCTACAATTTTTATGTAACATTTTTGTAATCTAAAGCTTCTTTAAAAATAAAAAAAAATTTTTAAAGATATATATATCTTTAATGGAGTTAGGTTAAAAAAAAGTGCTCTCTCTTCTCATTGACTTACCATTTACTATCCTGGCTGTTCTGGATTATATCTCCAAGCAACATCTCATCCCACTGTTTCTCCAATCTCTACTATCAAGAATGACTTCTTGTCCCAGGTACAAGACACTTTCCTCCATTCCTCCCTGGCTCTCCTAACTCTTCAGCATCCTCCTGCTCCTCCTGCAGGTTCAGTCCATTCCCCTCCAACACACCACATTATCCTCTGGCTCAGTGGTAGGTGGTGGTATGGGGTAATGATAGGGAATACAAAGATGAATGTCCTGTTTCTCACCCTGAAAGAACTCAAACCCTCCTTAGGGGGAACTAGAGTAGAGGAGTTACTTACATAATTTTGGTGCTGGCAGTGGTGGTAGTGGATGTCTAGGAGAACACAGACTTGGAGCAACTAACTATCTGTGAGGGGGGTTATCAAACAAGGCTTCCAGAGGTGGTGACATCCAAGGTAGGTTATAAAGAATGGGTAGGAGGTAAACAGAGGTTAGTAGGAAGGGCATCTCAGAGACAAGATCATTTAAAAAAAAGTAGGTGAAAATTGCATTAATATGTAGGGAAATCCACATGGTTGCTGGAACATAATGAAGCATTGAGGAAAAAGAAATGAGGGTCGACTATAGGCTACCAGGGGCTGGGCTGGGGGTAGGGAATGGAGAGTTAATGCTTAAAATATAGAGATTTTCGATTTGGGTTGATTGTGAAGTCTTGGTAATGGATGGTTGCGATGGTATCACAACATTGTGAATGTAATGAACAGCACTGAATTACCTACATGAAATGTGGTTAAAAGGGGAAATTTTAGGTCATATGCATGTTACTAGAATAAAAATATTAAAAGCCAAACAGAACTGTACAACACCATGAACCCTATTGTAATATTGACTATAGTCAATAGTACAACTATAAAAATGCTCTTTCATGATTTTCAACAAATGTATCATACTAATGCATGGTGTTAATAATAGGGTAGTCTACAGGAACTCTGTATTTTATATATTTTCTGTATGATATTTTTGTAAACCTACAACTTCCCCAACAAAAAATTTATGAATTAAAATAAATAAATAAAATAAAAAAAGAAAGAAATGAGGGAAGAGAGATGGGTGGGGCCAGGATATGGAGGGCCACCCATGCCACATTAAGAACTTAGACCTGATCCTCAAGATAGTGAGAAGACCCCAGGAAGTTTTAAGTGAGGGAACAAAGGTTTATGTATGCTTTCATCTACCAGACTAGCTGGACCTAAATTTAAAAAGTCCTCAAAGTAAGAGCAAGGGTGTGCTGTAAATTACAAATGGTTTCTGCCTTTGGTTTATGTAAGTCAAGAACACATCCTGTAGCATTTTATTTCTCACAGACAAGATGGCACCTAAAATGAGGGCCATCTTCCTTTCCTTTTTCTGTGTGCTTTTTATGGTGTACTTTTAAAAAATAATTTGTATATGATGCTTTCTACAGAGAATGCTTAATTTGTTTTAATGTCTATAAAGGAAAGCTTTTTTAAAAAAAGCTAACATTTGATAAAATTAGACATTTGATAAACATTGCTTAAAATAGCTCTGGAAGGATCTATGTGAAAGCAATAACATTGGCGGCTGATGGAGAGAAGAAATGGGGGCAGAGGCAGGAGAGAGACTTGAATACTTTAAACATTTTGAACCATATGAAAATGTTTCCTATTTTTTAAAAAAATTACATTTAAAGATATTTTTAAAATAGGGAGGGATATTTGATGGAGGGTGCTTCATGGAGGAAAAAATTTTTTTGAGGGATTGAGGCGGTGGGGGGAATTAGCCCAATATATTCTTACTAAACAGTCATTAAAACATAATATTCGACTCTTCCAATCATGAAACTTCCCTTCCATTAAGGTCTGTTTTTCTTTTTTACAGTTGTGCCCTCACTTCACAGAAGTGTCCTTGGCATAATGAAGGGTGTAACAAATATTTGTGGATTGATGAAACTGTGAACATCAGCGGATTCAACTACCTTCTGAAAATCTCTACTGTGTGAAGACAGAGTCCCTAAGTCTATTACTTTTCTTTTGTTGTTCTGACAGGGATTAGATGTAGGCACTCAGCCTCTCTCAGAGCATTATGTAAAGGACACTCCCTGTTTCCACTGGCTCAGAGAAGGAAGAGCCAGGAAGCTGGCACAGAAGGCTGGGTGGGGGTGGGTGGGAGTGGGGGGTGGTCTGCTTCAGCAAGGACCCTCCCCAGGACTTGAGCTGGCACAGCAGCCTTGTATGCCTCAGCATGCTAGTTCTTTTCCTACACAGAGAGAAGACAGATGCACACACATACCCACAGGTAGAAACATCCACACATATTCTCTCTCTGCCCCTCTCCACATTCCTGCTAACCTTATCTCCAGCTAAAAGTGGTTACGTGGAGCTTTGTTGCACAATCTTCCCATTTTTTCTCCACCCTTATTCCTTCTCCTTTCTAGAATCCTGCAGGGAATTTGCTTTAGACGGTCCAGAAAGAAAAAAAAAAAGTATCCCTTTATTTCTTAGTGCCAGAGAAATAGCTCAGACTTCAGTGGATCCAAGTTCAACTTCACATACAGCAATCCAGGTTCAGATCCCAGCTTTGCCTTGGACAAGCCATAGGAACGTAAGCACATCAGTTCAATCCCTCTAAACCTCATCTTCTTCATCTGTACATGAGCATAACCTTGATTATATCTTAACGTTAAAAGAAATGATGCTGAAAATAATCACCTATCTGCCACAAACCAAACCAACAAAAATAACAATAGATGCCATTTCCAAGACAATTTACCAGTGTTTAAAATAGTGTTTGTAAACAGTAAGGACTTACACTCATTGTATTATAATGAATAGTGGTTGACTTCCCCTCCTACAAGCCTTTGTTGGCTTGACAACTCAGGATCTCTGAAGATAAACTCCTCCTAGGGTAATACATGTCACTGTTCCGTCACCATGCCTGTCCCCTTTCTCTCTAAAAAGACTTGCCTGACCACCAGTCCAGTCTCGCTCTGAGGAATGCTGTTATTCCTCAATAGGTCTTATTGCTAGGAGACTACTTTCAGATATGAACATAGCTTCAAACAGCCCTCAAGTGTGTTGGGGATATTCCACCCAAGAGCAAGAGCTATGTCAAGTATGGCAGGCTCAGGACACAGCCTCACCGACACTGCTCACGGCCATGCTGGCGCAACAGTGGAAACAAATGGATTGGGACAGTACCGGAAGAGGTGTCACAAGTCACACAGGTTCTCTCACAATACTGAGAAGCAGCATTTTGAAGAGCAGTCCAGCCCTGAGACAAAGAAGGATGTTTAATGTTGTCTGATTTCAGATGCCGGGTCTACCTTGGACCCTTTTCCACATTTATTATAAACAACCAAGAAAACGTCACAGCACATAAAAACAGGAGTCTGCAAGCTAGAATTTCTAGTGCAACTGTGAGGCTTAAAAAATTAAGAAGTTACTTTAGATCAACTGCAGCTAGAATCTCTCTGAACATTTCAATTCATCCTAACCTGCTCCTCTAGGCAATAAAATATCTGACAAGAATGGTTGAAGGGAGTTGAGTTGAGACCTGGGTACTTGTTCAAATCTTTGATTAGAGATATTTAAGCCAGACGTATATCTGTGAACATCCCAAAAGGCCAAAGCATCTACCCCGCCCAACAACAGCTCCCCGTACTTTGAGCTGAGACGGTATCAACAAAGTGCACGGCATCCCTCAGATTTTAATTTCTTGGTTCCAGAAGCCTCATTGAAAACATCCATCTCATCACATCAAAGATGGGTTTATGAAGGGATACAGAAGGTGACCATTCAAAACACCAAGCTCCAAGTTGGCAACTGGGCAGTACAGAACAACCTCTATTTTATGAGGTCCTGGGTTCAATCCCCAGTTTAAAAAAAAAAGTGGTTTATCCCAAGAACAGTAGAGCCATCATCATAAAACCTTCACTAAAAAGCCACCATACTTAGAGTTTTCTAAGCCTTTGATTTTTTTTTTTCCCCCAAATAATTTCAAATGAATCCATTCTCTAGACTAGAATGCTGGCCACCCACTCAACCCGTGAAATGGGAACGGAAATTTGGTACTTACCTGGAATCCTGTTGAGTGTTACCCAGAAATGCTCATCAGGACTGTAGGTGTCCTTGGACCACTGCAGCAGATCGATGGCCCTTTTGTCATGGAAGACAAAGTTGACAAACTGTCTGGTAAGGGCCACGTAGGCAGTGCCAAAGTAGATAGTCATCTGATGCGGGGGGGAGGTTTTCAGAACATTAGTATTTTGCACAAAAGAGCCATCCTTGCCTATGTGCTCTCGGTGCACGTATTTAGTTCGCTTAATCGCGTGATCGGGGGGCAGCACCCCTGGAGTTATGTTTTTCCCTTTGAACCCTTTCAGGTACTGAATTATTTCCTTGTTGGTTTTCAGGGGGAAGTCTTGCCCACAGGTGTTGATCACGTACTTCCAGGGAACCTCGGAGGCCACGAGGTCTCGGAGGCAGTTCAGGTCAGCCTGGAGCCTGGAAATCCCTGCGTAGACCACGGGCTGGACCTTTGAAGCCAGAAAAGCATTTTGGAAACAACTCAGTAACTGCCCCACAGAGTTCTTAAACTCGGCTGGGGCTTTCTCATCCACGTGAACACAGTAGACGTTTTGGGGCGTGTAGATGGCCCTGAAGAGCCTCTCGAACGTGTCGAAGTCCTTGTGGATAACCAGCACATACGCCAAAGGGAATTCCGCTTCTTCTCTGGACAGGGGGCTGGTGATGTAGTGATTCAGGATCAGGTAGTCCTTGCAGGGGACCCTTGCCAAGGATGAGGCTAATAAGCTCTTCCCCCACCAAAAGGTGGACTTCTCTTCCAAGGCGGACTTGCAGGCATCTGATCGAAAATACTTACCACTGGAATTACTCAGCTTCTCGTAACTTGTCAGCAGGCCTAACCGGCTATTGTACAGTATCAGGAACACAAGCACACTGAGCACGGTCAAAGCAAAAAGGCAGTACCTCCAAAAGTTCATTATTTTCACGTCCTTAGGGGCCGAAGGAATCTCTGCTCTGGGCTGGAGAAGCGACCGGTGCCTGAAACCACGAAGGCGGGAGGTTGAACTGCCTGCGCCCGCCGGCCTCCCGGTTTGCCAGCTGCTCACAGGGGCTTTTCCGGAGCCCTTCAATCCTCCCTCGTTCCGCGCCTCAGGGGCTCATCCATCCTCCAGCGTCGGCTGGAGACGCGCTGTCGTCGGCCCGTCCGTGCTGAATGCCCGCAGCTGCACGGTGCTCCCTCTGGCCGGTGCCCGGCCTCTGGCAGGGCCTCTTCATTTGCATTCGAAACAAACGCCGGCGGCTGGTCTCGGCAAATTGCGTGACAGTCCTTTTCCTTGGGGCTTGCTTCACCCCGACCGCCCCCCTCCTCCCCTCCCTTCTAGTTCCCTCTCCGCCCTCCCTTCTCCTTTCCCCACGCACTGGGCTCTGTCCAATAAGTGACTTTGACTTATTAGCTCAGAAACCTGCGAGCATCCTTGGAAACCACAGCATTAGGACATCTCTGCGCCCCGAGCTTATTCTTCTTGTTTCTCCACCACGGCTTGTTTCCTTTCAGTGTCATCGCTACCTTCTGGGCAAGTGCAGACCCAAGAAAGGAGAAACGCCTTTGCCATGTCCCCAAGGATCAGATTATCAGAGGCAAAGAATCTTTGCTGGTGAGAAACGTGTTTGCTGGATTAAATGGGACAGAGGCTGATGGGGTGACAGAGCCTGTGGATTTATTTCTGCACAGGCTCCGGGAAGAGGAAACCAAAGAGAATTTCGCCCTTTGGGGGCGCGGGAGGAGGACAGAAGGGACCTGGGAGTGATCTTTAACGCAGAGGGGTCGTAATAAAACAAACACACCCTCCTGTGACCGCAGGCACGAGAAGGATAATCTTTGTTCCCAGAGAGCAAAGGCAGGCTCCCATTACACCCCCGGGAGCGTCAGATAACTTGAGCTGTTGACACTGCGTTATCTGCAATGGTGGAGTGACAAGGCACCCGGGCCTCTTTAAAAAGCCTGACATGTATTCTCTGACATCAGCTTTGCGAGCTTTAAAAGTCATCTCCTAGAATTCAAAGAAATCGAGCTCTCCTTCCCACCCACCCCACCCCCCTTCCTTACTCTGAAGCGAAAACAAAAGCTGTAGGGCTGCCGCAAAATTCCTGGAAGTATATCAGAGGGTAATTCAGGGGAGCCAGGAAGAGAAGCCCAGCAGGTTGGGTCACATTACAATGGGGTTCTCGGAGCTCCCCGGTGCCAGGAGGCGCCTGCAGCTCTCAACAAATGGGGCCTGCGCTTGGGATCGGGGCGGGTGCCCGGGACACTTTGGGGGCCGGCGGCAGGGGGAGGGCAGCGAACTGCAGCCGCAAGCACGAGGTGTGCTGGAAGTGGACCTTGCCCCGGCTGTACCCACAGTCCTGCGACATCCTACCTGCCCTGGCGTGATGTGGAGACCGGAGCAGCTGCCCCTGCTGGGAAACCACCTGGTGCATAAGGCAGCAAGCTGCCTGACCCCCCTATCCCATACCGACCCCCTGAGTTCCCACCCGTCTGTCCACTGTCCTGACGATGATCACAGCAGTCAGCACGGAGACTGATTTGGAGGTTAATTTGGAGACAGATCCAAAGAGTTGGAAGGCATCGTGGATATTATCAAACACAAGCCTTTATTTTATGGATGAGGAAACTGAGGCCGATAAAAATAATTTCCCCGAAGCCATCCAGCTGCATAGGAGCCAGAACCTAATCCTACTGCTTCTTTTTTAAAGCCCAGATGCTGAAGCCAGTCTATACTGGTTGGAATCTCAGCTGTCACTGATCTGCTGTGCAAAGAGGAGAAAGTTACTAAACCTCTCTGAGCACCGGGTTCTTCATCTGTGAAATGGGAAGCACAATGGGTCCCACTTCACATGCTTATTAAGGTTAAATACAAGAACGCACCTGAAGGAAGGGTTAGCACAGGTCGAGGCGCCTAGTAGGTTCAATAAGCATGAGCTGCTATTGTGATTACTGACGTTTCGCTTTGAAAAACAGCCAACACTTCTGATCCCTGTTAATGGACTGGCATTTTGATTTCTCTTCTTAGTTATGGCGAAGAAAAACATTTACCCTCTTAAGGCTTTCAAGTAGGTTGATTTATTCCCAGGGGTACATGCCACTCTTTTCTTTCTCCATCCCCTCACTGCCACCCCCTCCCAAATGCAGAGCAGAAAAGCGACTATTTTGAAGGGGACAATTGAATAACCCATCTCGATACTTTCACTCCCCTTCATTCATATCAGAGCCACACTCTTCTGCGAAATCCATCCTTCGCAGGACTTTTGGAGGGCGGGTGGAGGAGGGGGGGTGTTGTAACTTAACGTTTTCTTTGCGGGCTTCCTTGGGGTCTGTCTTCCTTTGCTGAGCCATCTGCCTCGACACTGACCTTTGACTAGTTAAGAACAGCCTTGCAGCCCTGGCGCTTGGATTCCCCCACATTTGCCGCCACTACCCCTCCCTCCATCTGATCAAAGCCCGAAGCTGGTCCCTAGTGATAAGTTGGCATACCCGCCACCCTCAGAGCCCCAGCCCCTTCTCCTTTTCACATGTTTGCTGTAAACTAACCAATCCTTGATCTGTGGGAAGTCTACTCACCTCCACCCCTGAACCACAATAAAGACCCAAGCACGGCTCCCTGTGGCTCGGCCTCTGTGCTCCCCACTCGCTGGCTGAGCCCCCGAGCCAGTCGTGCTTCCCGTTGACCCTGCCTGGCCTCCCTCCCTCTCTGGGACCTAATGAGGAACAAAGTATCTTTTCTCGTGCGTGATGGCCTCAGTTTCCCATTGTGTCACACTTGACCCAGATTTAAACTCCAGCTGCACTAATTCAGAACAGGAGGCAAAGGGCTTTTAATGCAGATTCAGTCTGTACTTTTGCCCTTTCTTTGCCTTGAGCCCAGATCCTACAGAAGGGATCTCTGGTGGGTGGTCAGCGCAAGGCAAACTCAGCAAATCTTTCAACGTAATTTAGTCAAAACAGATGGCAAATGGAGCTGGGGGTGGGGCTGCAACATTTATAGGTTAAAAGAGCAATATCTGAAAAAAGCCACGTGTAGTCTGCCTTGGCATATTGACAAGGTTTTAGATGAACAGAATGAGATTAGAACGCTTGGCTTTCTAATGGCTGGCCCAAACAGTGGCTTTGTTTTGCCTGGAATCCGTGGTAACTGAACTGGTCTTTTCTTCCAGCAAATAATTGGGCAGGCTACGCTTTCTTTCTGCTCTGTTCACTGCTGTTGGCATAACATATGGAACACCGTCATCAAGTGGACGTTTTGCATCACTCCTTGCCTCCCTCGGCCCAACTCTTTATGGTTACCAAGAAGCAGCTCAAGGACTGCAGCTCACAGCCCAGAATCTGATCAGGGCCACACATTAAAACAAAGGGCTAAGCCATCCAGGGGCATCCTGAGAACATGGTGGGGTCTTTTGCCCTTAAGATGACTTAGTTCTCATCAACCCTACAGGAGCTCTGCTTCCACCGGCATAGGTTCACAACAGCAACCATGAAGTGGAGAAGCAGGGTCTGTGCTGCTCCTACATCCTTATCTTTTTCCATTACATAGAAGGCATCCCTGAGCATAGAATCCGGGCAATGCTCTTGGCTGAGTCTCCCCCAAACCACATGGCCCTGCTCCCCATCTAAGTCTTTGGTTCTCCCAGTCGGGCAAGCTCTGACTCTTTGGCCACCAGCAAGATGGAGAAAGTAATAAAATAGACCTCTGAGGAACCAAAGTAAGGATCACTCCATAGGGTGGGTCCAACACACTCAAATGTGTAGGGACAGGTGAGGTAAAGGAGGAGGAACTGCTGGTGGGGAGGAAAAACAGGACCAGTGAGTTCGTAAAGGCAGCAAATGCTTGGCCAAGTTGCCCTAGACATGGAGGAAGGAGGGAGTTGCTGCCTCACCTAAGGTGGGTGGCTCCCTCTCGTGCCAGCAATGCTGGAATGAGGATCAGGAATGGAAAGCAGAGGCTTAATTTGTGCAGAATTTACAAAACAGTTGTTTGTAAATGTTTAGAAATGGATAGAGGTGATGATAGCACATTATAATGATTGTAATTAGCAGCACTAACATATGGATAGGATGGTGGTTGAAAGGGAAAGCAGAAAAGCTTATGTATATCACTAGAAGGAAAGTGAAGAGATGAAACACAGGACTGTGGACAAAGCATATGGTTACTAGTGCATATATGAGAATGTTTTTCTCTGAAACAGAGCAAAAGTTAGTGTTACAAGAGGTTAAGAGGGTGATATTTGGGCAAAAATACAATTCAAGCAAACTATAGACTATAGGGAATATTAAAATATTAATATTAAATGTTTAAAAAAAAAGGAATTATGCTAAGGGAAAGAAACCAGACACAAAGTACTACATCTTTAACTCCAACTATACAAAATGTAAATACAGATGAATTTACAGAGATGGAAATAGATTGGCAGTTAGTATGACAAAAGAAGGATAGAAGGATTGAGAGGTGACTACTTAAGGGGTAAGAGGTTCTTCCTTTTGGAGTAATGAAAATGCTCTAAGCCTATCATCCAGTCTCTAGTTCTCTGAGGCAGCTTGGTTTACTTATTTAATATCATTGAGGTCATGTAGTATTTGTCCTTCAATGCCTGGGTTGCTTCACTCAACATAAGGTTCTTAAGATTCATCCATGTTATCACGTGTGTTTGGAGTGTACCTTGATACTAATGATTATGCTTGTAAGCCTGTGCACCTGAAATAAGAACAAGGCCTAGAGCTGCAGGGTGCCTAAGAGTTACCTCCTGAGAGCCTCCATGTTGCTCAAATGTGGCCAGTCTCAAAGCCAAACTCAGCATGTAAATGTGTTGCCTTCCTCCCAGTGTGGGACATGACTCCCGGGGATGAACCTTCCTGGTGCCGAGGGATTACTACCAAGTACCAGCTGATCATGTAACTAGAAAATGACCTTGAATAGAAGGGTCAACTCAGACCAGCAGAATATCTCAGTCTACATATAATACCAGGAGTTAAAAACACTTTTTGACCTGAATAAAAGGGGGAAATGGAAAGGACAAATGAGTTTATGTGACTATGAGTCTCCAAAAAGAGCCAGGAGGTTATCAGAGGGGTTGCCCTTATGCATATCTCAGCAGAGTCCCAGAGACAGATAAAGTAGATACAACCCCAGGTATTGGTTCTTCTGAGGGCTACAGAGACCCACAGGTTCTATGGTCATGGCAGATGGAGTTCAGTGCCATGTCAGTTGGCCCCACTTTGGAGTTTGTGTTTCTGTGTGATGGAGCTGGACTCAGATGTGATCTTTGCCCACAAGCCTCTCCTGTTACTTTTACTGGAACTGTAGTTGGTGCTGGGGTTTAATGTATACCCAGGGGACCTGAATCTCTGGACTGACCATGTGATAGCCAGGCCCTGAGCCTCAATAGACTTGCAACCCCTACACTTTGTTTTATTGGACTTACCCCTCTCAGCTAACATGGAGGTGAAGAAGGTCAACCACCACACCAGGGAGCCCAGAGTGCCTACAACTGAAAGCAGGAGAATTGCATCCAGCATCCATGTGGAATCTAAGCCCCCTCTTGATATAGATGTGGAGTGGACACAACCATTCTAAGGTCCACAGGATGGAGGAATAGAGTATGGATTAGAGTGGACTTATGATATTCTATTCATGAACTATTGTGATTAGTAACCAAAGAAAATGTGGCATTGGTGTGGAGAAAGTGGCCATGGTGGCTGCTGGGGGTAGGGAAAGGGAGGAAGAGATGAGATGTGGAGGTGTTTTTGGGACTTGGAGTTGTCCTGGGTGGTGCTGCAGAGACAGTTACTGGAAATTGTATGTCCTCCCATGGCCCACTGGGTGGAACGTTGGAGAGTGTGGGCTATGGTATGGACCATTGACCATGAGGTGCAGTGGTGCTTAGAGATGTATTCACCAAATGCAATGAATGTCTCATGATGATGGGAGGAGTAGGGTGAGGGGGGTGGGAGGTATATGGGGACCTCATATTTTTTGAATGTAACATTAAAAAAATAAAGAAAAAAAAAGGACAAAAAACAAAACAAAAATGCTCTAATATTGATTGCAGTGGTGAATGCACAACTCTGATTATACCAAAAGCCATTGACTATCCTCCTTTGTTGTGAGTGTGTGGTTTGTTTTTAGGAGGCACCAGGAACCAAACCCAGGACCTCCCATGTGAGAAGCAGGTGCTCCACCAATTGAGCCATGTCCACTCCCTGATTTTACACTTTAGATGGATTGTATGGTTTGTGAATACATTTCAATAAAATAGGTTTTAAAAAAAGAGAGAGAAATGAGAAATCTGAATTTTCTGGCAATTCCCTCACTTTTTAAATGCTGTCATCTAGTTAACAAATTTTTAAAACACAAAGCACATACACACACCCCTACAGAACTCATTTAGCCATCAGGATGCCAGTTTGTCTTCTTTGGTTGAAGCCTCACACTCATATACTTTGAAGCCCTCAAAGGGCAGTTCCTTTATACAGCTAAATGTCCATTTTGTTACTTTATAATATCAATACCTCTAATATTTATAATGATCAGATAAGTTAATGCCTATGAAAGGATTTTAAAAGCTATGAAGAACAATGCAAACATTGGGCCAACCTGGGTCCTTTTTGAAAACAAGCAGAGGACAAACATTTATTGCAATAGAAATAAAAATGTACTAAAAATGTATTTTATACATGTCTTCTGCATATTCTATGTTAAAAGACATTTCTGAAATACGTTTATTCAAAATAGTGTTTTTTAAAAAACTATATTGTGCACAAAAGGATAGGCTTAAATTTTTCAGAGTCACCATTATGACAAAACTTTCCATCAAAAATGCTAGACAAACACATTTACTTCAGGATTCTATATCAGGTGCCAGCAAACTTTTTCTGTAAAGGGCCAGATAATATTTTAGACTTTGTGGGCCATTCTGTCTCGGTTTTCTGCTGTTGTATTAGAGTATGAAAGCTACCATAACAATATGTAAACAAATGGGGTGGCTATGCTCTAGTAAATTGTTATTTATGGACCCAAATATTTGAATTTTATATAATTTCCATGTAATGAAACAGTCTTGATTATTTTGCAACCATTTTAAAACCATTTAAAAACCATTTTAAAACCATTCTAAGGCCATGGCCTGTAGATAAACAGGTCAGATTTAGCCCCCTTGTTTTAATTTGCTAATCTCTGCTCTGTATTATAATCATGCTTCTCCAGGCCTAAATTCTGCCATTTTGCACCCTTTGCAATTTTCTCTAATTTCTTCCTAGATGAGAAAAAGCTGAAAGCGGAGAGTGTCGGTACCCTAATTTAGACATGTTCTTTTTTTTTTTTTCCTCCAAAATTTTATTTTAATTTAAATTACAGGGCCAGACAGATTTTCTGATAAGAAATCACGTTTCCTCAAGAGAAATGAAATGCTTTCATGGCATTGTTACAATTGTATACATCTCCACCTTTTTTTTAAGGGTTAAAAATCACATCAAATACCTGCCTACATAAAATTAAACCTGTATAATGAGAAAAAAAAACACCTCCAGTGTAATCGTTTTGGTAATATGAATATGTCAAATAATCATAACCCCAAATGCAACTTTTCAACTTTGAACATTTTCACTTTGTTTAAAACCCAAAAGTCTTAACTATCTCCACATACCAGTTTGTTAGTAACAAATCAATGTTTTCTTTGACACACTGTACCCTCTCACTGTCTTCCCTGTAAAAGGCAGTAGTGCTATGGCATCAGTGCTAAAGAGGAAGATCTTTTGTTGTTTAAAGCTCTAAGAACTAGCTTGGCAAGAAAACATTTCTTCCACGAGGTGAAATTAATGTTCTCTCACTACATCCAAATACATAGCACTAGACCCCAGAAACTAGAACATTCCATCATGGCCAAATCTGCCTTTCTAAACATCTTAGACATCTTCTTTTCAAAGAGATCAAACTGCTTTCTCTACTTCCAATAGAAAAACATAATAACCTTACACATATTCTTGTGTGAAATAAAGACAGCCTCTGGAAAACCAATTATAATGGGTACTACCATTTAATTAAGTAGAACGAAAACACTTAACATTTTCTAGAACTGTTTTTGGTAACTGGTGTTCCTTGAATGTTTTTAACCTGCTGAAACATCAACTGGAAGTCTCATTTTGCTGGCTGATAAATAATTTCAATTAGTAAGAGAGGCTAGCAAAGAATAATTAGATAAATTTCTTAGCTACAGCCATGCTGAATTTCAACTGGCAAATTCTGCTTTCGGAAGTTGTTAGTTGGGATCTTCGCATCACTAAGATGAACAGATATCATTCTAGTAACTTTACATAGATACATTCTAGGAGACATTGTTCTGCCTTAACCTCCCTTAGCATTTGGGTCGGTGTGAACCCCTGTAAATCAGCATCTCTTGGAGATGTTGTTTTAGTTAAGGTGGGGCCCAGCTGAATGAAGTTGGCCTTGATCAGGAAGACTCAAGTCCCTGCAAGCAGAAGAAAATCAGACACAGAGAAAGCCCCAGGGAGGAGTCAGGAGCAGGAAGTCAACGGAACCGAAAGAGAAAGGAAAGGACCTCGCCACGCGACGCGAGGCAAAGATGCCAGCCCTGGAATCCCAGCGATGGCCAGCAGACCAGCACCAGAACCGGACAGCCTTTGGGGAGAACGCATCGCCTTGCTGACCCCTTGATTTTGCACTAACCTTAGCCCCAAAACCCCGAGCCAGTACATTCTCATTGTACATACCCCGCGTGTGGTATTAATTAGCCTTGCAGACTAACACAGGGGCAAGATAATAATTTCGATCCTACCTTAAACCCACCTGACGCCCCTTTGCATACACGCTGTGGGTTGCAGCACAAACCACCTGAACAAGTAACTTATCCGCTGAGCTTCAGTTTCCTTGCCTATAAAATGGAGGAAACAGAAGCGACCTCACAGGACTGCGAGGATTAAATGAGATGCTGTGTGTGAAGGCACATCCTACTCTACTTTATCCAGAGGCCCACAGAGCCCCGTTTCTGCCAGAGGCAACGGGGGCCCAGGGAGTTTATCTTGGCTGGTCCTGGACATGCCTGGGAGAGTCAGATGATGCCATTCCCAGCAGGCAGCAGAGCATCTTTTTTTTGTTTCAGCAGTTGTAACGAGATTTATTCACATACCATACATTCCATGCAAAGTGGACAATCAATTTTTTAAAAATTAATTAATTAAATTTTATTTATTTTTCTCCCCTTCCCCCTGTTCTCTGCTCTCTGTGTCCATTCCCTGTGTGTCTTCTGGGTCCACTTGCGTTATCCAGTGGTACTGGGAATCTGCATCTCTTTTTTGATGCATCATCTTGATAATCAGAGTTGTGCACTCATCACCACAATCAATGTTAGAGCTTCCCCCTCACTAGATTCGCCATAATTAGCAAGCTATGACTCAGTTCCCCCTGAATTGCATTGAGGAAAGACAAGTCTCCTCCCTCATAGTCTATGTGTCTGAAAGCACCGCACTTCCCCAAAGGTTGAACAAAGAGACCACCTGGAAATGGGAATGAGGGGAGATAAAGACCTCCACTCCCTGCAGGTCAAAGGAATCCTCCAGCATTCCAAGAAACCATAACTCCCTAGCCCTCTACCCTCTAGCCACACAAGGAAAATTTTCACCTCTAGGGCTCCCTATTGGTCCCTGCACCTCACTTGAGCCCTCGACCCCCTCCCACTGACTATCATTTCCCTGCCTAGAAATGCACTGTATAAATTCAAATCCCCCTTTCCAGAACGGGCGGAAGTCTCTCTTCAGACCGCCACATGCCAGCGGGGAGGCTGAAGTCTATTCTTCAGATCCCCTCTGTTGGGAGAGCTTCCTGATAAACTTTCTGCCTGCAATCAGTCTCCACATCCCAGGGAGCAATGTTTTTCCAACAATCAACTTTAGAACATTTTTGTTACTCCAAAAAGAAAAACCCCACACCCCTTAACATTCCTCTCTCAGCCCCTCTACTCTTCCCTATCCCTACATAACTGCTAATCAAATTCTGTTTCTATACATTTATATATATTTGCAATTTATTTTAATGGAATCCAGCAATATGTAGTACTTTGTGTCTGATTTCTTTCACTCAGGATCATGTTTTTTTGTTTTTTTTTTTTTTTAAAGATTTATTTTTATTTATTTAATTCCCCTCCCCTCCTCCGGTTGTCTGTTTTCTGTGTCTTTTTGCTGCGTCTTGTTTCTTTGTCCGCTTCTGTTGTCGTCAGCGGCACGGGAAGTGTGGGCGGCGCCATTCCTCGGCAGGCTGCTCCCTCCTTCGCGCTGGGCGGCTCTCCTTATGGGGCGCATTCCTTGCGCGTGGGGCTCCCCTACGCGGGGGACACCCCTGTGTGGCACGGCACTCCTTGCGCGCATCAGCACTGCGCATGGGCCAGCTCCACACGGGTCAAGGAGGCCCGGGGTTTGAACCGCGGGCCTCCCATGTGGTAGACGGACGCCCTAACCACTGGCCCAAAGTCCGTTTCCCCATGTTTTTTTTAATTGCTGTAATTTTTTTTAAATTACAGAAGTTGTAGGTTTACAGAAAAATCACATGAAAAAATACATTCCCATATACCCCCTATTGTTGACACTTTACATTATTGTTGTACCTTTGTTACAACTGATGAAAGAATATTAAAATATTACTGTTAATTACCATCCACAGTTTACATTAGGTGTATTTCCCCCATGTGCCCCTCTATTATGAACACATTGTAATAGTGTCATACAGTTGTTATAATTCATGAAAGAACATTCTTCTATTTGCACTATTAACCACACCATCCACCGTCCACGCAGGGTCCACTGTGTTATACAGTCCTATGTTTTGTCTTCTAACTTTCCTTCTAGTAACATACAAGACCCAACACTTCCCTTTCAACCACATTCACACCCATAACCCAGCACTGTTAATTACACTCACAATGACGTGCTAACCGTCACCACTATCCCTTACCAAACTTTGCAATCACCTCGATAGAAATTCTGTACAAATTAGGCATCAGTTCTCCATCCCCTTCCCCCAATCTATCTCCTGATAACCTCTCTTCTAGATCCTAACTCTATGAGTTTGCTTATTATAATTAGTTCATATCCATGAAATCATACACTGTCCTTTGCCTTCTTCTTTAAAATAGAGCTGTTAAAAGCACTGACCTCGTGGAATTAAGAGATTTAGACAGGTTAATTCATGTACAAAAAGAGCTTAGAACAAATCTCAGACGCCTACCTCTCTGCCGCCAAACTCGGCTCACCGGGGACCCTAAGGACCCAGCCCACCTTCCTAGGTACGTCCAGTGAAGCAGAACAGCTGTGCATGAGGGGCCACGTTAAAGACCCCAGAGTCCGTTCTGGATGCCCCTGGACAGGATTATCAGGACCAGTGTCAGCCCCTCCTGCCCTCCACCACCCTGGAATGTGGGACTCCCCTGCACTTCCCAAAGGCAGCCTCTTGAGCCTCTTCCTCCAAACTCCTGTCAACTTGTATGCAAATGATGGTTAAACCCAAGGCTTTGAGGCTGAGCCCTCAGCCTGAGAGAGACTCTGGGGCCATTTACTGGTCACTCTGTGACCCCGATGAAGTTTCTTGGTGTCCATTGTGCCTTGGAGTCCCAATTTTAAAAGGAGTAATAGAAAGCCTCCCCAACAACTTCTTTCATGAGTGGGGTACATTCACTGCAATTGATGAACACATTCTGGAGCCTTGCCACACAGCATGGAGTACAGTCTATATTGTTGATGTGGGGAAAGTGGGGGGCTTGGGGAGCGGGGCAGGTGGGAACCTCCTGTATTTTTTTCATGTAACATTTTGTGGGATCTATATATCTTTCGAAAATAAATTTTAAAATATATATTAAAAAAAAGAAAGTCTACCCAAGTGGCAGAAACGCAATCTCCTCGAGAAGCCTTCTGTATGGAGTCTGTCCTTGGTATAAGCTATTATCTTCTCTTCTACCACCCACCTCCTACCCAGGCTTACCTCCTTCTTTCAAGTCCATGCTGCTTTTTTCTAGTTCTCTAGCAGCCCCCTAGGAGTAAAACCGTTTCTTTCCCTTCTGGGATTAATTGCCCACTGTTAATTCTAATTGCCCTGGGGTGGAGGAGAGGGTAGACCGGGAAAAGCAAGCACGCATAGACAAATTTTACCTTTGACTATATTCTGCTAAATTTCAAGGAACAGAATAAATCACTCTTGTCTTCCCACGCAAGATTTCTCTGAATCCAAATGTCTCCGCTGAGAAAAAAAGAGACCTGTCCATATCTGGGAATTCTTCTGGGATCATTCTCATACCAACAACCTCCAAACTGCACCCCCAAACCCATATTTTTGAATATCGAAGTTGCAAGGGGGAGATTTCTACTGCTGGACAGCATTTTACCACCCAGCTGCTGCCAGATTCTGTGTCTTGATGATACTCTGCCCCTTTTACCTTGTGAACATTTTCAAGTAAGTGGAAACAAAACAATCTTAAAATAGAGACAGCCTTTGGATTCCTCCAATTTCTAATTTTAAGAGTTCTATTAAGTTCTTGACTCGCTTTTGGCTTATCCAATCCACTGTGGCCCTTGCTCCTTTCCCACACAGCCTGTCATTTATCTGAGTTTAGACAGTTTGTTAGGGCAGAACTATTCTGCCAAAGGAAAGGGGGGCTGTCAGGCAAGAGCCTGGATCAAACCCGAGAGAGCATGCCTTTTCTGCTTTCCTAGTAATTAAAGCCGGAAAATCTACCTCCCAGGTATGTCCTGTGTTTGTACTTAACTGAAGAAAATGTTTATGTGTTTCTCCCACTGGTTAAAGATTCACCTTTTATATTTACCAATCGATCCTTTTAGATGATATCCTTAAACTCTCAAAAACAATGGAAAATTTGTTATAAATACCAAAGGCCCAGTGCTGGCCCTCTCTGGTTAGACCCTTCCAGCTGATGATGGGTTTTTGACCTCTACCCTTTAATGTGTCTCCAGTATGCTGTCACTTACATAACTTACATAACTGGGTGGTTTTGATTAAGGTTGTTTTTTATCCCCAATTTATTGATTAGTAGGTTCTGCGGAACATAAATATCTAGACCATTAATTCTAAGCCCTGGGAGTTAGGAAAGCGAGTTGGGAGACTTAAGGTGACCAGCCATCCCCACTTTGCCAGGACATGGGATTTTTTTCAGTGCTAAAATGGGGGAAATCCAGGGCAAACCAGGACAAACTTGTCCCTCCATACCATCAGCCCCGCCCGTCCACTTCCAGATGAGAATCACTCCTGAAAGGTATTACCGATGGGGTGGGATTCAATAACTGAGTGTAGAAGGAAAAGAAATGTAGGGGTGGGGTGGAGACAGTGTGTGCAAAGCACCACCAGGCCTGCAACCTGTGGTGCAGAAAAACCCTGCGTGATTCCTCTCCACATAGCCTCGAACCACTGAGGCATGGGGACAAGATGATTAACCTTGATGGGGTGGCTTTACAGTGAACCCAAAAGAATGCATCTAAATTGTACCAACTATGCAGATGTTCCCCAGCGGGTATAAGGATGTTTTAGTAACAAGCTAAATAATGATAGAAGAACTGTTCATTACAGTGTTAATAACTGTTATTATAAAGGTAGTAATATCCCTAACCCCTTCCCTCTAAACCACGTGTGACTTGAGAGCGCTTCTTTCTGTAAGGGATGGGATTATTAGAAAAAATTGGGGATCTTACAGATGGAAATGCTTACTATAAGATTTATACCAAATGGGTAATGAGGTTAAAAAAATGTAAACTCATTTTACTGAGCAGCACAATCAACGAAACCATTGAATGCCTCTGGTCCTCAATTTCCAAATTTGTAAGACTTTAAAATTGGAGCTAGATGCTCTCTTCTAAATGCTGCGATTATTCTAGATGCTGCACAGAATAAAGAGGAGGCTATTTTACAGGAAAATGAAACTAGGGATGCTTGATTTAGATTGAGTAATTGCAGGGGAATGTCCAAATAGTATTATAATAACTGACCAGAGACAAATAGAGATGAGGTGGAAGTGGATGGAGGATAGTCAGCTGAGAAGCGAAAGGCCTACAAGAAGAGAAACTGCTAGAAAGGTGTTTAACCTCTCCAGGAAATGACCCAATTCTTGGCTAGGACTTCCGGGTCTAGGGGAGGACAGTTTTAAAATGGATCACAAAAGAGGACTTAAGAGTCCAGGGTAGGGAAACGGACTTTGGCCCAGTGGTTAGGGCGTCCGTCTACCATATGGGAGGTCCGTGGTTCAAACCCCGGGCCTCCTTGACCCGTGTGGAGCTGGCCATGCTCAGTGCTGATGCGCGCAAGGAGTGCCGTGCCACACAAGGGTGTCCCCCGCGTGGGGGAGCCCCACGCGCAAGGAGTGCGCCCCTGAGGAGAGCCGCCCAGCGTGAAAAGAAAGTGCAGCCTGCCCAGGAATGGCGCCGCCCACACTTCCCGTGCCGCTGACGACAACAGAAGCTGACAAGGAAACAGACGCACCAAGAACAGACAACCAGGGGAGGGGGGGGAAATTAAATAAATAAATAAATCTTTAAAAAAAAAAAAAAGAGTCCAGGGTAGAGAGATCCTTGCTTCTTTAGATCTCCAAAGAGCTCAAAGAAGTAGCTCCAACTTGGAGTGAGGGTGGAATGGCTGATTTTTAATGAAGGGGGAATTGGGAATAAGGACCAAGATGGCTAATGAGGAAATGAAACAGGAAATGTCTAGAAGAGGGAACTGATCATGGCATGAAGCTAAATCCATTAGGATGATCTGCGTATCTTCAGCTTATTTAATGAAGAACATCTATTTATCCTCCATTATTTCCATAGGGTATACTGATCTTTTAAATCCATTCATCCATTTACCTACCCATCTGCTCATTCATCATTCATTCATCCATCCATTCATCCACCCAACCTTTCAACCAACCACCATCCATATAACTATCCAACAAATCCAATAATAATCATCCCTCAATCCAACATCTATCCATTCAGTTATCTACCCATCCATCTAACCATTCATGTAACTAACCATCCATCTACTCATCCATCCATCTAACCAGAAAGATTATGGGGAATGAAAATCACAAGTATGGAGTGCAAGAGCAAAGGCTTTGAAAGCAAAACCTACATTCATTCATTCTTGAGAAAAGTGGCACTAAAAGTAGCTCCAAGATTAATACATTTGGATAACACCTCTAGTCACTCTGGCCTTGTCCAAAAGCATCTCAAGACAGACCATCATATTCTCTGCAGGTGTTTGAGAAAAAGACAGGCTGGGGAGAAGATTTGCCACTGAGAAATCACATTAAGCTTAGGAAAGTAATTATACTTTTGCTTCTGATGTAACTTTCTAAAACTGCAAATCATCCATTCCTTAAGACACAGAAGAAAAATCATACACATAAAACTTAGCTCGGCTATTTGCTTTGCCAAATGATGGGTTATGGTCTTTTTTAAAAAAAGCAGCTTTATAAAACCCCAGATTTGACTTTAACACAGAGGGCCCTGTGGTTGTGCTGTTCCTATTATCACTTCAGTGCACAGTAAGGAGGCAATTTGGTAAACAAGGATTTAAGCACACTCTGGCTTGATGGAGTTGGCACTGCCCCTGGGTGCGACCTGGTATTGAGAAGCACTTCTGGAATGAACAAGATGCTTTAGAAAAACTGAGGTGAAGACTCCCACTTGTACCATCCAGTAACAGAGAGGAGGAGTTCAGCAAATGTCAAAGAAGACTGAACATAGCTGGAAGATAATGTCTGAAGGAAAACCCTCAGGATTTGGCAAAGTAATTTAGGCCATAGAGGGTAGTGGGGGCATTAGTGATTTGCAGCTGACTGGGTATCAGTGCTGAGGAACACCAGCATATTAAAAATGACTTCCATTTGACTCAAATCAGTAAATATTTATCTAATGATTATTATTTCCCAAAAAAGACCCCAAAGAGATTATTGTGTAGTGTTGTAATATGATAATCACATTCATAATTATAATGCAAGAAAGATTATAGAATGACATAAAGGACTTACAATTTTACAATAAAATAAAGGTTTATGAAGGTGTAAAATTGAGGGGATAAAAATAAGGGAAATCTTCCTAAATGAAAAGCCATTGAATACAGATCTAGTAAGGCCATTGTTTAAATGGGAGAGATGGAGGAGAATGGACCAGAGTGGCTTGAAGCGAAAATACAAAAGGCAGGAATATCAGGTCATGGTGGGTTTTCTGGAGTGTCACTTCCAAGGAGAGATGTGAGGGCTTCTATATCAAGGTGATATTGGATGCTATCCAACAGAATCTTGCATGCCATGTTGAGATGTTTATACTGAATTCAATCAGCTATTGATAATCCATGAGAATTCTAGGACTGAGAAATGATATAAAAATAAAAGTGAGGCAGGGAGTTTAGAACAGTTTAAAGAGGGAGACTCAGGCCAAGGAGATGACATAGGTGAGTCAATTGAGTGGCACAAGGGCCAGACTTGGAGTGGTGGTCATGGGAAAAGGAAAGATGCTGCACACTAGAATTTGATCACAAGCAGAATGTCCAGCATGTACTCATTAGATATGCAGGACCAGAAAAAGGAGAAGTTGGGTGGTGTGAAGAATGGCGGTCCATTAATAGAGATTCCGGAGATACAGGGAAGCAGGGAGTTGGAAGGGGGAGCATATCAGCAGGTGCTAAAGGGAACTGTGGGAAGAGGTATCCAGTAAGGGGAGAGAGAGCCTGGCATCTACAATGTAGGTTTGGGATTCATCAGTACAGAGGTCATTCAAGGGAGAGAGAAGATTAAGAGTCAGATTGAGGGAAACTCAACCCAGAAGGCTGAGGTTGAAAAAGAAACTCAAAATTTCCATAATTCTGAGTTTCACTGAGACTAGTTCTAAAATTCAGTTGGTATCCATCTCAATTCAGTAGTTGTTTACTAAGAATATGAAAACAGAATTGTCCATTTTAGTACAAATTTCTCAAAGAGGAATTATAAAAGCATGACTTTAACCCATTTGGCAACATGATAGCCTTTTCATAATATTGAAGTCATTAATTCCTACTGCTGGCTTGGATAATCCTCTCTTCCTAGCACTTTTACCCTATCTGCCCTTCTAAGTGAAGTGGCTTTTAGAAAAAGAATGATTCTATTTTTGCATTGTGGATAGGGGACAGAGCACTGGATTAGAACATCTGAACCTGTGCCCTGGTTCTTGCTAATCACTAGCTGATCAATAAATTCAATGTTTGGAGTAGGTATATATGGTGGTTTGAAGCTGTATGTACTCAGGAAAACATGTTCTTAAAGTTAACCCATTCCTGTGGGTATGGACCCTTTGTAAGTAGGAAATTTTGGTGAGGTTACTTCAGTGAAGGTGTGATCCACCTCATTCAGGATGGTTCTTAACTCTCCTGCTGAAATCCTTTATAAGAGACAGAGAAAATCACAGAAGTAAGAAGCTGAAATCAATGAAACCTGGAAGAGAAGGGAGAGACCAGCAGATGCTGCCATGTGCTTTGCCATGTGACAGAGGAGCCAAGGATCAACAGCAGCTGGTCTTCAGGAAGAAAGCATCACCTTGATGATGGCTTGATTTGGATGTCTTCCCAGCTTCAAAACCATGAGTAAATAAATTCCCATTGTTTAGCCTGACCCATTTTATGGTATTTGCTTTGAGCAACCTAGGAAACTAAAATTAAAAGTATATATATATACCCTATATGGAGATTAGGTTGTAAGTCTGTATTTAGAGTAAAAAAAAGTACAGTCAAAACTCCTCTGGCAGTGCAATGAATGTTCCATGATGATGGAGAAGGTTTTGGTTATGGGAGGAGTGGGGTGAGGGGGGTGAGGGGTATATGGGGACCTCAATTTTTTTAATGTAACATTAAAAATAAATTAATTAATTTAAAAAAGAAAAGAAAAGAAAAGAAAAGACTTTGATTAGGCTATGTTAGTAGGACTTTGAGTCTCTGCCCTCTTGGTGAGTGGGGACTCACAGAGAAATTGCACCACAGAGAAGGGAGGTTGGAGTTTTGAGCTGGAGCCCGGGAAGAAACACAGAGAAGCAGATCCTTGAGGAAGGAGAGAAGGCTCCTTTAGACATGGCAGAGGACCTGGGAAGAGAGATGAGCCATTTGCCTGAGAGTTTACAGCTGGCCTTGTGGAGAAAGCAGAGCCGCTGACCCCAGAGAGAATCAAGACCCAGGAAGAGAGGAACTCAGGAAACCTAAACCCTCACAGACGTCAGCAGTCATCTTGTTCCAACAGATGGCAACAGACTTTGGTGAGAGAAGTAACTTACCCTTTATGGCCTGATAACTGTAAGCTTCCAGCCCAAATAAACACCCTTAATAAAAACAAACAAACAAACAAACAAACAAAAACTCCTCTGGCAAAATCCCTTAAGAATGTGTCACATTAAGAGTGACACAGCCACTCAATAATCCAATAGAGCCAATTTCCCCTTTAATCTTGACCCAGATGGTTGTTTCTTCTAACAGGCACCAGATGGAGAAGTGGCTGGAGCTGAGAAGCTATGTCGTCAGATAGAGGCATACTCTATCTTGAACGTGAGTGAGCTGTGGAAACCAAGAACCATGTTGGGAACAAGCAGAGTCCTTGTTTCTATCTCACACTCACAAACTTATGTGTACTCTGTGTATGTGTGGTTGAGTTTGTGTAAGTTAAACACATTGTTCATGCACCCAGGGTATACTAGGTATAAGGAAAGCAAAAAATGATCGCGCACCATTGCCACCCTTGTGTTTCAGTATAGACGGCCACTGAGAACACAAATAAACACAACTTGGTGAGACTGTTAACAGCACAATGTGCTACAGGAGGAAAGGATTTTAGAGAAAGTGATGCTAAGGTTGACTCTTTTTTTTTCTTTTTGAAAGATTTATTTTCTTTATTTCTCTCCCCCCCCGCCCAGTTGTCTGTTCTCTGTGTCTATTTGCTGTGTCTTCTTTGTCGGCTTCTGTTGTTGTCAGTGGCATGGGAATCTGTGTCTCTTTGTTGTCGCGTCATCTCTCTGTGTTGCATCAGCTCTCCGTGTGTGCAGTGCCATTCCTGGGCAGGCTGCACTTTCCTTTGTACTGGGCGGCTCTCCTTACGGGGCGCACTCCTGCGCGTGGGGCTCCCCTACGCAGGGGACACCCCTGCGTGACAGGGCACTCCTTGCGCGCATCAGCACTGCGCATGGGCCAGCTCCACACGGGTCAAGGAGGCCTGGGGTTTGAACTGCAGACCTCCCGTGTGGTAGACGGACACCCTAACCACTGGGCCAAGTCCCCTTCCCTGTTGTTTCTTGAACACACAGGGTTCTCTCACTCCACAGGGCCTGGTCTGCCTGCCTGGAACCTCTCTCCCGAGCACATGGCTGCCTCATTTGCATTTGGGGAGACACAGTTCATGGGCCACCTTCACTAAGAAGCCTTCCCTGACCCACTCATCGACAGGTGGTCCCTTCCTGTATCAGCCTGTATGTTTCCTTCATAGCATGTATCATAATCTGCTATTATCTTGCTTATCTACTTTCTGTTATCTGTCTCCTTCTTCTAGATCAGGGGTTCTTAATCTTTTCTGTTCCACGGACCCCTTTGTTAGTCAGGTGAAAACCATGGACTCCTTATTAAGTCCACACTATACTGTGTATTATTAAATAAATATATCATACCTGCATCAACATGTCCCCACAAGAATAATGTCTTTTTGAATTTAAATTCAAGCTCCTAGACCCTTCGTTAAGAACCCCTATTCTAGAATATATACTCCATGAGGGTAGGGCTCTTATCTGTCTTATTCACTAAAATATCTCATAGTGCCTAGGTCCTTGATAGATCTTTATTGAATGAACATCCATTTTACAGATGAAGATGATGATGATGATGGCAGCTAACACTTATTATATGTTCCAGGCCCTGCTCTAACACATTTTTAAAACTCCACATGCTCGATATAAATACTTTGTTCTCTCCATTTTACGGATGGGAAAACAGAGGCACAAAAAAAAGTTAGGTAACTTATCCAAGGTTGCACCACTTGTAAATGAAGAGCAGTCAGGCTCCAGGGTCAGTATTTTGACTTCTGGGCCACGCTGCTCTAGAACAAAGCTTCTCTTAAAGGAGATAATGTACAACAAATGTATATGCTCAATGCTACCCAAATATAATAAAATAACATCATTACTTTTAAAATAAAAAGATCCTGCCTTTTCCACAAATAATTGAATCAGTGTTCTCCAAATTAAAATTGCTCAAGTGGTGAAAGTCTCCCTTCATATAGCTCGTTAAATCTCTGAGAGCACATGGAGATGCTCGTTCACAACTCTGGCTGTAGCACAGGGACCACCTTGTAGTGGACGTGGCTTTGTCTGTCTAGCCTGGCTCTGAGGAACCATCTGCCACCCTGGCCAGCCCCAGCCTTTGGCTCATGGGTGGGAAAGCATCTTAGGCACAGCCAGTGAGCACACTCCATCCCCCTGATTTCCTTAGGGCTGGGAATTTGGACAAAGCATGACCAATCTGAGTTCTCGCCTGAACTGTTGCTGAAAGAACCAGAATCTAAGCTCACTCTCCCCCTCACTGGACACCTCCATGGAAAGTCCCAGGAATGCCAGCTATCAGCCTTAGTAAACCTAGAGCTACCTCTGGCCATCTCTCACATCCTGTGGGCAGAACCTACCTAAAGGAAGCCCACACATTGGGAGGCAGTGAGACAGGGTGGCCAATTCATCTCAGTTTGCCTGAGACCTTCCCAGTTTTAGTACTGGAAGTCTGGTGCCCTGGGAACCCCTTCAGAGCCGGGCAAAGGGGAGCGGTTGTTTTCCCCACAGAGGGAAGACCTGGCAAGAAAGAGTCCTAAATACCCGGTTTCCACCCTCAACGCAGTTTTATTTGGAGCCTATCTTACATCTCAATTACGGGACCCACTGAGTTCGGACGATTGTTTAAGTTACTATGAGTCCCATTTCTGTCATTTGCAGCCTAAAGAATATGCAGAAATAAAAGTCACCATTAAAAAAGCAAAAGAGCAAAATGAAGCCGAGTAGGACACATGCTAATTTTAGAATTGCGAAAAGAGGAAATCTGATCATGTGGTCACTTCTGAGGTCACGATAATTTGACAAAGGGGCTCTGAAAAAAAAGTAAAATGGAAAAAGGAAGAGGCAAATGAAAACCTTCTTATAGATGAAAAATATGGCGTGAGAAAGGTCAGAGTAGCGCTCCAGCAAAAATTCTAAAAACGTATGCAGTTGGGTGGAGGGGTGGGTAGCTAAAGCCAAAGCATGCAGCCGCTTTGCCTCTTCATCAGTGGAGGAGCTTCCCTGAAATGTGATAAGACAATTCAGCCGGGGGGAAATGGCACAGTGGAAACCTAGACCACAGCAGTTTCTGCAGATGTGCAACCATTTCACAAGACTTTAAAGCAAAAATCTAAACAGCCTCTGGCATCCTGCCCTAGGGCAGATAGGAAACTGAAAATGCTCCAGGAATAGGCAGAAGAGCTAGAGAGAAGGGCCTTTTCTCGGGGTAAACATATAGCAGCAATTACAAAGATCTGAAAAGTTAGAAAATATAAATGTGCAGAGGGATTCAGGCCAAGCTCCTGCTCTCAGAGCCAGGGAACCGCATGAATCTGGAGGACTTCCTCCCAGGCTCCAGGCTCCAGAAAGGAGAGGGCTAGTTGGCCAGTCTTTGCCACTCTGCAAACACCAGCCACATGGGAAAGGAAGGTGGCCACTCAGCTGGCCTCCCCTGCAGAAGGCTGGGAGGCTGGGAACTGCTCCCTGGCAGGTTGCAGCCCCGTTTCTAAAGCCGTGTGGGAAAAGCTTGGGGCGTGGAAAATTAAAGACAGAAGTCATTCTCTCCATGGAAGACAACATAAGAACAGGCAAACAAAAAAAGGAGGGTGAGAATAAGTGATTTGCTGCTATTCCTGTGAAGATCCTTTTGCTTTAGGCACCCCCATTTTAAACTATTTTCCCTTTGTTTTCTGATACTCTCTAGTTACAGGGCACGGCTCATTTTCTTGGTCAAATTGTTCTCGTTGATCAAATTACCCTCATGTTAAAAATCACTGGAGACTTTCTAGCACAAATGCTTCAATAGGATAAGGGGGTGTGGGACAGAGGGTAACACTGAGGAGAAAGGGACAGCCCTATCCACACTTGAAGTTTGCAAGAAAGATGTCCATGTGGCGTTTTTCTGAAGAAATTTCCCCCTTAAAACGTGATATTGAAAATAAAAGAGCGGTTCTGAGTAAGGATTTTCTGAAGATAAAAGACCAGATTCAGATGACAAATCTTAAATCACAAGGACTGAAGGGTCAGGCATAAAACCGCTGGAATTATCAGCGTGTGTGATCAAATTGTACATTGCTTTGGCGATGAAGATCTCAAACACTGGGGCTACAGTGTTGGATGATTTGGTTTTGTTTTTTGCTTTTGTTTTTTTAAATCATTTGTAACGCTGGCAAGCAGGATATCCTGCTGCTCTCCCCGCTGAACCGGGATGTGTCCCAGAAAGAAAGGAAGCACGGGAAGCCCCCGGAAATGTCCTGTTATCCTGAAGGCAGAATCATCACACTGACATGGGCTGCGCTCCCCCTTCCGCTCAGGGAGAGCTGCTCAGAGGAACTCTAACCACCAATTTCTTGCAAAGGAAATGGATGCACTTGCTAACGCTAACGGGCTGCCAGCCTTCCCTTCCTGCCTTTCTCTCTATAGTCTCCAACAGCTGCATGCTCGGGTCTTCACAGGGCTTGGAGAAGTGCGTCTTCGGCATTAAAAAGTGTAAGCAGGAATGAAAAGAGGACTTCCTGCCTGCCCCCCTCACTCTGTAGCTGGAGAGCGATTTGAGGTTCCTCAAGGTTCCATGGTGTAAGTGGGGTCCCACTGCTACTGAGACAGGGCAGAAGGCAGCTTGTCACCCCACAAACCTACAGCAAAATAGATTTTCACTCCTTGCCTAGTTAGATTCTTCTCAGTCTCCTACCTGTTCTATTTGATGCAGGCAGGAC
This sequence comes from Dasypus novemcinctus, assembly GCF_030445035.2. Taxonomy (NCBI): domain Eukaryota; kingdom Metazoa; phylum Chordata; class Mammalia; order Cingulata; family Dasypodidae; genus Dasypus; species Dasypus novemcinctus. The sequence goes on along the minus strand of NC_080694.1, from coordinate 42,836,538 downwards.
GGGAAAGGAGGCTAAGAAACGAAGAGGGAGGATGGATTCCCTTTCCCTCGTTCTTCTTCTATTGGCTGACATTGATAAGACTATCCTCCTAGCAAAGTAACCACAGGTATTTAACATAAACCAAAGCCCATGCTTTTCTCTTTTACAATAAAAGTGACAATCCAGATGTCCTCTACATTACAAAATGCCTTCATCTCAGTAAAATAACTGACGAGCCACATGGCTAATACCAAACTTTCACACACATTGAGATATTTCACACACATTTAAGTGAGATAAATATTCAAATATGAAAATCAGTCTATGAGTGCTTAATGTTCTCAAATTACATGGAAATGAAGAAAACACTGGACAAAACACAAAACTGATGGTGGTAGAAGGTGGAATCCGTAAGGGAGAGGGAAGTTAGGAAGAAGCTGTCAAAAAGACAGGCCGTACGTGAGCAAGCCCTACTCACAAGGCAAAGCACCCTGGGATTCAGAGACCAAACACGGTATTTTCCAGAGAGTGCTGGCGTGCTTACTGCCCAGCTGGCTCTGCCTGGCAGCCTGAGAGCATCTACCAGCTTTTCCAACTTGGCAGCGCCCCAACAAGCAGAACAATGATGACTTTTCTCTTGCTATAATAATGCTGTCTAGTTCATCAGAGATCCATTTTGCATCTTTTATTGAGTCCAGTACATGTTCTTTCCTTCAGAAGAAATTCTACTATGTTTTATATATTTTAAAAAATAACTGATCTGATCATCTACTAAAGTGAGAAATTTTTTTTTATGAGAAAGAAAAGAATTTCCCTGAGATCTCATGATTTAGCCACAGTAAAACTTAAAAAAAAACCAAAAACCCTCTGTGTATAACATGATACATACACAAGTCCAAATGTTTCTCAGGTCACTGGATCTTGGGGAAACAGCTATGGGTTTGTAATAAAGCCTCAGGTTCTGCAATTCATTCATTCATTCATTCATTCACCCACTCACTCATATTCACCTAGTATATATTTATTGAGCATTTACTATGTATTTTATGCATTGAGGATATAGCAGTTTAACAAGACAGAGAATGGCCTGACTCATAAAGCTAGTGCAAAAGTGGCCAAGAATAAACTCAGGTAAATAAGTAAACATGAAAATTCCAGGAAAAGAAAGGAAAAATGGGGTGATGTGCTGGGGAATGACCAGGATGGGGTGGTTGGCTCAGCTTCTCTGAGCTTACAACATTTGAGCTGAGGCCTGTCAGATGAGAAGAAGTCTATGAAAGTCTGGGGGTTCTACTGAGGGAATGGCCAACGCAAAGGTCCTGAGGTTAAGAACAAGTTTCCCAAATTTAAGGGAAAGAAAGAACACCAGCATGGACTAAGCACAATAATATCTCTTGTGGTTAAAGAGTAAATAAGATGATGACTGCAAAAGAACACAATAAACTACAAACCAATACCACTGAAAGGTATTATTTGGCAGGAATACCTATATCCTATAAAGAATGTCATTCCGCATCTAAAAAATATTACGGTGAGGTCTATATATTTTAGCGTTAGTTTTAGTCATCTGCCACTTCTAATAAAAAACAGCCCTTCAAAAGCCCTTTCGAACAGAGCATAGCCCTCCAATTGAAATATGGAACGACATACCTGGAATCCTATTGAGTGTCACCCAATAATGTTCATCAGGACTGAAAGTATCTTTGGACCACTGGAGCAGATCAACAGCCCGTGGGTCATGGAGGACAAAATTGGTAAATTCCCTTGATAGAGCAACATAGGCAGAGCCAAAATAAATGGTGAGATTATGAGGTGGAGGTGGTTTCAGTGCTGCTGTTCTTATCACGTAAGAGAGCTCTTTGTCCAGGTGTTCCCGGTGAACATATTTAGTCCGTCCAATTGCATGAGCTGGGGGCAGCACCCCTGGGGTAATATTTTTCCCTTTAAAGGTTTTCAAATAGTGAACAATTTCCTTGTTGGTTTTCAGAGGGAAATCTTGCCCACAGGTGTTGATCACGTACTTCCAGGGAACCTCGGAGGCCATAAGGTCTCGGAGGCAGTTCAGGTCAGCCTGGAGCCTGGAAATCCCACCATAGACAACTGGCTCCATCTTGGAAGCCAGAAAAGCGTTGGGAAAGCAGCTCAGTAATTGGTCCACTGCATCTTTAAATTCAGCTGTTGCTTTCTCATCCACGTGAACACAGTAGACATTTTGGGGCATATAAATTGCCCTGAAGAGCCTGGCAAATGTATCATAATTGTGATGGATGACCATAATATACGCCAAAGGAAATTCAGCTTCTTCTTTAGATAAAGGCGCTGTGATATAGTGGCTTTGGGTCAAGTATTCTGGGCAAGAAGATTTCTCGTATATAGTTAGTTTGCTTCTCCACAGGAAAGATGTTTTCCCTTTGATAAAGGATGTGCACACTTGAGCCAGCATCAAAGTCTCTGAGGTATTTAGCTTCTGGGGGCTTTGATTTCCCCCAAAATTGAACACATAGAACACGATCAAAATGATTACACTCAAGACAGGAATTATAAAGAGGAAACGCATCAGTGAAGGCATGCCTCAAAGATGAGCAGAATTTCAAAGACCAGGAAAACCTGTAAATGTTTTCCCAAACTTACTTTTTTCTCTGAGTTCTTATTTTGGTACATACTCCAGTAATTCCCACCTGGAAGGAGATGCTGTGAATTTATTCCGTTTCATCCCAGGACTCCAGCTTCTGGCTCTCTCCCCATGCTGATATTAGAAACTGATCTCTCCTCGCTCTCTGCCTCTCTCAAACCTCCTTTGTCTAAATCCCAGGAGTAGGTTGCTTAAGCCCAGCCTTTTCCCCCTCCCTTGCTCCCCGTTTGTAACTGCAAGCGATTTTCCTATAGGGTGCCAACACTCTCTTTCTTCCCCTGTGGATTTAGTTTCTCATAACATCTCTTCTTTAGTTCCCCGGGTTTCCCCCCCCCTCCTCTTATTGTTACTGCTCAGAGAGTTAGCACCGTGGAAGCCAGAGTTGAAATGATGCGTTCTGGCAGGCATGCCATTTCCTGCTATTCATCCAACAGGCTGCTGTACTCGCCCCTGCTGGTTGCATGGCAATGATCAACAACCTGATCTCTTATACTCTTCTAGTACAATCCACAGGATAGAGCATAGCCTCCGCCCCCAAGTATGCTGTTTCAAGGAAAAATGATTAAAGTGACAGAATTAAAAATAAAAGATAACCTCACCCATCCAGGCTCCCCTGTGACGCTTTCCAGCCCTTTCCAACTCTTTGCTAAAACAGGAGCTTCCACAAGTTCTAGTCCAGGGAATTGGAAACTGCAGGGAGTCCTGGTCCCATACTTGGAACTTAGGTGACAACCCCTTTCTTCCCACTCCCAGGATCCACCATCGTGTCCATGACAGAGTGTTGGGGTCTAATGAACAAGTTGTGAGTTCATCCCCTGACTTGGATGAGATCTTAGGGCTTCATGGGAAAGAACTTGGACCTTGGCCACAAATGATGATCAGATTAGGGGGTTTTAGGGGTATTCAGATTTCAACCACCCAGAGAACATAAGCTAATGCTCCAGAAATATTTTATACCTGCCCAATAATTCCTATCAACCACCATATGTTATTTTTCCCTATTTGTAAATATAGTAATTGTTTTGGCTAAGGAGTATCAAGCTCTTTTACTTAGAAGGTTCTTCTCATCTTTAACTTTTACTTTTCCACCAGCTATTTTTAAATGACATATAGATTAGTGCATTTTATTTCATATCTTCCTTAAAATGGCTTCCAAAGCACTAACTCAATTACTACCTTTCCAATTCCCCCCACTGTTTTTCTGAACTTAAAATCTCAGAGCTTCCATTCACAGCATTAACTTACAACTGAAACTGGGCACCCACCTCAACCCATGAAGAAATAACATCCTTTAATGCACTCTCTCTCCTTTTGAGAAGCCTTGCCTTTAATGGGAATAGGGCAGTATGCCGAATCTTTGCTTTCATCATGGGTAAGAAAATCAATGTTATCCACCCGTGACTCAAAGAACCCCCAAATTCCAACTGAATGACATGCCATTTCCTGAAAAAAAAAAAAGGTGAGCCTAATTATTAGTGTCTTCTATGGTATAGACCAAAGAGAATGGTCCAAAGTTCACGATAAAATTCAATGCCAAGTTCTTCTTTTTCCAGTAACATGTTTAAATAGGTTACTGTCTACTCTGCCTTGAAACAACAGAGGATAATTCCAATAGCTACTCTGGCAAAGCCTTTGGCTCAGAATGACCATTAAAATATTTGCAGAGTGGCAAAGGGTTAAGCAGGCAAATACATAACTAGGGCAACACATTTCAGGGAATCTGTTCATATTATGATTTCCAACTGGTCAAGAGCACAAGGGTTCAGATTTACAGAGACTTGGAAACAGACATTAATACTGTTACTAAATTGAGAAGTACAGACACTAGCCAAATTAGGAACTTTCATAATACTTCTGTATTCAATCCAGCACTTCAAATTGCATTGTTTGCATTTCAAAAACATAGCAAAGGAGAACCTCTTTGATCTCGTGGCTGACCTTAGCCTGATTCTCCCTACCCTCAAGTTCTAATATTAAGAAATTCTTAAGAAAGAACTTTTAAAAAGCCACTTATCTAATGATGAATTGGTATAGTTCTGTTTGGGGTGATGGAAATTTTGGTAATGGATGGCACTGATGGTACTACGAATGTAATCAACACCACTAAATTACATACTTGACAGTGGGTAAAATGGGAACTTTTATATTGTATATAAATTGCCAAAATAAAAAAAAAAATTTAAACTCCCTCCCTTCAAAAAAAAAAAAAGTCACTTATCATATCAGGTAGAAACTGTTACCTGTTCTCTCTCCTTCCTACTAGGCTACTAGGTCATACAGCCTGCCTATTCAGAACAAATACTGTACATTTTTTAGCTACAAGCACTGAATGGCTCAGCCCTTCCTACCGGGCCTTTTCTTTGGAGTTGAACTACAGCTAAGGACAAAGTTAACATTTCCCAGCCTGACCACTGAGCTCTGTCACTCATTTTGGAAGCATTTATTCAGGAACTAGACAATTAATCTGGCTAGACATGTTTACTCTCCCCTGGGGCCATCTCCAAGGCTTTGCCTCTGTCCCATTGAGAAGTCTTCATTTTGTGTGCATTATTTAAGAATTTTGTCAATGATGGAGCTGTGCAGACAAAGCTCACTAATGAAGAGGGTGTATCTTTTATTTGAAATGGCACATGTCTTGGATTTTCAATGATGTTTTGGAATCTCAATCTCAAAAATACTCACAGGGGAGAAAGACTTTCCTTCTACACATGCTCAGCACCCCTCGGTTTTCCTGAGAGGGAGCGAGGGAGCACTTAGCTGACTCTGCAAGACCTAAAGTGAAGCTTGTTGAAGGGAGCTGAGCAAAACTGCAAGTTTGCTGCTTGCCAGGTAAGTCAAACTAGAGAGGGAGGCAGCTGGTGGTAAAACACCTTGACTGTTACTGTGCAAAAAAACACTTGGACTTGATTTTATTGGCAAAGGACCACCACCAAAAGTCTTGAGGTAAAAAGCTCTCCCAGGCAATGCAAGCCAACTAGAGGAGGAACAAAAATCTTGGTCAGATAGTATATGTCAGTCCCTAAACGCATACAACACTCTTTAGTAGTAATGACAAAAAAATTTAAATAAAGCATTTGAACTATAAGGTAAAGACATGAACTATGTTTTCATTAACAATGTTTCCTATAAATAACTCCAAGGCTCCAAATGAGGGTTTAGTTCTGTAGATATATACAATTATCATTTAATTTCTTCTTTTAAAAAAAAAAGAAAGAAATATAGAAGGAGAAGGATTTAAAGCTCCAAGGTCACTGAAGAATTAATGGTGGGAAGTGGACTTGGCCCAGTGGTTAGGGCGTCCGTCTACCACATGGGAGGTCCGCGGTTCAAACCCCGGGCCCCCTTGACCAGTGTGCAGCTGGCCCACACGCAGTGCTGATGCGTGCAAGGAGTGCCGTGCCATGCAGGGTGTCCCCGCATAGGGCAGCCCCAAGCGCAAGGAGTGCGCCCCATAAGGAGAGCCGCCCAGCACAAAGGAGGGTGCAGCCTGCCCAGGAATGGTGCCGCACACACAGAGAGCTGACACAACAAGATGAAGCAACAAAAAGAAACACAGATTCCCATGCCACTGACAACAACAGAAGCGGACAAAGAACATGCAGCAAAATGGAAACAGAGAGCAAACAACCAGGACGGGGGGAGAGGGGGAGAAGGGGAGATAGATAAATAAAAAAAATAAATCTTTAAAAAAAAAAAGAATTAATGGTAGGGAAGTGGAAGTGGCTCAAGTGATTGGGTTCCCATCTACCATATAGGAGATCCAGGGTTCAATTCCTGGGGCCTCCTGGTGGAGGCAAGCTGGCCCCCATGGTGATCTGGCCTGAGCAGAGAGCTGGCCCATGCAGGAGTGCTGGCCCACACAGGAGTTCTGGCCCGAGCGGAGAGGCAGTGCAGCAAGAGATGCAACAAAAAGAGACACAGAGGAGAGACAATAAGAGACATAGCAGACCAGGGAACTGAGGTGATGCAAGAGATTGAGCACCTCTCTCCTGCTCCAGAATGTCCCAGGATCGGTTCCTGGTGCCGCCTAAAGAGAAGACAAGCAGATGCAGAAGAATACACAGCAAATGGACAGAGAGAGCAGACAATGAAGGGGGAGGGGGAAAGAAAGAAATCTTTGAAAAAAAAAAGAATTAACGGTACGGGAATTAGTAGAAAGTTTAGACTTATTTTTCCATTCCCTCAATCCATAGTACCTTGTTATATAGAAGTATGTACATTACTTTATAATTACCTGATTATATGTGTGTTAAATGAATCAATGAATGGCCTCCACATCTCCCATGATTCCTTGTGCCCGTGAGCAAATGCGTTTAACTAGAACTGGGAACACAGCAACTGCCACTTTTTAAATTTGACAAACAAAAATTCTGACCAGATTGATTGCCCAGACAGATTAAATGACATTAAACACACACAAAAATTCTAATCGTATTTCTGAGGAAACCACACAAAAAGTGTTTTCTCTTGTTTGCCAGGAAAGGGTTGCCCATCAACTTTGACAGTGCAACTAACAGGGCATGGTATAAAAACTCAGGTTTGATAGTCATTCCTTGATCTTTTACTACATGATTTTATGCTCCCTCCTGCCTCATCTTTAAAAAAAAAGATTTTCTCTGGCCCCTTCTAGCTAAAGCAGGCTACATTTCAGTATGTGGAAGATGGTCCACTAGGCACAGTGGCAGAATCCAAGAAGTGTGGGGTGGGGGTGGGATATGGTCCCTGCCCTAAAGGAGACTGTATATCAGCTGAAATGATAGCTGCCAAAACAAAAAGGGCTAAGATCAATTCCACACAAGGGGAAACATACTAAATACGGAGCTCAGGGGAGGAAAAGACTCTGCAGCTGGGACAGTTAAAATGACTGTCAGATGATTTGTTTTATTTCTATTATTTTTAAATAAATTTTATCTTTAAGAAATATTTATTTAAAAAATTTTTAAAGAGGTCCTGGGAATTGAACCCGGGACCTTGTACATGGAAAGCAGACATTCAGTCACTGAGCCACACCTGACCCTTTTGTTGTAGATACTCTGAGAGTAGGAAGAAGGCATTCCAGTTGGAGAAATTATAAGAAAGAGCAGAGTACAAAAATGAGAGAGCTCAATATGGAGAGTTGTATATCTAGAACTTTTGTGTTTGGGCAGACAAAGTCTTTCAAATCAGTAAACTACAATCTCAAAGCACCGGTCATAGTTAGAACATGAGCATCAGGAGAGCAAGGACTTTGCCTCTATTTACCTCCTGCATTCCAAGCATCTGGAAGATGGCCTGGCACACATTGCTTGTTCAGCATTTACTGAATAGTTGCAGAATCATATGGGCATTTGGAAAGCACAATTTTCAACCAGGAAAGGAGAAAGCATTGAAACCCATGTTTGGTTAATGTTTTAATTTTTATTCTAGAACAGTCGAGGCTAGGAGAGACCTCCATGATTTCTTCTTTTAATCCGACACCTATTTATCTGGTGTCTGTCCTAGTAGTACAGTCTTGCTGTACCAGTGTAGGGCTATTTTTTTTCTCTTCTGGCCTAGCATAAGCCTATACAGAGACCTAACTATAAAAGCCATACATCAGCACTGCCTCTGCACACACTTCCTCATTCATCTTTCCCGTTTAATTGCATAAACGAATGCAAAGTTCATTATATTTTCATAATTGTTCTGGGACTTGTTTTTTCCATTCCCAATTAGCTGCTATCCTTTAATTAGAAAGGAACTTGAGGGGACACAGGTTTGAACAGAAACATTACATTTGCAAAGTAAAATATTAGCAAAGCTGAAGCAGCTTTGAGAGGCTAAGCTATGCTGTCAGATAAGGCTAGGTAAATGAGATGACAGTCTATCAATTCTTAGGCTTGCTGGTGACTTTTCTTTGGGAAGGCATTTTTGTGTGGTTTGCTTTGCTATTGAAACAGGTCAAATGATCAGGGATTCATTCTTAGTTATACAACATAGGGATCTGTATAAAATCCCTTAAACTAAGAGCAATTCAAGAGGAAATTAGAAGATGGTGGCAATCCAGTTCACTTTGGACAGCCAATTAAATTATTCTCTTCTATGCGGCCAGATGACATATAAATGGAGCCCTTTTTGATTTTCAATGGTGATGATCATGAAGATAAAGAAAAGGAGGAAGAAGACATATCTAAAGCACACCTTTAACTAAAACAACAATTCTCCCATAACTAAGGAACCTTCCAATGGAGTTCACTGGGGAAAATCCACCTTCTCCTGGGACCCAATCATTTTACTTTCTGTACCATTCATCTAATTAGCAACAGGAGTTGTTGTCTAGATCACAGAACCCAAAGCATTACTTCAAACTCTCATGTCAGAAGGAGAAACCTTTAGTATGTAGAATTTTAAAGACCCAGGGGACTAATCCAGAAGTTGGACATGTTACACCATGTCATTCTGGCATGAGCTATAGTGAGCTGCACCTGATTTTGGTGCACCAAAAGATATCATGGAAACTTCTTGGATGCTGAATGATGTTAGGCAAATGCTTGTAGAAGACAGAACACAAAGCGTTCAAATATGCAAATGTTAAAGCACATGTTCACATATGCAAATGTTAAAGATAGCAATCTTCTGGCAGCATACATTTAGCAATTAGGAATACAAAGAACCTGAAATTTGGGGACTTAGAAAATGAAAAAACAAGTTGTTTAAAAATAAGTCACAGGTGGGGAGTAGGTATAGCTCAGTGGTTGAGTGCCTGCTTCCCATGTACAAGATCCCAGGCTCAATCCCTGGTACCTCAAAAAAAATAAAATAAAATAATCACAGCCAATTAACATTTCATGAAGGAATTTACCTCTGAATTAACATGTGGAAGTTAATTGCTTAATCTGGAGAGAATAACAGTCTCTACGAGAATATTGGTTTCTACAAGTATTCAGTCAAAGCGGGTGTGTCTATAGCTTGGGGATAAGGATGGTCTGGATCTTAGGTCAGTCCAGTTTTTGGTTTAACATGAAGTCCCTGAAGGGGGTGCTAGAATAACGGTTGTAGAGCTCCTATTTCCAGAGATTATCATTCAGTAGGTCTGGGGTGGTGCTCAATCATCTGCAGTTCTAACAAGTTTCCAGAAAATGCTGCTGCTGCTGGTCCAGGAATCAAAAACTTTGAGAACCAATGAAGTAGATACCCAAATCCCCATGGTCTCACTTGATCTGCTTTCCTATAAATAAGCAATATAGTATAAATTAAAACAATGTTTCAGGAAACACTGCACAATTTGGAAGCATTTAATAAAAATGAACTCAGACATGGATATCCATTCCCTAGAGCAACCAGTATTGACTGTAGAAAGCTAATCGGTGGTCCTGGGAAGAAGGGAAGAAGATGGATACATAGAAATACATTGGTGCTGTTATTTAAACGAGATCAACCCTGGAATCCAGTCCTCTTGACCCATGCGCAGTCTCTAATTTACTGTACACACCTACCAAGCCTGTGCACAATCCCAGTCTTTTAAAAAATATGAAACAGGGTCATTTAACAAATACTGATGTACTGAATCTCCAGTGTGTGCTACAACCCCCACAACCTGATTTAAAGGAGAGTGGAGGGGAGGAGTAAACAAAACAAAACAAAACAAAACAGGGAAGCGGACTTGGCCCAATGGATAGGGCGTCCATCTACCACATGGGAGGTCCACGGTTCAAACCCTGGGCCTCCTTGACCCGTGTGGAGCTGGTCCATGCGCAGTGCTGATGTGCGCAAGGAATGCTGTGCCACGCAGGGGTGTCCCTGCATAGGGGAGCTCCACGTGCAAGGAGTGCACCCCGTAAGGAGAGCCGCCCAGCGCGAAAGAAAGTGCAGCCTTCCCAGGAATGGTACCGCACACACAGAGAGGTGATACAACAAGATGATGCAACAAAACGAGACACAGATTCCCGTGCCGCTGACAACAACAGAAGCGGACAAAGAAGAACATGCAGCAAATAGACACAGAGAACAGACAACTGGGGGGGGGGGGGAAGGGGAGAGAAATAAATAAATAAATGGATAAATGTTAAAAAAAAATTTGTCCAGATATTGCTAAATGTTCCCTTGGGGGCAAAACTTTCCCACCTACCTTATATGCATCCCCTCCCCTGTTAAGAACTACTCCTATAAAACAATGAGAATGAACAAAATACAGCGGCATGCCACAAAAAAGAGGGCTTTCACAAACATGAAGTTGAATAAAGTTAAGCCAGACATGAAAAAAATATGCGCATTGATTATTTCCCCTTACTTAAAGCACTAAAGCAGGTAAAAGTCACCTAGGGCTGTGAGACATCAGGGTAGTGGCTGAGATGCTGGTCACATTCTGTTTCTTGATGCTGATCACGTGGGTATGTTTCAGTTTAAGTTTACCAGGCTGAACACTAATGAGAGCTGCAACTTTCTATGTTATACAATACTTTGCCAATGGAAGGAAGGGAGGGAGGCAAGAAAGGAGAGGAGAGAGAAGGAGACAGGGCCAGAGACAAGTCATGGTCCTTCTCCCAGTGTGGCAGTTTGAGATTATTTTATGAATCCCAAAGAGTAAAAGCCTATGCTTATAAATTAATCTATCCCTCTGGGTGTGACACCCTTTGATTGCATTAAATTCAGTTGAGGGGACTTTGATTAGACTACCTGTTAAGACTGCTGTAGGACATTTTATTGTTAGGTCTGAAATAAACAGCCACATAGACGGACACAGGGAAGAGAGCGCTCTGTCACTTTCGATCCTGCCATGATCAGAAAGGAGAGGCTTAAACAACTGAGACCCTGGGGAGAAAGAAGCCATTTGCCTGATAGATTACAGCTGAACTTGGGGAGAGACTGGAACAATTGAGACTGATGTAGGAGGTGCAGGAGGAAACAAGCTCTGTTGTAGAAAAAAGAAGACTACAGAATTGTTTAAGCACAAAGCCAGGAGAGACTGTGCCCACAGAGCAGCTCAAGAGCAAAGGGTGAGCCCAGAGTGGAAGGCGGCCATCTTGCTTCACCACATGGCAACACACCAGGATCAACGGTGGCTGATTTTGGTGAGAAAGCATCTCTGGTGGTGTCTCGGTTTGGGCTGTTTGTGACCTTGCAACTGTAAGTTTTTACCAAAATATCCTTTATAAAAGCCAACAGATTTCTGGTACTTTGCATTGGGAGCCCTTTGGCAAACTAAAACACCAGCAAAACTATTCAAGGAGAGTTGGGATCAGGAGTTTCTCTTGAATAAATATTTATGGATATCCCTTATGGTCCCATACTCTGCAGTACCACATAGCAGAGCCCATATCACATCTTCCTTAAACAGACTCTAACTGCTCAGGGTGCTTCCACTCTGGTTCCTCTCACTCGGCCCCTTCAGCTTTGGCCCCACATCTCTCCTTCCTGCCAGTGAACAGCATTCCAGGAAAGAAGGATCCATGAGAAAACAGGAGGTTAAAACTTCCTGTTCAGGGAAGCGGATGTGGCTCAACTGATAGAGTATCCGCCTACCATATGGGAGGTCCAGGGTTCAAACCCAGGGCCTCCTGGCCCATGTGGTGAGCTGGCCCATGTGCAGCGCTGCCATGAGCAAGGAGTACCATGCCCGTGTAGGGGAGCCCCATGCACAAGGAGTGCACCCCGTATCGAGCTACCCCACGTGAAAAAAAGCAGCAGACCACCCAGGAGTAGTGCTGCATACACGGAGAGCTGATGCAGCAAGATGATGCAACAAAAAGAGACACAGATTCCCAGTGCCACCAAGAATGCAAGTGGACACAGAACACACAGCAAATGGACATAGAGAACAGACAATGGGGGGAAAGGGGAGAGAAATAAAATAAAATCTTTAAAAAAAAAACCCCACAAACTTCCTGTTCAAACTCGTCAAAAACCTGCTCTAATGATCATCTCAGAACTACAATCTAGGTACCTGCAATCTAGAACATACAAGGATGGATGAGTGGGGAGCACCAACTACTGATAAGCAGAACCTACCATTTTAACAGAGAAACAAAAAGCACGAAGGAGGATGCTGGTAGCTGGGGCTGGAATCATCTCCACTTGTCTGATGAGGGAACTGGTTTTTGGGGACTGAATCATGCCCCCACAAAAGAAATGCTCAAATTTTAATCCACACTCCTGTGGGTGTGCACCCCTTCGTAAATAGGACCTTTGAAGATGCTTTTATTAAGGTGTGGAACCCATTTGTGAAGAGGATCTTCAAAGATTCTATTTAAATGAATGGAGGAGGGGATTTAATCCATATAACTGGAGTCCTAATAAGGCAAAAGGAAATTTGGACACAGTCAGCCACAAGAATCCAAGGAGAGAGAGCACACGAGATGGAGGCAGAGAAGCTGAGGAACCCTGAGTATTGCAGCAAGCCAGCACGAAAATGCCATGGACTCCAGAAAAAATCATGGCTGTTGAGATCTTGATTTTGGACGTCCAGACTCCAAACGATGATATAATAAATTGCTGTTGTTGAAGCCAACCCTTGGTGTGCTATCTGTTGTAGCAGCTCTGGCAAACTAAGACAGTGGTCCTGGCTCAAGGTCTTTCTGCTCAGAGGGAACAGCTTCAGTACAGAGTCCTTGCTGTCGGCACTGTGCCATCTTGTGCTCTTTCCGGCAGGCCCTGGAATGTTTTGGAGTCGGTGCCCAGATCTGTTTCAAGGTGAAATGATAAGAAATAAGGAGAGCTGTGTTCACTTTCAGTAAGACACACATGTTCCTCCTTCCAGTGCTCCTTTTTGTTCTCTTTAATTTTATCCATCAACAAACATTTATTGAGAATGTACCTAGGCCTGAAGCACTATGATCTTTCTTTTCCTTTTTCCCCAACTCCTTTTCCTTATTGCTCGGAAAACCATTCCCAGACAAATCTTTTCCTTATTGCTCCTATTATGATTGACTTCCAAACCCTTCTCCCGGGCCCCTCTTCAGATTATCACATTTCTGCAAGTTCTGACCAGTCACAAGCAGGAGGGGCGATCCAGGACATACTGGTTCCAGGCTGAACTGCATTCCCAAGGCCTGCACACAAACTAATAATTAACGAGGCACCTGCAAATATCTCAAGGGATGAAGTACCCATGGGCTGTCATGACCTTGTTGCAGAGAATAATTCACCAAGGTCAAAGTCGTTCTTCCTCTGCACCAACTTTGTGCAAAACCAGGTATTCAGATTTCGTCCTCAATCTTCCTAGATGCCTAACCCTTCACAGTCTTCAGAATACCTGCTTTCTGACCAATTTTGCTAAGTTCTAATTTTTTTTTTAAAGATTTATTTTTTTATTTATTTCTCTCCCCTTCCCCCCCCCCCCACCCCGGTTGTCTGTTCTCTGTGTCTATTTGCTGTGTCTTCTTCTTTGTCTGCTTCTGTTGTTGTCAGCGGCACGGGAATCTGTGTTTCTTTTTTTGTTGTGTCATCTTGTTGTGTCAGCTCTCCATGTGTGCTGCACCATTCCTGGGCAGGTTGAACTTTCTTTTTGCGCTGGGCGGCTCTCCTTATGGGGCACACTCCTTGAGCGTGGGGTTTCCCCTACATGGGGACACCCCTGCGTGGCAGGGCACTCCTTGCACGCATCAGCACTGCACATGGGCCAGCTCCACACAGGTCAAAGAGGCCCAGGGTTTGAACCACAGACCTCCCATGTGGTAGACAGACGCCCTAACCACTGGGCCAAGTCCGCCGCCCCTAAATTTTTTATTTTTACCTTTCCTTTCTTATGAAATTTAGGTGTGAGGTGACCCAGAACACTGGAGAATATACTCTAGTACTGTGGTTGAACTAGATGACAAGACGATTGACAGGAATTTAATATGCTATTAAAAGAATCCAACAGAAGGAGTTACCAGTTATACTGAGACAACATACGACCAGAAAAGTTGAATAACTGTGTTGAAGAGTTTTCATTTTGCCTTTTAGATTTCTGTTATATTCAACGAGGCTGCTGAAAGCAATATACCAGAAATGAGTTGGCTTTCACAATGGAGACTTGTTAGTTTACAAGCTTACAGTTCTGAGGACATGGGAGTGTGCAAATCAAGGCATCATCAGGTGATGCTTTCTTCCCAAAGACCATCTGCTGGTGATTCTGAACTCCTCTGTCACATGGCAAGACACATGGTGGTTTGCTGCTGGTTTCTCCCTTCTCTTTCAGGTTTTGTTGTTTTCAGGTTCTAGATTCCATGGCTTTCTTTAGCTTTCTCTCTCTCTCTCTCCATCCCGTTTATAGGACTCCAGTAAAAGGAGTCATGCCCTAGCTGAAGTAACCTAAACAAAAGATCCTACCTACAATACGTTTACACCCAAAGGAATGGATTGGCTTTAAGGACCTGATTTTCTGGGTCTATCCAGCTTCAAACCATCACAGTCTCCTTCCCTTTCATGTCCATCGTGTAAGTAGACTGACCTTCTGGTTGGCTCAGGCTCTGGTTAGGTTTGCCAATGAAGTGGGAAGGGAGGGATCAGGTTATTTACCCCCAGCTTCTTTCTTGCTAGTCACAGCAGGAAAACTGTGTCCTTGGATCACAGTTCAAAAGTCACAGTTCCTTGAACACAGTACTTTTTCTAGCCATTCTCTGCTTCAGGCCTATGAATGGTATCAGTTCCTCTATTACTTGTTCTGGGTATTACAATATCACTGATAGTTTCCCTCCACTCTGCCCACACATTTAAAAATAGTCCTACTCTTAAACCCTTAATTTAATGTGCCATCTCTTTCCTCCTGGGACCTGGGACCAACACCAAAATTAAAATGAAACTGATAGAACACTTGCAATGTGCCAGGTACTTGGTCAATATTTTAAGGAAATTATCATTTAATGCTCACAAGGACCCTGTGATGTAGGCACAATTGTTAGCCTCATTTTATAGATGAGCAAATAAGACATAAAGAAGTCCACTCCATTGCTCAAGATAGTGAAGTTGGTAGCACTGGAGCTGGACTTTTAGACTGCAAAGACCATAGCTTAACTGCCTCCCAAAGCAAATAGATTTTTCAAGTTATCAAAATTCATGAAGA
Organism: Dasypus novemcinctus; assembly: GCF_030445035.2. NCBI lineage: Eukaryota > Metazoa > Chordata > Mammalia > Cingulata > Dasypodidae > Dasypus > Dasypus novemcinctus. Next base: position 42,820,927 of record NC_080694.1, on the reverse strand, counting down.
GCTCCTTCTCCTTGCCCAGGGACGATGGCCATAGCTGGTGGGAGATGGATTCAATATGTCTTGGGGCTGGGACTTTGGCCAGGCACTTCTGGAAAGACTGGTTACAAAGAGTGGGAATGAGAAAATGAGAGAAGATAATGAGGATAAAGGGAGCTAGGTTTCCCACTGATGGAGAAGGAAGTTACAAACATGGAAAAAATAAACCTCGTGTTGTTGGACTGGAATTGGAGATATCAGTGAACCTGTGATGTTTAATATATATATTTTTAAATGGAAATATAATAAAAGTGTATGTGCATGTGAATGTGTGTATATGAGAGAGCTTGTGAATTTGTGTGTTTGAGAGTGCGTGTGTGACTGCAAGCATGTGTCATTTGTAGACCTATGTGCACCATGCATATATTTTTTCCTAGACCCCTGAAAGGGTCTAGAAGTATGTAATAACACTCTTTCAGCAATGAGCATTTCTAGTGGCCAGATCTTGGTTTCTAAATACCATTCTTTACTTATCGGAACCAGGGCTTTTTGGAGAAAATGGCTAACTCCAAGATTGGAGCTGGTTAAGTACCAGATCAGTTTGGGACATGTACTATGCCAGAGAGTAAGGAAGTACTCAAAGAACAATGGGGACATGTTGAAAGGACACAGGTGTTAACCTGAAGGGGCTCTCACATCAAGACTGGGACAATTTGTACAGCGAAATAAGAAATAGTAATAGATTCTAACACATTGAGTAAAATATGAATCTAATCCATAGGGATATAAATAAACAAGCAAATGGGGAGAAGGGAAAGTTCGATTTCATAGTCAAACATCAACTAATAAATGTAGAGGAAGGACGGAATTAGAAAAATCATGATTTGGCAACCATCACGGTAATAACTGCCTGAGCCAGGCAAGAATCATCGATGGACAGTGTTTTAGTTTGCTAGGCTGCTAGAATGCAATATACCAGAAATGGGTGGCTCTTACAATGGGGATTTAAAAGCTTACAGTTTCAAGGTGGAGGAAAATGTCCAAAATCAAGCCTTCATCAGGCGATGCTTTTTTCCCCTAAAGACTGGCTACTGGGGATCCTGGAATCCTCTCACATGGCAAGACACATGAAGGCATCTGTGGTGGCTCTACTTCCTCTTCCAGGCTTCCTTGTCTTCAGCTTCCTGCTTCATGGCTTTCTTTTGCCTTCTTTGTTCCATTTATTTCAGTTTCTGCCTTCCAGTACTTTCTCTCTCAGCTTCTAGGGGTTTCTCTCTGAGCTCCTGTGTGTTCCTCCAGCCCCCCCTTTCCATATTCATCCATTCATAAAGGATTCCAGTAAGAGGATTAAGACCCTCCCTGGGTCATGCCTTACTGAAGGAATCTAATCAAACAGTCCCACCTACAACAGGTTCCCATCCTCAGGAATGGACCAGTTTCAAGAACATGATTTTCTGGGGTCTATACAAGTATCAACCTATCCCAGGGGGTAAAACTGGGGAGCGAAGAACCAGATATCTAAAGGATCTCAAAGTGTCTTCCCACAAAAATATTTATTAATTTCTTAACCATAAATGTAAAATTAATTAATTTTACAGCGGAGAGATTTCACAGGCACCATCTTCACCAACTAGTAAAAGTTAACATCATCACTATCAGGGCAAATTGACAGCGTGTGCCTTCACATTGCGACTTCTGTAGCATCTCTACCTGAAAGGAAGAACCTGAATCTAATTACAAGGAAGACGATGGGCACTCTCCAAAAGGGACAACAAGACTGCAAGAGAGAAAGACTGAGACACTGTTCTAAGTTAGAGGAGAAGAAAGAGATTTGACAGCTGAAGTCAGCAAGTAATTCTCGATCTTGCCCTAGATTTACGAAGGGCATTATTTGTTCCGATACTGGATATTGGAATAGGGTCTGAGGATTAAATAGTAAAGGTGTGTATCATTTGATAAGAGAACTATGGTAATGTAGGAGAGCGTCTTTGTTTGAGGACATATGCTCTCAAATAACGGGACATCACATCTGCAACTCACGGATGCTTCCAGAAAAGATGTAAGTGAATAAGTAGAAGTTGGTGTGAGGGGATACGACTGTAAGGTAAATGTGGTAATATTATGAGGTCAAGTTTCTGGGTGAAGGGTACAGGAGAGGTCTTTGTACTATACTTATAAGTTGAAATTAATTTAAAACTAAAAGGTTAAGGTAGAAACAGCCCAGGAGTCCAGAGACTGATTTGAACGGCATCCATGTTAGCCTTTCTCCTCACTTCTTAAGAAAACATTTGCTCTAAAGAATTTCTTTATTGGAGAACATTTATTTTACCTGCACCAACAAAACAGTACTGGTGATAGAGTCCTCTAGGATGGGGAAGAGTCCCATTTTATAGAATTAACGTAGGCCACTTGCTAACACATGTTTCTATCTAAAGGTGGACACTTTGTCACCAGATTCCGCTCTTCCCTCTCTTCCATGTCCAGATGAAAGCTTTGTCCTTCTGAGATTCTGAAATCTAGTTATCCCTGTGGGATGGCATTATGAATTGAATTGTGTCTCCCGAAAAAGACAGCTTCGAAGCCTAACCCCAGTCCAGGGAATGTGACCTTGTTTGGAAATAGGATCTTTAAAGATGTCATTAGTTAACATGAGGCTGAACTGGACCAGGGTGTCCTTATAAGGCAGGAAATTTGGGCAGAGTGGGACACAGTCAGAGACACCCTCCAAGAGGGAGGCAGAGACCGAGTCACGCCACGAGCCGTCACCCCCCACCAGCGCCCTGCAGACTGCCGAGGAAGCATGGCTCTGCTGACACCCCGACCCGCGCCCAGAGCCGTGGGACAACATGCTTCTGCTGTTTTAAGCTGCCCCGTTTGTGGTTCTTTGTTAACGGCGACCCCAGGAAGCTAAGACAGATGGTAAATGCAAGAAGGGCTTTTCAACGAGGTTCGCCCCATGACACATCTTGAAAACAATCATTTGGCACCTGTAAATAAAAGGAGACAAGGCTGCTCTCAGCCAGAGGTGGTCAGCCGAGGGCCTCGTCTGCCAGGCGTGTTGCTGAGATGGAGGTGTGGCCAGTCTGGAATCCATCCCTGCCCACCAAAGAGGACAAGCTCTGGCTGGGAAGCTCAGCCGTAAGGTACCACACATGCATAGCCATTACAGGAACCAGTTTGAGAACCAGTGCCCCACACACTTTGGAAAACGATGGAACTGTGTCCAGCTGCACTCAGAATTGAGCTGTGCTGGATCCTGGTCCTTTTATTCTCCAGCCCCACACCTTGCCAACAGTGACCTATCAGTGCAATTAATTTTATGGCTAAACCTGCCTTTGCATTGATCTCATTTCTTCCCCTGTATCAACCTTCCCCTTTTATTTCTTTGGAACTAAAACCAAGGCGAGCCTTAAACCACATCTGGCTCCTTGCTGTGGCCTGATTCTTGAGTCCATGTAGTCTCACAGAGCAGGCCTGGGTGCTGTAAAGGCGCAGGGGCTGCTGAACACACACACACAAGTCTCAGAATGGAAAAATTCAACCAGGGTGGCTGATTTACTCACTGCAAAAATGAATATGGTTTCTCACCAATGCTAGAAGGAGGTTAGAGTTGCAAAGATCATAGGAATTTGATGTTCTCTTCATTCCTAAAAAGGAGAAAACTAAAAAGACACACATTTAATCAAAACAAATGGTTCTGAAACCCTACTGCCCTACATCTGTCATGCTCAGGAGCACAGGATTATTATTTAAGGCAGGAAAAATCAGTAAGGAAGCTGGAATTAGGCTGATCTAATGGGGTTTAAGTGAACCCCCTCCTAACTCTTTGGGTGGTCAAATATAAATAGCACCCAGACAAATGTGCAGATACAGACTTGGGGACCACAGCCGAGGGGCAATGAAATAGAAAAAAACAAAAATAAAATCATAAAAGCACTAACTAGGACTACACTACAAACCTGTGACCCCACTTCAGAACTGGAAGGAAAGGTACATAGCTAAGAGATGCGGGGCCAGGTCTTATTAGAAATGAAGGGATTGCAGCCATTTGGTTCTTAAAAGGAAGGGAAAATTATGGTTTTAATAAAATTACAGGAAAAGGATTGAATCATAATAACTAGATAGTTTTTTTTAAAAAAAAGATATTGCCCTAATATTTTTTTTCATTTGTATTTTGTCCCATTAGGGCAATATCTTATCTTATTTGATTTGTTTTAATGAGTCTTAGCTAATTGGCCAGAAGATCCAGGAATTAGAAATGTAGATTAGCATTTTGGCCATGCACTTTGTCCTTAATTCAGTATTGGACAATTTCATCTCTCAATATACCCCATCTTCAAAACATATTTAATCTCCTTGATGCCAGGACTTCCTAGCCACGTGTTCTTGGGCAACAGCACAGACTTTCCATACACAGAGGCCTCCTCTGTATAAAATCAGTATAATAGCAATACCTAGATTCAAAGAAATAATGTCCATAGAAGATAAAGCAAAGGCCATTGGGCACATGAACATTAGTCATTAGGGAAATGTAAAGCAAAACCACACCGATGTGGAACTTCTCTTACGGGTTTTGTGTTATTTTTGTAATTGTCCTATAAGTCTGAAAATATTTCAAAATAAAAAGTTAAAAAAAAAAAACAACCCACAATGAGATACTGCTTCACACCCACGAGGACAGCTATATTCAGAAAGACAGAATGACAAGGGCTGGCGAGGATGTGGAGAAACTGGAGGCCTCATAGAATGCCAGGGTGGGGAGTGGAAAACGGTGCAGCCTCTTTGGAAAACAACATAGCAGGACTTTAAAATGTTAACCATAGGTACCATATGGCCCAGCAATTCCACGGATAGGTCACATGGAAACAGGCATCTACACAAAGATTTATGTGGGAGTGCTCATAGCAGTGTTGTTCATAATAGCCAAAAAGTAGAAACCAGACATATGTCCATCACCTGGTGAATGGATAAGCAAAATGTGGTAGAGCCGTAGAATGGATTCCTACCTGGCAAAGAAACATACAGAAAACCGTAACAATGAAGTGCAAAACAGACTACAATATGGATGAACCCCAAAAACATGACATAAATGAAAGAAGTTAGACATGATTCGATTGATATGAACTACCCAGAGAGAGAGAGTAGGGGCTAGAGGTGGAAATGGGAAGTGACTGTAAATGAGCATGAGGTTTCTTTTGAGATGAAAAAATGTGCTCAAATTGGATTATAGGAATGGTTGCACAACTCTAAATAAATGCGTAACTAAAAATCCTTGGGTTGTACACTTAAAACAGGTGAATTTTAAGGTACGCATATTATACCTCAATTTTGTGGTACACAAATGTCAAAGATAAACTGAGGCCAAGTTTATTTGGGCAACAAATGATTTGCAAATCCAGCAGCACCAACCCACAAGTGGTAAGGCGCTCCACCAAGCGGGTGCACAGGGGGAGTTTATATAGCATGTATGTTGAAACAAGTAAGGAAATGTTCTTTCCATTTTACATAAGGGGTCTTACAATGTGGGGGGCAGGTACACAGTGATTAGTATGGTATGCTCAGCCATTCTGATAATTTCTCTCTAGTAGTTTATTACCAGGCACTGCTTATCTGCAATTAGGGTACAGCCCATTGTTCCATTTTCTGGGTACAAGTCCCTGCAGGTCAATTGTTTGTCTTCTGGGAAATCCTTTCTTATTTGGGATTTTTCCCTCCTGACAACACCCAGTGCAGGGGGCCGTTTTATTTTACTTAACATAAATTATACCTCAATAAAGCTGTTCATTTAGAAAAAACAAAAGGCACTTAGTTCAGTGCCTGACATTGTTTAAGAACTCATTAAGTGATGATGATGATTTATATGCCCTCTCGATAGGCTTCGTAGTGCCTCAGGTTGGGGCCCAAAAGGCAGCTTTGTTATCTAATATAAGTTCTCTGTGTGACTTGCACAGTAGAAAACTTCTGGATCTGCACGAAAGCAAAACCCTGTTTATCTAACACTAGCAACATAAGATGCACTAAATTCAGTTTGAAACCAAGCAGAATGACAAACAAAGACTTCCAACCTCAAGGCCCGAGTGTCCCATCAGTACCCACAAGAAGCCCGAACAACAGACTGTGATTCTGGAAATAACCCTATCGGTGAGCAATAAACAAAGGACACCTGGACAGCAAAGAAGAAAAATTTGGCTCTGCCTGGAGAGGAGGAAGGAGAAGAGGGTCAAAAGATTCACAGAGCACAGGACAATCCTCAAGACAACTGAGCTTTTTTTCCTGGCAAAGAAGGACCTAGCGGGAAAACGCACCTAAAGACAGAGAGGTCTGTTTGGGAATAGTAATTACACAGAGGATTCAAGCCAGATCCAGATACCCCACATTTTCTGGACACTTTAAATCAAAGCCTCTCAGGGCCACAATCATTCTGGCAAATTCCCTGCAATCTGAATTTCATTTTCTAGGTCTGAACTAAAAGGTTCTTCAATCCCCAAAATGCCTAAAGGCAATAATTTATACCGACCCTAGCAATCAGATGACTGATGACTCCCACAGGGTCATGACGACTTTCCCCAGGGCTTTTGCTAATGGATTGATTATGAGCCGCAACGTACAGCTGCGCTTTGGAAACGTAGACCAGGGGGTAGGACTCCCACCCTTGCAGTTTGCTCATCATTTAATTGTAAAATAACAAACAACTTTTGGTAAGACTGAAAATATTTTCTCAGACAAGCAGACCCTCTTTTCTCTCCCGTTCGTCTACTCCTTCATTCCACATTATCCTGAAGCCCCACTAAAAGGCAAAAGTCTAGGTCCTGGTGATAATCATTCAGCTCACATTTGGGGGTGAGGAAGGACAGGGGAAAGGCGGCAGGGAGCCAAGAGCCACACAAATAATCAAGGTTCATTATCAACTGGATGGTGGGGCTAGTTCTGTGGGGAGGAAAGAAGCAGGGGATGTTTTAACTGGGTCTTGAGGAGAACAGTCTGGAATGAGTAGCAAAGAGTGTTCCAGGACAAGGATGAGCAAGCGCACGACCCAGCACAGAGTGGCAGAAGCTTGGCAGGGTGAGAAGCTTCTAACTAGTCATGGATTGCTACCTCCCAATAAGAGGAAAGAGAACCCTCTTAAGCGGACAGAGAAACCTTGCTAAGAAAAACTGCACCTTAGCTAATCTCTGCTAACCACATACCTGGTTTCTAGCATAAAATTTATACCTCATGTCCTCAACACCAAATGTTCCCTTTTTGGGGTCACACGCAGAAGTCTTGGCAGTCCATCTAAGAAGTCCATCTGTATTCCCTCTCTTGTAACATTTAACTAGTACCTGTAATGGACCAGGTCCAATTCACGTATTCTCAACGCCCCCAGCAGTCCTACAAGGGAGAGATTTTTATGCCTGGTATATAGAAGAAGTGAGGCATCTTGCCCAAAATCACACAGAGTAGGTGGCAGAGGCAGGCTTTAGATCCAAGTCTGCACCTAAATCCCTCCTGATTCCCAGCCACCCTGGGCCTCCACCGATGAGACAGATCCTCAGGTCATTTATTCAACTATCTACAGTTAGTTTAAGTCGAAAATGCATTCAAATTGATCACAACTGGGTCTTTTGGAGGAACCCAACTTTATTAGTGTTTTTTCTTCAATCTACTTTTAGCTTCTTCCGTATATGTGGTGAGCTATTTTTTTGGTTTTAGAAAAGGAATTGCTTCTGGGATGATGGAAAGTTTTAGTAATGGATGATAATGATAGTAGCACAATATTGTGAATGGAATTATATATTTGAATGTGGCTAAAAGAGGAAATTTTAGGTTGTATATATGTTACTGGAATAAGATTGAAAATAAAAAACAGGACTGTACAACTCAGTGAATCCTAATGTAAACCACGGACTAGAGCAAACAGTACAATTATAAAATGTTTTTTCACCAGTTCTAACAAATGTACCCATCACACATGCAAGATGTTCATAATGTAGTGGTATTTGGGAAGTCTGAATTTTACGCATGATTTTTATGTAAAATTACAACTTCTCAAATTAAAAGTTTTCTTAAAAAATTGGTTAAAATGGAAAATTTATGTGGCCTATATATTACCACAATAAAAAAGAAATGCTGAAACAAACAAATAAAAAACAGCAAGTCCCCAGTTATTTCTCAGAGGTCCCAAAGATGGCATAATTCACTAAGCAATAGTGTTCTTATATACCATTATGCAAAACATTTTTGATGATCATATACATGGATACATAAAATGAATATAAATCAATAAACTATATATTAGGGTGATTTCTGGTTTCAGGAAATTATAACCTTTGAACAAACTCAATAAAATGTCAAAATCTTCTAGTAGTCCTTGGTGCTGCTAGTCATTTTAGCACTTTCAGCAACTAAGTGTTTTTCTGAATTTCTAGATATCCCAAGTCCTATCAGGATTTAACTCCAAGGCAACAGCTATGCATTTTCTTCTGGAGAGTAAAGAACCAGGAAAGAATAGTCCAACTTAGATGGGGAAGGAGAAAGAAGAAAGCAAGGATGGGGCATGAGCCCTAGAATGCCCACACAACAAACCCAGTGACCAGAAAAGGAGAGAAGACAAAGGTAAGGCAAAGATAAAATCCCTCTAGCTTAAAAGTTCTTCCTCCCATTTCTTCTAAAGAAGCAAGCAAGTAATACTGCCATTTCCTTGATAATTTACCTACATAAAAGCTTCAACCTCAGACCATTTGCCACTGTCCCAAGTGACTGTGTTAACATGACAAGAACTTACTGGAGGCCCAACTCACCGTTTTCCTTTCATGCTGACTTGACAAAAATCAGTATTCCTGGCAGATATGGCAATAGAGATTATTCGAGCTAATAACAAAACTTATCCTAAACGTTTCCTCCCCTACGAGTTTGTCCATACCCTCCAGTAGATCTCAGTACCACCGTGAGCCTGACATGTTCGGGAAAACAAAATTCGCTCTGGATGTAGTGAGATCCCTGCCAAATCAGTGGGGCCACAAGAATGAGCTCCCAAGGCCATCTTAATCAACCCAGTCCTGCTCTGCCCTGCCTCCTGCATCACACCTCTCAAGAACTCATCACCTGGCCCCTGGCGTTCCACTCCACCTTCTTTCGGGACTGAAGGGCTGAGCCAGTCTCAAATAGTGACTAAGAATCCAGCCCACATGGACTCTACAGCAAAGGGAAATGCACGGAGCCTCTCATGTCAGGGGCACAGGGGTAGATGCCAGCCACAGAGTTCAGCACAGACCTGGTTCAGGCAGGGAGGGGGGATGGGGCAAAAGCCAGGAAGCAGGTGAGCCTGCCCTCTAGGCCCACAATCTCCAATTTAACTCCTTTCTCGATCCCTTCCATTTCTGGCACCTTGCCTTTCCTTCTTCCTCCTGTCTCCAACAAGATCTGCTCTTTTGAGAGAAGGATCTTCTCTCATTCCTTTGGATTTCAATGCGAGTGTGAGATCAGCTCCCAGGGGAGTCACGTTAGCCCTGCTCCTCTGTGGCAAGGGAGGCAGAAATCATCGGTCAATTTGGAAATCTTTAAATCCAAGGGATACGTGACGAATGAAACAAAGCCGCCGAGTGCTTTTGTTTCACAGGCAGAACCAACTGGTGCAGACGATCATCCATGTCTGACTTAGACGACAAACTCAAAGGCTGCCATGTTGTTGCAGTCTGGACTAGGCAGGAGAGAGGGGAGAAGATGGGGGGAGAGAGGGAGGGAGGGCAGGAAGCCCTGATTTCACAACAGACACTGAAGTTGATTGCACACCTCCAAGGTCAGGAGTGAAGCCCCTTTCTGCAGCACTTTGCTCTTGCAAGGAGACTTGCTGGGGCCACACGTGGAGGCTCATCTTCTAAGAAGCCTCCACAGGACCTAGCATGTCCACAGCCACCTTTCAGGGACTTCTTTTTTTTTTTTAATTGATTTTGTAAAAATATTACATTAAAAAAAAAATATGAGGTCCCATTCAACCCCACCACCTGACCCCACCACTCCCCTCCCAGCAACATTCACTCCCATCATCATGACACATCCATTGCATTTGGTAAGTACATTGCTGGGCATCTCTGCACCTCATGGTCAATGGTCCACATCATGGCCCATATTCTCCCCCATTCCATCCAGTGGGCCCTGGGAGGATTTACAATGTCCAGTGATTGCCCCTGAAGCACCATCCAGGGCAACTCCAAGTCCCAAAGGCGCCTCCACATCTCATCTCTTCCTGCCATTCCCCATACCCATCAGCCACCATGTCCATTTTTCCCACTCCAATGCCACCTTTTCTCTGTGGACTTTGGATTGGTTGTGTCCGTTGCACCTCTATGTCAAGAGGAGGCTCAGATTCCACATGGATATTGGATGCAATCCTCCCGCTTTCAGTTGTAGGCACTCTAGGCTCATGGTGTGGTGGTTGTCCTTCTTCAACTCCATCTTAGCTGAGTGAGGTGAGTCCAATAAATCCGATTGTAGGAGCTGGAGTCTGTTGAGGCTCAGGGCCTGGCTATCATATTGTCAGTCCAGAGATTCAAATCCCCTAAATATATCTTAAACCCTAACACCAACTACAATTCCAGTAAAGTAGCATGAAAGTCTTATGAAAAGAGATCCCATCTGAGTCCAGTTTCATCACACAGAAACACCAGCTCCAAAGAAGGGCCATCTGACATGGCAGTGAACCCCATCTGCCATGACCATAGAACCCATGGGTCTCTTTAGCCCTCCAAGGAACCAATACCTGGGGATTGTATCTACTTTATCTGTCTCTTAGACTCTGCTCAGTTGTGCATAAGGGCAATCCTTCTGACAGCCTCCAGACTCTTTTTTAGAGACTCGTAGCCATATAAACTCATTTCTCCTTTCCTTTTCCCCCTTACATTAGGTCAAACAGCATTTTAAAGTCACGTTATTATATGTAGACAGGGATATTCTGCTGATCCGCATCGAACCTTCAATTCAAGGTCATTTTCCAGTTGCATCATCAGTTGGTAGTTGATAGTGGTCCCTCAGTGCCAGGGAGGCTCATCCCCGGGTGTCATGTCCCATGCTGGGGAGAATGCACTGCATCTACATGCTGAGTTTGGCTTCGAGACTGGCCACATTTGAGTAACATGAAGGCTGTCAGGAGGAAATTCCCAGGCACAGTGCTGCTCTAGGCCTTGTTCTTATTTCAGGCATATAGGCTCACAAGCATAGTCATTAGTATCAGGGGCTCACTGTTGGACCCTCATTCCTTCCCGGTCCTTGCCGCTGCACCTGGGGGACTGCCGCTGCTCCCCTAGGAACCACGACAGAGCACCCCCTGCCAGGAACCCAGTACCCCCCCAGCTGTAGTTTTTAATTGTTGCCACTATGAGTATATCCAAACATTACCATGCACCCTGGACATATGCCCTGTATAGCTCCCTGTCAGCCATATATCACCTGTCAATAGTATCCTATACCAGTATTCCTCCGCTGCCATTGTTGAACCACTCTGTGATCCAGAACTTCCTGAAAATTGAAGCCCAATATAATGTCAGGATCCCTTACTAGCAAAATGGCATATAGCGATGGGTTTAAAGGTTAGATATTGAATACGTGTTGACTTGGAAAAATTCTACATCCTATCTTTTTCTTTTTTTTTTTTCCCTAATTATTGAACTTCTCTTCACAAGAGCCCTAGACCACAGCAATTCATATATACAATATACAGCACTCCCACACATCCACCACAAAACCTTTTCCCTTCCACAGCGATACTCTTACAACCTATTCACATCATATTTACTTAAAGTGATGTACAGAGTCTGGGACAATAGCTGTCAAACAAGGTGACATCTGTGTTTACATTGGGGTTTATACTTTAGGATATACAGTTTTCTAAATTGTTAGTTAACCTATGTTTTACATTATGGTTTACATTATCAGTCTGTCGTCCGCTATATGTTTATGGTGTAATATTACATGTTTTATATCCATCCTTGTGTACTCTCGTGAAACTCCTCTCTTACCCCACATTTACCTTGGTTCCACACATTTAACATCCATTTTCCCATCCCCTTGGGGCCCACAGTGACAGCCAACCTCCGTTTCCCGAGGAGCCACGTCCAGAGATACTTGCAACAGTGTTCAGGGCCTAATTGCTCAACTGCCCCAATGCCCTGGGAGCCACCCTCTCGAGAGAGAGATACAGTTCCCTCTATTTGATGGCTTTAGTCCTCCTTTTAGGGACTTCTTATGCCCAGCTAGCCATGTTTGTTTGTTTGTCTTCCCCAAACCACATGACCCTGCCACCCTGGCCACAGCCAACCGGGACATCTCAGGGCCTTCTGTGAAGAGCAGCTGTCTACGGAGAGGGTAGCAGCAGCCTGAGTGATGACGTGAAATGCAAACAGGGATACTCGTACAGCGGCTACGGGACCCAAAACAAGACTCTTTAGGGGGAATTTGAGACACGGAGAGGGTGGTACTCAGCAGGCCAGGCAGCCTGAGACAATGTGGAAAGTAGATGCCACACGGCGGGGGGACTCCATAAGCAAGTGGAAGTTCTGAAGAAGAGGCGAGAGTTTCCGATCAGGGAACGGAAGCAGGTCAAGCCAAACAGGCAGAGGTGAAGCCTCTGTGCTGCTAGGGCAGCCATTATACCCAAAGCATCAGCAACACGTGGCCCATCTGGTCTCCCCATTGCAGGGGCCACCAGCCGTGCGTCACTCCTGAGCACTTAAAATGTTGCTAGTGCCACAAGTTTCAATGAGATTTTGGATATTTTGTGTTAAATAAAATGCATTATTCAAATTAATTTCATCTGTTGCCTTTTATTTTATTACAATTTTTTATGTGGCTACTAGGAAGATCTAAAATTATATATGGGGAAGCAGATTTGGCTCAATGATAAGAGTGTCTGCCTACTATATGGGAGGTCCAGTGTTCAAACCCCGGGCCTCCTGACCCATGTAGTGAGCTGGCCCATGCACAGTGCTGATGTGCACAAGGAGTGCTGTGCCACGCAGGGCTGCCCCTTGCATAGGGGAACCCCATGCACAAGGAGTACACCCCCGCAAGGAGAGCCGCCCCGCACAAAAAAAGTGCAGCCTGCCCATGAGTGGTGCTGCACACAAGGAGAGCTGATGCAGCAGGATGACCCAACAAAAAGAAACACAGATTCCCAGTGCTGCTGACAAGAATACAAGCGGACACAGAAGAACACACAGTGAATGGGCACAGAGAGCAGACAATGGGGGGGTAGGGGGAAGGGGAGAGAAATAAATCTTTAAAAATAAATTAATAAAATTACATATGTGGCTCACATAATTCTATTGGACAGTGTTGATCTACCTCCCTATGAGGTCAGTTTTTCGGGCTTTTTCCCTGGTTCTATTACTTTGAGAATCCATAATCATAAGTCCTCATGATGCCAGTCAACTGGGACAATCTTTTTTTTTTAAATGAGATAACAGGAATTTAACCTAGGACGTCATACACAGGAAGCAGGCACTCAACCAATGAGCTACATCTGTTCCCCGTGAGAGTTAGCTTGTTTGGTTGTTTGTTTTTATGAGGTACCAGGGATTGACCCCAGGACCTCCTACAAGGGAAGCAGGCAGTCAACCACTGAGCTACATCCACTCCCCAATGAAAGTTGTTTCATTTTTTCATTTGTTTTGTTTTATTTTTAGGAGATACCAGCGATTGAACCCGGGACCTTGTACCTGGGAAGCAGGAGCTCAACCACTTGAGCTACATCTGCTCTCTGCGACCATCTTAAAATGCCCAAGAGAAACCTAAGCCAACTAGAAGGGCCCCTAGGACAGAACTGGCCTAGATTGCCACATAACAGGAGTAGCAGTTTGAAAAGGTGGCCACCCAAGTGTTTCACTCCCTTATCTCCTCATGAACAAACCCTACACTCAGGACAGCCCCAGGTCCAGCAAGCGGTGGCTGGACTAGTGAGGAGTCCCCAGCCCCTAGCAAGGATGCCCCATGCCACGCAGTGAACATCCACACACAATACAGAAACTATGTCAGGGGCTCATAGTATTGGAAATGTATCAATTCAGCACAATTGTTTTCTATTGAATTGTTGACTGTTACTACTAACTGGCAGTATAAAAATCCAAGTGCCAATAGGTAAAAACCAAGTTGAGGAATCAGGGTGTTATGCTCAAGCTTCTCTTTAATAAACTATTAGAAGTAAATTATTATTTAGAATCAAGGACTCCCAGCATGGGAAGAGACTTCAGAGGTCACCTGGCCAAACCTTGAGAGAAGACTCTCTTTTGCAGTATTTCTCTAGACCCTGCTTCCACTTATCCCTTATCTAGTCCCAGATGGATAAATTCTCATATCTCCCACCCAAGGACCCTAGATCCTTCTACCCACAGAGTTGGTCCAATTTCCCTTTCATGTGAAAATCTTTTCATTATGTGAAGACAGTGATCCCTCCTCAAACTCTTTTCCAGATTAACTATCCCTTTTCTTTGTGGTTTTTTTAGCCTACTTGACTGCTCTCTTTGGGATCCACATTGTCAATGTCTTCCCTTAAAGTCTGGCACCCAGGCCTCAATAGCCTGGTTCACACCTGATCTTGGCAAAACATACTCGAGGGGTGGGGCTTTTACTCCACAATTCTATTCAACAGCTGTGTATGGAAAAGCCTTGCCCATCTGACTTTCTTTTTTTCTTTTTTTTTTCTTAAAGATTTATTTCTTATTTCTCTCCTCTTCCCCACACTCCCCACCACCAGTTGTTTGCTCTCTGTGTCCGTGTATACTCAGCATGTCAGCGGCACTGGGAATCTGTGTCTCTTCTTGTTGCATCATCTTGCTGCGTCAGCTCTCCATGTGTGCGGCCCCACTCGTGGGCAGGCTGCACTTTCTTTCGCTCTGGGTGGCTCTCCTTACGGGGCGCACTCCTTGCGTGTGGGGCTCCCCTACGCGGGGGACTCCCCTGCATGTGAGGGCACTCCTTGCGCACATCAGCACTGCACGTGGGCCAGCTCCACACGGCTCAAGGAGGCCCTGGGTTTGAACCCTGGACCTCCCATGTGGTAGGTGGATGCTCTATCAAGTGAACCACATCCGTTTTTCCCATCTGACTTTCTTGAGTCCTACTTTTATTGTTACAACTTTATCCCTTCTGGCTCTGGGAAAGTCACAGATTTAAAAAACATTCTAAGTCTTAAATGTTCATATACCAACATTTAAAACAAGCATCTGCAATGATTCACAACACTGGCTGTCCATAAGAAGCATCTGGAGGCTGTACAAAGATGGATGGCTTGTCCAACCTAGAGAGTCAGAACCTCTGGGGAATGGGCCTGGCACTGGGTAATTTAAAGAGCTCCAAGTGATTGAAATATTCCTTCAGGTTTGACCCACTAATCTAAAGAAACCACAAACCGGATGCTCATATTAATCCAAATTATTCCCTGCCCCTCCCCGACTGTGAACCTGAATTTTTATTTTAATTTAACCTAGCAGAACTAAACAGGTTCAGAGTAAACAATTTGGAGATTACTCAAATCATTTGGAACTTTACAAATGTAAAGGTGGAGTTAATTTATTAACAACCAAGACCTAACTGAAAATCAGTATGAGAAGAACATCAGGCTTAGGAGACTAGTTTATAATTGGCTCATTCACTTATCAGCTGCATGGTTTGGGCAAATCATTTAACCACTTTGAAGCATAGTTTCCTCACCTATAAAACCAAGGCACTGGACTAGAATTCCCTGAGATGATCTAAATTTCTGATTCAGTTCCAGGAAAGAACTTGCAAATAAAAAACATAAAAAGGGAAGCGGACTTGGCCCAGTGGTTAGGGCATCCGTCTACCACATGGGAGGTCCGCGGTTCAAACCCCGGGCCTCCTTGACCTGTGTGGAGCTGGCCCACGCGCAGTGCTGATGCGCACAAGGAGTGCTGTGCCACGCAGGGGTGTCCCCATGTAGGGGAGCCCCATGCACAAGGAGTGCGCCCCGTAAGGAGAGCCGCCCAGCGTGAAAGAAAGTGCAGCCTGCCCAGGAATGGCGCCGCACACACAGAGAGCTGACACAACAAGATGATGCAACAAAAAGAAACACAGATTCCCGTGCCACTGACAACAACAGAAGCAGACAAAGAAGACGCAGCAAATAGACACAGAGAACAGACAACTAGGGCGGGGTAAGGGGAGAGAAATAAATAAATAAATAAATCTTAAAAAAAAAAAACATGTAAAAAGTTGCATCCTGCTCCCATTTTGAAAGGATAGGACTTTAGCTATGGGAACTTCAACTGGAGCAAAAAATACTATAATAATATTCCAATTCCCACTCAAATTTAATTTAAAATATTTATTCCCAATTTTAAACATCACCACAGTTAAGGGTAAAATACGTTTAATTTTTCATTTGCACACCCAGTAGTTCCTCACACTCTTGTTAAGTCTCTAGGCTGCAGTATATAAGGAGAATGGGTCTATTAGTCCAGAAAGACAGCTTGGTATATCAGCAAAATCAGGTCAGAGGGGAGTGGGTGTAGCTCAGGAGTGTATGAGGTCCAGGGTTCAATCCCTGGTACCTCCTTTGAAAGAAAAAAAAACTCAGGTCAGGGAAGCAGACTCGGCCCAATCGATAGGGCGTCCGTCTACCACATTGAAGGTCTGCGGTTTAAACCCCGGGCCTCCTTGACTGTGGGGAACTGGCCCATGCGCAGTGCTGATGTGCGCAAGAAGTGCCGTGCTACGCAGGGGTGTCCCCCCGTGTAGGGAAGCCCCCCACACAAGGGGTGTCCCCCATGTAGGGGAGCCCCACGTGCAAGGAGTGCGCCCTGCAAGGAGAGCCATCCTGTGCAAAAAAAAGTGCAGCCTTCCCAAGAATGGTGCCGCACACACAGAGAGCTGACACAACACGATGACACAACTAAAAGAAACACAGATTCCCGTTGCCACTGATAAGGATAGACGTGGTCACAGAAGAACACACAGTGAATGGACACAGAGAGCAGACAACTGGGGGCGTTGGAGGAGAAGGGGAGAGAAATAAATAAAAAATAAATAAATCTTATATTAAAAAAATCAGGTCAGACAGCTGAGCTCAAATCCCAGCCCTACTAATCACCAAGCCTCAATTTCCTCATCTGTTAAATGGATATGAGTTGTATCATCCACCTCAAAGAGCTACTAACCATTTTTTTTTAATTGGGCATCTGAAACTCTTAAGAACTCTAACATTTGAAAATGTTATTTAAAAATTTTTTTTTGCTATTTTCCACTCAGCAGTTTTTCAGTATTGACCACCCATGTTCATTCATAAAAACGAAACACAACAGACATACATACCAGGAATCCTATTGAGTGTCACCCAGAAATGTTCGTCGGGGCTATAGGTGTCCTTGGACCAAGAGAGTAAGTCAAGTGCATGCCGATCTTGGAGGACAAAATTAGCAAATTCCCTGGTGAGGGCCACGTAGGCCGTGCCAAAGTAAACCGTCATGTTGTGAGGAGCGGGGCTTTTTCGTTTTTTTGTTTTAATCACGTGGGAATTTTTCTTGTTCAAGGATTCCCTGTGGACATACTTAGTCCTTCCAATTATGTGATTGGGGGGCAGCACCCCTGGAGTTATGTTTTTCCCTTTGAACCCTTTCAGGTACTGAATTATTTCCTTGTTGGTTTTCAGGGGGAAGTCTTGCCCACAGGTGTTGATCACGTACTTCCAGGGGACCTCGGAGGCCACGAGGTCTCGGAGGCAGTTCAGGTCAGCCTGGAGCCTGGAAATCCCTGCGTAGACCACGGGCTCCATCTTGGAAGCCAGAAAAGCGTTGGGGAAGCAGCTGAGTAACTGCCTCACCGCGTCTTTAAACGTCTCGGCCGCTTTCTGGTCCACGTGAAGGCAGTAGACATTTTGGGGCATGTAAATCGCCCTGAAGAGCCTCTCGAAAGTTGCAAAGTCTTTGTGTACGGTCACTGTGTAAGCTAAAGGGAAGCCGGCTTCTTCTTCGGAGAGAGTTTCTGTTATGTAGTGGCTTTGAATCATGTACTCAGAGCAGGTCGAGGCATTGCGAGTAGTTTTCAGTGAATTTTCTGTTAGGTAAAAAGCCTTGCCCTTAAAAATCTGATGGCAGACTTCTCCTAAGAGCGAAGTGTTGGACAGGGCTGACTTCAGAAAACGCTTATTCTCTTGCACCTTGTTATTGTAAACAAACATGAAGATCAGGGCAGTAATCAAAGACGTGGTAAAAACACAGCGCTTCCAAGATCTCATCATTCAGAAAACCAGGAAGTGAGTAACACGTCTCTTGAAATAGGACCGCAGTGTAGCTATATTTAACTTACTTTTCCTCTAGAAGTCATAACCGCCCGCTGGATGTCCTTCCAGGTTAATCCCACTTGTCCTGCTTCTTTCTTCCTGGCCTCTTTAATGACCTCTGTGATGCATTGCCACCTCTCTGTGACACGTTTCTGAAGCAGCTGCTTTGGGAGGGCTTGGCTTAACTTAGCCTCCGGCTAAACTGTCATCTGTGACGCCACCAAAACAAACTGCCTCCGGGGGCTTCTGATTCTCAGGTGTCCACACATCCCCGCAGGGAAGTGGCTTTCGGCTGAGCTGACGGAGGGGCCAGTCACTGCCTTCAGCTCCAACGCCAGCCTCTTCTCCCCACCCAGAGGGCTGCTGACCCTGTCAGTTCCTCAGCTTCCTGTTAATCTTTGCGTTCAACTGGCGGAGCGTGTTTGCTTAGCGCACTGCCAAGTTAGCAGCTTCAGTTCTAAGCCTGTGAACACTGCCTAGAGAGACATTCTGTCAATAAATATTCAGGGCTTAATAACAAATCGCTTAACCCTGTTTTTACACACACCTCTCCACACTGGCTGCAAGCATGGCAAGCTGATTGGCTGTTGAGCCAAATCCTTTCCAGGGCTTATTTTCTCTGCTGCTAGGTAAAGTCCTGGAAAAAGGCACATTACAAGCTTACCTCACCACCTAACTTACTTCCCAAAGTGACTAGGGGACGACGAAGAAAAAAGGCTAACTTCCTTTAAGACGAAACGAAAACAAAAACAAAAACAGCCGATCGTCACCCGAAAGAGGCTAAAGGCAGAATAAGTGACTGATAAATTTATTTCACCGAGGCTAAAGAAGGATGGGGGTGGGACAGCTTGATGGCCAGAAAGGGGGATTGGAGATGCCATCTGAGTTTTGCATGTTCCCAGAATTTAAAGAGAGAGGTTCTTAGATTCAGATTTATAAGCCCTGTAAATGGAATCTCATTTCCCTAATTTGTGAAAAAGGAGAATTACATCACCTTCATAGGTCACTCGTGAGAATAAATCAAGGTAATAAATCAGGCATAAAGATTTCATCACCAGGCACTGAGAGAGCCTGGGTAAAACCGTCAGAGAAAGTAAGAAGGCGGTTTACACACACCCACACACATTCACACACCCACACTCTAAGAAAATGACACAATTACCACCTCTCCTTTGAAATCTTCTTGGGAAGTAGAATTCATTACTCCTTCCTCTGTAAGCCCATTTCGAGGAGCCCATACATCTAGAGCGGCATTTAGCGGTTTAGTATTATTTGGCAATTGGCACAGAGGATTCCTGCGCTCACTTGCTCTTCATCTTCTACCCCCCCAGACCTGTTCACGCATGGTCAGCAATCGAACATGCTGGAGGTTTCAGTTCCCAGTTTCCCTGGCCACACTAGATTAGAGTCTAGGTAATAAGGATTTGTAAGAGATGTATAATTATTTCTGTGAATGTGGGTATCGTCAATGTACCTTTTTTCCCTGAAACACTTTCTCAATTATAAAGACGACAGGTCTAAGTTGTTTGTCATTACAAGGTTTTCACTTTTCCATACTCTCATTTAAATCTTGCCCATAGACAGACGTGTCCTGATTTGATCAAGAACACAGAGAAAATGCAATTTTGCATCCTGCTTGTTGCACTTAATACTCTGCCATAATATTTCCAGATTGCTACTTGGTCTTCACTGGACACTGTCTTCACAACCATTATTTTAGAACACACCAGAGCTATTATTTTCCAGTTAAAAGCTAATGCCTTAAAATGATTGCTGGGTGTTCACATATACCAGGAACACCAGAAATGATGATGAGAGGGAAGCGGATTAAGCGCAACTGATAGATTGTCTGCCTACCACATGGGAGGTCCAGGGTTCAAACCCAGGACCTCCTGACCCATGTGGTGAACTGGCCCACGCGCAGTGCTGCCACAGCAAGGAGTGCCATGCCACGCAGGGGTGTCCCCTGCATAGGGGAGCCCCAGGCGCAAGGAGTGCTCCCTGCAAAGAGAGCCGCCCCAAGCAAAAATAGTGCAGCCTGCCCAGGAGTGGCGCCATATACACAGAGAGCTGACGCAGCAAGATGATGCAACAGGTGGCGGACTTGGCCCAGTGGTTAGGGCATCTGTCTACCACATGGGAGGTCCGTGGTCCAAACCCCGGGCCTCCTTGACCCGTGTGAAGCTGGCCCATGTGCAGTGCTGATGCGTGCAAGGAGTGCCCTGCCACGCAGGGGTGTCCCCTGCGTAGGGGAGCCCCATGCGCAAGGAGTGCACCCCGTAAGGAGAGCCGCCCAGTGTGAAAGAAAGTGCAGCCTGCCCAGGAATGGCACCACCCACACGGAGAGCTGACGCTACAAGATGACGCAACGAAAAGAAACACAGATTCCCATGCCACTGACAACAACAGAAGTGGACAAAGAAGAAGACACAAAGCAAATAGACACAGTGAACAGACAACCAGGGTGGGGGGGAGGGGAGAGAAATAAATAAATCTTTAAAAAAAAAAAGATGACGCAACAAAAAGAGACAGATTCCCGGTGCCACCAAGAAGAATTCAAGTAGACACAGAAGAACATGCAGCGAACCGACACAGAGAGCAGACAACTGGGAGTAGGGGAAAGGAAGAGAACTAAAATTAAAAAATAAGTCTTTAAAAAAAGAAAAAAAGAAATGATGATGAGAAAGTACCAGGGAAATTCTCCACAGTTAGCTGAATCCGTCTTCAAAGGTGTTAAGAAAGATTCTACAGTGTGATTCAGATGCGTACACTCCTGTCTACATGGCCTGAAGTAGAGTTCAACCAACCCAAATATCTATTTGCATAAACAACTTTCATGTGTCTATCTAGATTTCTCTTGAACAAATTGCTTCCTCAATACAGTAGTCATACAAGAGCAGTCTTTTTGGAGGTGATGACTAAAATCTAATTTTTTATTTTTAGCATCCCTCTAGTTAGGCTTCCTTTGCCCACAACAAATGAAACTCATTATAAGGACAATTAAAGGAAGAAGTGAGTATCATGCTTCTGCTCCAGATAGTTCCAGATGATCATATCAGTTCTTTATTTTGTTTTTTGGGTTTTGTTGTTTCTTGGGTTTTGTTTTTGTTTTTTTTTTTTTGATATTTTGTGTTTTATGTTTTTTAGTGTTTTTTTTTCTTTCCATCGATTCATTCTTGTCACAGTTCTTTCCCTTTAGCCATTTCAAGCATAAAAGTGTCTGTAATCATTTGCCCACTTTTCTCTGAATTTACAGCTCACTGAACTTAAGGTTACTGGGTGATGAGCTTTTGCATTTAGAACTTTGCTCTAGTGAAGTTCTTAATGGTACCTCCCCTGAAATGCTGTGAAGTTCCTTGGATCTTGAGCTCTGGAAACATTCGCAATACTTTGAAAGAGTGCCTTTAATAATGCTAGACATTTTAAAAAGGA
Organism: Dasypus novemcinctus; assembly: GCF_030445035.2. NCBI lineage: Eukaryota > Metazoa > Chordata > Mammalia > Cingulata > Dasypodidae > Dasypus > Dasypus novemcinctus. The sequence continues at coordinate 42,799,251 of NC_080694.1, read as the reverse complement.
GTCTGGGGGGTGAGGTGGAAATAGCTAATTCTCCTGACCTTTCGCTTTCCCCTACACCCTTTTGTAAGCTATCGCTGATTATTCTTCCAAGTTCTGGACTCCACGCTCTGTATTCTGTCATTTGTGCTAAATTTGGTAGTTAGGGATGGGGAAGTAACAGAGCAACCAAGGAAAGAAGTTCTGCATTCCAGCTTGAACACTCAATCAAAATTAATACCCCAAATTCTAAGTGTGCGGCAGTGGTGGGGTAGGAGACAGAGTTCTAAAGAATTTGGGAACCAGAATAGACTTGCGGCTTCATCACTCAACAGATGGAAGGGCTTGTATTCAGGACTCTTCCCGAGTTCAACCTCTAACTGTTTATTTCTACATAACTTAAATCCTTATAAAGGCTCACTCCGGATATATATTTTTGTTACACTAAAATGACTGCATTAACGATTTAATCTAAACAACTCACTGTAGAAAGTCTTTCTTTATCCATGGGCCCATATAATGCCCAAAGGGCTTTTCACGTATTTATTTTATCATGACAGCATCTCCGTATCAAAAACAGGAACCAGGGAAGCTGAATGGAAACTTCCTCAGTGTCTAGGAAAGCCTGGTGAGATGAGATCTCAAAGAAAGAGGAGCCTGGATTAAATTGGTTTTCTAGTCTGAAGGACTGTACCTGACATTCTGTCCTTCACTGCTCTGCTTCTCTGTCTCTCCCTCCTCTTCCTTTCTCTATTTATGTATTTGTTTCTGTTAAATTCAGTACCCCAATCTTACTCTCAGTGTTTCTACACTACCACAGGAAATGGCCTGAAATAACAGGGTTTATTACAAACACACAGTGAGTTATGTGTCAGCAAATCTCCAGTGGGATTAAATCCACTCTCAGAATCGGAGCCCCTGGACCAAGTCATATGACCTCACAGCCTCACTGTGGCTTTCCTTTCGGGTGAACTTGAAAGTATAGCTTACTGGATCACACGGGAACGGGGTCCTGAGGTCTCCGTTTCAGAGTTTCCTTTCTAGCCCAGTACCCCACGCCTCTGAGTTTCGGTTTTTCAACTGGAAAAACAAAAGCACCCCAATTTCCCAGGGGTGCTGGGAGGATTCTCAAGGTCACTTACATAAAGCATCTAACCCAGTGCCGGCGAGAGACTTCTGGGCTAATTTCAGAGCTGGAGGGAAAGCCACAGGAAAGACAAGGCACAGGGGAAGGAGCAAGAGTTGCAATCATTTAACATAAAATAACTGAAAACAGGAAAATAGAGAAACGCAAGCTCGGTCAGGTGACAAGTGCAATGTTAAGAGCCCTGCCCTGAAGGTGCTTTGCAGCTGCTTTTGCAAAGGAAAAGCTACTTGGCCCTTCGAAGGCTTTATTATTATTTTTTTAATTAAGTTTTTTTTTAATTTCTTTATTCATTTTTAAAAAATATTACATTCAAAAAATATGAGGTCCCATTCAACCCCACTGCCCCCACCCCACCACTCCCCCCACAGCAACACTCTCTCCCATCATCATGCCATAGCCATTGCATTTGGTAAGTACATCTCTGGGCATTGCTGCACCTCATGGTCAATGGTCCACACCATAGCCCAGACTCTCTCACGTTCCATCCAGTGGGCCCTGGGGGGATCTACAGTGTCCCGTAATTGTCCGTGAAGCACCATCCAGGACAACTCCACGTCCCGAAAACGCCTCCACATCTCATCTCTTCCTCCCATTCCCCACACCCAGCAGCCCCCATGGCTACCGTTCCCACACCAATGCCACATTTTCTCTGTGGACCTTGGATTGGTTGTGTCCATTGCACATCTATGTCAAGAGGAGGCTTAGATTCCACATGGATACTGGATGCAATCCTCCTGCTTTCAGTTGTAGGCACTCTAGGCTCCATGGTTTGGTGGTTGACATTCTTCAACTCCATGTTAGCTGAGTGGGGTAAGTCCAATAAATCAGAGTGTAGGAGTTGAAGTCTGTTGAGGCTCAGGGCCTGGCTATATCATATTGTCAGTCCAGAGATTCAAATCCCCTAGATATATCTTAAACCCCAGCACCAACTACAATTCCAGTAAAGTAGCATGAAAGTCTTGTGAAAAGAGATCCCATCTGTGTCCAGCTCCATCACACAGAAACACCAGCTCCAAAGAAAGGCCAACTGACATGGCAGTGAACCCCATCTGCCATGACCATAGAACCTGTGGGTCTCTGTAGTCCTCAAAAGAACCAATACCTGGGGTTGTATCTACTTTATCTGTCGAAGGCTTTAAATGCCAAATGCAGCAGAGGAAGGAGTCTGAGCCCATCAACCTCAGGGCATGTCAACAGCCCAACTTTTCTCCACTCCATCTTCAAGTTTGAGTTTGGGCAAGATTTCAGAGGTTAGGAGAAGGTAAAACCAGTTTCATTTTCCCCCACCTTTTTAGACTTCTACTCTTTCCCTCCTCCATTCTATTCCTCCTGAAATTCCTTATTTGAATTTTTAAAAAGATTTATTTTATTCATTTCTCTCTCCTTCCCCTACCCCCACCCCCGGCCCTGCCCCAGTTGTCTGTTCTCTGTGTCCATTTGCTGCGTGTTCTTCTTTTTGTCCGCTTCTGTCATTGTCAGCGGCACGGGAATCTGTATTTCTTTTTGTTGCATTATCTTGTTGAGTCAGCTCCCCATGTGTGTGGCGCCACTCCTGGGCAGGCTGCACTTTCTTTCGCACTGGGTAGCTCTCCTTGTGCGTGGGGCTCCCCTACGTGGGGACATCGCTGTGTGGCAGGGCACTCCTTGCGCGCATCAGCGCTACGTGCGGACCAGCGCCACACGGGTCAGGGAGGCCCAGGGTTTGAATCGTGGACCTCCCAAGTGGTAGGCAGATGCCCTATCCATTGGGTCAGGTCCACTTCCCCCTTATTTGATTTTGAAGTTAAAGGACCTAGAGGGCAGTGTTCCTGCTATGAGAGAAACTTCTGAAAAAACCGAGCCTCCCGTCTTCCAATTGCAATAAGCTGCCTAAGCAGAACAGTGAGCAATGAAATGGGGTGCCCTGTGGGGCCCCAGACCCGGAGTTAGTCTCCCCAAGGACCACTGCCTGCAAACCAGTGATTGGTGTCTATTCTCTATTGCGGGGGTTGCTAACCTTTTTTGTTCCACTGACCCCTTTGCCAGTCAAATGAAGACCACGGACCCCTTACTAAGTCCACGCTATACTGTGTATTATTTAATAAATATATCACACCCGCACCAACACATTCCCACAAGAACAATGCTTTGATTTGTTTTTAATTTAAATTCAAGCTCATCAACCCCTTGTTAAGAACCCCTGCTCTATTGACTATTCCACCACCAAGTGGGAGAAAAAGACTCTCTTTACAGGAGACTACTACCAAAGGCCCAAACTGAAAAATAAGAAAAACATGGGCTTGCTCTAACACTGCAGGAGACTGATGGGACTTTTGAAAAAAGTGGCATATTGACTGTAAGATTCACGTCGAGGTCAAGTTTTTGGAATTTGATAGTTGTCTTTAATGTGATTACATAAGTGAATATTCTTGTTCATAGGAAATGGACATGGCAGCGTCCAAGGAGAATGATATATACAACCTACTCTCAAATGTTTAGGAACTAGATCACCATAGATGGGCAGACTGACAGAAAGGCATGGCAAATGTGGCAAAATGGTAAAACTTGGTACATCTGGGTATCTGGGTATGAGGGGGGAGGTGTATTTTGGAGTTCTCTGTAGGGATTTTGTAATTTTGCAATCATCCGGTAAGCTTAAAATTATTTCCAAGTTTAAAAAGTTTAATAAAACAAAAAAAACCAAAAAAGTAGCTTTGAGTTTTGATTTACTTAGCGTATCTGTCTTTAATTTCGGAAGATTGGTTTTTGCGGCATTGCAACAAAAAATTTTTATTACTTACTTTTCCAGGTGATCATTTTCAGCTTTACCAACTATCGAATGAAGTTCTTACTTCACAGAAATATTGGCGGAGTGACTAAAAATGCATTTTAAATGTCAGACCTTGACAAGTACATTTCCCATTGCCTGAAGAGAACTTGGGGGCCATAATGGAAGCCATCCCATTAGAAATGAAAATTACCCCTTTTCAGTAAAAAAGTCAGAAGTTGAAACTAGCACATATGGATACTAATGACTCAACAAAATGAAAGAAAAATCCTAGTTCCCAGTAGGAGCACCACACAATGAAACAACTTGCACACATGTGTTATCCTTTCAAAAAGTTCTTCAGATAGAAGTTTCATGTGCAAGGACCACATGATTCATTCACCAAATATTGTGTGTGTGTGTGTGTGTGTGTGTACTTAACTCAGGCACTGTACTAGGTTCCGGGAGTCTAAAATATAAGTGGAGCCCAAATGCATACGTGTCTGTTGAATCTTAAAGTGCTTTCAGGGATTGAAGAGAAGTAATGTTAGGTGGAGACAATTCCCCTGCCCTTTGCTTCCCCAGTAGTTCCCCAGCAACTTGGCTTCCACCTATCTTTCTTGGTTCTCAGGAAGATAAAGTTGCCAGGAAGCAAAGGGGCCTCTTTTTGATAAAGGCAGTTTAACCTTTGATATAAGTAGAATAAAAAAAGAGGAGTGTGGAAGTACAAAGGTCTGTTTGCTCCTTATAGTCCCACCCCCAAAGGCCCTACCTGCCCTTAAGAGGCCCAGAGGTGAGGGTGCACATCTGGAGGGAGCCCTACCTAGGGTCGACTGCTGAGGTTAAGGTAGTGCAGGTGCAGCCCTATACAGGTTTTCCCCCTCCCTACAGGATCCTGGAGGGCTTGGGGCTGATGCTTCCAGCTCCAGAAGTGTGTTATAAGCAGAAGCTACCTGGAGAGACAGCTCCCTGGATATATAAATAATTGCATCTCCCACGAAGACACTTCAGTAAAGGGCATATGATCATTAATTACTCTCTGGTATTTTCCTGGGACTCCCCTCCGATGTCCCCAGTCCACGGCCGTTTTAATCAGAGAAACTTTTCCAATTCCCTTCACGGACCCCTCGTGCATTAAGGTGCCTCCTTTTTGAAATTTAGTTTCGGGTAAGAAAACTTCTCGCCCCAGACTCGTGGCTATTTCTTAACAGGTTTAGTCTGTTCCCTCTCCATCGGAGAGGGGAAATCACACAGGGGGCAGTAGCATCGAGCGGGAAGTGAGGCGTGAGGAGGCCAGGACCCAGGCTCCGTGGTGTCCCTAAGGAATCGCACAGCTCGAGCGGGTCACTTCTCTCAGAACTGCAGATTCTGCCACGGCTAGATAAACGGGAGGGGCTCAGGGCTCCTCACCCTCCCGGAAATGAATTACGGCTCAGGTTCCAGGGAACAGGCTCAGGGCAGCCATGCATCTGTTCCCATGCATCTAGTCATGTCCCTCTTCCCAGAAACGGTGTGAAGCAGCTTAGGAAATGCAAAAAACGCAACGGCTTTCAAGACCAGTTGCAGAAAGAGAAGGAAGAACAAATCAACAATTTTTAGTCTCCAAAATACATGCGGGTACATAAGGACATAGGTGAGTACCTATGTGTATCCACACGTAAATGTCACAGGACTTCATGGGCACACCATAGAATGGAAATCAAGAGCCACGTACCTGGAATCCTATTTAGCGTCACCCAGAAATGTTCATCAGGAGAGTAGGTGTCCTTGGACCACTCAAGCAAATCAATGGCCCTTCGGTCTTGAAGGACAAAATTCACAAATTCCCTTGTGAGGGCAACATAGGCAGAACCAAAGTAAATGGTGAGATCATGGGGAGGAGGACTTTTTCTCATCCATGTATATAGCATGAAGGAAAACAGATGGTATCTCTGTTCCCAGTACACGTATTTCGTCCTTCTGATAATATGCGGAGGGGGCAGCACCCCTGGAGTTATGTTTTTCCCTTTGAACCCTTTCAGGTACTGAATTATTTCCTTGTTGGTTTTCAGGGGGAAGTCTTGCCCACAGGTGTTGATCACATACTTCCAGGGAACCTTGGAGGCCACGAGGTCTCGGAGGCAGTTCAGGTCAGCCTGGAGCCTGGAAATCCCTGCGTAGACCACAGACTCCCTCTTGGAGGCCATGATGGCGTTTGAGAAGCAACTCAGTAGTTTTCTCACTGCATCTGTGAACGCAGCTGTGGCCTTCTCATCCAGGTGAACGCAGTAGACATTTTGGGGCATGTAGATAGCTCTGAAGAGCCTCTCGAAAGTTGCAAAGTCTTTGTGGATGACCAGGATATATGCCAGAGGGAACTCAGTTTCTTCTTTGGACAGAGGTTCCATGATATAGTGATTCTGGATCATGTATTGTTGGCAAGTTACATCTCCAAATGATGTCTTTGGCCTATTCTCATCCAAGAAAAATTTCTTCCCTGTCACAAGCCTATCACAGACTTCGGCGAGGACTGAAGTGTTTGAGATATTCCCTACGCTCAGGTATTTTTGTGGGACTAAATTGTTGGTATAGTGGAAAAGAAGAGTTATAGACAGGACCATGAGCCCTATAACAAATCCAAACATCTTCAGCCTCATTGTGACCATCATCTCTTCTTTGTGTGTCTCTCGCTTGACTTCACCAGAGCTGAAGTTTGGGAAATTGGCTCTAACTTCTTACTTGCAGCAAGGATGGAGATGTTGCCACTCCCTTTAGGGAAGCGGAATCAACCATAAGCCTGCAGTCCTTCCCTTACACCGAAGGGATCGAGTGGATGGAGAACGTGAGCCACCGAGGCAAGTGGGTCAACCAAGTAAGAGCCAAGCACAGTCAGGCGGCTTCATCTAGGTCACCCCACAGAGAAGACCCTGCAAAACTGGCCATGGCTGCCAACTCAGGGATGGTCTTTCTATTTGGGTAAGGGTAGAAGCATTGTCAGTCTTGCCGCCACCTCACCCGGAATGGGCCACCATCACAATCATTGGCATCACCCTTGCCCACAAGGTGATATGTCCTCAACTTCCGAGTCCCAGTTGTCCTGAAGCAGATTGTGATTTACCTTGACAACTCCCAGAGTTTCTCAACAGCAGTGTTTGTACCTAAAAATAAAAATCAAGAAGTCACAGAACTTCAGAGCTGCAGGGAATCTTACAGATTATTCAGATGAACTTTTTCATTGGCAATTGGAGAACACTAAAAACGATTTATAACTAATATTCTACCAGATATATTTGCCTCCATTTTCTCACTGACATCCCTGTGAGATAAGCATCGACATTATATTCATTTTATACAAGAGGAAATTGAAGCCCAAAGGTACTCTGACTTGCCTGATATCGAATAAGGAATTAATCAGAGCACCACGTCTCAAGACTAGCCCTTCTGACTCCACTGGCCTTCCACCTGGGATTTTCTCTCCACAAAACTTTTCTTGATGCATTCTCACCCATTCTTGAGGTTTGGTGTGCTACTGCTTTCCCTGGCAAACCTTATAGTTCTGGAAATATCCAGTATAGTTTAAAAATTGAGGCATTGTACTATACCTTATAATGTTAGAAAAATTGAATGTAACTCTTGCTCCTATGTCAGGAGGCATGCAGAGCTACATATTTAACACTAATCAGATTTAACACCACCAAAAATATTTAACTATGCACTCCTTCACCTGTTTACTTGCATCCATCATTATCTGTACCTTCACATCCATACCATCCCCTTCCATCCTTATCACCCCAAGATTGCCTGAACCCAGATACCATGAATATTTTAAAACTAACTTGGGAAAGCAAAAAACTAATTTTCTGGACCCTTCTTAGAAATGTCACCCTGATGATTAACTTTTTTTGTTTCAACTAGGATAAAAGCTGTGAGACTTTCCCACATTAACATCTAGTGTGGTACATTTGTTACAGTTAATGAACACATATTGAGGCATTGTACTAACCAAGGACTATAATTTATAGTTTACACTTTGCCCTGCACAATTTTTTAGAGAAAAATGTATAATGGCCTGTATCCATCATTGCAATATCGTGCAGGATGATTCCAATGTTCCCAAAATGCCCCCATGTCTCACCTATTCTTCCCTCTCCTTCCACTCAGAAACTCTGGTGGCCACTGCTTTTACATCAATGATACAGCTTCTTCCATTGCTACAATAATAATAAGTCTACTTTAGTTCATAGTTGCATCCCCCTTAAGTTTGTTCATTCTTCAACCTTGAGGATTTTTGGATGGTGTAGCAGTTTGATATGGTTATGAATTCCAAAAATAGATATTGGGTTGTTTGTAATGTGGTCTATACCTGGGCATGATTATGTTGTGATTAGGACTTTGATTGGGCCACGTCATTAGGGTGTTGAGTCCCCACCCACCAAGGGGTGGGGACTCACGGATAAAAGGCATAGCATAGGACAGAGTTGAGGCATTTTGATATTGGAGTTTTGATGCTGGAGTCTTGAGCTGGAGCCCCAGGAAGTAAGCATACAGAAGAAAGAGAAGCAAGCCCCTGGAAGAGAGAGAAACCCTGAGCCAGGAGAAGTACACAGAGAAATAGAAACAGCTCCTTAAACACAGCAGAAATCCCAGAGAGAGACAAAGCTGTTTGCCTAACTGTCTACAGATGACTTTGTGGAGAGAGGCAAAGCCTAGAAAGCCTCACAGCTGACCTTGTGGAGAAAACACAGGAACTGACCCCAGAGAAAAGCAAGACCTGGGAAAGGAGGAACCCAGAAAGCCTGAACCCTGGCAGACATCGGCAGCCATCTTGCACCAATACAAGAAAATATACTTTGGTGAGGAAAGTAGCAAATGCTTTATGGCCTATTATCTGTAAGTTCCTACCCCAAATAAATACCCTTTATTGAACCAACCCATTTCTGGTATTTTGCATCAGCACCCCTTTGGCTGACTAATACAGATGGTAATATCCATCTGTCTGTAATTGAGAGGAGGCTTAGATCCCATGTCAGATGGCAGGAACTATTGCTTGCAGATGTAGACACTTTCCACTTCCTGGGATAGGTACTGTCCATCATCCTTCTGTTAGTTGTCTTGGGTGAGTCCAATGAACTTGTGAGTAAGTGTTGCAACTCTGCTGAGATTCAGGACTCAACTGGCATATGAACAGATTGAAGATTTAAGTTTCTGGGGCATATATTTAACATATATAGTGCTAATTATAGGTTCAAATAAAAGAGGTAGAAGAGCCATGTGTAGGAAATTGTAAATGAGTACAACTTTGTTACATTGGGAGCATTATTCCAAAGTAAGGTCCATTGACAAGATGCCAAATATTCCTGAGATTGTCTGCCCTGCCTATAGTGTCAAGGAGTCTCTAGAGCCCTTAGAAGCCCCACTGTTTGAGGCACTGTTTACTGGGGAAGTCAATGACATCCTGCTAAGACATGCATAAGGGTAACCTCTGGAATAACTTCCCAATTCACTTTGAAGTCTCTTAGCCATAAAAATTCATTTGTATTTTATATTTTCCCCTTTTGGTCAAGGTCTTTTTCTGGATTCATCAGTGCCAGGGAGGCTCTGCCCTGGGAGTCATGTCCCATGCTGGTGGGGAGGTAATATATTTATAGGCTGAGATTGGCTTAGAGGGAGGCCACATTTTAGCAACAAGGAGGCTTTCAGAAGGCAACTCTTAGGTAATATATAATACTAGGCCAAGTAGTGGGATAGGCTATATGAGAATCCCCTATATTTTTGATGTAATATTGATGTAATCTAAAACTTCTTTAAAAATTAAAATAAATATATTTTTAAAATAATAAGATAAAAAGGCTTTTAATAAAAAAAATTAGCTTTAAAAAAACGCATCGCAAATATAACTGCAGGAAAAATATAGTTGGAATATTTGAGCAATAACTGCTACTGACTGTTAAAAAAAGTTTAGATATTCTAGATTATTGTATAATTAGCCTCGCTCTTTATCCTTTTTTCCAGAGATAGAGAACATAGGCAAATAAAAGCAGAGTGGTTATGATTGCAGAGCCTAGAATCCTACCTCCTAGGAATAAAATCTAGCTCTACAACTTATTTGGTATGTGACTTTGGAAAAATTGATTATCCTAGCCCCAGTTTCCTCATTTTTAAAATGGAGAAGATAATATACTACCAATAATAAGAGTTCTTGTTAGGACTAAATTGATACAAAGACATTGACACAATGCCTGATACATAGCTCCTTTTCTTTCTCTTTGATAGATTCCTAACCAGACTCAATTCTGGCTGTTCTCTTATCACAGGGGTTGGAAACCTGGGAACTACATTTCCCAGAATCCCTTGCCACCTGTCTTCTGCTTTATATTCTTTTGATGAGAATCACTTGTAAAAGATTTTGAAAATAGATATGAAATATAATTTCATATAACTACTCCCACAGGGTCATGCAGGTGCATAGACTTTGGTAGTAGGCAAACTACCAAATTCTTAAACTTTACTTCTGCAACTCTTCCTATGGTTTTGTAATCACCTAATTTCCTGAATTAAATTCCTTCCAGCTTGAGTGGTTCCTATTTTCTCCATAAATTCTTGCCTGATATATTCTTTCTTCTCCTCATGATAATTGAATTCTATCATAGATTACTGAGTAAGAAAGGGGGGAAGAAAAATAATAGTAACACTAATAATAATTGTTAACCTTTAGGTCTTTAATCAAATGCCATAGTTTTAGTGAGTGCTTCCTGCCCACCCTATCTAAAATATCAATCTTGGGAAGCGGACTTGGCCCAGTAGATAGGACGTCCGTCTACCATATGAGAGGTCTGTTGTTCAAACCCCGGGCCTCCTTGACCCATGTGGAGCTGGCCCACGTGCAGTGCTGATGCACGCAAGGAGTGCCGTGCCACGCAGTGGTATCCCCCGCGTAGGGGAGCCCCATGTGCAAGGAATGTGCCCCATAAGGAGAGCCGCCCAGCACGAAAGAAAATTTCAGCCTGCCCAGGAATGGCGGCGCTCACATGGAGAGCTGACACAAGATGACACAACAAAAAGAGACACAGATTCCCAAGCCACTGATAACAACAGAAGTGGACAAAGAACACGCAGCAAATGGACACAGAGAACAGACAACTGGTGGGGGGAAGGGGAGAGAAATAAATAAAATAAATCTAAAAATATATATATATCAATCTTGTCCTCACTCTCCACTTCTTCTCGGCTTTTTTGAAAACTCTCTTTAGTATTTACCACTATTTTAAACGATTGTGGTATTACCTGTTTATCTTGTTCATTGTTCTTCTCTCTAGAAAATTATTAAGCTAATTATGAAGAGGATATCTGTGTGTCTCACTGCCGTATCCCCAGCTTCTCTTCAAGTACCTGGCAAATACTTGCAGGTGCTCAAAAAATACTTGTTGAGTTGATGAACGGAGTACTTATTATGTGCCAAACCCTCTGCTAAGTTCTGTATGTATATTTTCTTATTTTGTCTTTTTAAAAAACCTATCCACTGGTGGCAGGGGGAGGGAGGGGCGCAGAAACTGTGAGAAAAACCCTTAACAGGGAGGCTGATTTGAGATTGCACATCTCCAGTCTCTTGCCAGTGAATAAACTCACTTTTCCTTCCTAGCCTAGTTCGGTGAACCTATCTGTTCTGCTGCACTGAGTGACCAAACCCAGCCAAGGACCCTGTGGTCCCTCTTCAGTTTGGTGCCAACATGGGGCAGGTGTCCTTGTGAAAAGGACCCTGCTGGGTGGACTCCTGGAGCCCCAAGGTTAGAGCTTCAGGAACCCCAGCTCTGTGGCCACGGGAGTGCTTTACTCAGAGAGGCTCCTATCCTGGGCATCTAGGGTCCCTAAAGGCGGCGAGCTCTGAAGAAACACAGGTTCCATTCTCTGTGTGTTGTGTGCGTGTGCGTTTGTGCTATTCTCGCTCTCCTCAGCAGCACACTAGTTCCTGCCAAAGCTGTAAGCAGCAATTTGCCAATTTGTCTTGTTTGGTTTTCAGCCTTGAAAAGAACAGGGGGCGGCGGACTTGGCCCAGTGGTTAGGGCGTCCGTCTACCACATGGGAGGTCCGCGGCTCAAACCCCGGGCCTCCTTGACCTGTGTGGAGCTGGCCCATGCGCCAAGGAGTGCCGTGCCACACAGGGGTGTCCCCCGCGTAGGGGAGCCCCACGCTCAAGGAGTGCGCCCCGTAAGGAGAGCCGCCCAGCGCCAAAGAAAGTGCAGCCTGCCCAGGAATGGCGCTGCACACACGGAGAGCTGACACAGCAAGATGACGCAACAATAAGAAACACAGATTCCCGTGCCACTGACAGCAACAGAAGCAGACAAAGAAGAAGACGCAGCAAACAGACTCAGAGAACAGACAACCAGGATGGGGGGGGGGGGGAGGAAAGAGGGGTAAAGGGAAGAGAAATAAATAAATAAAATCTTTAAAAAAAAAAAAAGAAAAGAAAAGAACAGGGAAGGGAGTAGGCCCTGGCGGAAGGACGTGCTGCGAGCTTGGTGGCCCGGGTCTTGGATTCTGTACTTGCTAACTAGAATAGGAAATAACCAGAGTTCAGAAGTGAAGGGGAAGAGCATCATTAAACACTGGGAACAATTTGGGTATGGACCTAGAGAACAATCCACCTTTGTAAGGAAGCCTGGCCTCAGTGTGCATTAGCAGGTGAGCAGAAATGCCCAGCACCAGGATGTTTAGAGTATAACACTATTCCACAGTTAGACCGATTCGTTAATGAGAAGCATTAAGTAAATGGGAAGGAAGTCCTTACATCCAAGGCTTTCTGGCTTTCGACCAAAATGAGAAACTTCAGGGAAAATGTTTTGGACATGGTGTACTGCCAGTTAGTCAGGCCTTGGGTCCCCATTACACTAAAGCCAGAGAAAACAACGACCTGCCACCCTGGCAAAGGAATTAGTTAATCAACGATCTCGGACCAAAGCTGGAGTTAAATAATTGCAAAGACAAGGGGAAAGGAAACCAGGGGAAAAAAAACCCTCGCAGACTCTAACTCGACTAGAGGATATCTTAGTATGATTATTGTCTCAAGTACTTGGAGAACTGAGAATGCCACTGCTCCCATATCACCACACTTCCATATAAGGAGGATGAAAACAGATCTAAATTGCTATTAGATCTGCCACAAACGGCCTCCCCACCTTTTGGACATGGTGTCCTGCCACTCCTGGAGCGGTGTAGCTTTCAGGCTTTTCAGGAGGGCACAGCCAGGGCCAACTCCCTCTCCAGCAAGTACCACAGGAACAGGTGACCAAGGACAACCTAGTGGCTATTGATATGAACATACTCTATTTTTAGCATATGACCAATATGATCGGAAGGATTGAGTTCCTAGCTACAGAGAGGACCCTAGAAAATCTAGACATGATAATTTCAGCCCTGGTAGAGATTCCTTTCGAGATGTTTTATATCCAAGAAAATCAGAAGAAGAAAACGATCGCAGATTGGCTAACTTAAAGGCTCATCTCTTCGGAGCAGTCCTGAGCAAAGTCCTCCAGCCACAGAGGAAACCAAGAAAAGGTAAGTCCTCCGGGACCCCCAGAACGCCTCTGGGCCCCCTCAGGGTGCTTACTGCAAGGAGGGCGGGCAAGGGGGAGAGAATGTCCCAGGCTCGCAGGGACAAGAGCGCCAAAGACTTCTAGCCCCGCAGAGCAATACCCCCAACTTAGGGGGACAAAGACAGTGACCTAGAGTGCCGGGGCCCGGGGCCCTTTCTACCGGTCAGGAGACAATCCCCATCACCCACAAGGAACCCCGGGTCTTTCTCCAAGTGGGCGAGAAATTAGTAAATCTTCTGATGGATTATGGGAGCAATTCTTTTCAGTTGTGAATCAAAAGCTTACTCATAAATCACATTCCTGTTATTGAAGCGTCAGGAATTACAAATGTACCACACTAATGAAAGACGTTGATGTGGGAGGAGTGGGGGGTGTGGGGATTGGGGTCTATGGGAACCTCTTATATTTTTTAATGTAACATTTTGTGTGATTTATGTATCTTTAAAAAAAAAGATAAGAAAAAAAGGAATTACAAATGAGAGATTCTTCCTATAGTCATTACAATGACAGGTTGGAGACACCCAATTCATGCATAAATTTCTGTTAATGCCTGAATGTCCCATCCCTCTTCTCAGCTGAGATTCAGTTTCAAAGTTACAAGCCTCACTCTCTTTTTCTCCCATTGAAGGTAACATACAGGTCCCAGCAGTGCACGCCTGTGCCCTCCAAGTAGCCTTGCTGGACCTTCCAGAAAGCACCGAGAAGTTTGGAGTGCACAAAGAAATAAAACAAGGGGTGCCAGCCTAGGTATGAGCTACGGGGGTCCTCTGGGCTGGGCAAGAGACGCACAAGCAGTAAAGGTAAGATGGTGGCAGAAGAGTTCTCCACACTTAAAACAGCATCCGCTTTATGGGAAACTCAAGAGGGCATCTCACCCCTGAGTAAGAAATTTCTTAGCTGGGGCCTAAACAGACCCTGCCAGTCAGACTTTAACACTCCTATCTCACCAGTCTTAAAACCTGGCCCACAAGAATACAGATTTGTACAAGATTTAAGAGCTACCAACCAAATAGTAGAAGATACCCATCCAATAGTACGCAATCCACATAAACCTTGTCAATATATCAGATGCTTACGCTTGGTTTAAGGATTTGGACATAAAAGACTCCTTTTCCTGTATTCCCTTGGAAAAAGAATTGCAAAAGCTTTTTGCTTTTGAATGGTAAAATCCTGATACTGGAATAAAACAACAGTATTGTTGGACAGTACTGCCACATGAATTTAAAAATGCCCCCACTCCTTTTGGACAGGCACTGTCCAAGGGCTACAAGGAGTACAACTCCGAGAAGGGCTCTTTCTTCAATACGTTGATGATTTACTCATACCTAGTAAAACCCAAGAAGCCTCAAATCAGAATAGAATACTAATGCTAAACAGGCTAGCGAAAAAGGGATATGAAGTATCTGAAAAGAAAGCCAATCTCCTCTGAACCATTCAAAATGGAACTGATCAATGTGTAACACACGCTCCTATTAATCCTCGGTCCCACCATTTCTGCCATCAACAAAGTACAGCACTAAGGTTTAGGCGGAGGAGAGGACTGGCAAACTGATTTCACCGTGATGCCAAAAGCTCCTGGAAATTTTAAATATTTATTAGTGTTTGTTGACACCCTTGCTTGATGAGTTGAAGCTTTCCCTTGTCGGAATGAAAAAGTTATGAAATGCCTACTACATGAACTTATGAAATGCCTACTAAAAGAAAGTCTTCCTAGGTTTGAACTCCCTCTCTGCATTCAAAGTGACAATGGTACTGCTTTCCTCTCTAAAATAGTTAATGATGTTTCCAGTTGGCTGGGTATTGATTGGCAACTACACTCTTCCTATAGACCTCAATCCACCAGAAAGACCTAACGTATGAACCAAACATTGAGGGAACATCTGGGAAAATCCGTCTAGAGACACAACCAAAATGGGATAAAGCTCTTCCATTGCACTCCTAAGGATAAAAGTAGAACCCTGCAGAGGGCAGGTCTAAGTCCTTGCACAATGACATATGGAAGGTCCGCGGGAATGTGCTGGCAATCTGCACTCTTGCTCTGAATTAGCTACCATATAATACATAAACTCCCTGGGAGCTACCTTGACTGAGATAAATCATCATGCTTCTAACGATCTTAAATTCCCCACAGATGCTCCTTTACAAAATTATCAACCTGGAAATTGGGAATGGCTGGGTACCTGGGAAGACCACCATGCCCAGGTACAACTAAACCCAAAGTGAATTTGGAACCTGCCTGGTTTGACTTATCACTCACTCTTCTCTTAAGTTGCAGAGCATACACCTTGGCTACATCATACCAGAGTCAAGCCACTAAAGTTCCTGCATGGTGATCTCCCAACAATCAGGCAGAAAGCAGGTGTTGCCATCTACCCCCCAAAAACCCAGAGCATAATTACAATTGTGAATCACTAGCAGGACTCAAATACTTGCTGAAAAGAACACCTGCCTAAATAAGTTTACTATTATTTTTTATGTTCTTATCTAAAGTTGGCTAGTGTTCTCATGTATTTAATTTCTATCTCCCTGTAAAAACAAGAGAGAATAATCTATTCCTTCAATGCACACACTTTTATGCCACCTCTATAAATCAATCTAGCTGTTGAGTTTGTAGACAATTACCCATCTTTAGTGTATCTGGTCTGCCTTGGTGGATATCTTCACTACAAGGACCAGACTGGAAACCTTAAAGTTATAAATAAAAGAAATCCAGAGACTTTCATGAAGAAAGCAGACTAGAAAGACATGATATTCTCTTCTCTTCCAGAAAAATAGCTAAAAGTCAGGCAGAAATGGCCTGGGAAAATTCCTCTAGGGTTTAGGACACCAGGGGAAGGCCAGATACCGCCCAGCAGAGGGACAAAGGAAAAGAATCATGATGGCAAAACTGTGAGTTGAAAGCCACAGCTGCTATTGCCCGTGTCCTCCTCCACCCTAAAGACACTTTGAATTCTCAGGCCTCTGGGCTGGCAGTGACTACAGGCCCCAGGAATCCACCTCCCCTGGAAAGGGAAGAGAGAGGGAAAGAAACTCAGGCTGACTCAGGTTTGGACCCACAAATTTGGTCTGCTGTGTCCCAGGAGCCCTCTCAGGCCAGGTGGGGTCATGCCATAGCTTGCCTTGGGAGAGCCAGCAAGGGACTAAAGAGATCTGACCCTCTCAATCTCCCTCTCTACTGACCAGGACTGTCTGTTGAAGACACAGAGATGGGTAGAATTATTTCCTACCCAGAAAAAGGGAGAAGGCTGCCAGTGAAGTTTGGAGAACTATCTCTGAGAAAGTTTGAATTACCAGGCTCTTAGCCTCCAAACAGAATCTCTTTCACATTGATTTGGTCCATGTTGCAGTGAACACACTCTGACCAGGCATTGAACTGAGAACCCTGCTATTTGAGGCATTATTTACTATGGCAGTCAATGAGATCCTGAAGAGAAGTGCATAAACATAACCTCCAGAATGACCTCCCAACTCATTTTGAAATCTCTTAGCCATAAAAACTCATTTGTATTTACCATTTCCCCTGTTTGGTCAGGGTCTTTTTCCAGGTGCATTGCTAGTTGGTGCTTGGTAATAATCCCTTGGTGCCAAAGAGGCTCACCCTCAGTAGTCATATCCCATTCCGGGGGGAAGGTAATGCATTTATACACTGAGATTGGCTTAGATAGAGGCCACATTTGAGCAACAAGCAGTCTCTCAGGAGGTAACTCTTAGGCAACATATAATACTAGGCTAAGTTTCAATTTCAAAAGAAAAGGTTCATAAGTACAATCATCAATATCAAGGGCCCATAGTAATGGTCAATCCTCCTTTCCTAGGCACTGCCTCTATACTCAGGGGATTCTTGCTGTCCCCTTAGAGAATGTGGCAGAGCTCCCCAGGATGGGAAATCAATGTTTTTTTGGTTATTTTGTGGGTCTCCACCCATTGTGACAATGCTCCATGAATACTTGAACACTTTCATATGCCTTAGAGGTATGCCCCAGGTGAACCTCCTCCCATGCATCCCCCATCACTGACACCTCAAACCAATGACCCTCCCCTGCCACAGTTGTGACTCTTCTGTAATCCAAAACTTCTTCAAAACTGAAACCAACAAAATAATCAAATGAAATTAATAATAGGGAAGCAGACTTGGCCCAATGGATAGAGCATCCACCTACCACATGGGAGGTCCGCAGTTCAGACCCCGGGTCTCCTTGACCCATGTGGAGCTGGCCCAGGTGCAGTGCTGATGTATGCAAGGAGTGCCGTGCCACTCAGGGGTATCCCCTGCATAGGGGAGCCCCACACGCAAGGAGTGTGCCCCGTAAGGAGAGCCGCCCAGCATGAAAGAAAGTACAGCCTGCCTGGAAATGGTGCTGCACACGCAGAGAGCTGACACAGCAAGATGACACAACAAAAAGAAACACAGATTCCTGGTGCCGTTGATAAGGATAGAAACAGTCACAGAAGAACACACAGCAAATGGACACAGAGAGTGGACAACTGGGGGGGAGAAGGGGAGAGAAATAAAAAAAAAATAATAATAAAAAAAGTGTTTAAAAATTACTAATAAAATGAAATAATAATGATAGTTTTAAAACTAACAAAATACAAAAAAATTTAAAAATTGAAATGAAAAAATACTTTTTGACATTGCCTTTCATTACTGTAAGATCTGTTGTCTTTTATGCACAATGACATTTTCTTCTGTATATTCCCCCAGGGTCTTATTTTTTTTATTTTATCTTCAAAGAAGCTTTAGGTTACTGAAAAGTCATGTACAGAATATAGAGGATTTACATATACTCAACATTCTCCCACTTTTCCCTTTTCCCCTTTCCCCTATTAATAACAATTTATATGTGGGTGATACATTTGTTACAATTAATGTACAAATATTGAAGCACTGCTGGTAACCATGATTACTAATTTACATTATGGTTTACATTTTGAACCATACACTTTTATAAATTTTGATGAAATTTAAAATGGCCTGTATTCATTATTGCAAGATGATGCGGTACATTTCCAATGCCCTAAAAATGCCCCATGTTCCATCAGTTCTATTCTTCCCTCCCCCTTCCCTTGGGGCCTATGGTAACTACTAAGTTTCAGTTTTTAAAGAGTAAGATTCATAGTTACTGGCAATAATATGGAGGGCTTGACATATTGGTCCGTTTTCTTTTATTAGGCACTGCCTATGTTCTTTTATATACATAAATTTCTTTATTATCTTTCTTTTATATACATATATTTTGTTATCTTTTTTTTCTTTTTTTTTTGGCCTATGTTCTTGAGAAACTCTTGCCCCTCTATTTGAGAACATAGCAGGACTCCCCAGGATGGGAGTTTAATATTTTCTTGTTAATTGTGTGGGTCTCTACCAACTGATATAACACACTATGACAAGATGAACCCTTACATATTCCATAGAAGCCTGCCCCAGGCATGCCTTATCTTGTATGCCCCCACATCCAATACCCTATACCAGTTACCCCTCCCTGCCATATTTGCCAAAAGAACATTCCCAATGTTGTAGTTTTAACCACAGATCTGCAAATCCCCAGAGGTCACCTGCTCCTTCCCCCGACCTTCCTCCCAGTTCCGTGAATGCACCAACCCAAACCCCTCCCCCATCCCATCCCTTCACAGGCCAGCACTGCCAAACCCAACAGCATCAGTGTACCACTGCCATGCCCATACACTGCACAACTACACCCTTCCACTGTATCATAGACTTTGCCCATTTGGGCATTGGCACACAACCATCTACTCTTCTGTCTCCTGTAAACCTATCTTCCAATCTCTAGCTCTGTGAGTCTTCTTAATTTGCTTAATTCATATCAGTGAGGCCATGTAATATTTGTCCTTCAGTGCCAGGCTTGCTTCACTCAACACAAGGTCTTCAAGATTCATCCATGTTATCCCATGTGTTAATACTGCATTCCTTCTTACAGCTGAGTAATATTCCATTGTATGTCTATACCACTGATTGCTTATCCTTTCATCTATTGATGGATATTTGCGTTGCTTCCAACTTTTAGAAACAGTGAATAATGCCACTCTGAACATTGGTGTGCATATATTTGTTCATGTCCGTGCTTTCACTTCTTCTGGATATATACCCAGCAGTGGGATTGCTGCATCATATGGCAATTCTAGAGTTAGCTTCCTGAGGAACTACCAAGCTGTCCTCCACAATGACTGCACCATTCCGTATTCCCACCAGCAGTGAATAAGTGTTCCCTTTCCTTCACATCCTCTTCAATACTTGTAGTCCTCTCTTTTTTTAATAGCTGCCAGTCTAATGGGTGTAAGATGTTATCTCATTGTAGTTTTGATTTGCATTTCACTAATAACTATTGATGTTGAGCATCTTTTCATGTGTTTTTTAGCCATTTGTATTTTCTTCTTTGGAGAAGTGCCTATTCAAATCACTTGCTCATTTTTTAAATGGGTTGTTTGTCTTTTTATTTTTGATATATAGGATTTCCTTATGTATGCTGGGTATTAGGCCCCTATTGGTAGAGGCTAACCAAATATGTTCTCCCATTGGGTAGGATGCCTTTTCACTTTTCTTGAAAAAGTCCTGAGGTGCAAAAGTTTTTAATTTTGAGGAGGTCCCATTTATCTATTTGTGATAAGAAAAAAAGAGAGCAGATGTAAATACATAAAATAAGAAATAAGGTGAGGGATATCACCACTAACTCCACAGATGTAGAGTATCATAAGGGGATATTTTGAAAAAGTATATGCCAGCAAGATGGATAACTTAGAGGAAATGGACAAATTCCCAGAAACATACAAGCAGCCTACATTGACAAAAGAAGAAATTGATGAACTCAACAGACCAATCACAAGTAACAAAATTCAATTAGTCATCAAAAACCTCCCAACTAAGAAGAGCCCATAATGCATATGTCTGTGCATTTTGTGTTGTCATTCAAATCCCTAAGTCTTTCCTGGATTTTTTCTATCTTTTTATCTATCTGTTTTGCTATCTGTCTGATTTTAGATGTACTGTCTTCCACATCACTAATTCTTTCCTCTGCCCATTCAAATCTGCTGTTATGTACTTCCAGTGTATATTTGTTTTCTTGAATTGTGCCATTCATCACCATCATATCTGTTACCTTTTTATGTATGTTTACAAATTCTTTAGTATGTTCTTCCAGTGTCTTCTTAATATCCCTAATCTCTTCCTTCACTTCTCTAAATTGATTCATTATATTTGTTTGGACATCTCTGATTAGTTGATCCAACATTCTACTTGTTAGATTGGGCCATGTCTTCCTATTTTTTAGTACAGGTTGTAATTTTTTGTTGGTGTCTAAGCATCTGTTTATCTTAATCGGCTTATTCAGTTGATTAGTTTCTCTTTCTACTCTAGGGTTTTATTTTGTTTTTGTTTTTGTGCATGTGATTAGGTTTCATTTTGACACTTCATCCTCTTATTCTATTTCCTTGCTGTTGTCTGTGTTCCCTTGGGAAAAAAATTAGGATCATAGAAAAGGAAAAAGAAAAGAAAAAGAATAATAGTAGTAATAATAAAAGAGATAGAAGAAGTATTGTATAAGACCTAGGAAAATAAATAACATGAGTAAAAAATCATAAGAATTACAAAGGAATAACAATAAAAAATGGAATAGAAAAAAATGAAACAAGAAACATAATAAAGAAAAATACATAGCATGAATTAAAAGGCTGGAATGATGAGAAGAGAGGAAGAGAAAAAAAGAAAAAGGAAAAAAGGAAAGAAAACAGAAAAAAAGAGAAATAAAAAGAAACAAAAATAAACACCAAAGAGTTGGAAAGAAAGAAAAATAACAGAAAACAGAAGATAGAAAAATGAAGGAAAGAAAAGAAATAAAGTAGGCAGGAAAAAAATAGGTAAAAGGAAACTAAGAATGGGGAAGCACAACATACAAGAAACAAAACAGCAGCAACTTAAAAAAAAAAAAAAACAAAGAAAAACAGCCTTCCCTCTTAGGCCCCAAAGGAGTTTCTCAGGCTGCCAGTGTTCATTAATCAATCACCCTGCACTCTGCCCTCTGCAGGTCATGTACCAGATTTTAGTGAATAAAATAAGGAGAAAAAAAAAGGAATCTTTAAAAAATAAAAAAAATAACACAAGAAAATCTAAAACAACCAAAAGAAATCCATATGTTCCCTGTTGTAAGGTATCAGCTGCGTGTCTGATAACCCAGTTCATGTAAGGAAGGAATTCCTCCACTGAGCTAAACTGGCTCCACAGGCTAACTACGCTTCAGAGAGCTTATGTGGCTCTATCCACCCACTTTCCCTCAGGTGTATTAGACTTCTACCAGTTTGCCAGAGCCCTGCAGATTAGGCACCTGTTTCCAACCCTCTCTAATGTAGTTCCTCTCTCTCCCAGGAAGGCTGGGCATGAGAGCCTGCTTGAGTAGATACCCCCTCCCCTCTTCCCATTGGGTCAGGTCCCTTCCGAGATTCAAAGGGGGCTCAGCTGGCCAAACTCACTGCAAAGAAAGCACTCTCCACCCTCCATCAAACCCCTCTTTCTCCCAGGGAATGCTCCCTCCCAGTCTATTGGCAGGGGTGACTCAGGGATTCCACCAAGGCTACTTGTCCTCAGGGTGGGGTATTTGTGCCATTCAGAGCCACAGGGGGGAGAAACTCTCAGTTTTGCTTTGGCTTCTTTATGTTCCCAGTTCCCTCCTGGATGACACAGAGCACTTTCCCATTTTGTATATATCTCAATCTGCTTGTTTGGATAGGTCCTTGTCTTTTCTCTGCTCTTTCTTGTGAGAGAGTTGGTTATTGCCTACCTACTTCAATGCCGTTTTTCCTGGAAGTCTTCCCAACACATTTTATGAAGCCAACATCACCCTAATACCAAAGCTGGATAAAGATACTACAAGAAAAGAAAATTACAGACCAATCTCTCTAATGAACTTTTTTTCCCCAAATGAGTCAGAATTTATTTTTGACATCAGGAACAGTGTCAGAGACTCTAGTCTGAGAAATCGTCATTCTCATCTAATGAACACTGATGCAAAAATTCTCAACAAAATAATTGCAAGTCGAATCCAATAGCATATCAAAAGACATACAATTAGGGGGGGAAAAGTAAAGGCATCCAAATAGGAAAGGAGGAAGTAAAACTCACTTTTTGCAGATGACGTTATCCTATATTTAGAAAATTCTGAAATGTCTATGACAAAGTTACCTGAGTTAATAAATGAGTTCAGCAAAGTGGCAGGATACAAGACCAACATGTAAAAATCAGCAATGTTTTTGTGCCCTAGTATTCAATAATCTGAGGAGGAAATCAGGGGAAAAAATCCAATTATAATAGCAACAATAGGCCCAAATACTTAGGAATCAATTTAACCAAAGAAGTCTAGGACCTATATGCAGAAAACTACAAAATAATGCTACAAGAAATCAATGAAGACCTAAACAAAAAGGACAGACATTCTGTATTCATGGACTGGAAACTAAATATCATGAAGATGTCAGTCGTACCCGAACTAATTTATAGATTCAGTACAATACCAATCAAAATTCCAACAGCCTACTTTACAGAACTAGAAAAGGCAATTACCAAATGAATTCCTTTGGAAGGGAAAGTGCACTCCAATAGCCAAAAGCTATTGGAGGACCTGGGAGGAAGTTCACTGCCTGAACTTTAAACATATTATAAAGCTACAGTGGTCAAATCAGCATGGTACAGGCATAAAGATAGACACATTGATCAGTGGAATAGAATTGAGAGTCCAGAAATAAACCCTCACTTCTATGGCCAACAGGTTTTTGGCAAACCTTCCAAGTCCATGTTAATGGGATAAAACAGTCTCTTCAACAAATGGTACTGGGAGAACTTGGTATCTATAACCAAAATTTTGAAAGAAGACCCCTATCTCACTCCCAATACAAGAATCAACTCAAAATGCATCTAAAGACCAAAATATAAAAGCCAGGACAATTAAACTACTACTAGAAGAAGATGTAGGGAAACATCTTAAAGACTTTGTGGTTGGTGTTGGTTTCTTGGACCTTACACCCAAAGCACACGCAACAAAAGAAAGCATAGAGGGAAGCGGACTTGGCCCAGTGGTTACGGTGTCCATCTATCACATGGGAGGTCTGCAGTTCAAACCCTGGGCCTCGTTGATCTGTGTGCAGCTGGCCCACGCACAGTGCTGATGCGCACAAGGAGTGCCTTGCCACTCAGGGGTGTCCCTGCACAGGGGAGCCCCATGCGCAAGGAGTGCACCCCTTAAGGAGAGCCACCCAGCGCGAAAGAAAGTTCAGCCTGCCCAGGAATGGCACTGCATACACAGAGAGCTGATGCAGCAAGATGATGCAACAAAAAGAGACACAGATTCCCGTGCTGCTGACAACAACAGAAGCGGACAAAAAAAAACACGCAGCAAATAGACACAGAGAACAGACAACTGGGGTGGGGGGAGGGGAGGGAAGAGAAATAAATAAATAAATCTTAAAAAAAAAAGAAAGCATAGATAAATGGGGCCTCCTCAAAATTAAATACTTTTGCTCCTCACAAGACTTTATCAAAAGTGTGAAAAGGCAGCCAACTTAATGAGGGAAAATATTTGGAAATCACATGTCTGATAAAGGTTTAATATCCATGATATATAAAGAGATGTTGAACAATAAAAAGACCAACAACCCAATTAAAAAATGGGCAAAAGACTTGAATAGACGTTTGTCCAAAGAAGAGATACAAATGGTAAAAAACACATGGAAAAATGTTCAACATCACCAATGATTAAGGAAATACAAATCAAAACTACAAGGAGATATCATTTTATACCTATCAGAATGGCTGCTATTAAAAAGACAGAACTACAAGTGCTGGAGAGGATGTGGAGAGTTAAGAACACTTACTCATGGTTGATGGGAATGTAGAATGTTACAGCCAGTGTGGAGGACTGTCTGGCAGTTCCTAAAGAAGTTGAATATAGATTTGCCACATGACCCTGCAATACCACTACTGGCTGTATACCAGAGGAACTGAGAGCAGTGACATGAATAGATAACTGCACACAGATGTTCATAGCGGCATTACTCACGGTTGCCAAAAGTTGGAAACAACCCAGGTGTTCATCAACCAGTGACAGATTAGTGGTTACGAAGGGCTGGGGAAGGCACGCTAAGGAGTGTGGAGTTTTTCTTTTTGGAGTAATGAAAGGGTTCTAAAATTTTTCGTGGTGATGAATGCACAACATTGTGATTATACTAAAAGCCATTGATTATACACTTTGGATAGATCATGTGGTATGTGAATATACCTCAATAAAAACTGCTGAATAAATAAATAAATAAATGTGCAAGAATAGCCAGAAATAGCAGCTATGTACAGCAGAGGAAACATAGAGGGATTGAGAAGTGAAGAATTTTCTTATTTGTCTGGTTTTTGTTTGTTGTTATTTTTTGAGATAATAAAAATGCTCTAGTAATGATGGAAGTGATGAATGCACAACTATGCGACTATACCAAATACCATTGATTGCACATTTTGGATGAATTGTATGCCTTATAAATATGTACCAATAAAATTGACTTGATTAAAAGAAAAAGAAATGCAAACTAGACAAGGGATACTAAATGAGAGCCACTGTAGCATAGCCCTAATGAACACAAAAATAACTTTAATGTGTCAGGCTGGTGTCCAAATGCTTTAAAAATGATTGACATGATGAATGCACAACTATGTGATTATACTGAATACTATTGGTTGTACACTTTGGATGGATGGATGCTTTATTAATATGTATCAGTAAAATTGATTTGTGAAAAACAAAACAAAACAAAGAATCCCCAATGGCCCTAGATAATCTTAACTGTCTTTCAAGAAGGGACTTGTGCTGTAGTTAAAGCAGAATGTTGTACCTATATCCCTGAAGAATCAAGTAATGTCTCTTCTCTTAGCTCATATGAATAATTAGATTCAAGCCTTATCTTCTCCCACTACTAGTTTTAGTTTCTATGATTTGTTCAGTCACTTGGCTGGAGAAATTGGTTCCTGGTTAAGAAACTTCCTGTAAATGGGGCTTGTCGTTTTTCTAATAATAATTCTAACCTTTATGCTTCTTAAATGTAGCATCTCTGTGCAATCGAATATTAACGCAAATAATTACCAAACCTTTTTCCTTATTCAGAACATCTTCCTCCCCTGAAGCAAGTACCCATCCCTCTGAGATGAATCAGCATTATCCACATGTCATGAGCCAACGTTTCCATCCAACTACCCCATAACTACTGGGCGTCATCTCAGCAGGAAGTAGCCGGGTTGAACGACGCCCCAATTTCCAAGATTGGAAATGTATATTTAATCATGACAAGCTTAAATATTAAGGCTTATAATGTTAGAAAAATTCAATGTAACCCTTGCTGGCATGTCAGGAGGCTCACAGAGCTACAGATTTAACATTAACCAGCTTTAACTCTACCAAAAAATGTGTAACTGTGCACTCCCTCACTCCTTAACTTTACTCACATTTCCCATTATCTGGACCTTCACGTCCATACCATCCCCCCATGCAAATCAACCCAAGATTGCCCAACCCCAGGGAACATGCATATTTAAAAAAACAACTACAGGGTATCTGTGTGCTTTAAAATATATAAAGTTCAGCTTTGATATTCATTAATTAATTTACTTTTTGGGTAACTCTATAATTGCATATATGATAAGACACAGCCCAGTAATGATGGAAGAATGAATGTAACCACAGAGCCACCACCCAGGTCAAAGCCTGGAGTTTCACCAGCACTGCCCCTTCCCAGTCACTGCCCCCATTCTCCTCCCCCAAAGTAACCAATCCCCTGAGCGTTAAGCCTACAGAATTGCTTTGTTTTTCTTCTTTATATATATAAAGAATCGTACCTGACACATTCTTTCTGAGTGTGGCTTATTTTACTCAACCTTACGTTTATGGGTTTCATCACATTTTGCCTCTGGCAGTAACGTAGTTCGTTTTTATTGTGGTCTGGGGCTCCCCTGGACTCTTCCAGGCAGTCCGCAAGGTCAGAACCATCCCTGTGGAAACGCCAAGACACCCCCTCTGCCTTTCCAGGTTCACGCACTGGTGTGCAAAACCGTGCTCTGCCTGGGACTGGTGGTGTGTGCCCCAGAGGCGCCAACGGCTCTCAGTTGGCATTTCTACCCCAGCGAACGTCTTAGTTTGCCAAAGGCTGCCAAATGTGATATATCAGAAATAGCTTGACTTTTTTTTAAACAAAGACTCACCTTAGTTTATCAAACAAGTCAAGACGCTGGAGTAGGCCAGGGGTAACTGGAATAGAACCCACTATCAAGCCCTCCTCAAAGCTATGATTTTTTTTTTTTTTACTTTAGATATTTTTATTTTATTTTTGAAGAAGCTTTAGATTCCATAAATGATACATCGAGAATATAGAGAGGGGGGTGGGGGGTATATGGAGACCTCACATTTTTTTAATGTAACATTAAAAAAATAAAGACAAAAAAAAAAGAATAAAAAAAAAAAAGAAAATACAGGGAGAGTCCCATATACCCCAGCCCCTCCCCTTGGGTCGGACTGTCATAAAGGGAATGGGTTAATTCTGAGGCGGTGAAAATGTCCAAGTCAAGGCATCGTCAGAGATGACTTCTCCCCGAGCCGCAGCTGAGGGCGATTGGGCACGGGGCAGGGCCTAAGGCAGCCCCTCTCTCATCTCTTGGGGTTACTCTGTCCTCCTGCAGTGGTCGGCAATCAGGAGGCCTCTCACTTGGCGGGGGCCCAGTGGCCACATGCATCCTTTAAGATTAACTGAGAAAGCAAACAACAAATTTTCTAGGCCTTCCTTAGCATTAACTTTCTTTATTCCAACCAGTATAAAAGCTATGAGAAAAACCCTTAAAAGGAAGGCTGATTTGAGATTGTCCATCTCTGGCCTCCTGCCAGTTAATAAAGCTACTTTTCCTTCCTAGGCTAGTTGGCTGTGTCTACCCACTCTGCCTCGCTGAGCAAACGAACCCAGCAGGACCACCCAGGGGGCTCTAAACTCCCTCTAACTGCCTGTTTGCTCCACCACTAGTGCATGGAGGACTAACTCTGCCCTACCGATCGCGGTATCTTCAGCACCTACATTATGGCAGGTGCTCACTGAGTTTAGGCCAATCTTCTTTCCCCTATACCATAGTTTTATGGCCAGCAGCCCCAACCCAACCTGCCACCTACAGCCCATGAGCTAAGAGTGGTTTTACACATTTTAATAGTTGAGGGGAAAAAAATCCAAAGAAGACTATTTCACAACACATAAAAATTACCTGAAATTCAAATTCATCTCCAAATTGAAATTCAAATTTCAGTGTCTGTCAATAAAGTGGTTTTGGTTTGTTAGTTTGTTTTGTTCTGGTACTGATGTGGGCTATGGGTGGGAGGTTCTTTGTCTCTTCAGAGATAACCTAAGCTGACTTGTGGGTGTGAAAGAAATGGTAAGAGGCTGCAGTCCTGCCCTTGGTGACAATGGCAACGACTCCAGTCCCAGGAAACAGTTTAACAATGCAAGGTGTATAAACTTTAAGTATTCAGGGGAAATGCAAACCAAATATGCTAAAAGCTTATCTAGAATGTATGAAGTCCATGCTAAAAGCTTACCTAGGATGTGAAAAATATATGCTAATTCAAGCCTATTGAGAACTGAAACAAAAGGACAAGTTGACCTTTCCTCTCTGTATAAAAGGGATTCAAAAATCTTGTTGGGGGCTCGGGATTGAAACAGAAAGCTCCGGAGTCCGCTGGCCATCAATAAACCATTTTTCCTTCTCAAAATCATTCCTGAGTCCTGGCCTCTCTATACGCAAATAATTGAACCTCTCTCAAATTCTACAACAGTACCGGGGTCATTTGTTTGCCCATTGTTTGTGTTTTTGTTTTGGGGGGAATGGGGGACCCTGGGACCTCCTGTGGGGGAGGTTGGCACTGGGTCATTTTAGCCACACTGCTCCCCATCTGTCGATCAAGTTTTATGGGGTTGCAGCTACACTCAGCTCATTCGTGTGCATATCGCCCACGGCTGCTTGTGCACAGCAACTGCAGAGTCGATGGTTGCCACGGAGACTATCTGGCCAGCAAAGCCCGAAATATTTACTCTCTGGCCCTTTCCAGGAAAAATGTGTGGACTCCTGCTCTGCATTTACAGCAGCTCTAGCAAGCTGCCTCTTGTGGACTTGGTAAAAGTTTACTGCCTTTTTTGCTTTATTTCCTGGATTCCCCTGTGGATGCTAGGACAGCATCGTGGTTCAAGTCCACAGAGCATGAACTTGAAAAAGAGACTGTGGGTTTGGACCCTGGCCTTGCTGGCTCTTAGCTGTGTGACCTTGGGCAAGTTAATTTTACCTTTCTGTTTCAGGTTCTTTGTTGTAAAATAGGGGTGATACCAATCAAGTTAATATGAGTCAATTAGTAAAACAGAGATGTTAATAAGAATTAACATAAGCGGGAGGAACTTGGACCGGCCTCTGGCACAGTAAAGACTCCCACAGGCCCGCTCCCCCGCCCCTGTCATTAGCTGCCTTAAACGCTGCACTTTGCCTGAAGCCCTTGTTCCCAAACTTTGGCAAGAGGCAGCACTGCCTGCCACACAGTGCTCCTGTAGGGTATCGCTCCACACGTCAGGGTTTTCATTTAGGTGGTTTAAAACCTCGTGCATGGTTGCCAGCATGTCCACGCCACTACTGCATTTTATTCTCCACCGGACATGAGCAACTTGGAGGGAAAACACACACATCTGCTAAGTTGTAGGAAGGCGTGCTCAACGTGGCAGGCGAGTGGCCTCAAGTTTTGCACCCCATCAGCCAGCCAAGGTGTCCACAGTGACACTTGAGGGCTTTCGTAAGGAGATAAACTGTTTAAGTGGGTTATTAGTCAAGAAGGACACAACGATATCATGTGTGCACATCTCATTACGCCATTAGCAAACCACACCCGAAACAGGGGTCGGGAAAAGACATCACCGATAAGTGTCAGGTTAGATTAGATAGAAGAAAAGCAAGCAAGGCCTGGAGTCCAGGGTGCCCTCTGGGCATGTGCTGGCGGGGAGGGCCAGGGGTCAGGAAAGAAGATGAAGGCAGCCAGATCGCTTACACGATGCATTTTCAGAATTAGAGATATGTCATAAAAATTAATCGTCCCCCAGTGTCCCACAGTGCACTAGAATCAAAATAAAAACGCTTCATTTCCATTTTTTTGGTGTAATCTGACTGAGCCTGGAATTTTAAATTCTGGCTTTTTTTTTTTTTTCAGAAAAGTTAATGGCTACAATAGAGGACAGAAAAGAAAGAGAAATGCAAAGAAGTTGAAAGTTCATGTAGTCCCATCCTGGTATTTTACAGAGGAAGAAAAAGGCCATCAGGGAAGGAAAGTGACTTGCCTGAAGCCACACAGCTGTGGAGCACCAGACCTGGATGCAGCCACTGGTCTCGGCTGGTCCAAATGCAGTGAGCTGCCACCAAAAGTGTTTCCTTTCGTCCAGCACCGAAGACTTGAGAAAGGAAAATTCTTACAAGGTCTTTTCTAGGTCTAACAGTTACACTGAAGGGCAAGATAAGGATGAGATATCCTTAACTTCTTGAGACAGTTTCTTACTTTCAGAAATCTAAGTTAAAGATAATATTTGTGTTTTCAAAAGAGGCTGGTAAAATATTTGCACTTCAAAGCACAGAGTGTTAACATTTATTCGGGCAAGTCTTGTCAGGATTAGATAAATATTTCCAAAGCAAAACGAAACTTCTTTTGGAAACTTTGCAACCAAAGCCAAGAGGTGTGCATTCAAAAACTCCTTAAGGGCATCCAATTCTAATAATTATATTTATCGAATGTCCTCTAAATCCTTAGTTATCTTCAGTAAATAAATGATTTCTCTTAAAAAACAAGAGCTTAACCCAATAAGGCATCCTTTCTGCAAGCATTTGCTCAATGTCTCCAGGTTGAGATTGCATTGGCTGGTAGCTTAGCCTTCTTCCTTCTCCTTTACCACCCGCCCTTGTGCACACCCCATGTCCATGTCCCTCCGTATTTCAGAGAGTTCTTTGGACAAATTCTTGAATCTTTGTCACATTGGCTGGAATGGAAAAGTAGCTTTTAATCAGCTGTGAATACTTCCACAGAAAATCTGACCCCTAATGACTGAAGTCTAGAACTTGGAAACTTCAGTTTCTCCTGACCCCTAGAGTTGAGGCATTTTCAACATGCACAGATCCCTCCAACACACACACGGACCGAGAGCCTGGAATTGCCGTGAATTATCCGCATACTAGAACAATCTTGTGAAGCAATAAATACACCAGCTTGCATTTGTAGAGGGTTTCCACACACTTTAGGTCCTCAGTTAGAGCCGGGCTTTCTGAGCTTGGGCACTGCTGACATTTCGGTCCACCCAACTCTTTGTTGTGGGGACTGTCCTGTGACTGTAGGATGGTTTAGCCCATCCCTGGCCTCTTTCCACCAGATGCCACTAGAGTACTTCCTCACTTGTCTTCAGACACTGCAAAATGTCCCAGTGGTTAAGAACCACTGATTTAGAGGTATTATTCCATATGCCTCAAAATATTGATGTTCCCCAAGTGTCAGTCCCCGACCTCCTTTTATTCTCTCCCCCACTTGCGCCCTAGGTGAGCTCACCTTGTGGGATGCCTTCAAGTGCCGTCCATAGGGTAATGGCATCCCTAAGTACTTTCCCAGGATGGACTTCTCCCCACATGCCAGACTCAACTCAGATGCCCCCAGCCCTATTCAGTGCCTCCATTGGAGTATCTAATCGGTGCTTTGAACTTATCCTCAAAATTGAGCCCTTGGTATGTCCCATTGCACCCCCAAAATTGCTCCTCTTGCAGCCATCCTGATTGAGTGAATGGCAATTCAAACTTACAGTTGCTTAGCTCAAAATGAAGAGCTGTTCCCTAATTCCTTTCTTTTCTCACCACCTTTAGGATAAAATCCAGTAGGTTCTGTCATTATCCCCACGGCCACAAGTCAGAACCAAATTGCCCGCATCTATCTACTGGTTTGTTGCAACAACCCCTAGTTGTGATGTGGGCTATGGGTGGGAGGCTCTTTGTCTCTTAATAGATAACCTAAGCTGTCTGTGACTTGTGGATGTGGGATGATAAGAGGCGGCAGTCCTGCCCTTGGTAACCACGGCAGTGACTCCAGTCCCAGGAAGGTTTAACAATGCAAAGTCTATAAACATTAAATATTCAGGGAAAATGCAGAGCAAATGGGCTAGAGGCTTACCTGGAATGTGTGAAGTCCATGCTGGGGGCTTACCTAAGATGTGGACGATATATATGCTAATTCAAGCCTATTGATAACTGAGACAAAAGGACCATTTAACCTTTCCTCTCTGTATAAAAGAAACTCGAAAGTCTTGTTCGGGGCTGGGGATTGAAACAGAAAGCTCCCGAGTCTGGCCGGCCATCAATAAACCATTTTTCCTTCTCAAAATCATTCCTGAGTCCTGGCCTCTCTATACTCAAATAATTGAACCTCTCTCAAATTCTACAACAGTTGGTCTGTGCTTAGCTCACAAAGCAGCCGGAATAATTCTGCTAAGACATAAATCAAACCATGTCTACCTCTGTTCAAAACTCTCCAATGGTTCACTATGACTCAAAAAAAAAAAACCAAACAAACAACAAAACCACACACACACACACACACACACACAAAACACCAAAGCCCTTCATGAAGGAGCTGCTCACTTCCACTATGACCTCTTCCATTGGTCTCCCCCTTGCTCACCCACCCAGACACACTAAGCCCAGCCCTGCCTCCAGGCACTGTGCTGGCCATCCCTTCCACCTGGAATGTTCTTTCTCCATATATTTGCATATATTGAGCTCATTTCCTAACTTCCTTGAGGTCTTTATATAGCATTCCTCCTAAATGAGGGCTTCTCTGCCACCTATTTAACATTTAAACTCTTATCCCTGCTGTTTACTTTTTCTCCTTAGACTATATCACTAACATACTATTTCTTTTGCTTGTTTATCTCATTCGTTGTCTGCCTCCCGTACTAAAATGTAAGCACATGGTTTCTCTCTATTAGTCACTGTTAAACCCTCAGCACCTATAACAGTACAAGGGATGTAGTAGGCTCTCAACCAAAATTAGCAGAATGAATGCATGCATTTTTATTTTTGCCACACTCTGAGAAAGCAGATGAAAGAAATAATGCCCCAGCTTTGTTTTTTAAAACCTAAGGAAATGAAGGCTCAGGGATATGAAATAACCTGATTTAACTGGCAAACATCAGCCTTAGGATGGGAACCCAGCGTTTCTTTCCAGCATAATACTCCTTTCTAAACCAAAAAGCAAGAAGCTTTATAGGAAAAGACTGCTTGATGTGACCACCTAATATTTACTATGTCAGTATATAAAAAAGAAAAATATACACAGCATTGTAAACAAAGTTAAAAAGAAAACCATTTGCAAAAAAACTTGTAACAAATGACAAAGCATTAAACTCTAAGATATAAAATGATCTTACAAAGCAATATATAAATGGTAGAAAACTAACTTTTAAAAAGATGAGCAAAGAATATGAATAGGTGAATGACAAATTACTTTATCTGTAATCAAGGAAATTATAATCAAAACATTGTGATATTATTTTTTTACTTTTAAATTGGCAAAAGTGGTCCTTAAATTTATTATTTTTTAAAGATTTACTTTTTATTTCTCTCCCCTCCGTCCTCCCCCAGTTGTCTACTCTCCATGTCCATTCATCGTGTGTTCTTCTGTGTCCACTTTCATTCTCGTCAGCAGCACTGGGAATCTGTATCTCTTTTTGTAGAGTCATCTTGCTGCATCTGCTCTCCGTGTGTAGCCCCACTTCTGGGCAGGCTGCACTTTTTTCGCACAGGGCAGCTCTCCTTGCGGGGTGCACTCCTTGTACGTGGACCCTCCTACATGGGGGATACTTCTGTATGGCACAGCACTCCTTGTGTGCATCAGCACTGCACGTGGGCCAGCTTCACCAAATGGGTCAGGAGGCCCTGGGTTTGAACCTTGGGCTTCCCATGTGGTAGGTGGATGCTCTATCGATTGAGCCAAATCTGCTTCCCCTTAAAATTTTTTTAATGTAATTATTCAATATTGGTGGGTATGAAAGACACACCCATACATTACAAGAGGGAGTATTGTTATTCATATCATTTTTTAAATTGAAAATGTTTTATTACATCAAGTAATAAATACATACAAAATGCAAACTTTTAGTCATTTTTTTCCCCCAAACGTTTTGATCAACTTACAGGAAACACAGAACTGAAAGCTACATACAGTCTCTGTATGAAAATTTTAGGTCCTTGTTAGACATGTTAGGTTGCTCTTCTGTATTTATAACTTGTGCACGTTTTAGTTAACTTCAAAGCACTAATAGTCATGCAAATGGTCAAGCAACAAAGAAGTTATATTAAGAAGACTCTACACTGTATGCCAAACTGGTGCTACCCCATTTTACTGAAAACAGAATACTTAGAGTAGTATTAGCTTATGAAATGGAACAAAGAAGAATTTGATAGCATAAATGTATTCAAAAGAGAAAATTAAAGCAAGATACTGGTATCTTGGAGGCAAACAACTGTTTGATGTAAGATAAGTAACTTTTCCATATTTTTTTAAAAAATCAACACTTAAGGGGAAAACCAAAAACCAAAAACAAAAACCTGGTAACTTTCTAACTACTTAAAACATAAATCCTGATCAATGGCAAAATCTTTCCTCAATCTTAAGAGTTCACAGCTGAGTAAACCATGGGAGGGAAAAGGGGAGAAATAAAAACACACTAACATTTTGAAAATAATAATTTCATCTGAGGGGGGAAGTGAACTGTAATTTCCGAATTTGTAAGAAGTTGGGCGGCGGAGTTGGCCCAGTGGTTAGGGCGTCCCTCTACCACATGGGAGGTCCGCGGTTCAAAACCTGGGCCTCCTTGACCCGTGTGCAGCTGGCCCACGCGCAGTGCTGATGCGGGCAAGGAGTGCCGTGCCATGCAGGGGTGTCCCCCGCATAGGGGAGCCCCACGCGCAAGGAGTGTGCCCCGTAAGGAGAGCTGCCCAGTGCGAAACAAAGTGCAGCCTGCCCAGGAATGGTGCTACACACACGGAAAGCTGACACAAAAAGGTGACGCAACGAGAAGAAACACAGATTCCTGAGCCACTGACAACAACAGAAGCAGACAAAGAAGACGCAACAAATAGACACAGAGAACAGACAACCCGGGTGGGGAGGAAGGGGAAATAAATAAATAAATAAATAAATCTTAAAAAAAAAAAAAAGAAGTTGGAAAGCCTTGGAAGCTAACAATGCGGCTAGCACCTGGCATTCTCTTCTGCTGCAGCCAGTCCTCTAGCGTAAATTTCGCCTCCTTCTAGGCTGTGCATTGCACTCTTGCTCCCCGCCTAGGGAGTCTGCTCTCTTTCCCCAGCTCTTTGATGGTGGCCAGCAGCTCAGCGTATTTGCTTTGGGGATACCTGGCGGCTCCTGGTTGGTTCCCTGGGTGCAGCCATGGGGTGGCAGCCTATAGCCACTCAGCACCTGGTGGTACTGCGAGGACATTGCCATAGGGGTAGAAGGACAGAGGACACTTCCAGGCGGGTTGAGGGAGGAGGCGGACACGAGCAGGTTCAAGGAGGGTTTCTAAGAACCTTCCCTCCCCCAGCGGCGGCGAGGAGGCGCAGTGCCTGCCTCCCGCGCCTGTCCTTGACGCTGGGCTCCTGGTGGTTTTTGTTGCTCATGGCTCAGGCCGTGTTGGCAAGTAGGGCTCCGCTCAGCCCGCCCTGCGCCTGCTGGAGTCGTTAGGATTTTTTAAATGCTCCTATTCTTTGACGTAGCAGTCCCCCTTCTAAATACATTAATCCTGTAGAACTAATTAAATGCACCAAAATATATTGCTATTTGCTTCAAGCTAGTCATCATGGCATTAATAATAAGGGAAACACTTAGGAACAACAGAAGGGGAAATTGTGAAATAAGTTATGATACAGCCATACAGCAGACTGGTCAAGAGAAAAATGCTTCAAACGAAAAGTTAAGAAGAGAATAAAGTGGAGACTTTTTAACCGGTGGTCCTGACTTAGTTTCCTACACTGCACCAAGCAAATACCATGAAATGGAATGGCTTAAACAGGGGGAACGTATTAGCTTACGGTTTTGAGGCCCGTGAAAATGTCCAGATCAAGGCATCATCAAGGCAATGCTTTCTTCCCCAAGGCCAGCTGCTGGTGCCCCTTGGCTGCTCTGCCACATGGCAAGGCAAGTGACGGGGACTGCTGGCCTCCCCCTTCTGTCCTGGCTTCCGTTTCTTGCTTCCTGTAACTTTTTCTCTCTCTCTGTATTCAATCCCTTTATAAAGAACTCCAGCAGTAGGGTCAAGACTCTTCCTGAATGAGCTGCGTCACACTTTAACTGAAGTAGACTCATTGAAAGCTCTTCCTTACAATGGGTTTACACCCACAGGAATGGATTACATTCAAGAAGAAATTTAAAGTTCTGGGGTGCATACAGTTCCAAACCACTACATCTACCCTCTGCACCCCAAAATGATATGTTCTTTCCATTTGCAAAGTACACTAATTCCATCGCAATAGCCCAAAAGCCTTAAATCTTTTCAGACACAATGCTTAGTAGAAAGTCTTACTAAGTTGTTTATGTGAGAGTTGTCCTGGGGCACAATTCCTCTCCCCATCTGTGAACCTGTAAACC
This sequence comes from Dasypus novemcinctus, assembly GCF_030445035.2. Lineage (NCBI taxonomy): Eukaryota > Metazoa > Chordata > Mammalia > Cingulata > Dasypodidae > Dasypus > Dasypus novemcinctus. Next base: position 42,763,089 of record NC_080694.1, on the reverse strand, counting down.
TAGAGAATAATATATTTGCTTCTAATATACAAAAGAGGGACAAGTATAGGATGAACAGATTTGCCTATTCTGGACATGTCATACAAATAGAATATGATGTAAATTTTTAATGTGTATAATTTTAGTAGCCTAGTTAGAGCACAGTAACAGTCTGAGCTGCCTCAAATCCTTTGTGAAACAGGGAAGGTTTTTGGTTTGTGTTTTTAATAAATTAAGCTAATAGTGTTCTTTTGGCTGAGACTACTTTTAACAATATCTTTTTAGCATAGAAATCTCTCAAGGATAGAAGAAATGTTCTATAAGTAGTTCCATGTTGCTCAATGAAAGTTAAAACACTTTTGTAATTGATGTTGATGCAGAAAAGACATGTGAAATAATAGCCTTGGGAACCCCCTTATCTTTCCACTAACAGTAATGAATATTTCTTCATTCTTGAATTTTCATATTTGATTTAGTTCCGTGACCAATGGATGACCCATTTATTCCCAGCTAGCATGTGCAAGAAATGAAAGCTGGTGAAATGCTTGCTGAAAATTATTGACCCGTCAAGCAATCACTATGGAAATATCAGGAAACTTGTCTCTTATCTGAAGGGAGTCATCCAGTTGTTATCACGTCACTGTACCATATTGCTTGATAGAGACCATCTTGCTTAGATGGAATTCTTGAGAGAGTAAGTGGTTAAGAATGAATGCACAGGGAAGCGGACTTGGCCCAATGGATAAGGTGTCCGTCTACCACACGGGAGGTCCGCGGTTCAAAGCCTGGGCCTCCTTGACCCATGTGGAGCTGGCCCACGGGCAGTGCTGATGCGCACAAGGAGTGCCCTGCCATGCAGGGTTGTCCCCCACGTAGGGGAGCCCCATGCGCAAGGAGTGCGCCCCGTAAGGAGAGCCGCCCAGCACGAAAGAAAGTGCAGCCTGCCCAGGAGTGATGCCACACACACGGAGAGCTGACACAACAAGATGACGCAACAAAAAGACACAGATTCCAGGTGCCGCTGATAAGGTCAGAAGGGGTGACAGAAGAACACACAGAGAATGGGCACAGAGAACAGACAACGGGAGGGTTGGGGGGGGAGGAAGGGGAAAGAAAGAAATGAAAAATAAATCTTAAAAAAAAAAAAGAATGAATGCACAGGGATCCTAATTTTATATATTCATTCATGCAAGGATATTTAACTCTATTGAGAAGTCCCAGAGCCTTCTGGGTAGCCTGTGTTAATGAAAAGAAAAAAGAAATAGTATCTGGATTTTTCAAAAAATTTATTGTGGTAACATATATACAAAATAACATTTCACATATCAATCACTTTCTCATAAGCAGTTCAGTGCTGATATTTGCATTCATAATGTACTCCCCTCACCACATCCATTACTAAATTTTTCCGTGACCTCAACTGAAACTCTGTACCTGCTAAGCCTGAACTGCCCATTCCCCAGCCCCAGGCCCACCCCTGGGACCCTGAAATCTACTTTCTGTTTCCATGTAGGTTATTTTAATTAAGTTACTTTCTGTGTCATGGAAATTTGTATTTAGTTTAATGAAATTAAGAGTTTAATCAGGAAGAAATTAAATACTGTCCCTCTTTCTGCATATCCTTTCCAGAGCCATGAAAGACTGGGTGGTAGGAAGTTCTTCTCTCCACATCCTCTGTACCCTCCTCGACTTCCCACCTCATGGTTACTGAGATGCATAGGCCAACATCACATTTAATATCCTTCCTGAGCCAGAGGCTTACCAGCAGGGAACTATGGAGTGATGGGCTGTAACAGTGCCTGAGGGGTGGCAGACTTGGCCCAGTGGTTAGGGCGTCCGTCTACCACATGGGAGGTCCGCGGTTCAAACCCCGGGCCTCCTTGACCCGTGTGCAGCTGGGCCATGAGCAGTGCTGATGTGCGCAAGGAGTGCCATGCCCCGCATAGGGGAGTCCCACGCAATAGGAGTGCACCCCATAAGGAGAGCCGCCCAGCATGAAAGGAAGTGCAGCCTGCCCAGGAATGGTGCCACACACATGGAGAGCTGACATAACAAGATGACGCAACAAGAAGAAACACAGATTCCCGTGCTGCTGACAACAACAGAAGCGGACCAAGAAGACGCAGCAAATAGACACAGAGAACAGACAAGTGGGCTGGGGGGAAGGGGAGAGAAATAAATAAATAAATCTTAAAAAAAAAAACCAGAACAGTGCCTGAGGTCTATGTTTGGTTTTATTTTGTTTTACTGTCTTATAGTTCAAGCTTAAATGTCTCCTAGTTATTGAACAATTTTTATGATGGATCTACTCTGCAAAAAAAGGTGATTTGCGAAATACTAATTCCTCCCTTCTTGGAGCTGGACAAATCAAATGAACCCATTGGGGTTTTTCGAGATCATATACAGTAAAGAACATGGTTGGCTCTATTTAATCCAGTATTTCCCAAACTCATTTTTGCACAGAACCCTTTCATTGAAAGCCCTATCAGCAATGCAAGAAACTAGTTAGTATTCCACGGGAGGTCCATGGGAAACACTGGGTGTTCCATCCAGCAAGTGTGGTATATTCCATCCCTCTAGAAGTGAGTACAATTGGAAGGTGTCAGCCGTACTTGTTTGAAAAGAATCCCCTGTTCTAATTTACCAAAGAGCTGCCAGGAATGGTTTGGCTTTTATAAAGGGGATTTATTTGGTGTAAAAGCTTTCAGTCCAAGGCCGTGAAATATCCAAATTAAGGCACTATCAGAGGCGCTTTCTCACCCACGTCAGGTGCCAAGTGTTGAAGCAAGACGGCCGTTGATCTCTGCCAAGGTTTGAGCTCAGCCAAGGGCAACCAGGCATAGGGTTGTCTTCTTCTCCCTGGGGCCTCTGCTTTTTGAGCCTCTCGGGAGTTTCTCTCCTCTTGAGATGCTCCGTGGGCCCAGCCTCTTGGGGGCTTCATGCTTAAGTGATCCTCTAGTCCTCTCTAGGATGGCAGGGTAAAAAATGGCAGCCTCCGATTCCTGTGCCTGTCTGTGTATCTGGGTTTTGATCAGACTCAGCAAGGGGGTGGAGGCTCATCCTGAGTCACAGATTAAACTTCAGCTTTCTATTCTCTAACCACATTCTTTCCTCTGTTGACATAATGAGTTTGCTCGTTATATTTAGTTCATAATGGCCAAGTCATACAATATTTGTCCTTTTGTGTCTGGCTTGCTTCACTCAACATAATATCCTCCAGGTTCATCCATGTTGCCATATGCTTCACAACTCATTTCTTCTTACAGCTGAATAACAATTCCGTTGTTAATGCATTGCATCTATAAATCAATTTGAGTAATATAGTATTCCAACGGTGTGTACATACCACCGTTGTTTATCCATTTTTCAGTTGATGGACGTGTGGGTTGTTTCTACCTTTTGGCAATTGTGAATAAAGTTGCTATGAACATCCATGAGCAGATGTCTGATTGTGTCACTGCTCTCAGTTCTTCTGGGTATATACCTAGTAACAATATTACTAAATCACATAGTAGATCAACATCTAGCTTCTTTAGGAACCACCAAACAGACTTGCACAGTGGCTGTTCCATTCTACATTCCCACAGAAGTGAATAAGCATTCCTATCTCTCCACATCCTCTACAACACTGGCAGTTCTCTTTTTAATAGTGGCCATTTTAGTAGGTGTGCATTGATATCTCAGTGTAGCTTTGATTTGCATTTCTCTAATAGCCAGTGATGCTGAGCATTTTTTTCATGTGGGTTTTTTTTTTTTTTTTTGCCATTTGTATTTTCTTTAGAAAAATGTCTATTCAGGTCTTTTCCCCATTTTTTATTCAGGTCATTTGTCTTTTTATTGTTGAGTTGTAGGGACTCTTTTTATTTCATGGATATTAGACCCTTGTCAAATGTGTGATTTCCAAATATTTTCTCCCATTGCGTAGCCTGCCTTTTTGCCCTCTTCACAAAGACCTTTGAGGTGCAGAAGGGTTTAATTTTAAGGAGGTCCCATTTATCTATTTTTTCTTTTGTTGTTCATGCTTCGGATGTAAGGATTAAGAGACCACCACACTACAAGTTCTTATAGATGTTTTCCTATGTTATCTTCTATGACATTTATGGTCCCAGATTTTACGTTTAGGTCTTTGGTCCATTTTGAGGTGATTCTTGTATTGGGAGTGAGATAGAGGTCCTCTTTCATTCTTTTGGTTATGGATATTCAGTTCTCCCAGCACCATTTATTGAAGAGACTTTTCTGTTCCAGAAAAGTGGACTTGGTAGGCTTATCAAAAATCAGTTGACCATAGAAGTGAGGAGCTATTTTCAAACTCTCAATTTGATTCCATTGATTAATATGTCTATCTTTATGCCAATATCATGTTTTTTTTCACCACTGTAGCTTCATAATACACTGTAAGTTCAGGGAGCGTGAGTCCTCCAACTTTGTTCTTCTTTTTTAGGATGTGTTTTTTATTCAGGACCCCTTTCCCTTACAAATAAATTTGGTAATTGACTTTTCTATTTCTGTAAAGTAGGCTGTTGGAATTTTGATTGTTATTGCATTGAATCTATAAACCAATTTGGGTAGAATTGACATCTTCATGATGTTTAGTCTTCCAATCTATGAACATGGAATGGTCTTCCATTTGTTTAGGTCTTCGTTGATTTATTTTAGCAGTGTTTTGTAGTTTTCTGAATATAAATCCTTTACATTCCTGGTTAAATTAATAACTAGATATAACTAGATATTTAAGGTTTTTTTGTTGCTATTATAAATGAAATTTTTTCTTAATTTCCTCCTCAGTTTGCTCATTGCTAATGTATAGAAATGCTACTGAATTTTGCTTGTTGATCTTGTACTCTGCCACTTTGCTGGACTCATTTATTAGCTCAAGTAGCTTTGATGGCAATATTCCAGGGTTTTCTAAATATAGGTCATGTCATCTGTGAATAGTGTGCGTTTTACTTCTCTTTTCCAGTTTGGATGCCTTTTATTACTTTTTCTTGCCTAATTGCTCTAGCTAGAATTTCTTGCACAATGTTAGTAACCATTGTGACAGTGGGCATCCTTGTCTTGTTCCTGATCTTAGAGAGAAAGCCTTCAACTTCTCCCCATTGAGTACAACGTTGGCTGTGTGATTTTTATATATGCCCTTTGTTATGTTGAAGAACTTTCCTTCTATACCTATCTTTTGAAGTGTTTTCCTCAAAGGATGTTGGATTTGACAAATGCCTTTTCTGCATTGATCATGATTATCATGTAATCTTTGATTTGTTAATGATCTTCCCTTTGATTTGTTAATGTGGTAAATTACTTTAATTGATTTTCTTATATTGAAATCCCCTTGCATACCAGGAATAAAACCCACTTTGATTGATGTATAATTGTTTTTATATGCTGTTAGATTCTATTTGCAAGTATTTTTTTTTGAGAATTCTTGTATCAATGTTCATTAGAGAGATTAGTGTGTAATTTTTTTTTCTATCTGATTTTATTTATTTGATCTCTCTCTCTCTCTCTCTCTTGCTCTCACTCTCGCTCTCTCTGTTAGTCTAGCTAGGGGTTTGTCAATTTTGTTGATCTTCTCAAAGAATAGCTTTTGATTTTGTTGATTTTCTCAATTGGTTTTTTTTCTTTCAATTTCATTTATCTTTTCTAATTTTTGTTATTTCTTTCTTTCTGCTTGCTTTGGGGTGGGTTTATTGTTCTTTTTCTAGCTTCTCTAGTTGTTCAGTTAGTTTTTTATTTTAGCTCTTTCTTCTTTTTTAATATAGGCATTTAGGGCTATAAATCTCTCTCTCAGCACTGCCTTTGCTATATCCCATAAGTTTTGATGTGTTGTATTTGATATGTTGATATCTTGAGATATCTACTAATTTCTCTTGTAATTTCTTCTTTGACCCACTGATTGTTTAAGAGTTTGTTGTTTAGCCTGCTAGTTTCCCCCTCTCCTGCCTATTATTGATTTCCAGTTTCATTCCATTATAACCAGAGAAGGTGCTTTTTATAATTTCCATCTTCATAAATTTATTGAGAGCTGTGTTGTGGCCCAAACCTGTGGTCTATCCTAAGGAAAGATCCATGAGCACTTGAGAAGAATATATAACCTGCTGGTTAGGGGTGCAATGTTTGTATATTATTTGTCTGTCAGATCCAGCTTGTTTATCATATTGTTCAAGTTTTCTGTTTCATTGTTGATCCTCTGTCTAGTTGTTCTATCTATTAATGTGAGTGGCATGTTGAAGTCTCCAACTATTATTGTGAGGCATCCAGTTCTCCTTTCAGTTTTGCCAGGGTTTGCCTCATGTATTTTGGGGCACCCTGGTTAGGTGCATAGATATTGATGACTGTTATTCCTTTCTGATGGATTGTCCCTTTTATTAGTATATAATGCATAAAGGCCTCCTGCATCTGTAGCAGTTTGATATTGTTTACGAATTCCAAAAATAGATATTGGATTAGTTTGTAAATTAGTTTGTCCCTCTGGGCATATTAGAGTATATTGGATTCAGACGTTTCACCTTTACATGATTAAATAATGATTAAGACTTTGATTGGGCAACATCAGTAGGACACCAAGTGGATGGGTACTCACAGAGAAAACTACATGGCAGTACAGAGGAAAGGGAGGTTGGAGTTTTGAACTGGAGCCTGGGAAGTAAGCACACAGAGGAGCAGAGCAGCTGAACCCAGAAAGAAATGAGCCCTGGGAAGAAAATAACCCAGGAAGCCTAAACTCTGGCAGACGTCAGCAGCCATCTTGTTCCAACACATGGCAATAGACTTTGGTGAGGGAAGTACGCTTTATGGCCTGGTAACTGCAAGCTTCTACTCCAAATAAATATCCTTTATAAAAAACAACCAATGGTATTTTGCATCAGTACCCCTTTGGCTGACCAATAGAAAATTTGGTACCAGAAGTGGGGTAGAAGCTTTTTTACATCTAAAGTCTGTTTTGTCTGACACCCATATAGCTCTCCTGCTCTCCTCTGGTTACTACTTGCTCAAAACATCTTTTTCCAACCTGTCAATTTCAGTCTATTTGCATCCTTGGGTCTAAAATAAGTCTCCTGCAGTCAGCCTATGAATGGTTCATGTTTTCGTATCCATTCTGTTAGCCTATGTCTTTTTTAAAACTTTTATCCAGGAATCTTCATTTTATTAAATTGTCAAGGTGATTCTTTTTTTTTTCCTCCATTAACTCTGGGTTTATTGTGTTATTCATTCCCTAGTTTATTCTCTAGGTTTTTTTCAATTGGAATTTATGTCCCTAGATTATCCTTTCTACCCACTTTCTTTTTTCTTCTTCTTCTTTATTTTCTTTTAAATGTTACATTAAAAAAAATATGAGGTCCCCATATACACCCCCACCCCACCCACCCCACCCTTCCCACATCAACCACTTCTTCCATCATCACGGCACATCCACTGCACCTGGTGAATACATTCTGGAGCACTGCTACACCACATGGACAGTGGTCCACATTGTAGTCCACCCTCTCCCCCAGTCTACCCAGTGGGCCATGGCAGGACACACAATGTCCAGCATCCATGTGCTTCATGTCATCATTCAATTACCTGAGCCCCTGCCAATTTTTTACCTTCTTTTCTCTCTCTGTTCTTCTTTCTCTTCAATTTCAATTGTTCTTTCCTCTATGTTGCTGATTCTTTCTCCCATGATTTAAAATCTGCTGTCATGTGCCTCTATTTATTTTTCTTTAAGATTTATTAATTAATTTATTTCCCCCCTGCCCCTCCTCCTACCCTGCTGTTTTTGCTATCTATGTTGTCTTCTCTTCTCATTTTCTCTGCTCTATGATTCACAGGGATTCAATCCTGGAGACCTCTGATGGGGAGAGAGGTTCCCTATCAATTGTGCCACCTCAGTTCCTGGTTTCTGTTGCACTTTACCTTGACTCTCCCCTTTGTCTCTCTTTTGATGAGTCATCATCTTACTGCATGACTCACTTGCGCGGGGCACTGGCTCACCATGCAGGCACTAGTGTGGGCACTGGCTTGCCACACGGGCATTCTTGCTTTCTCTTCTTCTTTTTCACCAGGAGGCCCCAGGGATCGAACCCAGGTCCTCCCATATGGTAGGTGGAAGTTCTATCACTTGAGTCACATCTGCTTCCCTCTACTTTATGTTTTATCTCAGTTATTGTGCCTTTCATTCCATAGGCTCTGCTGTTTTTCTAATCCAAGATTTCAAATTTTTCTTTACACTCACTCAGTGTCTTCTTAATGACTTTATTGTTAGAAATGAGTCTGAATATTTTTTTAGGAGGTATTGGGGCTTGAACCCAGGACCTTTTATATGCAAAGCAGGCATTCAACCACTGAGCTACAATTGCTCTGCTTTTAGAGTCTCTTATTTCTTTAGCCATGCTGTCCTTCAACTCCATGATTTGATTTAGGAAATATGTATGAAACTCATCAATTGGCTGTTTCAAGTCCTGTGTCTCATCTGGAGCTTTGATTTGTTTCTTTGCCTGAGTCATATCTTCCTTTTCTTTGTATGGCTTGTAATTTTTTGCTCATGTCTAGGCATTTGATTCTGATACTGAATTTAATCTGATGTTCAGTTTCTCTCTCTTCCCTAGGAATTTACTATTAAGTAGCTGTGTGCTACCATTGTTTTTTGTTTGTTTTGTTTTGTTGACTCTTGGTTCAACTTGTACTAGGATATTTAGGATTGCCCCTGTTTAACTGCTCAAGCCAAGGCTAAGGACCCAGTAACGGGTGCCTCAGAGAAGGTAGCAGTAAAGTCACCTGCTTGCCTCTTTTATTATTATTTTTTCTTTTTTGCGCACTTTTCTGGTCTGCCCAGCAGATGGCACTCTTGGGAAGACCTCACAGGTCAGACCCCAGATGCTTGGGGTGGATTTCATTCCGTGTAACTCCTTGTGCTGGTTGGAGGTACAGAACCCATGTCCCCAGGTCAGACCAAGCCTCACGGACAAAGTTCAGAGTCTGTTCTCCACCCTTTGCAGGTGACACCCTCCCTCCCTCTGCTTCCTCTGCAAGCAGCCCCAGGCAGTAGGGAGGGTGTTTGAGAAGCTCCCTGCAGACTCTCAGGGCAATTGTTTGCCATGGCCCCACCCAGCCTGGAAGTCTATGACCCTCCAATACAGCAGACCAAGTTCCCTGGCCAAAACCTGAATTTTCTGTAGGCTGTGTCCCTTCCTCTCCCCTTTCCTGGGGAAGAGGACCCCTGCAATCCCCTTAGTCCGCAGCCACTGCAACCCTCAGCCACTGCAGCCCACAGACCTCTATTTGCTACGCAGGTGGGGGGAAGGTACCTGCTACTGCTTTTATAGCTCTACTCGTGGGATTTTCCAGCCAGCTAAGACTCCTTTCCTTTGCCCCTCTTTCTTCTGGGTGGAGTCTCGTCTCGCCCTGGTGTCCTGAGCCCCAGAGCAGCCCTCCAGACAGTCTCCACCTGTCCTCTAGCTATTTTTTCTCTGAGCACATTTTTTTTGTATCTCAGTTCTACCTCAATAATGTGTTTGGGGCTGGGGGATCTGGGAGAAAGAAAAATAATTGAATTGGTATAGTAATCTATAGAAGGGTTAATATTAAATTAATGCCTATGGTATTTTTTTCTGCTGATGCCCAAGATAGGATTATTTTAAATGATATGGAATATTTGCATATGCTTGTAATGAACTTACTATATACTAGTCATTTTTCTATATTCTTTCATACGATAGATTATTTCATGTTCACATGAGATACAATTATCCCCCTTTGACCCAAGAAAAAGCTGAGGCACTGTGAAATTATGTAACTCACCCAACATCACACAGCAATGAAGCAGCAGCACCAGGTCTCAATCCAGCAGGTAGGTACCGGGGTGCATGTTTTGTCAGCTCTGCCATATCATTTTCTTCCTGAAGGGAGGAAAGTAACATTTAATGAGTACTACATATCAAAACATTCTCACAACTACCTCAAGAAGAAAATATTTCCATTTCGATTTTTTCGATGAAATAGCACAAATTCAACCCATGCCCCACACTGAATTGATGTAAGAGCTCAGTGTAAACTTCCCTTTTCTGCCTCCCCCTCATGTCTTGTCACATTAGTCTATTTCTGTTCACTTCTGTGACCTAGGACCGCAGTGCCTACAACACAATTCAATAGGAATCAGCTATGAAACGATGGACGTAGTCTCCCTGGCAGAGCTCTAGAATGGAAAGAAAGGACAGATTATATACAGGGTAGGATAGAACAGGGAGATTCTGGGTTCTCAAAAAACATCTAAATCTTCCCCTTCCCCAGGAGGTGGGGCTTCATTTCCCTTCTCCCTGTGGGTACAGCCTAGACTTAGTGATGACCTTCCAGAATGTGGGAAGAGGCATCTAGGAACTTGACAGTGGAGAAAACAGTCCCTTACCCAAGTGATCAAAGGTTACATCAGCAGTGCCACCCTCGGATGTGATGTGATTTCTCCTCTCTGGTCTTCTTCCCCCAAACCCGTATAACCCCAGTATGATCATGAGAAAAGCCACTTGAGCAAACCAAATCGAGGGACATTCTACAAAATGCCTGACCAGCACTCAAACCTGAAAGACTAGGGCATGGAAAGCTAGGAAAGACTGGAGGAGACTAAAGACCTGACACCTAAATGTAACATTGTACCCAGGGATGGATCCTGGACCAGAGAAAGGAAAAACTGACGAGCTCTGAATGAAGCTGATGTTCAGTTAGTGGTAATGCATCCATGTCAATGTGTTAGTTTTGACGAATATGCACAGGTAATATGACATGATATTGGGGAAAACTGACACTGGTTGATAAGCACACAGGAACACGCTCTATGTTCTTTGCCACATTTCTGTGAATTTGAAATGATTCCAAAAGAAAGTTTATTTCTAAAAAAATATAATGAGCAGCTCTTCTCCAGGCAATGCTCGCACCCTTATTGCACAGGCAGACACAAGTAAGGAGGAAGCCTGGCTTTTAGGACTGCGGTGAAGATGGAACTTCTGGCCCCACATCAGGTCTGCAGCACATGCCCAGAGTCTGCAGAGTACCAGCTGGTTCAAGGCCAGAGGAGCGTAAACCTTCACAGCTTTAATCTTCCTCTCAGTAGTCAGACGGATTCTTAACAAGGGGTCTGTGAGCTTGAATTTTTTTTTTTAAGATTTATTTTTTATTTATTTCTCTCCCCGTTCCCCCAACCCCGGTTGTCTGTTCCCTGTGTCTATTTGCTGAATCTTCTTGTCAGCTTCTGTTGTTGTCAGCAGCACAGGAATCTGTGTTTCTTTTTTGTTGCGTCATCTTGTTGTGTCAGCTCTCCGTGTGTGTGGCACCATTCCTGGGCAGGCTGCACTTTCTTTTGCACTGGGCGGCTCTCCTTAATGGGGTGCACTCCTTGCACATGGGGATCCCCTATGCGGGGGACACCCCTGAGTGGCAGGGCACTCCTTGTGCACATCAGCACTGCGCGTGGGCCAGCTCCACACGGGTCAAGGAGGCCCGGGGTTTGAACCGTGGATCTCCCATGTGGCAGACGGACGCCCTAACCACTGGGCCAAGTCCGCTTCCCATGTGAGCTTGAATTGAAAAGCAAAAAACCCCACTATTCTTGTGGGGACTTGTTGGTACAGGTATGGTATGTATATTAAATAATACACAGTATAGTGTGGACTTAGTAAGGGGTCCATGGAACAAAATAGGTTAAGAACCCCTGGCTTACTGGGTTGCTCCTTTGGTGAGAAGGGCAGAGTTCTGACTCCCGCACTTACTATGTGAGCTTGAGCAAGATTCTGAGCCCAGAGGAACCTTGCATCGCTTGGAAAAAGAAGGAAAAGATACTCATGGTTAAAATGACACCCATGATAGAATCCCGTTTATGTCAGAATGGAAAGAATGGACGTGGATCAAACGATTAAGCACCTGCTTCCTACGTGGGAAGTCCTAGGTTTTGTTCCTGTGCCTCCTAAAAACAAACAATAAACCAATGAAAAAATCAATTTAAGGGAGCCGATATGATCAGTGGTTGAGCACTCATCCCACCTCTGCGGTCCTGGGTTCAATGCCCAGCCCCCAAACTGCAAAAAAAAAAAAAAGGTACATCTGGGTATTCATAAAGAGATGCCACCAAATTATAGACATTGGGGTAGGATTTTCAGATTTTCTATTTACTTTTTTCTTTATACTTTTGAAAAGATAGATAGACAGACACACACTCCTTTTGGGTTTACCTCTGGGCAGAAACTACTTCCTTCTTATTCCTTTTCTGATGAACCAGCCCCTCCCTCCCCCAACCTGGCATTAGTGGTGCAATCTCAGCCTTTTCCAGAACCCCTCCTTTCTCCAATAAAAACCTACCAGTCTCACATCCTAGCTCCACAGAGCTGGCTCCTGTTCTGTTTTGCTTTAAAAAAAAATTGGGATGGGGGGGAGGGGTTGGTTTTTACAAGCAGCATTAATCCATGTTATAAGTATAAACACTTGCTCCTCCCAAAATCAATAGGTAGGTTTTAGAGAGATTCAAATAAGTGTAACTAAAATTTGGCTAGTTCTGGCAATGAGGACAGTGGGGATTGGGGAGGAAGGGTGGCAGGGGGGGAGAGATACTGCGTAGGACTAATCCAGCTCAAAAGTGGTGGAAAGGTGTGGATAAGACTGGAGTGGTTGGCAAATACCCTATCGTAGAAGTTCTCCATGCCTTGGGGTTTTGCCAGCCACTTCTGCAGGAATTGCAAAAAAGGGGGTGGGCCAAAGAATTCCAGCCACTTCCCTTCCCTATTAAAAAAAGTGGGAAAGCGGCTGTGGCTCAATCAGTTGGGCTCCCGTCTACCATATGGGAGGCCCTGGGTTCGTGTCCTGGGGCCTCCTTGTGAAAGTGGGCTTGGCCTACGCCCTTGGAGAGCTGACAGCCTGTGGAGAGCTGGCACAGCAAGATGATGAAACAAAGGTAGACAAGCAGACATGGAAGAACATGCAGTGAATGGACAGAGAGCAGAGAGCATGCAAGCCGGAAGAGGGACACGAATAATACAAATAAATATAAATACAGACACAGAAGAACCCACAGCAAATGAACACAGTGAATGGACACAGCACACAAAAAGCAGCAGGAGGAGGGGGATAAAAAAAAAAAAGTGTGAGCAGTGCCAAAATTCAGCAGGGCAGGTCCCTCTATCCACCCAACAGGGACGGACTCTGCTTAAAATTACAAAAGCACGAATCTGCAAACTTCCTGCTTGTGTGAGTATATGAACATACTACACGCATCTTATAACTTTTATAAATTCTGACTGCAGGTATTTCACACTTACACTTAAAGACGTTTGCATACGCAATGTGACATGAATCACCTTTAACCTTCATTAGCCAGTGGACTTGGAACGAGTGAGTTAAAAACAACTATTACCAAGCACATCCATGTAACATACAAGACTTCGATTCAAAGATCCTTGAGAGCAGAGGTGACGTCCTGTTGATTTCTGAACTCCTACCCTTGTCCCCCAACTCCCAGCACCTAACGCTTTGTTTTACATGTGGTGGGGCCAAAACTGGTATACTACTTAATACAATAGGGCCATGCATTTCTAAGGTAGCTAAACACAATCTGGAATGAGGACAGAGTCTGAGAATTTCCTGAGCAAGAGTAATGACAGTGCTCACCCAGGACTTCCAAATACATTTTCGCATTCAGTTCCCCCATCAGCCAATGGACTTGGTAGTCCAGATGCTCAGAAATTAAGTGATTAAGTGATCTGCCCAAGGCCACGTGGTGAGTGACAAACCAAAGGCTCTGCAACCCAGGTCTCCTCACGCCAACCTTTTAGCCAATGCAAAATAAAAATTATTGGGGAAAAAGAGGGGGATGAGCAATACATCATACAACAGAAAAGTTATTCACCCGAAATAATGCTCCAAGGCAGGTCACTGGCAGAAAATTAAAAAGAAAATCTCAGGTTGGTTAATTCATTACTATTGGGGAAGCGGATTTGGCTCAATGGATAGAGTATCCACCTATGGGACCGCCTGGAGGACCGCCTATGGGAGGTCCAGGGTTCCAACCCCGGGTCTCCTGACCCGTGTGGTGAGCTGGTCCTTGCGCAGTGCTGATGCGGGCAAGGAGTGCTGTGCCATGCAGGGGTGTCTCCCGCGTAGGGGAGCACCACGCGCAAGGAGTGCACCCCTTAAGGAAAGCCACCCAGCGTGAAAAAAGCGCAGCCTGTGCAGGAGTGGCACTGCACACACGGAGAGCTGATGCAGCAAGATGATGCAACAAAAAGAGACACAGATTCTGGGTGCTGCTGACAAGAATACAAGCGGACACAGAAGAAAATGCAGCGAATGGACACAGAGAGCAGACAACTGGGGGGGGGGTGGAAAGGAGAGAGAATAAATAAATAAATAAATAAATAAATAAATAAATAAATGTTTTTTAAAAAAATTCGTTATTAAACCACAAATAGAAATAAAAACACACTCACACATATACGCATGTACATATATATATATATATATATATATATATACATATACATGTACATATATACGTAGAGAAAGCATAAAGTTTCTCGTAATCTAAGAAGAAATGATTGCTGTTGGTAGACATCACCAGTGGTAATTACTCGGGCTAGTAAACCGCATTTGGTACAAGCTAGATGGAGGCAAAAAGCCCAGGTGATGAGATTGCAGAACTCACAGCCAGAGCTGCTTTTGCAAAGGTGATTCTAAAACAGTCAAAAGATGAGCAAGCTTTGTGCAGCCCAGACCACATACTTTCCAAAACTCGTGACCATTGTTCTAATGAGCATTTTTTAAATGCTGGTCAGAGATTTTAAAGATGATCCCAGGAGGAGCTGCTCTAAATTGAGTTACGATTTAACTTAATTTAATTCAGATTTCCCATTCCATGACTAATGTTTTCATGCAAAGAGCCAAATACGCTATGTCTTTTTTAAAATTGCAAGCAAGACAGAACCTAATCAAAATGTTGGAAATTCATGCAAAGGATGTGAAGCAGGCTTCTCTAGTTACTGCCTGGGATTCTGGAGAGCTGCAATGCCCTACTCAGCCTCTCTTGCAGAGCATTTACTTGACTGCATGAAAGATTGTAATCCTTCATCGCCCTTCTTGCCCTCCTTGCATAAGCAGGTACTGCCCTTTGTCTACAAGTTTCTGAGGAGGAAATCAATGCAGCAGCTCCAAAGACTTGCAATCCTGGGGAAACTCAACTGGAGGCAGCAGGGGCAGCAAGAGCCTCTGAATTCATCCAGAGGCCAGGTCCAGGCCCTTTCCTTCACAGATGCAAATGGCAGCAGGGCTTTTCGTAAGAATGGGTCCTCCTCCATTTGACTTGACATTAATGGAAAGATACATGCATGCACAACAAAAAGAACAGAGAAATGGCCTGGTCAGTCTCATCCATGGGACGCCTTTTCCAAGTCACTGATTTTGATTCAGGGGGAAAGGGGGAGCCAGACTTCCACCAGTGGCTGCCCTGACCTGAGAAGGTAGAAGAGTGTCTCAAAAATGGTGAGAGAAATGTAAATGGCCCTGGTTTTCTCAAGGCAAGGTTTAAATTGAAATGGATGGAGACTACTATGAAATCCATTTCATTAGCTGTTTAGATTTGCTTGTTGGGATTAGTTATGAGTGGGTAAGGTGATGGCTCAAAGGCTACTCATGGCTTTGTCTCACCACTGGGGCGAATGTTTATTTGCTTCCAGTAGCCTGCCAGAGCATCCTCCACTCACTTGAGAAACTGTCTGCTAAACTTTAAGGACCTATTTCCCACCCCTTTCCTTTCTTTTAATGTTGTTTTAATCATCCAAAGATTTTATCATGCATCCCAAACACATATAAAACAATTAAATAGAGGGATAGGAAGCTGGTCCCCAAGTCATAGGTGGCACTGGTAAAGAAATAATCTGGGAAGCGGATGGGGCTCAAGTGATAGAGCTTCTGCCTACCATATAGGAGGACCTGGGTTCGATCCCTGCGGCCTCTTGGTGAAAAAGAAGAGAAAGCATGCCCGCACGGTGAGCCAAGTGCCCATGCGGTGAGCCGAGTGTCCGTACAGTGAGCCAAATGTCCTCATGGTGAGCCAAGTGCCCATGTGGGTGCCTGCGCAGCAAGCTGAGTGCCCATGTGGTGAGCCGAGTGTCTGTGGGTGCCCGCACAGCAAGCCAAGTGCCCACGCAAGTGCCCGTGTGGCAAGCCAAGTGCCTGCGTGGTGAGCCAGTGCCTGCACAAGTGAGTCACGCAGCAAGACGATGACACAACAAAAGAGAGACGAAGGGGAGAGTCAAGGTGAAGTGCAGCAGAGACCAGGCACTAAGGTGGTGCAATTGACAGGGAACCTCTCTTTACATCAGAGGTCCCCAGGATTGAATCCCAGTGAATCCTAGAGGAGAACGATGAGAAGAGAAGACAAACAGAGAAATAGATACAGGAGATCACACAGCAAATGGACACAGACAGCAAAAAGAGCAGGGCAGGGGAGGAGGAGGGGAAGGAAAAAAAAGAAATAATCTTAGGGGAGTGGGTGTAGCTCAGTGGTTTGCACACTTGCTTCCCATATACAAGCTCCTGGGCACAATCCCTGCCTCCTAAAAAGATAATAATCTAGAGAGTCAGTACATTTCAATGAGGGTGGCATTATCACCCCTTTCGACAAACAGGGAAACTGAGGCTCTGTGAAGCTAAGTAACTCACCCTAAATCACTCTGTGGCAGATCTGCTTTGACTTAAATCGGCCCTGACTTCAAAGCCAGTGTGTAAGCTGTTCATTCACCACACCTCAAGAGTTCTTCCCAGCAACTCTGCCCTTCCACAAGGACTCCTCAACCAGAGACTGCAGTGTCTGAAAGAACCCCACCATTACAAGTTGGCACTCCTCATTGGCATAGAAGTTATGGGTCAGACTTGGCAGTCAGAATTCCTGAGTTTGTTCCCAATGGAAACACCTCTGAAAAATCTCCCTTGGAGGATTGTGGGAAGATGGTGAGGGACTAACAGGCAGAGCTGAATGCTCTACCAAAACAACAGGGAAAGAGCCAAAAGCTGTCTAAGGGACCTGCTTTGGGGGTCATCAGGCCTGGACAGTGCTACACAACTCCCAGGAGGGTGAGGGGCAGAGAGACAAAGAAGCCAAAATGACAAGCGTGAGTTACCAAGCCCTCGTGGCAGCTGGAGAGGGTTGCCCTCCCCCACCCTCAAGGTATTAAACTAGGGTAGAACCCTGGCTGACTGCAGCTGACTGAGAGGAGAGCAGACATCTTCCTGCCTGTCAGCTGTTTCAAGGGAAAAGGGAGGGGAAGTCAGAGTGCTTTTCTTACTGAATTTGGCCAGCAGAGCCCACTTTGAATATCCAATCTGGAAATTCAACACAGGAACACAGGAAAGCAGAGCCTGAAACACCTCCAGGGAAAGGTATGTTGATTTTTTTTTTTAAGATTTATTTTATTTATTTATTTCTCTCCCCTCCCCCACCAAGTTGTCTGTTCTCTGTGTCTGCTGTGTGTTCTTCTTTGTCCACTTCTGTTGTTGTCAGCAGCATGGGAATCTGTGTTTCTTTTTGTTGCATCATCTTGTCGTGTCAGCTCTCCATGTGTGTGGTGCCATTCTTGGGTAGGCTGAACTTTCTTTTGCACTGGGCGGCTCTCCTTATGGGGCGCACTCCTTGCACGTGGGGCTCCCCTACACGGGGACACCTCTACGTGGCAGGGCACTCCTTGTGCACATCAACACTGCACATGGGCCAGCTCCACATGGGTCAAGGAGGCCCGGGGGTTGAACCGCAGACCTCCCATGTGGTGGACGGACGCCCTAACCACGGGGCCAAGTCCAATTCCTGAAAGTTGCGTTGATTAGCACCATCTGCCTGCCAGTCTGGAAATTGCATGGACAAAAACTGTGCTCTCTGTATCCAACCCCTGGGAGAAAATATTCACCCCACTAGTGAGTTCCTGGCCTGATTCTGAAAACTTAAGCTGGGAAATTAAAAACACTGAGAATAAGTTGAACCAAATATCAAAGAACAGCTGTGAGAAAAAAAAAAAGATAGGCAAGAGAGAGAAATTAACCATCAGGATAAATTCACCAACATATTCGAATGCCTAGACATCAGCCAAAAATTATAAGTCATACTAGGGAACAGGAAGAGATGGCCCAGCCAAAAGAACAAACCAAAAACCCTGAAGAGACACAGGATTGAAAAACAATTCATCAGTGATAATCACACAACTCTGCTAAATCACTTCAAGGAATTTAAAGAACATATGACTAAAGAAATAAAGGATATTAAGAAGACACTGGGGGGAAGCGGACTTGGCCCAGTGGATAGGGCATCCGTCTAACACATGGAGGTCCACTGTTCAAACCCAGGGCCTCCTTGACCCATGTGGAGCTGGCCCACGTGCAGTGCTGATGTGCACAAGGAGTGCTGTGCCATGCAGGGGTGCTCCCATGTAGGGGAGCCCAACACGCAAGAAGTGCACCCTGTAAGGAGAGCCAGTGCGAAAAGAAAGTTCAGCCTGCCCAGGAATGGCACACGCACATGGAGAGCTGATGCAGCAAGATAATGCAACAGGAAGAGACACAGATTCCGTGCCACTGACAAGAACAGAAGCAGACAAAAGAAGAACACACAACAAATGGACACAGAGGACAGACAACTGGGGCAGGGGGGGATGGGGAGAGAAATAAATTTTTTAAAAAGGTATAATTTTTTAAAAAAAGAAGACACTGGGAGAGCATAGAACAATTTGAAAGTCTGAAAAGAAAAGTAACAGACCTTATGGAAATGAAAGACATGATGGATGAGATTAAAAATACATTAGAGGCATATAAGAGCAGATTAGAATTTCTTGAAGACAGAATTACTGATTTTGAAGACAGAACATCTTAACTGGAAATGACAGGAGAACAGAAAGAGAAGAGAATGGAAAAAAATGCAACAGTCTCAGGGAATTGAGTGACAATGTGAAACAAAAACATTTGCATTATTGGTGTCCCAGAAGGATAAGAGAATGGAAAAGGGGCAGAAAGAATATTTAAAGAAATAATGACTGAAAACTTTCCAACTCTTGTGAAAGACCTAAATATCAATATCCAAGGACAAACATATCCCTAACAGAATATCCAAATAGACCCACCCTGAGACACCTACTTTTAAGAATGACAAACATCAGAGATAGAGGATTCTGAAAGCAGCAAGAGAAAAGAAAAGCATGACATACAAGGGAAACACTATAAGATTAAGTCCTGACCTCTTATCAGAAACCATGGAAGAGAAAAAAAAGTGGTATGTTGTATTTAAGGTACTGAAATAGAAAAACTGCCAGCCAAGAATTCCATATCCAGCAAAGCTGTCCTTCAAAAATGAGGGTGAGTTCAAAGTCTTCATAGACAAACAAAAACTGATAGAATATGTTACCAAAAAACCAGATTTGCAAGCGATCCTAAAGGGGGTACTGCAGCCTGAAAGGAAAAATCAAGGGCCAGAGATTTGGAGAAACGTTTATAAATTAAAGGGTAAGTTTAGAAACTAAAGGATAATAAGACAGACAATAGAACAATATGACAACAGATAGCTGAAGGACAAAATGGATGAAGTAAGTAATGTGTTTACAGTAATAACACTGATGGCTTGAACTCCCCTATCAAAAGACATAGAATGATAGAACGGATAAAAAAAATATGAGCCATATACGTTGTCTACAAGAGACCCATCTCAGATATAAGGACAAAACCAGGTTAAAAGTGAAAAGTAGGAAAAAGATATTCCATGCAAATAATAACCAAAAAAAGAGCTTGAGTAGAACAGACAAATGTAAATTAAGAACCTTAGAGTATATGAACAATAATTACTCAGTGCAACTGGCAAATTGTTCCAGTGATCTGGGTTCTGTAATTTTTTTCATGCAAAATAAACACTTGCTTTTAATTGAGGAGAACAGGAGAAGAGATATATTTTGGATACTTCATTTTTCCTTAACCCTTTCTTATTTATACTTTTTAATTAAAATAATCTAGATCAGTAAAGATTTAGTGTGACTACTGTTGAACAAGATTTTGAGTTTTTCTGCCTCATAAAATTGAGTTGTTGAATTGTTATCTGCTGTAATTCATTCCAGTAAGATGTGAAGAATTCCCAGGGAAGTGGATGTGACTCAAGTGATTGGGTTCCTGTATACCATATAGGGGGTCCTAGGTTTAGTTCTTGGGGTCTCTTGGTGAAGGCAGGCTGACCCATGCTGTGGAGAGGTGGCCCATGCCACCAGCTGATGCAGCAAGATGATGAAAAAAAAAATTCCCAACTGGAATTTAATTATCTAGAAAAAATTACGGCCTAAATGGAAATTAAATAACTAAACCAAAAATTTATTTCATTCTTAGAGATTATGTCCAATAGTTAGAGCTGTATTATAAAAATTAGAATTGTTATAATTACTTTCTATTATATTTTAATTATTATTTACATTTATAAATGCTTGTTGCTATGTCTTCTCTTTTTTTTTAAATAGATTATATTAAATCTAACCTGGCCTTGCATTCTCATTTAAAATTTGCAGTTTCTTTCCATCTGTTTTTCTATTTATTTTTACAATTTTACAATAAAGGACTTTTTAACAGCTTTTTTAAAAAGCCATTGATTATACATTTTGGATAGATCATATGGTACATGAATATATCTCAATAAAACTGCTTTATAAACAAATAAATAATTGTTCAAGAATAACCAGAAATAGCAGCTATGGACATGCCAAATTACACCAAAAACTGTATAAAAGTCTATAGGCTAAAATGTAAACCACAATGTAAAACATAAGATAGCTAAAAATTTAGAAAATTGTATAACCTAAAATATAAACCATAATGTAAACCTAAATGGGACCATGTTTGAAAGCTATTGTTTTAATATCCGTACATCAACTGCAGCAAACATAATGTGAACATGTAAAAAAGATCATTGCTGGGGAAAGGACAAAGGGTTTGATGTTGGATATGTGGGAGTACCGTATATTGTATATGTGAATTACTATGATCTAAAACTTACGTGAAGACAAACTTAATAATTAGAAGGGGGAAAAAAAAAAAGAAAGGATGTAGACACTGAGGAAGAAATGGAAGAAATTGCCTTGCCACTCTACATACAGGGCAACACCTATAGCAATGATGAAAGGCAAAATGTCAAAAACAAAGCTTTTTCATTTTTTCATTTTTTGATACCCCAATTTATTTTTCCTTTATTTAATTTTTCTAATTTTACTGTGTATTCTATACCTAACCTTTAAACCCATCATTATATTCCATTTTACTATTAATGGAACCTGGCAATATATTGGGCTTCCTTTTTGAAGAAGGTTTGGACTACAGAGAGGTTCAACTATGGTGGGGGAGGTGTTATTGTGTGGGGTGTTATTGGTGGGGGGCACATGGTTGGGAGGGACTTCTCCAGGTCATGTATACAAGGTACATAGAAAAGTGTGGATATTTTCATAGTGGTTTCAGTTGGAAATGACAGCTGAGAGAGTGCTGAGTTCCTGGCCAGGGGAGCTCTATCACAATGCCTAAAGGAACAGTAACAATCCCCCAAGTGCAACAGCAAAGACCAAAAAAGAAGGAAGGTCCAATAATGAGCCCTTGATACTAATAACTATGCTTGTGAGCCTGTGCACCTGAAATAAGAACAAGGCCTAGAGCTGCAGGGTGCCTAAGAGTTACCTCCTGAGAGCCTCTGTGTTGCTCAAATGTGGCCAGTCTCAAAGCCAAACTCAGCATGTAAATGTGTTGCCTTCCCCCCAGCATGGGACATGACTCCCAGGGATGAACCTCCCTGGTGCCGAGGGATTACTACCACGTACCAACTGATGATGTAACTAGAAAATGACCTTGAATAAAAGGGTCAACTCGGACCAGCAGAATATCTCAATCTACATATAATACCAGGAGTTAAAAATGCTTTTTGACCTGAATCAAAGGGGGAAATGGAAAGGACAAATGAGTTTATATGGCTATGAGTCTCCAAAAAGAGCCGGGAGGTTGTCAGAGGGGTTACCCTTATGCACACCTCAGCAGAGTCTCAGAGACAGATAAAGTAGATATAACCCTGGGTATTGGTTCTTCTGAGGGCTACAGAGACCCACAGGTTCTATGGTCATGGCAGATGGAGTTCAGTGCCATATCAGTTGGCCCTACTTTGGAGTTTGTGTTTCTGTGTGATGGAGCTGGACTCAGATGTGATCTTTGTTCACAAGCCTCTCCTGTTACTTTTACTGGAACTGTAGTTGGTGCTGGGGTATAACATATACCCAGGGGACCTGAATCTCTGGACTGACCATGTGATAGCCAGGCCCTGGGTCTCAACAGACTTGCAACTCCTACACTCTGGTTTATTGTACTTACCCCACTCAGCTAACATGGAGGTGAAGAAGGCCAACCACCACACCAGGGAGCCAAGAGTGCCTACAACTGAAAGCAGGAGAATTGCATCCAGCACCCATGTGGAATCTAAGCCCCCTCTTGATATAGATATGGAATGGACACAACCATTCCAAGGTCCACAGGATGGAGGAATAGAGTATGGATTAGAGTGGACTTATTGATATTCTATTCATGAAATATTGTGATTAGTAATTGAAGAAAATGTGGCATTGGTGTGGAGAAAGTGGCCATAGTGGTTGCTGGGGGTAAGGAGTGGGAGGAAGAGATGTGATGTGGGGCATTTCGGGGATTGGAGTTGCCCTGGGTGGTGCTGCAGGGACAGTTACCAGACATTGTACGTCCTCCCATGGCCCACTGGGTGGACTTGTGGGAGAGTGTGGGCTATGGTGTGGACCATTGACCATGAGGTGCAGCAGTGCTCAGAGATGTATTCACCAAGTGCAATGAATGTCTTATGATGATAGAGGAGATTGTTGTTATGGGGGGAGGAGTGGGCTGTAGGGGGTGGGGGGTATATGGGAACCTCATATTTTTTTAATGTAACATTAAAAAAATAAATAAAGACCAAAAAAATTGGGGCAGGGGGAGCCAATATAGCTCATTGATAGATCGCCTGCTTCCCATGTACGAGGTCCTAGGCTCAGACCCAGGTACCTCCTTAAAAAAATAAAAAATAATAAAATAAAATAAAATGAAGATGTCACCATTGCAGAAATCAAGTCACACACCGATCAGTATTAAGCCGGGATCACCCAGTTTGGAGGGTCGACCCAGAAAGAGCTTGCATCTTCAAGCACCCCCCAGTTGTTAAAACAGAGTCTCAGGAAACAAGTTAGTAGAACCTGAATCCTTGAAGTTGAGTCTGTCTGAGAAATCTTGCTAAGCATGGCTTTAGATCTCAGAACCTTCTTTTGGCATGACCCATCCAGAAGTGATCCTGGGTTAGGTGATCTGGAATCTGAATCCACCCAAGGACTTGGTATCCAGAAGGGAAAGAGAAACACTAAGTTCCAGGGCATTCAGTTCAGCTTATAAAAAAACAATAATGGCTTATTTGCAAGGCAGGAACTAAAAAGACTCCATAAGGTATTTCACTTGTGGCTGCAGCCAGAAAAACAGAACAAGGAAGACATTATTTCTCAGTTGGTCCTGGAACAGTTTATGATGAATGGACACTGCAGAAAAAGGTCCATTTTGAGAGAGAAATGGAATTCAAGTGGAAGAAAGCTGGAGAAATTCATGGAAGATCTGACTGATGTCATGACATGATGTCATGATGACATGATGTCACCTGACTTTGTCCATGTCTACGTACAGGGACAGGAAGCCCTCTTCTCCGAAATATGCCCTTAAGAGAAGTAATTTTTCATCTTGTGGAAAAAATACCAGCAGGAACCCTAAGAGGAGAGAGCATGAAGACACCCTTCCATGGTCCCCAAGATAATCCCCTTCAAACAGGACAAGAAGATGAATGTAAGATGGAAAACCAATCAAGTAAATGACCATTTTACTAGTTGAGCCAATCAAGTACCTTTCCCGGTTATTTTTCAGGAAGATAATAGCCTTAAGCCTAAGGAGGGGAGTGGCTCTTGGGAGAACATGCTCAACTCCAGAAGAGCAGAGCTTGGCTCTCAAGAGCCCAAGAATAATCCCTAGGAGGACCCTCTTAACAAGAGCCTCATGGAGGTGGGATCACAATTTCTCCCCAGGCCAGACCAAGCCGGTCCTAAGCCAGTCTCTACCAACCAAAGCAATGATGGAAGCTCCAGGTGTGGGGTAAACCAAGAGTCCATGGTTCCCCCCCAAATCATATAGATGTGAGGACTGTCTTTAGGCATCCCTCTCAGCTAGATGTCCACCAAAGAAGACACAGGAATAAGAGACTATTAGTTTGTACTGAGTGTCACAAAGATTTCTCCCAGACATCAGACCTACATGTGCACCAGAAGATTCACACACCAGAAGCTTCCCCAGCTACTGTCCCCAAAGAAGATTGTGTGTGTATACACACACATACATTTTTTTAGGAGGTATCAGAGATTGAACCCAGGACCTCATGCATGCAAAGCAGGTGCTCAGCCACTGAGCTACACCTGCTCCCTAGAAGACAGAATTTTAAATTATTTGGCATGTCTAGTATTTCCTGCAAAATGGTAATTATTTTTGTAGGGAGATCAACTACAGATTGATTACTTGGGTAGAATTCTTCTGTCCTCTACCTTCCTTTGTTATGTGATATCCTTATTGAAAGATTAAATTTACCTGAGGAAGCCTTCAGATAAAAAAAGAAACAAACAAAGCAAAAAAAAAAAAAGAACATTTCAATGATGTAGTAGTATATTAAACTGTCAACACTCATTATAACAATTTTCAGTGAGTTGTTTCATCTGATTGGCTTTAACCTGCATTGGCAGCAATCATCTCAGGAAGCAATTAAAGGGGGCAGGTGCCTATTTCCCACCTTCCCACTCTCCAAAGTCTTTGTCCAGATCCACCCTGACCAACAGAAATAGTGTACAAGCCACACATCTGGTCACATTAAAAATAAATAAAACCAGGGGAGCGATGTAGCTCAAGTAGTTGAGCACCTGCTCCCCATGTATGAGGTCCTCGGTTCAACCCCCAGTACCTCCTAAAAATAAATAAATAAATAAAACGCTGTAAGGTTTTTCCCTAAAATTTTTCCTTTATAAACACCAATCCATTTCTGGTATTTTGCATTGGCAGCCTTAGCAAACAAAAACAGAATTTGGTACAAGGA
Source organism: Dasypus novemcinctus (assembly GCF_030445035.2). Classification (NCBI taxonomy): domain Eukaryota; kingdom Metazoa; phylum Chordata; class Mammalia; order Cingulata; family Dasypodidae; genus Dasypus; species Dasypus novemcinctus. The sequence continues at coordinate 42,737,945 of NC_080694.1, read as the reverse complement.
GAGTGGGGTGCTGCCACTTGCGAATATCAAAAATGTTGAATCATTTTTACAAATGGGTAAGGAGTCAATTCTCTGACAATTGTGAGGTGCCTGATAAGGCCTAGATTACTTTGAAGAAAGTGTTGGTAGGAATATAGACCCTAAGTTTATTTCTGATGAGGCCTTAGAAATGATGATTGTGGCTGGAAGGAAGGCAATCCTTGTTTTAAAGTTGAGGAGAACTTGGCCAAATTGACTCCTGATGTTAGATGGAAGACAGAATGTGAAAGTGACAAGTTTGGGCATTTAGCTAAGACGATTTCCAAACTAAATGTGGAAAATGTGGCTGGCTTTTTGAACCTTGTAGCAAAATGCAAGAGGAAAGGGATAAGCTGAGAACTAAACTTCTGGGCACAAAGATATCAGAAGTTGATGGTTTGGGAAATTCTGAGCTTGTAGAAAGCAAGTCCCCAGGGGATGGTTTGAGGATTTAACTAAACTTGGAACCAGCCAGTCATTTTCTTGCAAGTCAGAATTGGAAATTCAGTTATCCAGAAAGGATTTTTCTAAGGGTTGGATCTCTGTGAACATCATGCAAAACCAACAACTTTGGATAAATTGTAGGCTTTTTTTTCAATGATTTATTTTTCCCCCTTCCCCTCCTCCCACCCTGCTGTTTTTGCTGTCTGTGTTGTCTTCTCATTTTCTCCCCTCTAGGATTTACTGGGATTCGATCCTGGGGACTCCTGATGTGGAGAGAGGTTCCCTGTCAATTGTGCCACCTCAGTTCCTGGTCTCTGCTGTGCTTCACCTTGACTCTCCCCTTGTCTCTGTTTTGTTGCTTCATCATCTTGCTGCGTGACTCACTTTGCAGGCCCTGGCTCACCACACGGGCACTCACGTGGTCACTAGCTTGCTGCGCAGACACGCTTTCTCTTCTCCTTTTTCACCAGAAGGCCTCTGGATCAAACCTAGTTCCTCCCATGTGGTAGGCGGAAGCTCTATCACTTGAACCACATCCACTTCCTGAATGTATGCTTTATTAATAGGTATCAATAAAATTGATTTGTTTAAAAAAAAGAGAGAAAAAGAAAGCAAGCTTTCTCCAACATATGTATGAACGAAACCACTGTCAGCCTGTACTAAAAAGGACAGAAAACGGAGATAGTAAAGGAAAAACAACTTCAAGGGCAAAACTGTGGAAGCTGAAGTTTGGATTTAAGACATCTTTTTGGCCCAGAAGAGGGACCCTACCCATGTGTGCAGAGGAGTGTGTATACCCCAGGACTTGGCCAGGGCGGGCTTTCCATCCCATTGTTCAGGAAGAGTGCAGCTGCCGCAGGCTGCAGAGGGGGTTGGGCACATTCCCCAAAGATTAGGGAGAGTCAGGTTGTAATCCCACTGTGCCACGGGGGTTGAGTCAGTGTCCTTAATTCGCCCCAGTGTTCTTGGAGGGTGAGGCCTCGAGCTCAGCCACCACCCAGATGCTTGGAGAGGGTAGAGCTGAGAAAATGGCCATTGGGCCATGGAAGAGGTGGGTCCCCAGGAAGTCCCAAGGAGAAGAAACCATCATTCCATAGATGATGCTCAGACTTTGACATCTAGTAGAGGATGCCCTGCGGGTTTTCAGAACTGTTTGGGACTTATGATGGCTGTTTTCTTTCTAATTTCTCCATTTGGAATGGAGGACATTTATCCTGTGACTGTCCCTCCTTTGTATCTTGGAAGCAGATAATTTGTTTTCTAAGTTTCACAGGTCTACAGCCAGAAGGGAATTTTGACCCAAGACAGATATGCGTGCCTATAACTCATTTTTATAAGATTTTGTGCCTGATATTGTTGCTGCAGTGATTCAAGGATTTTTAAAATATTGTAATGGAATTAATATATTTTGCATATGGAAAGAACATGTGTTTTGGGGGTCCAGAGGGTGGAATGTCCAGGTCTGTCTTGTGTGGACCTCAGAAAATATGTTCTTAAGCTAACCCATACCTATGCCTGCATAAAGCAGTGTAGGTGGGGCTTTTTGATTAGATTCAGGTAAGGGTCTTTTGATTAGATCACTTAATTAGATCACTTTAGGGTCTTTGATTGGACCACATCAGTGAGGCATGACTAAGGATGGGTCTCCACCCTCTTGCTGGGGTCTTACATAAACTAAGACTGGAAAGCAGAAACACACACAGAGAGATGCAGCTGCCATTTTGGACCCTACCACATGAGAAAGAGGATGCCAGAGACTGGCCGCCATCTTGCCTTGCCACATGGCAGGAGTCCAGGATCTGCCAGCTGCTGACCTTTGGTGAGAAAGCATCTCTGATGATACCTTGATCTGGACATTTTCTCTGCCTTGGAACTATAAATTTTTTAAAATATATTTTTTATCTATTTTTAAGAACTACAAGCTTTTACTTCAATAAATTTCCTTTATGAAAGCCTACCCATTTCTGGTATTTTTTCATTAGCAGGTTTAGCAAACTAAAACAAAAGCTAGAAGTCTGAAATCCAGGTGCAGAAGGGCATGCTGTATCTGACATCTCACAGAAGGTTCTGTTTCATGCCTCTCTCCTGACCTTTGGTAGTTTGCTGACAGTCCTTGGGCTCTGGCCTCAGTCCCTGCCTCAGTCATCACATGGCATTCTCCTCTCTGTGCCTGGTCTGTGTTCAAACTTCCTCTTCTTATATGGGCACCAGTCATAGTGGATTAAGGATCTACCTTACTCTGGTATGACCTAATTTTATTTTAACCTCATTTTAACTTGCCTAATTCCACCAGCAGTGGCCCTATTTTCCAAATAAGGTGGCATTGTAAGCTAGTGGGGATTAGGACTTCAATGTATTTTTTGGGGGGAGACACAGTTCAATCCCTAACCCCACTCTTCTGCACTGAACGTCACACTTGGGAGACTTTAACTTAGGAAATCAGAGTTCATATCATTTGGTTTCTTTCTGTTAATTTATGGAAACCTTCAAAAGTTTTAGGGAAATATGTTTGTTTGATTTCTACAATCATTCACTCATTCATTTGTTCATCTCGCAAGAAGATATTGCCTCTTCTTTAAAAATACCTTCAGTATAACACAAGTGAATAAACAAGGTACAAGACCTTGAGTAATTAAGCAATCAAAGGGGTTGGGGCATGGGCAGAAGTTGGAGCCGCAGGAACCTAAGTGATTAGGAAAGTCTCCACAGAAACGTTGGGTCGTTGGGTCTAGAAAGATTCAGAGGGAAATACTAACTTCCACAAAATAAGGAACGTGGTGAATGCATGTAGGTTGTCCTCTATGCTGGCAAGAGTGGGCTTTATTCCTACCCCAGTCAGGCTTGCCCTGTGTGAGTGCTAATGCCTTCTCTGCTGACATTTGTCCACAGGGAAACAGTAGTCGGTGCTTAAACTGACCTCCTTAAGTCAGTCTGCACAGAGAATGTCCCCCCATGCAAAATACCGAAAAGGGCTGTGAGGGAAGCAGCTCCAGGGGACAGCACCCCGCCTCCCCCTCAGAATGACAGTGGCAGGGTTCCTTCATGGGGCAACCTCCGTTTCAACACTTGTGGTTGGCAGTTGGTGCATTAAAGATCCTTATCTTTGAGGACAAACAAATGTGGCTTCAAATCCCCATTCTTTCCCATCTTTTCTATGACTGTGGGCAAGGCATATACATCTCTCAGTTTCAGTTTCTGTACACCTTAGACAGGGACTAAAATAATGCCTACCTGCCTGGATTGGTGTGAGAGTAAATGAGACCAACTCAGTGGCTGGCACCTAGAAGGCCCTCAATAAATGCCTATCATCATCATCATCGTTGTCACATCATCTTGTGCTATTCGCAAGACATGGGTAGTGCTGATTTCTGCAAGGGAAGGAGTGTCTCACAAGTCGTTTCCTGCCTTGCGCATCTTCCATTATTTTCATCAATGGCTCACCACATTTCATAAAACTTTTTCAACACCGCAGTGCTTTTCAGGATGAAGCCCTGTGTTATGGATTGAACTGTGTCCCCCCAAAAGTGATATGGAAGCCCTACTCCCCTGTATCTCAGAATGTGACCTTAATTGGACATAGGGTTGTTAACAGATGGAATTATGCTGTGTAAACTGAGGTCCTGGGAAGCGGCTGTAGCTCAAGTGAATGGGCTCCCATCTACCATACAGGAGGTCCAGGGTTTGATTCCCGGGGTCTCCTGGTGAAGGCAAGCTGACCTGCACAGTGAGCTGGCCCAAGTGGAGAGCTGGCTCATGCAGGAGTGGTGGCTGGCGCAGAGAGTGGGTGCAGGACAATGGCGCAACAAAAAGAGACACAGAGGAGAGACAATAAGAGACGCAACAGACCAGGTTGCTGAGGTGGCTCAAGACATTGAGCACCTACCTCTCTCCCACTCCAGAAGGTCCCAGGATCAGTTCCTGGTGCCGCCTAAAGAGAAGATAAGCAGACACAGAAGAACACACAGTGAATGGACAGCGAGCACAAAAACAATGGAGGGGGCGGGGAGAGAAATAAACAAATACATCTTTTTAAAAAATAAAATAAACTGAGGTCCTTAGCCCAATATGACTGGTGAGAAGGAGAGAAGAGACACAGACTCACTCAGGGAAGGAGGTTGCATGATCACGGAGTTGGGTCACACACCAAGAATGCCCAGGATGGCAGGCCACCTCCCGAAGTCAGGAGAAGGGCAGGGACAGGTTCTTCTCTGCAGACCCCAAGGGGAGCCCGGCCCTGCCGACACCTTGGTTTCAGACTTCTGCTTCCAGAGCTGTGAGACGATAAATTTCCATTGCTCTAAGCCACCCAGTTTGTGGTATTTTGTTATGGCAAACCTAGGAAGCTAAGACACCCCAAACTCCTGCCATCTCACTTAGGGTGACAGGCAGCGGCTTCATGAACGTTCCATATCTCTGACCTGTGGCCAGAGGAATCTAATTTATTGATGTATCTGGATCAACGAGGAATAAAATTCAACACCTAATTATTACACCAAATCGAAAGGGTTTCGTCCTTACAGGATGGCAGAAGCAACGTGAGACCAGCAACTGGAGATGGCCTCAGGAAGCCGTCACAGGGTAGATCCAAACACAGAACCCCCAAGCCAAGCACGAGCAAGAGACAAAGGCCTGGGGTTCTTCCGAGACCAAGAACTGAGCATCGGCCAAGGGGTCACCAGATCTCAGGTCAGGCCCAAGAGAAATCAGAATCTGAAGGGTCTTTGAGGAACAGTCATTGGTCAAGAAGGAAAAAGCAATGGAAATGAGGAAGTCCATACTGACGCTGCTAGCAAAGCACTGGTTTTCAAGAATTGTTTTGAAAGCCCAGAGCTCCTGCCCCATGCAGGTATATTTTCTGTTCTTAAAGATGTGATATGTGGGGGTTAATATTCATTCAACAAATATTTAGTAAGGATCTCCCATGTGCCCCAAAGAGATAAGGCTGAGTAAGAGAAAGAGTCAAGTTTAATAACATACAGTGCAGGAAGTCTTAGTTCTGACAGCTCCATTCCCTAACAGGTGCGAAGGTAAGTGTATATAGAAATGTGTAGGGATGGAAGAGAATGGAGCGTCCCTCACACTTGAAAGTGATTTGGTAACCTAAATAAATTAAAAGGAAGCTTCCACACTGAAGAATGTGGCACTGGCTACCTCCCAGGGTTGTTGCAGGAATTCAATTCTAGGAAGTAATTTAAGCTCATGTGACATACAAGCCCTCAGTAAATACTACTGACCCTCCTTTCCCTGCTTTTGCTAAGACAACAGAGAGAAAAAGTACAGAGGGATTTTCTCTGTTGTGAGAAAGTTCAAAGTATTGCTCTCTTAAAGAAATCCACCCCATAATATACAAATGTCGGAAACAATGAAAACCAGCAAACTCAACCCGCCAAATTAAAAAATAATAAGGAAACTTGCGGAGCAGATGTAGCTCAGTGGCTGAATGCCTGCTTTCCACGTATGAGGTTCTGGGTTTAATCCCTGGGACCTCCTTAAAAAATTAAAAAATAACTAATAATAATAAGAACTCTAAAATGAAAACCCCTCACCTATGTAGGTTGATTTAAGAAAGCACTGCAGGGAGCAGATGTGGCTCAAGCAGTTGAGCACCCGCTTCCCACATGGCAAGTCCCTGGTTCGGTCCCCGGTGCCTCCTAAAAAGAAACAAACAAACAAAATAACAAGAAGACAAATGAAAAGAAAAACTACAACAACAACAACAACTCAGGGAAGCCACTGTGGCTCAGTGGTTGAGCACTGGCTTCCCACATACAAAGTCTCTGGGGTCAATCCCAGCCCAGGTACCTGAAAAAAAAAATAGATAGCATTGCAGAAGACCTGTGCATGGGAAGATGGCAGAGTAGGAAGCTCCAAAAATCAGTTCCTCCATCACAACAACTATTAAACAGGAAGAACTGTCTGAATCAAGTATCTCAAAACTCTGGAGTCCAATAAAACACAGGACAGCATCCAGGGAAGAACAGGAGGAAGAGGCATTAAATTACAATAAAAACCAGTAAAGTGCTCTCTCCCCACAGCAGTTTCCGACACCCTTCCCCCACTCTCAGGGCAGGCAGCAGTGGGGTCAAGCCCCTGGTGTCGCTTGCTGATACCAGGAACAGACATAAAAATCCACTTTTGCAAGATCTGGGTGGGCACAGGATTGCCGATCATGGCTTTTGATCAGCTCCTTAGGATTGCTGGGGGCCATTCAATGCCAATTTCTCATCAGAAACCAGGGAGGCAAGAAGACAGTGGGCTGAAATACTTAAAATGCTGGAAAAAGCAACTGCCAGTCATGAATTTTACATCCGATCAGACTTTCATTCAAAAAGAAGGGAGGGATTAAGACTTTCCTAGGTAAACAAAAGCTGAGTTCATGACCATTAAAACTGCCCAACTAGCAATTCCTAAGGGAGTTCTTAGTCTGAAAAAGGAGAGTAGGCAATTGTCCAAAGTGGCAGAAATATCTCCAGTAAAGGTAATGATTTGGGTCATTACAAATGCACAATTGTATTGTATTTTTTAGAATGTAACTCCATTTCTTCCTACAGGTGCTAAAATGCAAATGCATGAAAAATAATGATAAATCTATGGTTTTGGACTCACAATATGCAAAAATATAATTGCAAACAGGTACAAAAATGGTGGGGGGCTGGCAGGATATATAGAAGCAGTATATGCATATACTATTGTAGTCAAGTTAGTACCTAATCAAATATGCTTGTTATATATCTAAGATGTTAAATTTTAATCCCAGGGTAACTGCAAACAAAATGTATGAAAAATCTATTCAGATAGAAATGAGAAGGGACTCAAAATGATTATGATACAATCAAGAAATCAAATAAATATGAAAGAAGATATTATGGAAGAATTGAGAGATAAATAAAGTATAATAAGACTTAAAAACACTACGTATCAAAATGGCAGAAGAAAATTCCTCATTATCAGTTGGTGACATTAAATGAAAATGGATTAAACTCTCCAGTCAAAGGTGGAGATTGGCAGAATGTATTTAAACATATGGCCCAAGTGCATGCTGTTAAATTCAAAGACATAAGTAGGTTGAAAGAGAAAATGGAAAAAATCTACAATGCAAGTTGTAACTAAAAGAGAGCTGGGGTAGCTATGCTAATATCAGATAAAATAGACTTTAAGTGAAAAATATTAATGAGAGACAAAATGGTCATAATATACTGAAAAGGGGTCAATTCAAGAAGAAGACACAATTATAAATATATATGCACCTAACAGCAGACCCCAAAATATATAAAGCAAATACTGACAGATTTGAAGGGAGAAATAGATGGTTCTACATTAATAGTAGGAGACCTTAATATACCACTTTTAATAATGGATAGAACACCTAGACAAAAGCTCAATAAGGAAATAGAAGACTTGAACAGTACTCTAAAACTCTAATAGACATTTCATAGAACACTTAGTGCAACAATAACAGAATAAACATTCTTCTTGAGTGCACATGGATAAATCTCCAGGGTTTACCATATTTTAGATGACAAAATAAGTTGCAAAGACAGTGAAGTCATAGTATATCTTTTCTGACCACAATGGAGTGAAAATGGAAATCAATAACAGAGAGACATGGGAAATTCACAAAATGGGGAAATTAAACAATGTACTCTTTTATTTATCTTATTTATTTCATTTAGTTTTCTTTTTTTATGAGGTACTGGGGCCAAGGATTGAACCCGGGACCTCGTATGTGGAAAGCTGGAACTCAACCACTGAGCCACATTGGTTCTCAAACAATGCACTTTTTTTTAAAAATTATTTATTTATTTATTTTTAAATTTACATTTAAAAAAATATGAGGTCCCATTCAACCCCACCGCCCCCGCCCCCCACTCCCCCCAAAGCAACACTCTCTCCCATCATCATGACACATCCATTGCACCTGGTAAAGTTCATCTCTGAGCATCACTGCACCCCATAGTCAATGGTCCACATCATAGCCCAGACTCTCTCACGTTCCATCCAGTGGGCCCTGGGGGGATCTACAGCACTTTTAAACAAGCAATGGGTTAAAAAGACAGTCACTAGATAAATTAGGAAATATGTTGAGACAAATGAAAATGAAACTATAACATACCAAAACGTATGGGATATAGCAAAGGCAGAACAGAAAGTGAAATATATAGCTCTATATGCTTTCATTAAAAAAGAAGAAAGATTTCAAATGAGAGACTTAATCTCAAAACTGGAAGAACAAGAAAATTAAGTGCAAACTAAGCCCAAAGTGACCATAAAGAAGAAAATAACAAAGATTAGAGTAGAGATAAATGAAATAGAGAATAAAAAGGAAATAGGGAGAATCAACAAAACCGAGAGTTGGCTTTTTGAAAAGACTGACAAAATTGACAAAACTTCAGTTAGACTAACAAAGAAAAAACAGGGAAAGGACACACAAATGACTAATAGCTGAAATGAAGAGGGGAGCACCACTAGTAAACCACCAAAATAAAAAGGACTACAAAAGGATATTGTGAACAAATATGTACATACTCTAAAGATGAAAGCAGGACCTTGAACAGATATTTTCACACTGATGTTCGTAACAACAGTATTCACAATTGCCAAAAGATGGGAGCAACCCAAATGTCTACCAACCGATGAATGGGTAAATAAAACGTGGCATATACATATAATGAAATATCGTTTGGCCATAAAAAGGAATGAAGTTCTGATACATGCAACACCATGGATGAATCTTGAAGACATCATGTTGAGAGAAATAAGCAAGATACAATAGGACAAATATGTGATATCACTGATGTGAAATAATTAAACAAACTCATAGAGTCAGAAACTAGAATATAGCAGCTGGAATGGAGGTACACAATGGGGTGTTAATCCTTAAATTGTTCAGAGATTCTGTTTGGATTGATCATAAAGTTTTGGAAACAATGTGAATGAAAGTAACAGCATTGAATTTTAAATCTGAATGTGGTTAATAGGAGAAATTTTATGTTAACCATATATTATTAGAATAAATTTTTAAAACATAAGCATAGAACTGTACAATACAATGAACCCTATTTTTAGCAATGGACTATAGCTAATAATACAATTATAAAAATGTTCTTTCATGAATTATAACAAAGGTACCACACTAATGCAAGTTAATAGTAGAGTGGTATATGGGAACTCTGTATTTTATGCATGAGTTTTCAGTAAAACTACAACTTCTCTCATTAAAAAAAATACACAGTATGCGAAGCAGGCTAGTAAGATAGAGAACCAATAGATGGATCTAGAACCTGGCAAGAAGTCCACGTGGACATCAATAACCCCATGATGGCTGCTGGAAGACCCTTCCCAGGATTCTGCCACTCAGAAGAAGACTTCTTCTGGAAGCCAGGAGAAGCCCCGGATATTCCCCAAGGACTTTATCATTGGGCCCTCCTGGGAGATTGATGGGAGAAACAAGCAATCAAAAAGGTAAACAGCTGGATCTCCTCCCCTGCCATTAGCAAAGGGGTGGGATAATTAACAGGTTCAAAGAGGCAGGCACCAGGCCGAAGCTCTCTTATGTGCGCTCTCGCCTGTGGGTCCTGCCCTCTGCCCACCGCTCTCACCATTATTCCTCTGCCATGTGGCCATGCAAGTAAAACTTGGGCATTTCTAACCTATAATGGGGAATTACAGTTTGTAAATCAGCCTTCTTTATCACTTTTTAATCCCTTCCTCTTCACCTGGGATCCCTGCTCTGTTATTTTCTCCCATTTCTCTTCCCTCCCTACCTGAATAAATTACTGGCCTAACTCATCCAATGTGTTCTTGAAATTCATTTCTGCAGCACAGCCAAGAACCTAGATAAAATCTGGTAACAGTATGACACTAGCACAAAGACAGATGTATAGGCCAATGGAATTGAACTGAGTGCTCAGAAATCAACCCTTGTGCTCACCTCAGCAGCACATACACTAAAATTGGAATGATACAGAGAAGATTAGCATGGCCTCTGTGCATGATGACATGCAAATTTGTGAAGCGTTCTACATTTTTTAAAAAAGAAAGAAAGAACCCTCACACTTATGTCCAACTGATTTTTGGCAAGCGGCAAAAACCATTCAACTGAGAAAGAATAGTTTCTTCAACAAATGGCACCGGGAAAACTGGATCTCCATTTACAAAAGAATGAAGACTCTTATTTCACCCATTTACAAAAATCAACTCAAAATGGATCAAAGACCTAAATATAAAATCCAAAACTATAAAAATCCTAGAAATAAATATAGGGAAGTATTTTCAGGACTCCATGGTAGGCAAAGATTTCTTAGAGACTGTACATCCAAAGTACAAGCAACAAAGGAAAAAAAATAGATAAGTGGGACCTCATCAAAATTAAAAACTTTTTTACATCAAAAGACTTTATATGAAAGTAAAATGAAAGCCTACTCAATGGGAGAAAATATTTGGACACCACATATCCAGTAAAAGTGAAATATCAGAATATGCAAAGAGATCCTTCAACTCAATAAAAGCAAACAACCCAATTTGAAAATGGACAACAAACCTGAATAGACATTTAGCCAGAGAAAATATACAAATTCCCAAAAACCACATGAAAAGGTGTTCAATATCATTAACTATTAGAGAAATGCAAATCAAAACTATAGTGAGATACCATTTCACACCCACTAGAATGGCTACTATTAAACAGAACATTTCAAATGTTGCTAGAGTGAATGTTAAGTGATACAGCTACTGTGGAAGACTCTTTGGCAGTTCCTCAGAAATTTAAGCGTAGAATTATCATATGACATGGCATAGTGTAAGAAGTATATAGAAGTACCTAGGTATATACCCAAAATAATTGAAAGCAGGGGCTCAAACAGATAATTGCACACAAATGTTCATAGCAGCATTATTCACAATCGCCAAAGTCCATAGTAACCCAAGCGCCCATTAATCAGTGACTGGATAAACAAAATGTGGTATATCTATAGAATGGAATATTTTTCATCCATCAGAAGGATGAAGTCCTGATACATGTGAAACTATAGATGAACCTGGAAGACATCATGCTGAGTGAAATAAGCCAGGCGCCAAAGGACAAATATTCTTTGTTCTCAATGGTTTGAAATAACTAGAATAAGCAAACTCATAGAGTCAGAATCTAGAATATAGGTTACCAGGGGACAGGGTGGAGGTAAGGAATAGGAAGTTAAAGTTTAAAATGCACAGAGTTTCTATTTGGGGCAATGGAAAAGTTTTGGTAATGGTATCACAACATAGTGAATGTTATTAACAGTACCAAAGGGGAAATTTAGGGTGTATATATGTTACTAGGGTAACGTATTTTAAAAACACCCATGGAACTGCTACACAGAAACAGTACACCCTAAATTAAGCCATAGACTAAGTAAATAGTACAATTTAAAATTGTTCTTTCATGAACAATAATAAATGTAGGTGTCTCACATAGCAGCACACCCACTTGGACTGTGTACTTTTCTTGTTTTCTTTGTCTCTTTTTTTCTTGTTTGTTAATAAACTCTTTAGTCCCTTGCCTACCCTAAAAAACAAAATAACAAATGTACCACACCAACGCAATGTGTTAATAATAGAGTAATATGGGAATCCTGTATTTTATGCATGACTGTTCCGTAAACCAAGAACTTCTCTCATTAAACAATGAAATAAAAAATAAGAAAGCATTTCAGTGCCAATGGGGAAGTTTGAGCCAGCAGGTAAACAAAGAACACACCTTCGGGGGAGGGGGGAGGACCTTGGCAATTCCAGAAGATTCCTCTGCGGACACCAATGAGCAGTTACCAAAAACAAATTGTGAAGAATTGAAATTGTTAGGCAATATGGGGAAGAAAGACAGCCTCTCATAGCTGGCCCGTGCTTGCTATATGCTTGGCTTAAGGAAAGAAGAAAGTGGCTCCAGTGGGAAAAAAAGCAGGCAGTGCCTGGGGCAAGAGACTTGTTCAAGAACAAAGGTTTTTAAGTTATTAGTTTTTAAAATCAGTACTTTTTAAATGGAAACAACTTCACCAAAAATCTGTCACAGAATTTTGAGACCCATTAAAATAAAGTTTATTGAGGGAAAAAAAAAAAGGAATGAAGTTACATATAGCCTACCGCCTGTTTCCCTTTTTTTTAGGCTAAAGATTTTTGTTATTTAACCTGGAGGAAAGAAGGATGAGAGTTAAGTCATAATTATCTTCAATTATTTGCAAATTTTTCATGCAGAAATTAAAGACAAACGGTCCTGCATTTCAAAAGCAACGAGGGACACTGTTCTGAAACTGCAACAGGAAGGAGTTAGGTTAGTACTTCTGAAAAATAAATGCTAAATGACCAGGAAGTATGTAAATCTAATTCTATGTAGCTCTTTATCAGTCAACCTATAAATGCACTTTTGGGATGCAGGTCAGATAAGTCTTTCTGCCCTAAATGACTCTGATGAATCATCATCAACCTTCCATCAAACTTAGATATACAGACCCTTGCTCCCCTCCCTTATTTTATTTTCTTTATTTTTTGATCCATAGACCCCTGTAAGAATCAGGTGAAAGCTGCCAGCCTTCTCCCTTGAAATACTCACAAACTGAAAGAATTTTAGGGATTTATGGACTTCCCCAAGGCTATCCCTGGAGCCCCAGAGTTAGGCTGAAGGCAGTTGGCAAAGGAAGTCCCTTTGGGCTCTTGGTTTCGCAATCTTGGCCGCATATTGGAATCACTGGAGAGGCACCCTGAGACGTTCTGGATTCAATTAGGTCTGGGCGCAGGTGGAGTTGAAAGCCAGGGCTTTTGGAGAGAGGAACCAAGGCCCAGGTCCGGAGGGCCGCTAGCTAACTCTTCCAGGGAGGTGACCACATCTGCAGACGGTGCCAAACAAAAACGTGAAACAGAGCCCAGAGCTTGAAAATGTTCCCTGCCTTCTAAACCATTAAGTGGGGAAATAATGAGCTCTGCACCTAGAGGAATAAGTGCTCAGAAAGGTTGTTCTGAGCATCGTGGTGTAAGGAAAAGACATTTACACGGTCTATAAAGCAGAATCTGTGGAAAAGAACAAAGATTGAGCCGTGCCGAAAATACACCTTCCCCGCAAATCCAATTCACAGCATTAATAATGAAAACGGTGCTCGAAGCTCTAATGGACTAAGAGCTGAAAGGAAAAACCATCAAAAGGAAAAAGGCATTGGGTAATGGTATGGTTTGTTTCTGCGAGGATTCACCAAAAAATTCAGAAATAAAACATTTCCCTCCACTATTTAGACTGTAAAATCGATTCAGAACAGACAGCAAGAGACAGGACGTGACTGTAGCCATTACTGTTATCAACATACCCAAGGAAGGAAGAGGGGCTGGTGAGCCTTGGAACTAGCGTCGTAGGGTCCACTTAAAAAATGGACCTGGGAAAACGGTGTTCTGACCGAGGATTCCAGTCTGGGTCCTAGAGATCGAGGGTCAGGCTTGGACATCCAATATTCAGATCCAGTGAAGCCTCTTGTCCTGATGCCAGGCTCAGCGAACCACCTTCTGATCCTATTTTCTTTCCCATTGGCCGGCTTTCACAGAGTCGGTGCTCTGGGCGGGGTGGGGAGTGGGGCATTTAAAGTTCCCGACGTGTACGTAAATGGTGTTCCGATTTCATACATCTGTCTCTGGAGTTTGATAAATGTTCATTTCCTGAGAGACAAATTCGCTCTCAATTTCTAACAGATTGGACGCCAAGCTCGCACAGTTAAAGTCTCCTCTGGGAAAAGATCTGCTAAACTTCTTGGGCCTCCTTGGCATGGTTGTTAGACTGCACTTCCCATTCCTAATAGAGATTTCAGCAGGGTCATCAGCGACGTGTGTGGCAGCCCTGTCCATAGAGACAATTAGTTTCTGCCCCTTTCTGGCTGCAAGGTAAAAGTTCCATGGAAAGGGACAGAGGTACTACCCTGAATGGGAGGAGGAGGAGTGACATGGAGTTCAAAGAGACCAATTGGGAGCTCAGAGAGTAGTAAGTACAGGGGAAAGGACAAACCCTGCTGGTAGGGAGGCTGTGCATTCACGAGAGAACCCCTTGGAAACTATAGAAATGACCACTCTTTAATAGAGTACTACTTAGTGCATAAGAATCCCCCAGGGGTCAGGTTGGCTACAGATGCTTAGTTCGGTTTGGAGCCTGAGATTCTGGATTTCTAACAAGTGCCCAGGTGATGTTGACACTGTAGTAGGCTGATTTACACACCCCAACACACTCATGCTCTTAATCTTAATCTGTGTCCTGCAGGTGTGAGTCCACTGTAAATGGGCCCTATGGAAGATGTGATTTTTAGGTAAGGTGCGGCCAACTGAAGTAGGGCGGGTCTTAATCCAGATTACAGGAGACCTTAGAAAGAGAACCCAGAAGTCAGAGAGGCCAGAAAGGAGAAGACAGCACCGTCTGATGGGAAAGCCATCTGCTGGGATCCAGGAGAGTGGGTCCTCCAGTCTTCACATCTGGTGGGGGAGATTCAGGCCTAATTCCCAGAGAAAACGCAAAGATTTACTCCAAATCAGGACTGAGTCCAGTCACCAACAGAGGTCCCCATGGTGGGAGATGTGTATTGTGAGGCTTAAAAACTGATGTGCTACCTTGACATCTTTCAGACTCCCAGAGTCCCAAAGGCCTCACCATGAGTGCCCTGCTCTTGCCAGATATCCACCCCACCCCCTCCTCTCACCCTCCGTGGGAAGTCTCCCCATCAGACTAGTTCCTCCACCAGCTGAACCAGCTACGTCTTACTCAGTCTTCCTCCTAGTGGGTTTCCCCTCCCTGCCAGCCCATGGAATTAGTCAAGCCAGCCAAACACATCCTCCTCTGGGAACCAAGAGCCAGCTCACTCTCTTGTTACACCAAGCCTGCCTCCCACAGCCCCTGCTTGCTCACTATGCCTGAGCACAACCTCTTGTGACCCTACGTGGTATGCCATGTCCTCCTCTGGGACTGTGAGTATGTTTGATTAATAAACTTCTGTTTGAGTTTATCCATCCAGGGCCATCTTATACTATTTAGGATAAGGGATCCCTCCTTCATCATCAAGGTAAATAGATGATCAGAATATGTGCTACAAGTGTACAGAGCTGGGTGACCCCGACAGCTCCTCTATTCAACTCTCTTTGTGGGGGCTCAACAGGTTTCCCTAGAAGAGAACATGGGAGAATACACTTCTCTGTACGGTATTTGTCCTAGCAGCATGGCAAACCAAGATAGTTTATTACCTCATAGCATTGTCTGAAGGTTAAAACAAGAGGAGGAGATGATATGGCATTTGCAAAGAACTTACAACTGCTCCATCAAAGGCAGCTCTCACTATCAAAGCTAGCATGGTGGCGGCAGACTTGGCCCAGTGGTTAGGGCGTCCGTCTACCACATGGGAGGTCCGCGGTTCAAACCCCAGGCCTCCTTGACCCGTGTGGAGCTGGCCCATGTGCAGTGCTGATGCGCGCAAGGAGTGCCCTGCCACGCAGGGGTGTCCCCGCTTAGGGGAGCCCCCGCACAAGGAGTGTGCCCCGTAAGGAGAGCCGTCCAGCACAAAAGGAAGTGCAGCCTGCCCAGGAATGGTGCTGCACACACGGAGAGCTGACACAACAAGATGACGCAACAAAAAGAAACACAGATTCTCATACCACTGACAACAACAGAAGTGGACAAAGAAGACACAGCAAATAGACACAGAGAACAGACAACCGGGGGGTGGGGTAGGGAAGGGGAGAGAAATAAATAAATAAATCTTTTTAAAAAAAAGATGTAGAAATTTCCAGAAAAAATGCTTAATGTCATTACCATTAGGGAACTACAAATAAATTAAAAAAAAAAAAGCTAGCATTGTGCAGGAAGACAAGTTGAGATCCCACTGGGGATTCTCCTGCAAGTTATTGCCTTCTGGTTGATTGTGAACCACATGCCTTGGAGAACCTCACTAACCCTTTCAGTCCTTTATTATGATAATGACAGCAGCTGACTTACCCACATATTCTCCCAGGGCTGCAGAGAGCTTACCTGAAAAATTCTTATCAGCCATAAGCAGTGATCAAGCGATAGCCACTCCCACATTCAGGAGAACTGTGTGGGAATAAAACCATGCCTTCTAAGGGAAACCTGCTGGAAGTCCTGGGGGGTGAGACAGAGGAGGTCCGGGAGGGGCCTGCCGGGTTTGCAAGGCTTACAGTCAAGATGCAAGGGAATCTTCTTTTTTTTTCAGGAGATCAGGGATTGAACCCAGGACCCTGTACATGGGAAGCAGCCGCTCAACCACTGAGCTACAACTGCTCCCCTCCAGGGAATCTTTTAAGTATACTGAACTTCTCTTCTCTGCTGGAAATTCCAGAAAGCAAGAGAAAACTATTAGAAGTTTTGAGAAAGGGACTGATGTGCTTACTAAAAATACCTCCCACACCCCTCCCTCTTCCCTAAATGTTCCCTTGGCCTTTTGTTTCAGAAAGTTACATAAAAAGCAATATGATCCAGGGAATGACCTGGAAAACTAGATGTGGAGTCAGAGGGCCCTAGACTGAAATCTCCTCTCTTACATTTATTAGCTGTGTGACCCTCCCAGACACTCATGAGGTTGCCATACTTCAAACAAAAAAATAATAATTTATTTAACCCAATATATTAAAAAATTATCACTTCAGCAGCTAATCAATATAAAAACTATTAATGAGCTAGTTTCCATTACTTTTTTAGTATCGGGTTTGAAAACTGGTTAGGTGTATTAATTGAGTTGATACCCACACAACATAAAATTAACCATTTTAAAGTGGCATTAGTGCATTCACAATGTTGTGCAACCATCACTATATCTAGTTCCAAAGTATTTTCATCACCCCAAAAGGAAACCCGGTATCCATTAAGCAGTTGCTCTCCATTCTCGCCTTCCTCCAGCCCTGGCAACCACCAATCTATGTTCTGTCTCTATGGGTTTACCTCTTTTGGATATTTGTGGAATCATACATTATGTGACATTTTGTATCTAGCTTCTCTTTCATTTAGCTTAATGTTTTCAAGGTCACCTCACTTTATGCACCTATCTGGCATTGTACCCTGGGTTCACTTTTGTCCTCTGCTGTGTGGCAGGTTTTACCCTTCAAAGATTGCTGTGCCTGGCCTTTCCACACACCACTCAGCTCAGGGTCCCACCTAAGACCCACCTAAGGAGTAGCAAAAAACAACTTTACTAATTGATCAAACTTAGATTATGAAGAGTTATGGGGTATGGAAAGACTGCAGTCAAGCAAGGATAGATTGATCTCAGTTCTTAGTTTCCTATTCCTCTGCTACTTCAGATTTTAATACTGTTTCAGGCTCCCTATCTGCATTGCCAACTTTACGATTTTTATATATTTAAGTAGCTTTCTTTAAGCCTCCTTCATCAAGTAAAAACAAGGTTCACATAGAAATGAAAGATTTCCATTTTAAATGTATTATTGCTGAAAAGATTATTATGATGTCAATCTTATTTTAACATTAGAATGTAAAATAAGGAGGGAAGAAATGTTTGTCTAGAATATTTCACATTTTCAGCACCCTAATAATCATAAGCATTATTGTGCCTTTCACCCTAAGTACACTAATACCCAATGTATTCCATAGCACTATTCTGGTGGTTTGAAATATTTTTTGAAAGATAAAATCACTTTTAAATGTTTTAAAAGCAAAACAGTTTAGAAAACAATTCAAAACGGTTTTGAATGCTTAAAAATTTATAAAGCCACCCATGTGAAAAAGGCACTCAAACTATCAATGCCTACATTCCAGGAAATTCACTTAGAAATTGGGAAGATTTTACATGAAATTTTATGAAAACATTGCGAAAGCATGCAGATCAGGAATAACAAAATATTAGCTAGCAATAAGAAAATAAAAAGAGCCAGAAAAGGTCAAAGATGCCCAAACTAGCACCTTTAAAGCTGAAAGATGGTACACAAAATTTATTCCCATCTCCTCCAAGATCCTAAATAATACAAAACTGCCTGAAAGCTCAACATTTTTGGTAGGGAAAGGAAATTAACACCACTCCCCCATGGTTCACAGAATTTTCCAGTAATGACAAACTAGTGACTGAAAAGAAAAAATACACACATATTATCAATTTTTAAATATGGACAAATTTATCTTGCACAAGACAGTTTCCTACCCATATCTCCTTCAGTCTCAGGCTCCAGGCAGGAAATGTTAATATTTTCTAAAATATACTAAATGTTTTTGAATGGCTTTTGTGGTACGGATTCTAAAAACAAAGTGAATTTTGAGATTCTTCTTTAATTATTTTTCCCAAATTTTTCCCAGCACCTGTGACTATCAATGAAACAAAGCATAATTAGAATGCCCTGTAAGAAATTTAGGGTCAATAGAGAAGATGTAAAGTTTCCAAACTAACTGGACTAATGACTTCTTGCAGGTATATATATTTTCATTTCTGACATCTAACAGTGTCCATGACAATGCTGCCAGCAAAATAGAAGACACTTGTTCTTATAGCACACCTGCTGAGAAAATAATCTAGATTAAACTAGGTGACTGAGACATCTTCTCTGAAATTATAATGGCCACAAATCTGTGTCTCAAGTTCTGAGAATTTATGGAATGAAATCCATGGAAAGAAAATTCTGACAGAATTCAAGGAGTGTATTTTAATTGCATCTTTTCAAAAAAGAAGTCTATCCTCTCAATTTTCCTTTAAGATCTAGACTTTCACCCTAACAATACATTGTGGCCAAAAAGATGTCGAAGGAGGAAGAATGAGGAGGGAGAAAAAAAGGTCAGATAAACTACCTTACATGTTACGTCACCCAATTTATTCCTCACCAAGAACCACCAAATGGACACTATTGAAAAACAGATACAATTGTACTCTTGAGCATGTAACCCAGAGAAATGAAGCATGTTCACTCAAAAACTTGTACCAGAATGTTCATAGCAGCTTTATTCCTACTAGCCCCAAAGTGGAAACAACCCAGATGTCCTTCAACCAGTGGATGGATAATCCACAGTCCACCCATTCCATGGAATCTTACTAAGTGATCAAAAGGAACAAGCTACTGATAACACAACAACCTGGATCTCCAGAGAATGATGCTGACTGAATAAAGCCAATCCCAAGTGGTATGATTCCATTTACATGACATTATCAATACAAGAAAATTGTAGAAATGTAGAAAAGATTAGTGATTGCCAAGGGCTGGGGAGAGGTGGCACTGCAAGGAAAACTTTGGGTAGTAGAACAGTTCTCTGTCTTGACTGTGGCAGGTCACATGTGATGTAACTTTATCGCACAAAACATACCTGGAGACATGCACAAATGAGTACAAGTAAAACTGAGTATGATTGGTGGATTGTACCAATGTCAACATCCTGGTTATGATATTGTACTATAGTTTTGCAAGATGTCACCATTGGGGGAAACTGAGTAAAGGGCACATGAGATCTCTGTGTGATTTCTTAAAACTGCATATGAGAGGAAGAGTGTGGGAAGATGAAACAGAAGGAAGTTCCAGGAATCAGTCCCTCCACAGAAGCAATTATTGAACTGGCAGAAACTGCCTAAAATCACCTTTGGCGTCTAGTGAAATACTGTGCAGCATCCAAGAGCTGGAAAAAGGGACGGATAGATTCATGGCAAATACCATTGAATTTCATTCCCCTGTAGTGGCTGCAATCCCTCACCCCCAACCTTGTGGCTGGCAACAGCGGAGACTGTAGCTCCAGCTCCTGGCACAGCTTGCTGGTGCCAGAGTGGGATATAAAAACCTAGTCCTCTAAATAGCAGGAGTGTACAATCTGATTGCTGAACACTGATTTTGATCAGCTACTTCAGATAATTTAGGAGCCAGCTCTGAGAGCAGTCATTGTTTCAAACTCCCTCAGGCAAAAGTCGAAGAGGATTCTTAAAAAGAGTCCCCTTCCTCAAAACTAAGGAAAATAGCTAAAGGGCTGCAGTAACCCAGTGAGTGCTGAATCAAGAAAACAGCCTCAAAAGCCCTGGGAGGTACTCCCAGCACCCTTGCTGGCCCCATCCCTAACCCTTCCCTAGGTGCCAGCCAGCCCTCCCTTTGTGGGTCTCTGTTACAGAGGGAATAGGGTAACCCCTATGCACATATTGGGGTGCCTGTATGTCAGTGCCAACCCATCTAATGGAAATCTAAAAGACTGAGCAGGAATGAAATGAATGCACAGAATGAAGGTGTTTGAGGCTCACCCTCCCAGAATTTGTCCTGAAGGCAAAGAAGCAGAGTGCAGACCATTAAAGCAGAGTAAGAAACAATTAAGTGGAAGCAACCTGAACACATTAAAAAGCAAAAAAACAAACAACCAGGAGGGGTAAAGGTCTATTTCAAGGGCAGTAGAGAGGGCATTTGAACACCTGTAAACTGTAAATAAGGAATTCTGAAGGCCACAAACAAGCACAAGCCCAGGAAAAGAAGCAGGCTCTGGAGTTACTGCCCCATCCAGGTACAGATAAGATACAGGGGATGCTGCACTTTGCATTCACCTTAGGCTGATCTTGATGGGAAGGCTAAACACTGAAGGAGACCACAGTCAAAGCAGAGCCAATGTGAAGAGACAGTGAAAGGTGCTGCTTGCCTTGGTTTGTTTGTTTATTTTGCTGGCACTCAAGAAAATCTCTGTTCTATCACTAGCTAGACTTAAGGAAATGACAGTCCAGGGGCTAAAGCCCAGAGTTAAAATTGAAGTGTGCAAAAAAGAGTAGAAAACAAGGAGACAGGAAATGATGGCCTGTCCAAAGGAACAAGATAGAAATCCAGAAACCATCCATGAAGAAGACCAGACTTTGGACATACAGAAAAAAGACTTTTTAAAAAATTATCTTAGTATGCTCAAGGAGATAAAGGAAAACACAGAAAGAACTAAAGGATATGATGAGGAAAACAATGAATGAATGATCTTTGAGATTCTCATTAGGAATCCAACAAAAATACTGGAGTTGAAGACTACAATACTTAAATTAAAAATTCCTTAGAGAATTTCAAAAAGAGATTGGGGCTGGCAAAAGAAAGAATCAGTGATCTTGAAGACAAGATAATCGAAACAATTCAGGCTGAGGAGCAGAAAGAAAAAATTTTAAAAAGTGAATATAGCTGAAGAGACATTTGGGATACCATCAAGCAGAGATTGTGAGAAGGGATAGTAAAACATGACCCCACTACCTAGTATTTACAAGAGACTACCTTAAATTCAAAGACACAAGTAGATTGAAAGTGAAAGGATGAGGAAAAAGATACCATGCAAATAGTAATCAAAAGAGAGGTGGGGGGAAACGGACTTGGCCCAGTGGTTAGGGCGTCCGTCTACCACATGGGAGGTTCATAGTTCAAACCCCGGGCCTCCTTGACCCGTGTGGAGCTGGCCCATGCGCAATGCTAATGCGCGCAAGGAGTGCCGTGCCACGCAGGGGTGTCCCCTGCGTAGGGGAGCCCCACGTGCAAGGAGTGCACCCCATAAGGAGAGCCCCTCAGTGCGAAAGAAAGTGCAGCCTGCCCAGGAATGGCACCGCCCACATTTCGCGTGCCGCTGACGACAACAGAAGTGGACAAAGAAACAAGACGCAGCAAATGGACAGAGAACAACAACGGAAGGAAACCTTATAGCTTAAAAGAAGAACATAGGAGAGAGAGAGGCATGGAGGAGAGTATAGAAGAAAGAATGGCAGAAAGGATAACCAAAGAGATAGACAGACAAAAATAAGATATAACATATGAAAACCAAAGAATAAAATGGTGGAAGCAAATAATGCATTTACAGTACTATCATTGAATGTGAATGAGTTAAACTCCCCAATCAAAAGATACAGGTTGACAGAATGGATATAAAAACATGAGCCGTCCACATGCTGCTTACAAGAGACTCACCTTAGACTCAGGAATACAAACTTGCTGAAAGTGAAAGGTTGGAAAAAGATACACAACAAAAATCATAACCAAAAAAGAGTAGGGGTAGCTATACTAATATTGGACAAAAGAGACCTTAAATGCAAAAATGTTATGAGATATAGAAGGCCATTATATATTAATAAAAGGGAAAATCCACCAAGAAGAAATAACAGTCACAAATATCTATGCACCTAACCAGGGTGCCCCAAAATACTTGAGGCAAACTCTGCCTAAAGTGAAGGGAAAAATAGATGTCTCTTCAATAATGTTTGGAGACTTCAACACACCACTCCCATCATTAGATATAAAAACCAGGCAGAAAATCAACGAGGAAACAGAGAACTTAAATAATATGATAAGCAAGCTAGACCTAACAGACATATACAGAACGTTGCACCCAAACTCAGCAGGTTATAATTCTTCTCAAGTGCCCGTGGATCTTTTCCAGGATAGACCACATGTTGCATCTCTCAATAATATATAAAAAGGTAGAAATTATACAAAGCACCTTCTCATATCATAATGGAATGAAACTGGAAATCAATAATAGACAAAAAAGAGGTAAATTTGCATATGTGTGAAAGCTAAACAACACACACCTAAATAATCAGTGGTTTGTAGAAGAACTTGCAAGTGAAATCAGAAATATATTGAGTTAAATGAACACAAGAACACAACTTATCAAATCTTATGGGATACAGTGAAGAAGGCAGTCTTAAGGGAGAAATTTATAACCCTGAACACCTATATTAACAATGAAGAAAGAGCTAAAATCAAAGATCTAACAAAACAACTGGATAAACTAGAAAAAGAACAGCAAAGCATTTGCAAAACAAGCAGAAGGAAAGAAATAATAAAGATAAGAGCAGAAATGAATGAAATTGAAAAAAAAAAACAATAGAGAAAATCAACAAAACCAAAGGCTAGTAGTTCCTTGAGAAGATCAATAAAATTGACAAGCCTTTATCTAGATTAACATAGAAAAAAAGAGAGAAGATGCAAATAAATAAAATCAGAAATGAAAGGGGTGAGTTATGACTAATCCCACTGAAATAAAAAGGACCATAAGGGGATATTATGAGAAACCGTATACCAACAAACTAAACAACCTGGATGAAATGGACAAATTCCTAGAAACCCACAAACAACCTACACTGACTATACAAGAAATACAAGATCTTCCAAGAAAGAAAAGACCAGGTGAATTCTACCAAGCATTTCAAGAAGAATTAACACCAATCCTGTTTAAACTCTTCCAAAAAAATTAGAGAGGAGAGAAAATTACCCAACACAAATTATGAATCCAACACCACCCTAAAACCAAAGCCAGATAAAGATACTACAAGAAAAGAAAATTACAGACCGATCTTTCTAATGAACAGAGATGCAAAAATTCTCAATAAACTACATGCAAATTGAATACAACAGCATATCAAAAGACTTATATATCACAACCAAGTGGGATTTATTCCTGGTATGCAAGGGTGGTTCAACATAAGAAAATCAATCAACATAATATACCACATTAACAAACAGAAGGAAAAAAACCACATGATCATCGCAATCAATGTAAAAAAGGCATTTGACAAAATCCAGCAATCTTCTCGATAAAAGCACTTTGAAAGATAGAAATAGAAGGAAAATTCCTCAATATGATAAAAGTCATATATGAAAATTCCACAGCCAACATTGTATTCAATGGGGAAAGGCTGAAAGCTTTCCCAAACAAGACAAGGATGCCCACTGTCATCATTGTTATTCAAGATTGTACTAGAAGTTCTAGCGAGAGCAATTAGACAAGAAAAAAAAGGAAAAGAAGTAAAAACTCTCAGTATTTGGAGATGACATTATTCTATATTTAGAAAATTCTGAAATGTCTACAACAGAGCTACTTGAGCTAATAAATGAGTTCAGCAAAGTGGCAGGATATAAGATCAACATGCAAAAATTAATAATGTTTCTGTACTATAGTACTGAACTATGTGAGGAGGAAAACAGGGGGAAAATTCCATTTACAAGAGCATCAAATATCTCAAATACCCAGGAGTCAATTTAACCAAAGAAGTATGGGATCTATGTGCAGAAAACTACAAAACAATGCTTAAAGACATCAGTGAAGACCTAAACAAATGGAAATACATCCATGTTCATGGATTGAAAGACTAACTATCATAAGATGTCAATCCTACATAAAGTGATTTATAGATTCAGTGCAACACCAATCAAAATTCCAACAGCTTACTCTACAGAAATAGAAAAGGCTATTACCACATTCATTTGGAAGAGAAAGTACACCCAAAGAGCCAAAAGCATTCTAAAAAAGAAGATCAATGTGGGAGGAATTTCACTGCCTGACCTTGAAACATATTACAAAGCAACAGTGGTCAAAATAGCATGGTACAGGCATAAAGATAGACACATTGATCAGTGGAATAGAATTGAGACTTCAGAAATAAACCCTCATGGCTATGGAGATACCTAGGTCCTATAGTCATGGCAGATAGCTCCAGAGTTTGATGCCTTGCTAGTGGGCCCTACTTTGGAGTTTGTGCTCCTAGTGTGACAGAGTTGGACTCAGATGTGTCTTCTCTACACGTGTATCTTCTGTCCCTTTTATTGAACCTATAGTTGGCACTGGAGTTGGTAGGTGTACGTTCAAGAGACTTGAATCTCAGGGCTGTCCATGTGCCAGCTGGGCCCTGAACCTCAGCGGAGTTGCAACACCTACTCTCCAGTTCATTGGACTCACCGAGGACAGCTAACAAGTAGGTGAAGCTGAGCAACCACCACACCAAGGGACCAAGAGAGTCTACATAATAAATAAATATTAAAAAAAAAAAAAAAAAAAAAGAGAGTCTACAGCTGCAAGCAAGAGAGCTTCATCCATCAGCCATGTGGGATCGAAGCCCCCTCTCAATTAGAGGTGGCGTGGGCATCACCGTCCCAGAATTCTCAGGATTGGGGAATAAAATATGGACTAGAGTGGATTTACTGGTATTCCACTATAGACTTACTGTGATTCTAGCAATGGAAGAAATTATACCATTGATGTGGAGACAGTGGCCACTGGAGTTGCTGAAGGCAGGGAGAGGGAAAAAATATGGGGGCATTTTCAGGACTTGGAATTGTCCTGAATGACATTGCAAAGACAGATACAGGACCTGATATATCCTGCCATAACCTACAGAATGGAGTTGGAGAGAATGCAAACTATAATGTAGACTATAATCCATGCTGTGTGGCAATGCTCCAAAATGTGTTCATCAATTACAATGAATGTATCACACTAATGAAAGAAGTTGATGATGTGAGAAAAGTGGGAGGTGTGGGGAGTAGAGCATATGGGAATCCCCTCTATCTTTTTAATGTAACATTTTATGTACCTTTTTAAAATAAATAAAAAATATATTAAAAAAGAAAAAAGAAATAAACCTTGACCTCTGTGGCCAACAGATTTTTAACAAACCTCCCAAGTTCATGTATGGGACAAAACAGTCTCTTCAACAAATGGTGCTAGGAGACCTGGATATCTATAACCAAAAGAATGAAGGAAGACTTCTATCTCACTCCTTATAGAAGAATCAACTCAAAATGAATCAAAGACCTAAATATAAAAGCTAGGACCATAAAACTACTAGAAGAAAATATAGGGAAACATCTTAAAGACTTTGTGGAGGGTGTTGGTTTCTTGGTCTTACATCTAAAGCAAATGCAACAAAAGAAAAAAAAAAGATAAATGGGATCTCTTCAAAATTAAACACTTTTGTACCTCACAGGATTTTGTCAAAAGGTGAAAAGGCAGCCGACTCAATGGGAGAAAACATTTGGAAATCAGACATCTGATATGGGTTTAATACCCATGATATATAAAGAGATGCTACAACTTAACAATAAAAAGATAAACAACTCAATTTAAAAATGGCCAAAAGAGGGAAGCGGACTTGGCCCAGTGGTTAGGGCGTCCGTCTACCACATGGGAGGTCCACGGTTCAAAACCCGGGCCTCCTTGACCGGTGTGGAGCTGGCCCATGTGTAGTGCTGATGCGCACAAGGAGTGCTGCCCCACGTGCAAGGAGAGCCATTAGGAGAGCTGCCCAGTGTGAAATAAAGTACAGCCTGCCCAAGAATGGCGCCGCCTACACGGAGAGCTGACACAACAAGATGATGCAACAAAAAGAAACACAGATTCCTGTGCCACTGACAACAACAGAAGTGGACAAAGAAGATGACACAGCAAATAGACACAGAGAACAGACAATTGGGGTGGGGGGGCGAAGCAGAGAGAAATAAATAAATAAATCTTTAAAAAACAAACAAACAAACAAAAATGGCCAAAAGACTTGAATAGACATTTGGTCAAAGAAGAAATACAAATGGTAAAAAAAAAAAAAAAAAAAAAGCACATGAAAATAAATGTGCAAACTAGCAATTAGAGAGATGCAAATCAAAACTACAGTGAGATAGCATTTCACGCCTTTTAGAATGGCTTCTGTTAAAAAGACAAAAAACTACAAGTTTTGGAGAGGATGTGGAGAGACAGGAATACTTCTTCACTGTTGGTGGGACTGTTTAGTATTTCCTAAGATAGTTGAATATAGATTTGCCATGTGACCTGGCAATACCACTAGTAGGTATATACCCAGAAGAACTGAGAGCAGTGACACAAAGTGACATCTGCATGCTGGTGTTCATAGCAGCATTATTTACAGTTGTCAAAAATGGAAACAACCCAGGTGTCCATCAACCAATAAATGGAAAAAAATTTGTGTGTATATATATGATGCAGTGTAAGAAGAAATGAAGCCGTGAAGCATATGACAACATGGATGAACCCGAGGGACATTATGTTGAATGAAGAAAGCCAGACACAAAAGGACAAAATACTGTATGACTGTGTTATTATGAACTACATATATTGTGTAAACTCATGGAGTTAATAACTAGAATATAGGTCACCAGAAAGTAGAATGAGGTTAGAGAATGGAAAGCTGGGGGTCAATCTGTGCGGAACTGGTAAAAAAGTTGTTCATAAATCTTTGAAAATGAATAGAAATGGTGAAAGCACATCACATTGTTTGTAATTAGCAGTGCTAATTTACGGGTATGACAGTGTTTGAAAGGAAAAGTCTAAGTCATGGATATTACTAGAAGGAAAGCTAAAAAATATTACATGGGACTGTATAGCATAATGAAACCTCATGTGAAATATGAATATGGACAACATTGCATATATGATTGTGTTTCTTTGAAACTGAACAAATGACATTAATGTTACAATATATTAATATTGGTCAAAAACATAACTAAAGCAAAATATGGTCTGTAGTATATAGTAATATAATAATAATCTTCCATTAAGGTTTAAATAAAAAAAGAAATACACTGAGTGAAAGAAACTAGACAAAGGATATTGTAGATTGGTTGACTCCACCTATAAAATCTAAATACAAATAAATTACAAAGACAAACAGAATAGCAGCTATATATGGCAGGGGACACATAGGAGTTTGAGAGGTGATTATTAAGAGGTAGAGGTTTTTGTTAGTCTGTTTTTTATTATTATTGGAATAATGAAAATGCTCTAATAATGACTGAAGTGGTGAATGCACAACCATGTGATTATACCAAATACCATCGATTGTACATTTTGGATGGATTGCATGTTTTGTTAATATATATCAATAAAATTGATTTTTTAAAAACTTACAGGATGCAGTGAAAGCATTGCTGAGAGAAAAATTTTTAGCCCTAAAATGCTTACATTTAAAAAGAAGCTCAAATCAAAGACCTAAGTCCACACCTGGAGGAAGTAGAAAAGGAACAGAAATTTAATCCCAAAGCAAGCAGAAGGAAAGAAATAACAATGATTAGAGCAGAATTAAATGAAATCTAGAATTTAAAAATAGAATTAACAAAACCAACAGTTGGTTCTATGGAAAGAACAACAAAATTAACAAAAAAAGGGAAGATGCAAATAAATAAAATTAGAAATGAAAGGGGGTCATTATTAATGATCCCACATGAATAAAAAGATCATAAGAGGATACTCTGAGCTACTGTATGCCAACAAATTAGATAACCTACATGAAATGGACAAA